>NC_045704.1:9099517-9702919 GCF_009834535.1 Camelus ferus | reverse complement strand
CAAGTGGCTCTATGGCAAGCTGTTTTGGTACTTCCATTAGCAATGACATGAACAGTGATGTAAGAGTTGTAATAAGCAATTCTAGTCTCTGGTACAAGATCCTTCTCCGTGTCAGGCACTGGGGAAGGTGTAACACACCGAGGCAACATCATCCCCGCCATAACAGAATTTATTGCCCAGGAGTAGAGATCTTAAAGAAGTGAGAAAATGAAAGGGGAAAAGTCCTGTGACAGCATAAATAAAAGATGGCCTTGGAGCTTCTTCCTGTGCAAGATTCTGTCAAATAGAGAAACTGAGGAGGGTGCAGAGGTGAGGAAAGGAGATGATGGCGGGTGTCTGCACCAGTTTATACAAAGGCTCAGGTGCAAGATAGGGGGTGAATGCATGCAGTATAATGGGAGCTTTGATCCTGAGAGAGAGAGAGGAAGAGGCTCTGGGCGATGCTGGGGAAATGCAGGAGACAGACCAAGCGTGGCCATGGAAGCCACGTAATAAACACACATTTTATCCTTAAGGCAAAGGGAGCTCATTAAACATTTTGATCAAGGATGTGTTACGATGACTGGGCACTGTATAAAGACCCTTCTGGCTGCAGTGAGAATAAGGAAACATGCAGAAGAAAACAAAAGCTTGGGGGGTTGGGTAGAAGAGTTGAGAATGACTCACCTGTTTCAGTGGTTGACAGCCCAGAGGAGAGGGGTCCCATAACTGATACAGGTAACCCAGCTGGAGGTCCAGCTATGAGTGATGACTACACCACGGTCTCGAGGCTTGGCAACATATATTTTCTAGCTTCGTTCTTATTTTTCAAGATTGCCTTGATTATTCTGCACTCTTTGACTTTCAATATTAACTTTAGGATGTCAGTTTTCACAAAGCACGCTCCTGACTTTCACAAGAGATTGTATTGAAGCTACAGATCAATTTAGGGAGAACCATCATCTCCTCAATTTTCCATCCACGGAAGTTTCCAACCATAAATGTGGTATATTTCACCACTAAACTTCATCTCAGTACTTTCTCTAAAGAGTATCTTGTAGTCTTCTGCGTAGAGAACGTGCATACTTTTGTTAACTCCCACAAGATATACCCACCAGTTACATCACCTCCAGATGGATTCCTACTTGTATGACTTTTAGTTTGTAAATGGTGTCATTCTTTGAATAATTTTATTGCTGTTGTCGGTTGCTGGTGCTGTGAAAATAAAATATTTTTGTATGCTGAATGTGTCTTGCAAAGTTCA
Source organism: Camelus ferus (assembly GCF_009834535.1). NCBI lineage: Eukaryota > Metazoa > Chordata > Mammalia > Artiodactyla > Camelidae > Camelus > Camelus ferus. The sequence goes on along the minus strand of NC_045704.1, from coordinate 9,701,676 downwards.
CTTCTTAATTTTGACAGTTTTAGATTCAAACATTTTTAGAGGTTTTTTCCAAAACTGATTCCTTTTTGTTTTTTTTCACTGTCTTATTACCTGGCTAGAACCTCCAGGTACATTAATGGACATGAGTAATGGTAGCAGGTGTCCTTTTCTTAGTACCAATATTATGGGGAATATTTTTAATACCTTACCATTGAGTAAGCTAATTGCTACAGTTTCTTGTAGACACTCATTGTTCCAGTTAGAAAATTCCTTTGTATTCTTCTTTTGCTAAGCTCATCTCAACTGAAAAATGAGAAAGAACATCTCCAGTGAGACCGGCCAGGAGCCTCCTACATTATTCTAGATGTCAGCTGAGAACAACTCAGAGAAGGTGGACACCTTTGACATATTTTAGGCACAGGAGCCATACTTCATTTTATTGTTTATAAATGATGGGTAAGCAGGTGGTAGGATCAACAAGAACTCTAAATTGGTCAACTGGGTGGATAAAGGGGACCTCTTCCCCCCTCATTCTCACCCACTGGTGTTGATGGTGTAGATGAACCACAATAGGTGCGGTAAGAAGACGCTACGTTTGCGGCAGCATCGGAGACATCAGAGGGCACCTGTCATCTCAGACTGAGAAGAGCTTTCCTAAACCAAAATACAACCGACATAGGACATCGTGTAGGCTTAAGGTGTACAGTGTGTTGATTTGATCCACTTTTCTATTGTAAAATAATTGCCGTTGTAGTGTTGGCTAACAGCCCCATCACATCGCATAATTACCATTTCTTTTTTGTGGCTGGAATAGTTAAGATCTAGTCTCTTGGCAAGTTTGATGACTGTCATACAATACTGTTGTCTCAAATCACTATGCTGTGCACCAGATCTCCAGGACTCACTTGTCTACTGCTTGCAAGTTTATACCCTTAAACATCACCTTCCCTTTTCCCCCACGCCCCAGCCTTTAGTAACCACCAATCTACTCTCTGCTTCTATGAGTTTGGCCTTCTTTAGATTCCACATAAGTGGTATTATACAGTAATTGTCTTTCTCTGACTTAGCACAGTGCTCTCAAGGTCCATCCTTGCTGTCATAAACTGACAAGATCTCCTTCTTTCTCATGGCTGAATTATATACATATATACATATATATGTAATTTTTAAATCAGGCACACTCATTGCTGGTCTAGCCCATCTCCCTTTCTCAAGGTGCCCACAGTGCCTGGAAATCTGTTTCTGCAGGTTGACGCTACAGTATCCTGGTCTCTTGGGTATTAGGAAAGCTGAGGTTTGAAGGCTGAGATGGCATCTCCTCCCTACATCAGCCCAGCGTCTCTTCCTTCTGTGTTTACCCCCAAGTTCTCCCATATTCCCATTACAACAATAAGGCTGGACTCGCAGTCTGCCTTCCCCGCCTGTTTCCTTCATTCCATTTCATACAACAGATGCACCGCAGAATCAGAAGGTAGCGGGAAAGGACCAAATTCAATTTCCATTGAAATCTGTGTTCCTGAGGCAAGATATGACTCCTCTATTTTCACCTTCCATTTGCCAAGAGGAGGGAACAACAGCTCCTTAGTAATACATAAGTCCACGGTGTCATCCTGGAGATTTATTCATGTTCCACCACCACCATTGGTAGCAAAGTCTTCCAACTCTGAGTTAGGAATAGGAGCCAAAGGTTCAGAACGTGGATACAGTTATGTGGAAGAATGTCCGTCCCCTCCCACTCTCACTGGTCCATGGATATGGGGACCAACTGCCCTGAGATCTTACCCACGCTGACAGTCTTTGCTTCGCCCCTCCTTGCTCATTCTTCAACCACTGGAAACTAGTTTCTCACCCCAGATTTCCTCTGAGGCTGTTTTTGTGACAAACGGTGAGTTTCCTGGAACCAGTGGACACTTCTCAGCCTGCATCTTGTCTCTGTTTCTCTCTCCCTTGTAGACGACCACTTCCTTTTGAAACAGTCACTTCGCTGGCCTTCTCTGAAATCTCTCCCTACTCACTTCTGACTGTCCCTGCGCCACCAAGCTCTCAAGCTTTCCAGCGCCAGACCTTTAAGAACCTATGGTAGACCCACCTTTCTCTGGACACAAGTCTGGGTTGACCTCAGATGGGTGCCCAAATTTGTTTCTCTGAATCCTATTTTTTTTCCCTGGGACTTCAGATTATTTATCAGCTTTTTCCAACCAGCCTGGACTCATCACCTTCCTACCACCAAAGCGGTTCCTCTAACTTCAAAAAAATTCCAGCCCTGTTTACAGGGCTCTTGTCTCTATACTTATGCTTGTGCTGGTCACTGCTGGAAAAAACGTGTCCCACAAACCAGAAGGTAATAGCAGAGTTTATCGTTCATATGTTCATGGGTAGAGACGTGTGTATTTATTATTTATCCTAACAAGTGTCCTCATGTCTCCTTTGAAATTCCAATCAGGTAAAGGTCTTTTATAAAAATATTTTTAAATAATTATAAATTTTAGGAATATTTACTGTATTATGTATACAATGGCTTTAGTTGTATTCGTGTCACAGTGTTCCTCTGATATATGATACTAGCTGTAACTCGCAACATTTTGATCTATGTGTAGTCGTGGGTAAATACTTTTTTTGGTAAATACTTTTTTAATTTATTTTTTATTGAAGTATATTTGATTTGGTAAAAACTTTTGTTCCTATATTCCATTTAAAAGGCCTCACAAAGCACAACACACAATGTCCTCATCTTTCCTGCTAAACTTTTTCTTTAGATTTGCTATTTCATTTTATATTTATGTATGTACCACACACACATACATATACACTATATGTTTATATTGTAGCAGTTAGTTATTTAATCTGCAAATTAACTTAATGTAATTGTTATGTCGATTGTCATGTAACTAGAATGGCTCATATAAAAAAGCAGGATGAGTCAGTCACCCCACCTACAGATCAGACTCTACTTACACACGCACGTCTGAGACTCTTCAAACTCAACAGGGCTTCTCAGCCTCAGCACTATTGTCATTTGGGGCCAGGTAATCCTGCATCTTGGGGGACTGTCTTATTCATCTTGGGCTGCCATAACAAAATACCACAGACCGGGTGGACGAACGACAGAAATTAATTTTCTCACAGTTCTAGGTCTGCAAAGCCGCGGTGCCAGCCAGTTCAGTTCCTGTAGCAGTACTCCTCCTGACTTGCAGACAACGTCTCCTCAGTGCATGAACTTGGAGAGACACAGCCCTGGTTTCCCCCTCTTACAGGGCCACCAGTCCTACCCAACTAGGAGCCCACCATTATGGCGACCACCATTTAATCTTCCTTATCCCCTAAAAGCCCTGTCTCCTAAACATAGTCACATTGGGGGTTAGGGAGTCAACATGTGCATTTGAGGAGGACACAGTTCAGTCCACAGCAGACACTGTCCTGCACTGTGTGCCGCTGAGTAACATCTCTGCCATCTACACACTAGCTGCCCGGAGCACCCACCCACCCTACACGTGACAACTGCCCTCTACACACTAGCTGCCAGCAGCACTGCCCCACTCTACACGTGACAACCAAAAACATCTCTGGACATTATCAAATGTCCCCTTGGGGACAAAGTTAAGAACCATCCAATTAAGAATCACTGGCTTAGAAGGATATAAATAGGGTGATGGAAGAAGGTGTTGTTGCAGAAAAGAGTGTTACAGCTCAAGTGTTACAGCCCAACTGTGACAGCAACCTGCATCCGGGCGAGGAACCAAGCAGCACTCGGAAAGTTGGAGAACTCCGGATTATTACGCCAGCGGGCCCAGAGGAGTTAATACTCCAAGCTCTGGACCCCGTCTGTTGGTTTACACAGGCTTTTATAGGCTGCCAGTTTACACTTTGCAACATCATATGCAAATAAAGTATAACAGAAGTTGACTAATTAGGAACAGGCTTTCTCCCTCCAATCAGGAGGGAGAGAAATAACCAATCAGGAGTGAGCGCCATGCAAATGAAGTACTACAAATGGGCCAATCAGGAGTGAGGGAAATAGACCAATCAGGAGTGAAAGAAATAACCAATCAGGAGCAAGCTCCATGCAAATGAAGTACTAGAAATGGACCAACCAGAAGTTAGCTCAGGGAACCAATAGAATTTTAGGGGTAAGTTCCACTTTCCTAGAAGTAAGCCCTTTCAGAGGCAAAAGGTGAGATAAAGCCACTGGGCCAGGGAACTGAATGATGCTGGCAGGAGAGCAGTGGCCCTGACTGGGCGTCCTGCCAGTGTTTTTTATGGGGCTTTCCACCTCAGTGTGATGGGGAGGAACCTCCATGAGACTTGGTTGTCAGCTGGGTGAGGACCTGCTGACTGTGCTGAAAAGCGGTGACCACATGAAATGTTGTGATGCCCCCAAGCCCTCCCTCACCAGGCAGAAAGAGAGGACAACAAGTGCGGGACCCAGGGCAGGCTGCGCTTGGAGCTGGCAACACCAAGCGCAGCTGGGGCAGAGCGAGCAAGGAGAAACCCAGCTGAAGGGTGAGCGGAGAGGTCAGCAGGGCCAAAGAGAGGACTTTCTGTTTAAATTTTTTCTTCGTGAAATATCTCAGTCAGTGTCTCTTCTCCAGCTTCTTCTTCATCTCTGTTCATTGACATGGAACCTATTGCCAGTTGTCTAAGAACAGGGGTGTCTTACCGTAAGCTGAATTTGGAGAGCTGCCCCAGACTTGTAACCCTGCCTTCCCCCTACACTGAGTGATCAGAGGTGGTTATTATTTGCAGGCAGAGAATCATCTAAGCCGGGTTTCTCAGCCTTGGCATTGTTGATATTTGGGGCCAGATAATTGTCACATGGGGGTGGGGGCACTCTACTGTGCACTGTAGGTTGCTTAGCACCATCTCTGGACTCCACCCACCAGACACCAGTAGCACCCCCCTCCCAGCTGAGACAACCAAAAATGTCTCTTGACATGGGGGGCGAGGAGAGAGAAGGATCACCCCCAGGTGAGAACTGCTGGGCCCCAGAATGAGAGCTGGGCAAGGTCTGAATGAGAGTCTGAGTGAGACCCAAATGGACTGAGATTTAGGATGGGATGCTGGGCAGAGGATCTGCTGGAGACAACAGATGCCAGCCCAGCCCTGACCAGAGTGTCCCTGTGACTTTCAGCCACGCACGTTGACTGCTCCACTGGGTCACTCTCTGCCTCCACAGGAAGAATGGTATTTCCATGATCTACGCGGACCCATCTCTTAGATGTGCCCTGTACCTGTGCTCTGCACAGTGAGGTTCCCCCCTTGGACCATGATGGGGTGTTCTGCTTCTGACTCCTATGATGGAATGTTCCACTTCTGTGACCCACGCACTTGGTGATCACAGACCTCTTGCTTGGAATCATGGAATCAGGATGGCTGAAAGAGAAGGTCTGGCAAGTATTTCTGGGAAGAAGGGTGAAGCCCTCAGTCTCCCTGGATTCAGCTCTCTGCTCCATCCTTCCTACTGAGACTCTTATGGAAGTGACTTTATGACCCCAAATATGTCTTCCACAACCACCATGTGCAAAATGAGAGGCAAATTCAATAACTCTGAGCTCGGAGTAAGGATTCACTGTCCCGTGCTTGGATCTTCTGGCTCATACACACAGCCCTGGAAAGGAGCCCTCATGAGATCAACCCAAAAGTCAAGAGTTTACCTCCACTTCTAGGCACAGATGGCCCCCACCTTCTCTCTGGGACTCGCCAAGGCTCTGCAGGATGGTGAGAGTGGGAAACACGATGCTGCAGCCATTCAGGCCCTTTGGCCCCAGAGAGTGAGTTATGAAGGGACTGATGCTGGGAGGTTAGGCAGGAAGAGGCACCAGTTGTGGGGAGTGGCACCCACCTGACACCATAAGGCTGAGGTTTTTAACACCTTCTCTCTCTCAAAGAAAGAGACAAGAAAAATAAACTACCTCTCTGATCTTTATTTTACCCAGCAGTGGGGCCCGCGGAAGGGCACAGTATCCTGGAGACGTAACGTGCTCTCCATCGGCAGCGGGGTTTTCAGCCTCAGGATGGGACGATTCTTCATTGTGGGGTGGCTGTGTGCATCATAGGGTGCAGAGCAGCATCCCTGGTCTCGCCCCCAGAAGCTAGCAGCACAACCAGTTGTGACCAGAAAAACCCAGAATATAGTCACATCCAGAGAGACAGAAAGTAGATTACTGGGTACAGGGTTTCCTTCTGGGATGATGAAAAAGCTCTGGAAGTAGGCAGTGTCGGTGGCTGCACAATGTTGGGAATATACTGCTTGCTGCGGAACTGTGTATTTGTAAATGACTAAAATGGTAAAATTGATGTTATGTGTATTACGCCACAATCTGTAAAAGGTCTCCAAGCTCTTCCAGACTGGGGGCCAAGGCAGGCTCAGCTGAGGACCACTGTCTTATTCTACAGTCATGAACAGCTGGACTGGAGACTTTCTCGGTTTCAGCACGATTGAAATTTTGGATGGGACTGTTTTTTGTTGTGGCAAGGACTGTCCTGTGCATTGTACAACGTTTAGCAGAATCTCTGGTCTCTACACATTAGATGCCAAGAGTGCCCCCTAGTTGTGACAATAAAAATACCTGCAAACATTGCCCAGTTTCCCCTGGGTGGTAAAATTACCCCACCAAGAACCACCTACAGTGTCCTAAACTCTATGCTGTTTTACCCCAAATTCCTTAAGATTTTAAAATTCCTACACAGAGTAAGTGATAAGACAAGCCCCAGGCTTTACAATCAGAGGAACCTCATTTTCAGGTCTGAATCTGCTTCTTAGAGTCTATGAAATATAGTAGCATTGAGTCCTCTCACTGTATTATCTTCTCTATAAATAATAACATGGTCTTTTGGGGGGTGAACTGCTACAAAGTGTCAATCAGAATGTATTTAAAATACCCAGCAAGAGGGTCTGACCCAGGCGCTGCCAATCACGACCTCCCTCAACCATGTTTGCGTCTTTAAGAAAACACAGACCCTCCCCGAGCTTTGTACTCAAGCAGGACACTGGGTTTTGACTCATTCACCTCTAACAACCTGACCACTGCTCCCCATCCACACTCAACTCCTGCACCACATATGCCCTTGAAGTCCTTGCCTAACCAAGTCCACGAAACACTGCTCTCCAAAAGTCTGATTTAAGGCAATACCGGCTGAGTAACCCCAAACTCCACAGCAACCTCGAACATTTGAGCAGATTTACCCTCATAAGGGTCTGATAAGGATAGCAGTGCAAAGTAGGAAGAGAAATCGGGTCCTTCTTGGTGTCATTGGGCCACCAAGTTAAGCCACACTGCCTCCGTATTCGAGTTAATGACCATTCCGCGTTAATTTGTGGCATTCCCTAGTTCACTAGTTGAAAGACAACTGATGTGATGTTTAACCCGCAAAACATAGCACAGAAGCAACAGCGTGAAGGGGATACGGAACATGAGACGATGTAGAAAATGGGAGACAACGCATAAAAAGATAGGGACTTCAGTATTTTTTCCTAAAGTTCTAAATCCCTAACAGCAAAAAGTAGAAAATAAAAAGGAAATCCATGCTTAAACACACCAGTGCTCAAAGACAAACCAGAGAGATCATCTCAACAGCAGCCAAAATGAAATGGGTGACTGGCTGCAAAGAAACGGCACTTGGGCCAAGAGCAGACAGTCCCACGCCTGCAGCAGAGGCCCCGCCCCGGGGACTGTGTCTCCGAGACGCTGAGGGGTAACGACTGCAGCTTTCAATCACGTGCAGCTAAAGTATTCAAGAATAGTTTTTTTTTTTTTAAAAAAAGGCATTTCATCTCACCTAAAAATTTGAAATGTCGAGGATTTTTATTGTTATCAGGTGAAAACTGTTGGGGACAAAATGTCACTGAGAAAAACCATTATCCTGAATCCAAAACAAATTGTGTCATCTAAGCTTTCAACCTAAATCACTAAGTACGGGCTGCTGTTTTCACCGCTGGGGCCTTGATCCCGTCCCGCGTCCCTACCCGCACAGGGACACCCCAGGCGGTCTTACGGTCACACAGATCGCTCCCTTGTGTCAGTACCTAGACGTTAGCACTAAATGGTGGTTATATTTTTTAAAGAAAGCGCTGACGGGGCTTTTCTGCCTTTTCTGTGAGCCAACAGCACTAGATTACACATAACAGAAAGGCTGTTTTCTCCAGTGCGGTGATTGCACACACATGTACACACAGAATTACTGAAAGGTTGAAGACAACTACAGTATATAAAATAGATACACAAGGGTCTGCTGTCCAGCACAGGGAACCGTATTCAATATCTTGTAGTAGCCTATAATGGGAAAGAATATGAAAAGGAATATATGCATGCAGATGGGTGACTGAAACATGACGCTGGACGCCAGGAGCTGACACAACTTCGTAAACTGACTGTACGTCAATGAAAAAAATAGAGAGAAGTGGGGTATGTCAAATACAGGAATAGGAGAAGCAGCTGGAAGGTTGAAGCAGAATCATTATGGAGATTAAAAAGAAGAAAGGAGGGGGAGTGGAGGGGAGGGGCAGGAGGAAAAGGAGGAGGAAGAAAGTTTGAAGAAAACAGTGACATAATCCAATCTGTGCTTCAGCAGCAGCAGGAGAGTCTAGGCCAGGGGCTGGCCAACTGCGGCCCCTGGGCCAGATCTGGCCTGAGGCCTGTTTTTGTGAAGTTCCACCGGAGCACAGCCCCACTCGCTCACTTACATGCCGCCTCTGGCCGCTTCAGCACCATAGTGGCAGAGCTGAGTAGCTGTGACAAGACCGTGCAGCCTGCAAAACCTAAAAATATCAGCTATCCAGCCCTTTACAGAAGCTTACCACCTCTTGGGTTAGAATATCCTAGAACTGATGAAGGAAACCACAAACTGCACGGATCATGCAGACTCACTGGGCAGCTAGCAAATCAGGCCAGGAAACACCTGCACTGGGGCAGAAAAACAGAAGCGACCCACACAGTCAGGTGCGACCTTTGTCCTATTTTTCCCCAGACCAAGTTCGCCGCGCATACAGCCTACTCCGCTAGCTCCTGGCATGTGAACGGGCACGGCTTCAGACAAAGTGCTTTGCCCTTTATTAGCCTTATAGACATTTTAACATAAAGTGGGTACGTGACTTGTGCAGAATTTAGCAAAAGCCAGAGAGTGGAAACCAGGGCTAAAGTCTGTATTTTGATCCTGTAACTAACGTCTGACAACCTGGTCTTCGTTAACGAGAGGCCTCAGAGATACCAGATGGCCTCCCTCCCGCTTTGGGAGACTTCTCCCAGGGCGCTCAGGACAGGAAGTCACAGCACGAGGACCCGGTGGCTCTGGCATCCTGACACTCGATGGTCAGTGTGGGGCTGCTTTCCTTCACATCCTTCAACAGCCTCTGGATTTCCATGGTTGAGTCGTCTGTCTTCACCTGAGTTTCTTTAAGGGGCCACGATTTTGTTTTAAGGCCTCAAAGAGCACCATCACCCACTCCGCCCCAGGGCGTTCTGGCCCAGGTCCAGAGTCTCCAGGCTCCGCTTGCTGCCGAGAGCAGATGTGAGATCCCAACAACCATAAGGAGTAGTGGAACAGCCCCAGAGCCTTTGAGAAAGAACAGAAACCCACCTGCTTGTCAAGTGAGGTCTTACTGAGAACCGACACGTGGCCAAGCAGACTTACTTGATGGGGACCTAGTAGTGAAGAAATGGAAAATACATACATGTGTTTTCTTCATGGCACTGATTTTAGTGACATCAGGACATGCATTGAAGATGGCATAATGGCACTGGAACAAAACAAACAGGATTAGAATAGATAGGACAGAAGGATCAGGTAGATTTGTGACGGTCAGTGAATTCCTCATTGGAAAGATAATGAGAAAAAGAAAGCAAAGGAAAACGCAGAGTGAACGGTTCTGATATAAAGGGGAAGGAGCCAGTGCAGCTGAAACCCAAGCAAGAGGCAGAGCGGGAAGAGCAGCTCGTCGCTAAGTACAGGGTCCACAGGACCCCGAGAGCGACGGCGAAGCCTTGAGAGTTCACCCGCGGCGATATGAGGAGTGTTGGAGGCTTGAAAGACAAGTGCTGTAGCCTGACCTGCAAGTTGATGATCCCTTGGGGTGCTGGGCTGAGAACCAACGCCAGGAAATCAAGAACCCAAACCTGCAGACTAGTTGGGCGACAAGGCAGTAATCCCTGGGACAGTCAGTGGCTCAGACGGCAGCATTTCAGAGGGTGGGGGGTGAGGCAGACAGTCATCTTCCAGGCATCTGGAAGGAGGTGTCTCCAAATGTTCCGAGTGTGAGGTGTGAAATGATGGAAGGACTAGAAAATCAGAAGCCTGAGAGTCAGGGAGTGACTGGATTGTTTCCTCCTTTCCTTACAGCAGCTTGAGTTAATTACACTCGGTAATACGTAATGTTACCATGGCCTCCAGACACCTCTGCTAGACGATGCCTCTGCCAGGGGAGGACAGAGGGAGGCACCATGTAGGGCAGATACAGCTCACGCCAGCTTATATACACCTAGCGAGCCGACTCAAGCCAGACTGACCCCTCAGCCACGTGCCCGTGACCACCGTACCACGTGCACATCTATCCACACACGGGCTCTCTAACCATCCGTGGGCTGCCCCAGGCACGATGGCAGGCACTGGAAATACAGAAAACAGAGTCAACTTCTCTCTGAAAATTGACGAAGAGTAAATGGATGAACAAAATGTGGTATATCCACACGTGGGATATTGTTTAGCCACATAAGGAAACACACGTGCTACAATGCGGATAAACCTTGAAAGTATTATGCTAACTGAAAGAACCCCTTTATAAAAAGCCACATACAAAATACACAGAATAAGTGAATCTTTAGAAAAAGAAACAAAATCTGTGGTTGCCAGGAACTGAGGGGAATGGAGAATGACCACTTCATAGGTAGAGAGTTTTCCATGTAAGAAGACGAAAAAGTCCTGAAGCTAGACAGTAGCAGCGGCTTCCCAACATTGTACATCTATTAAATGCCACTGAGTTGGACACTCGGTGGTTTATCATTCTATGTTATGTGACTTTCACCTCAGTAAGAAAGTGTTTAAAAATATACAGTTCTAGTGATTAGGCAGGACAATACTGTAAACAATTTACTGTTTGTTACAGAGAACAGGTCATGGCTCAATAGATAAAAGACTTCTGAACCCTCAAGACTAGCTTGTTCTCCCCCATAGTAACCAAGGTGAAAAGTGAGTTCTGGCGGATAGCGCTGCAGATTTCAGGGTCTGCATGCTCTCGTCAAAAAAAAAAAAAAAAAAAAAAAAAGACAATTGAGAACAAAGACCTTGCAGTGGGGAAAAAAAAAACACGAGTGGTTCTAGGAACGGAGAGGCTAGCTGAGTGCTACCCACCAAGGTGAGGAGAAAGCATGCAGTGAAGTTAGGGAGACAGGAAGGGGCTCCATCACAGATGACGGCTGGGACGTGGTAGCAAATATGGACCCACGTGCTCGTCATATAAACATTTGTACAATGAGGCCGGTGAGTTTACAAAGTAATTCACTAAATGCATTAGCTGTGCTGTTATGAGGATAGGTCGTACAGAAGAACCATCCATTCTGAAAGGAAAAGCTTAGATGTCAGAAGTCACAGCTCGTTAATATCACATGGCATCTGAACCATATTCTGATGTCCAAGTCCCTAGTCAATGCCTTTGCTCTGGTGCTGGGCTCTTGTTCAGTGATCCAGAAAGATGAATTCCAACCTGCGGGTACCATGGATTTTCCTCTCAAAGTTCTACTTCAGGGGAGCTCAAATTTGACTGAATGTTAGAATCAACTTGAATATCCTTTAAAAATTCTGATGCCTGAAACACAGACATATGGGTCAATGGAACAGAATAGACAGCCCAGAAATAAACCCACAGACTTACGGTCAACTAATCTTCAACAAAGGAGGCAAAAATATACAATGGAGAAAAGACAGTCTCTTCAGCAAGTGGTGTTGGGAAAACTGGACAGCAGCATGTAAATCAGTGAAGCTAGAACACTCCCTTACACCATACACAAAAATAATCTCAAAATGTCTTAAAGTCTTAAATATAAGACAAGACACAATAAACCTCCTAGAAGAAAATATGGGCAAAACATTCTCTGACATAAATCTTAGCAGTGTTCTCCTAGGGCAGTCTATCCAGGTAATAGAAATAAAAGAAAAAAAAAACACATGGACCTAATTAAACTTACAAGCTTTTGCACAGCAAAGGAAATGATAAGCAAAACAAAATAACAACCTACGGAATGGGAGAAAATATTTGCAAATGATGTGACCGACAAAGGCTTAACTTCCAGAATATGTAAACAGCTCATACAACTTAAGAAAAAACCAAACAACCCAATCCAAAAATACACAGAAGACCTAAACAATCAATTCTCCAATGAAGACGTACAAATGGCCAATAAGCACAAGAAAAAATGCTCAATATCACTAATTATCAGAGAAACGCAAATCAAAACTATGATGAGGTATCACCTCACACCAGTCAGAATGGCCATCATTCAAAAGTCCACAAATGACAAATGCTGGAGAGGCTGTGGAGAAAAGGGACCGTCCTGCACTGCAGGTAGGAATGCAGTTTGGTGCAGCCACTGTGGAAAACAGTATGGAAATTCCTCAAAAAACTAAAAATAGACTTACCCTATGACCCAGCAATCCCACTCTTGGGCATATGTCTGGAGGGAACTCTAATTCAAAAAGATACATGCACCCCAATGTTAATAGACTCTTCACAATAGCCAAGACCTGGAAACAACCTAAATGCCCAGATCAACAGATGACTGGATAAAGAAGATGTGGTATATATATACAATGGAATACCACTCAGCCATAAAAATAGAATAAAACAATGCCATTTGCAGCAACATGGATGGACCTGGAGATCATCACACTAAGTGAAGTACATCAGAGAAAGAAGAATACAATATAATATTACTTATATGTGGGATCTTAAAAAAAAAGACACAAATAAACTTATTTACAGAGACAGACTCACAGACATAGAAAAACTTACGGTTACCAGGAGGGAAAGGGATAAATTGGGAGTTTGAGATTTGCAGATACTAACTACTATATACAAAATAGATAAACAACAAGGTCCTACTGTGCAGCACAGGAAACTCTATTCAATACCTTGCAGGAACCTATAATGAGAAAGACTATGAGAAGGAATACATGTGTGTATGTGTATGGCTGGAGCATGATGCTGTGCACCAGAAATTGACACAACACTGTAAACTGACTAATGCCTGGGTCCATTTCCTCCTAGATTTAGTTCATCTGACCAAGAATTTAAGTTCCCCAAGTACAGCCAAGATGCCAAGATATAAAACAAAACCACCGTATATCCTAGTGTTCTTTCTGCTCAAGGCTGAGGGAAAATTTACATTTATGTGACCCAGATTCTCTTTCCATTAGGGTTCTGGTTGCAAAGTTGGGTACATCAGTGGGATGCATCTGACAGACTTGGAACAGAAAAGTGATTCCTAGCTCACCATCCTGTTGGAGCCACTGCACATCCTGGGGGCAGTACCCACCTGCAGTTCCCTGGGTACGGAGCTGGGGCAGATCCTGTGTCCTGATCCCTGGATCCCAGCAGAAGCAGTGTGCTCCTGAAGCCTACTTCACCAGAAGCCATCCCAGTTTATATCCACTCCCCAAGCCCTCTGGCCGACTCTGTAAGCACCCACTCAAAGTCCGCAAGGGTTTGCTCCTAAAACTGGGCCAGGAGTGATACTATTGCAGTTTATATTCCAAAAATTTCAGAAGATTAAATATTTCTAAAACGTCTTAAAAATGAAGAAGAACTACCTACCCCAGACATTTCAGGTTACAGTTTGGCTTCTTCAGAGCTTCACAGAGAAAACACAATCCAGTGGCCGTGGGGTTGAAACCCAGGCTCAAGCTTGTTAGGCTGGAGTCTCCTTGGAGAAGCTTCACAATATATTTGCAGCCATGTCTTTTTATGTTGCAATGACACCGCCTGCAAGGACAGTCATGTGAAGAGAAGTCTGTCATCCCCCTGTGACACGCGCCCCGTGAGAGCGCGTTGCTTTCAGCACTGTGCCTTTTCAGGCAGGCTTGTGCATAAACACATACACATGGAATGATCATTGTTTCTACCCTACCTAGTGGCAGAGAGTTAAACTGGCCTTTGTCCACCATCTTGTATTATGGACAAGCAGACACACGTCTCCTAAGATGGAGATTTCCCTAGAATGACGGCATATCACATAGGTCCAGGGCTCTGGGCTCAGACAGACCCGAGACTGAATCTGAGGCCTCAGTTATTTCCTGCACAGTTAGGTCACTGGGATGCCATTCTCCTCGTCTTATGTTTTATTTCCAGTCCAGTACTGAATCGTCCTGACATAACTGTGGTACACCAAAAGTCCAACGTTCCAACATCATAGTGGCTGTGTTCCTAATTTAAACACTGTAGACGCTCCTACAAGCTTAGACTTCTACAAATCCTCCAGACCACATAGAGGATGGCCCATGGTACAGTTAGGCAGGTCACCTACGACCCACCTGACAGCCTTGTGCCCCAAGCATGGTGTGACAGCAGCAGGTGGACGTGACCAAGAGCAGGTGGGTGGTAACTGGACGAAAGACGCCATGCTTTGTACTGTGTGAGATTCTAAAATTGTACTTGAACCTACAGAGCTTGGGGAGAGGGGCTAAAGCAAAATCTAAAATTAAGTTTTGAAAGCTTACAAAATGCAGGTTTGGTCAAACACTGACTATGGGTATTTAAAATAATGATCGTTGACAATTCAGTTTACAGAGAGGGCTTCATACCTACTACTCAGATGTGACCATGGGCAAGCAAAGTGGCTAAGCTTTGGTTTTTCTAGTTAGCTAATTAGCAAAACTGAAATAAAGGTAACTATCACATGTGGTTGTAAGGATTAAAAAGATCATTCTTGTAAAATTTAGTAGAGTCCCCAATACACATAAATGCTTAAGCATCAGACATATTCTGTTGTTTAGATGCCCAGATCGACTCTAACTTTAAAACGAGGCAGTCTACGCGGTGACATCATACAAGAAATGTTACATTCTTCTAATGAGTGCTGTTGAGGCAGAAACACGGCCTTCTCCTTGCCTCTATCTGCCACTACAAACTGAGTCCTCGTTTTTCCTTTCCAGTCTTAAACCCGCCCATATAACCCAATTGCTGGAAGAAGTAGGTCATGTGAATTTTCAGGATGTATCCAGAACATCAGACCTGAGAACCAACTGCTTATCTCGAATTCTCAGAATAGGAAGAGGCCAGAAAGTCAACCCTGCTCTTAAAAGACACGCAAACATTTAACATCTGTTTCTACCTGTTCTTTCCCTAATTTCCACCGAGGTCTTGCCGGCTTCATTCAAGTGGCATTATTAAGTGCTCTTGTTTCTGCCCTGCTTGAATCCGGGCGTGTGTACGTCCACACACCGCACACACTGCACACACAGCCAGCAGGGACTTACACCAAAGTCTGTAGTTTACATTCGGGGTAACTCAGTCCCTCACACAGAATTTTCACCCCGCCATCCCCTAGGCTGTTTCTGGCCAAGCACAGGTGGGTCAGCCTCTGGTTGACAATCAAAGCGGAAGACAGCTCCTTACAACAGGCTCCTGTAAGGTGACAGTTTTCCAACCTGCGAAAGTACCACCTAAGTGGTAAGACATTTCCCCCTCAACCTTCTCGGCTGACAGCCCTTCTTGTGAATTTCCCACGCTCTTTATCTCGTGCTGGTGATCAAAGCCTGAAGGACCAGGAATGACAGAAGGGCAGGCAAAATGCATGAGTCATCTGCCTGGGACCAAAATTGGGAACCAGATGTCTGCGTCGGTCAGAAGTCCCAAAGGGGCTGCCCTGTAAGTTCAGCCTCCCCGTCGCTCTTCTCTGTGTGGCCCCAGACCTAAAGCAGAGATGCTCCACGGGAACAAATGAGAGGCTTACGACAACTTCTGGAGGAAGCACGCTGGGTGCCTCAGTGTTGCGCACGGCAACTTGACACCCTCATCCAGGAGCTCACTGGCTGTGAGACCCAGGGATTTCAGGGACTGGGTGATTTTGAGAGCTGAGGAGAAAGCAGCCCACCGCTGAGCAGTGTCAGAATAAGATCCCAACCTGTAGGATTAAATGGGGGCAAGTCTTTCTTCTGGGAGAACAGAGACCATTATCAGCTAACTGTGCTTCCCTAAAGATTGTGACCTTGATTCTCACCTCATTCTACTCTAGTATGTGCCAGACCCGGGCCTGAATTATTAGAGTTGATCTCCTTTACTTCTTCAGACGTCTCCACAGCCATCTGATCAATATCCAGCCTCATCTCTAAGAGGAGAAACCCATAATACAATTCTATGTGAAGTTTCACCAGCATGGCCTGGTAGTGCTCACACTTTGTAAACGATCACTTTCCCCAACCTGGATCTGTCCTCATACCACTTAGATTTAAACATGTGGCTCCCTAGGAAAAAAAAAACTGATGCCTGATACTCAAAAAGTTCAACTTCATAAGTGATTAGGGCATATGCTAATTAAAACAAGGAGCTACCATGTGCCACTCAGGTGGCTAATTCCAAAATTTGTTTGAGTTCGTGTTGCAGGAATGAGAACTGGAAGCTCCTTCTGCTGATGGAAATCTGAACGTGGAGCAGCTGTTTCAGAGAACGCTGAGGCAATCCATTAACCCATTACGCGGGTTCTGAAACTCAGCTGCTCTGGCAGACGTAGATCAGAGTATGCGACCCTTGGACAAGCCTGTCTGAATCATGGCTCTGCCCCTTGATGTGTTCAAAATCTTTACAAGTTACTTAAGCTTTTAAATTTTTCCCCTTATATATACTTTGCGGAGAGACGATACCTTTACGTCAAGCAGACACAGGATACAAGCAATCCGTATACTGTGCCCACTAGAATGTATGTCGTAAGTAAAGTTCGAGTTCTTAAAATTAGCACTTTTCTTTCCTTGGAGCCTAACCTGCAACAAGGATACTATAAATCTATTTAAGTATCTGGAATAAAAGTAGAACATGAAGTGTCTCAAGTCAAGTGAGCAAAAACAGGAGATTCTATACCAGCCGTTTGTCATTCTGGAGCCTGGAATACTGTATCCACTGAGAAGCATCATTTAATCAAACATCATTTATCAAAATGTTAGCATTAATAGATTTTTTTAATTTAATGAAAAGAAGCACTTATCAGAAATTATCCATAATAGTAAGAACTGCCAGCTGTGTCTGGCCCTACAGAAAGCAATTCACATCCCATGTTTCATTCAGTTCTCGAAACCCCAATCTATAGAGGCGGAAACAGCTCAAGATCATATAGGTCATAAATGTCATACCAAAGATCAGGGCTCATTTCCAAATCCCAAAACCTGTGTCGCTAGCTAGTGCCTCAGGTTGCTACTCAACTGGGCAGGCAGAGGGAATGGTACCCCAAAGATGGAGAGCTCCCTGAGGACACAGGAATCTCTCGAACCAGAAAGCTACCAGGAATTAGGACACTTGATGCTTCTACAGCATCACTGAGTGGCCAGTTAAGGTTGATGACTGCTCTGAATCACAGCAGGTCGGCAACAAGCAGCCTGAAGTCCCATGTCCCTAAGCTAGAAGATAACACAAAATTCTGAGTGTTTCTTTGCATTCAGGGCTCATTTTTCACTGCAGAGGACAGAGCTGGCCGGGGAGAGATTACAGGCTGACACACCATCCACACTCTAGTTGAGAATGTTTCCCTGTTTAGTATGGCGTCCAGTAAGAGCGACCACCCTCTTCTTTCTTGTTCATGCAGCAGCACGATGTAGCTCATAGCATCCTTTCGATGCTGAGAACAGCAATGACATGAGATCTACCTCAGACAATGCACGTTACATCTCGAATGTTTCAAGAGCTCACACAGCAGCAGCAGCAGCCTCATCACTGTGGACACTGCCTTCCAGGACCAAGTCTGTCAGAGGCTTCTTACCAACGAAAGCCAGGCGGAAGTCCCGATAGGCGTCGGCAGGGGAGGTGTTTTTAATCCTAGGGAAAATAGGAAGGGGTTCCATCCTGGGTGTTGCAGATGGCTGGTGCTGTGAACACCAAGCGGGAATGAGAAGTCACCAGTCAAGACAGAGCCGGGGAGAGGTCTAGGAAGCTGCCTTGAAGGACAAGCCAATGGAGTGATAGCTGGAGAGAAGAAAAGGACAGACTCCTAATGGAAGTAGCATATGGCGATGGGCGGGAGATGGAACTGGATGGTCAAGGGCCTGACACACCTTTGTCTTGTACGCTCATGTTGGTCTTCAGAGGAAACATCCCCATGTTTGTTTTTTTTTTTTTTTGAAACAAAACTTGCCACCCCAAAATTTCTCTTTGGCATGCAGACTATTTCAAGCTGAAAACGATCAAGACCAAAAATACCCAGGACGAACTTTGACCTTCCCGCTAACTTCCTGAGGAACTCGGAGGGGCCGCCCCAGGAGTAGGGCTACCACCACAGGTACCCGCAAAGAGTACGGGCTGGTGTGACGGGGGGGGGGACTCGGCAGGGCCTGGAGAGCAGACTCCACTCTGGGTCCCACTGTCTCTGCAGGGCCAAACTTTTTTTTTTTTTTTTTAACCAAACGTTTGCTTTTCCATCTCCATGTGAATTGCTTTCCCTTTTGAAGTTCCAAACCAAACCACTGCCCCAACATCCTCTTTTGTCTTTAGTTGAAGACGGCATTTTATGCGAGGATTTCAGCCTTTTGAGGAAGGAACTCAGGCATTCTGGGTCTCTCCTGTGTACACATGTTATTAAACTTTTGATTTTCTCACGTCAATTGAATTCTTAGGCCAGCCAGAAGAACCCAGAAGTGTAGAGGAAAATGTCTTCCTCCCACACAATGTTATATTCTTTATTTCTTTCAACATTCAGTTCACATACAACTTTCCCTGCTCCTCAATGCCTGACTTTCTAGTAAGAATAAATCACTTCCTACCATATCCCCATGCATTTGCGTTTCCACAAAGTGGTTTTCATTTAGGCGACAGGAAGTTAGGGTTTGAAAGTTAAGAAACTACAGACTCCTTGAAGGTATGGACCATTAAGAGCTGTTTTTGGTGTTTATTTCCCCAATATCTATCATGTCTGTAGAATTTTAAATGGAATTGAAAAAATCTTTAAGTGGAATAGAACACTTAAGTGGATTAGATTTTCTCTAATCAAACTCTGGTCTTCAAGGAATAATTCAGTATAAAAAAAAAATTTCCCAGGACCCGATTGTACCATCTTCTTCAGAATAAGACTCAGTAAACCTCATGTTACACAATAATGAAGCTAATCATGTTTTCCTCTGTATATAGTAAGAACTGACTGGAGAAAGGACTTTTTTTAGGGCCTCTTTTTAAAGCATGTTTAATCCACCCTAATTTGAGATAAAAATCATTACCTGCATTACTGCCTCTCCCACTACACTCTTATGTCAGACCTTCATTTTCACTTGTATTTTTAGAACTTCTTAAACTAGCTTTTATCTGGTACCTCCAAACCTGGCAACTCATCTCCCTGTTGTGAAATACTTTTCTCCCTAAACACACACTTGGTCTTACAACCCTTGACCCTTCATTTTTGGATAATGAACCTTCCCTGTGGCTCATTCAGAAGAAGTTTCAAAGTTCAGTTTCAGGACAGAGAGAGCCGGCATACAGGGGGTGCTCCTGCTCAGAGCTCCTGCCTGCAACTTCAGTCAAGGGAAACAACAACCAAAAACAAATAGGACTACATCAAACTAAAAAGCTTTTGCACACCGAAGGAAACCAACCAAGTGACAAAGCAATCCACTGACTGGGAGAAGACATTTGCAAATGATATGTCCAATAAGGGGTTAATACCCAAACTAGAGAACTCATACAACTCAATATCAAAAAATAAATAATCCAATTTAAAAATGGGCAGAGGATCTAAATAGGCATCGTTCAAAAGACACACAGATGGCCAAAAGGCACATGAAAAGATGCTCAACATCACTAATTATCAGGGAAATGCAAATCAAAACCACAACGAGACATCACCTCACCTGACAGAATGGCCACTGTCAAAAGAACACGTGTTGGTTTAAAAGGATGTGCTAGTGCTCACCTGCCCATGTGACCCACATCTCGATTTTCTTCTGCCACAACCTACCTTACTCAGACTAAATTTCTCAGTCTGTTCCACACACCAATTATAAATGCTCCATCAACACATTGTTATTCATGTATTTGAAACTTTGATCTCTGGAATATTTCTGCAATTCCTGCCCAGGTCTCCTAACACGCATGTGACTGTTTTCCATAGGCTGAGTTTCGAATGTGCCCCTTAGCAGACGTTACAGAAACATCCAAGCTCTTGGCCAGATTTCATAACATGACTTAATGTAGTATGATTCCAACGCACCCCACAGTCGATGCTGTCAAATATCCAAACTCTGTCAGATTTCATGAAAATGACTCAAACATAAAACAGGATTCTCCCACTAGACACATTTAAGGATAGCAACCATTTCATTTCTTCGTATTCTGAGCACCTGGCTGGCTGGAGCCTGGTCGGGCATTCAAATACAGCTCCCACATGAAAGTGCTTTGGGGATCACCGTCGCAGGACTGGCTTCTCCTTACACGACTTTCTGGAGATGACAGGTGACACGGGTTATCTGCTCGCAAAGAATCCTCACCGAGGACTAACTCAGGAAACTTTCTCTCACATCCAGAAACTTCAGATTCTTGTTTGAACTGAACACAGAGCAGAGATCCTGCCCGGAAATGAAGAGAGTGATGGTCGTGCTGTGACCGAGGAGGAAGGAGAGACAAGAGCACCTGTGAAAAGGACATACGGGAAAAGTGCCAAGAGCTGGCAGGCTGTCCTGAAAAGGGAACCGTCAGCAAAATGAACTGAAGGAAAAGGCCACCTGCTGAATGGGAGACAATGTTTGCACATCCTATGTCTGATAAGGGGTGAATAGTCAAAACATATAGAAAATTCGTACAACTCAATAGAAAAAAAATGGATTAAAAAAGTAGGCAGAGGAACCTGAATAGACATTTTTCCAAAGGAGATAAACAAACGGCCAACAGGCCCATGAAAGGGTGTTTAGTATCACTAATCAGGGCTATGAAAATCAACACCACAATGAGACATCACTTCACAGCTCTTATTAGAATGGCTATTATCGACAAGACAAGAAAAACCAAATGTTAGCCAGGGTGTGGAGAACAGGGCACCCTTGTGTACTGTTGGTGGGAATGCAAATTGGTGCAGCCACTATGAAAAACAGTATGGAGGGTCCTCAAACAATTAAAAACAGAGCTATCATATGATCCAGCTATCTCACTTCTGAGTATTTATCTGAAGAAAACAAAATCACTATCTGGTAAAGATATGTGAACCCCATGTTCATTGCAGCATTATTTACAATAACCAAGATATGGAAACAATCGAAATGTCCATTGATGGATGAATCGTTAAAGAAAATGTGGTACATGCACAATGGAATATTACTCAGCTATAAAAAAGAGGGAAATCCTGCCATTTGCAACAGCATGGATGGACTTTGAGGGTGTTATGCTAAGTGAAACAAGTCAGATGAAGAAAGACAATTACTATATAATCTTACTTACATGTGGGATCTTTTAAAAAATAAAAGCTCATAGATGCAGAAAACAGACTGGAACAGGTTGGTGGTTGCCAGAGGTTGAAGGGGGACAGGAACAAATGGGTGAGGTAATCTAAAGTTACAAACATCCAGTTATAAGATAACTAAGTCCTGAGATGGAATGTACAGCACAGTGACTACAGTTTAAAACAAAAGTTTTGAAAGACTTGGTAGGGAGGGAAATTATATGAAATGTCTAGAGTGTCCGGAGCCCCTTTCCCACATGAAAACTGTAACACTAAACACTAAAACAAAGTAAGCTTCCAAAGCCTCCGTTCCTAATCTAAACATCACGTTTCCCATCTTCAGTGGTGAGCTGCAGGAAGAAATTTCAGCAATAAGAAAAGTCTGACCCTAAGACACAGAGAGTATGAAACTGTCCTCTTCCGAACAGAGCATGGGATGAGGCTAAAGATGGAAAAATTAGTGAAAAGGGAGTTCTTACCTCTCAACCTGAGTGTCTGGCTTCAGCGCAGTATCGTTCTCCAGGAATATCCCCTTGTCCACCTGCAGTGAAACTTTCTCCAAGTTTTGACAACGTTTAAGGCAGAAAGAAGACTGCATCATTTCAGATGTACTTGTCAAGTGAATAGAAATCTCCTTGACCTGGGCCACTGCCTCCTTCACAAGCTGCTCGTCCTGAGACTCGTAGAGACAGTACAAAACCTCCTTCGTGTCCGCCCTTGAGGAGCAGGCTTTATTCCCGTCGGACACTGATCTGCATTTCAGTAACTCCCGCTTGACCTCTGTTGACACTTGGCAGCCAAAGACCGTCTCCAGCGCCTTGGCTCCCTTCTCCCCGGGGAGGCCAAATAAGAAGCACCCCACCTGGGTCAGGGCGGGGCTCTTCAGCCTTTCTTCCCCGGACAGCAGCTGCTGAACATCCCCAATGTCCCAGCTGGGGCTGCTCTCGTCCTCCTCCTCCTCCTCCTCCTCCTCGTCCTCCGCCTCCAAAGCACAGAACGCGGCGGCAGGAAGCTGCTGGACGCTGAGGCGGACGAAGGAACAGCAGCCCCCGTGGTCTTGGCTCTCCTGCAGACCATTCCTGTCCAGGAGGGGCCGCAGGGCGGCCTCCCCCACCCCAAGCCTCCGGAGCTCCTGCCCGCCAAACACAGACGTCTGCGCCCAGGCGCCCTGGGCAGCCAGGGGGCCCGCGGCCCGCAGCGCCGCCGGGAGGCCGCGCCCGGGGCGGCGGCGGAGGAGCGGCAGGCGCGCGGCGGCGGAGGAGCCGCAGGCGCGGGAGGCGGCCGGGCGCGCGCAGACGGGCCCGCACGCGGCGGGCGCCGCGCCCACGCGGAGCAGGCCGGCGCCGCCCCCCAGCGGGTCCGGAGCTCGCGCGGCGCGGGCCTCGTCTGCCGGGCGCTGCGGGAAACGCGCCTTCCTGTCCGGCCCCGAGAGCCCCTCGACCTCCGCGAGGAGCGGCTGCTCAGCCAAGAGCCGGGGCTGCCGCGGGGCCCCCGCGCGCGTGGTGGCCGGCAGCGCGGCCCTGGGAGCCCCCTGCCGCGTCGGCGGGCGCCCCAGCGGGACGGGCGCCGGCTGCCGCCGCCGCCGCTCCCCGGCGCCGCTCAGCCCGTCAGAGCCGTCGGCGAGGCGCGGGGCTCTCCGCGCCCGGGCGAGCGCCTCCGGGCCGGCGCCGCGCGGAGCCGGGCGGCCCTCGGCCGGCAGCTCTGCAAGCGTGCGCGCGCCCCCGCGGCCGAGCGCCCCGCAGCGCAGGCGGGAGGCGGGGCCCGAGGTCTCCGCCGCGCTGTCCCGCGGCCAGTCCAGCATCGGCCGCTCTGCCAGCGTGGTTCTGCCAGCGCCCGCGGGACCGTGCTGCACCATCGTTGAGTGGCGTTACCTGGATGGGGGTTTGGGGATTCAAGACGGATACCAACCTCTGGCTTCTCTGGGTGATGCTGTAGTAAAGATCACCACCATCTCCTGGCCAAAATACATTCTTCCAGAGAGAAGAAAATTTCTCCATTGTGTTTCCCTCTCTCTCCTCTTCACCTTTATGGTAAAGAATGGAAGAGAGCTGGGGTGCCAGTGGTTATACTCAGCTGGAAGACGCACATTGTAAAGGACCAGTGTCAGGGAGGAATGTGTGTTCTTCTGCCCTTTTAAGTTCTTCTGGCTGGTCTAAGAATTAAATTCACATGAGACAGACTAACAGGAGAAAAGTCAAACAAAAGCTTAACATATATAAGACAGAGACCCAGGAAGACAGGAACTCACCAGTATGGATGAAGCCCTCACCATGAATCCCATCTTCAGCTAAAACGCTAGAGAATGTTGAGGGGCGTGGTCTGGGACTTCACAAGGGAGCAAGGAAATACACACTGAGATGCAGAAGCAAGTGTTCAATAGACATGTTTTGGGGCCACGCAGAGACAAGGAGGCACAGAGTGGACTCTGAGCTGTAGGTCCTACTGCGTTCTCCCACCACATGTAGCCCACGTTCTCCGCAGACATCTCCGGTGGCAGCTCTGTCTTTTAGGTAGCTAAGGCGAAGTCAGTTTCTTCCGGAGTCTTCTGGGCCTTGACTCTTTTCAGCTTGAAATAATCTGCACGCCAAAGAGACATTTTGGGGTGGCAAATTTTGCTCCTCTACACCACAAATGAGGAATCCAAGAAGAGGAAAATGATCTTGCCCACTATCAAACACTGAACTTGTACCCCTAAGACAGGAGCTCTCCACCTGGGTTTCTCTAACCTCTGAGTCTCCTGTGCCTCTCCCAGCTTTGGGCTCTCTAGTCTTTGCACTGCATACACTTTGTTAAATCCATGTGGATGAAAGCTTGACCCACAGGGTTGTTTGTGCTTCCTAGATGAGACATTATTGTAGATAAAGAGAATTTTAAGTATTCTTGAGCCTACTTTATTTTTATCATGGTAAAATATACATAAAATATTTAACCACTTTGGGGGTGGTGGTGGGAGGTAGTTAGGTTTACTTATTTATTTTTTTTGGAGGAGGTACTGGGGATTGAACCCAGGACCTTGTGCATGCTAAGCATGCGCTCTACCACTTGAGCTACACCCTCCCCACCCAGTTTAACCATTTTAACATGTACAATTCAGTGGTATTGAAAACATTCACAGTGTTATGCAACCATCACCACTATTTACTTCCAAGACTTTCATCTTCCCAAACAGCCCAGACCCATTGAGCAATTGCTCCCCATCTCCCCCTTCCCCAGCCCCTGGCCATCACTAATCTGCATTCTGTCTTGGTGGCTTTATCTATTTGGGACATTTCATGGAAATGGAATTATCAAATATGTGGCCCTTTGTGTCTGGCTTCCTTCACTTAGCATAATGTTTGAGTTTCATAGACAGAGTCTACTCCTAAGTCTGTTGCCTTCTTGGTTCGTCCACCTTGAACTGTGACATCAAAAGCAAGCCCGAAGAGTACACATACTATTAGAAGGGACGGAGTCTGTCAAGTCTACATGCTACGGGAACAGTCAGATACGTGCACACCAGACACCTACAAACAAGTCTAAAATCATGTGTCCCTCTCCTGAGAGCCACAAGTTTGTAGACAACAGTGAAGGAATCAGCAATAAATGGAGAAATAACATTCATGGTTTGGAAAGTTCTGTCTTACAATAACAGTTCTTTCCAAACTGTTGTACAGTTCCCATTGTAGGGCAGCAAAACTTGCCACCCTAAAATGTCTCTTTGGTATGTACATTATTTTGAGCTGAAAATAACTGAGGCCCAAAAGACTCAGAAACTTTGACTTTCCCCCTAAAATTTTTAATTTAATTTAATTTTGTATTGAAGCACAGTCAATTACAATGTGTCAGTTTCTGGTGTATAGCACATCACAGTCATGCATATATGTATACATATAATCATTTTCATGTTTTTAATTAAATTAACATTTTAGTTTTTATAACATATTGAACGTAGTTCCCTGTGCTATATAGAAGAAACTTTTTCTCCCCCTAAAATTTTATATAGAGGGTCTGTTCTGGGAATAGAGCTACCACCAGAGATCTGCAAAGAACACAGGCAAGGTGTGGTGGGGACAATTCAGCAGGTCCTAGAGATCAGAGTCCACTCGGGGTCCCATTGTCTCTGCAGGGCCGGCAAACATTTACTTACCAAACATCTGCTTTTCCATCTCCATGTGAATCGCCTTCCTCCCCTTCAAAGTCCCAAACCACTACCCACAACATCCTCTTGTCTTTAGCTGAAGAAAATATTTAAGGTGAGAGTTTCAGGCACTTTGGCAAGTTACTCAGTCTTCCTGGGCCTCTCCCGGGTACACACGGTAGTAAACATTTGATTTTCTCTTGTCAATATGTCTCATGTCAATTTAATTTATACATCAGCCAGAAGAGCGTAGAAGGGAAGAGGAACATTTTTCCCTCCCCAAGGTATTAAAACAAGATAAAACTGCATGGAAATAAATCAAAAAGATTTGAAAAGGTGACCCCAAGAGAATGGCCAAATGGCCAATAAGCATATGGAAAGACATTCAAACTCATTAGACCCCGAGAAATGCAAATTAAGACCCAGATAATATACAATGACCTCCCCCCCCCATCAGAACGGTTAAAATTAAAGACTCTGCTGCGTACAATGAAAGCATTTACATTGCAGGTAGGAGGTAAACCTAGAAAACACGGCACTGCCAAGCTCGTGGGCGGTTTCAGCACGTGGGCTCGGCGACCCAGTGCTTCATCCTCCAGTTACAAACCCCAAGTGAGTCAGCGCTTAGGTCTACAAAGATGCAAGCATGTCTCCACAGAACCCTTTTTCTTCACGCCCCCCAACTGTAGCTGTAAGAGAAACCATACAAAAAGAACCCGCTAATTGAATTGATTCCGTTCATACAAAGTTCATAACAAGCAAAATCACCAGTAAAACACCTTTCCAAGTAAACACCTCGAAGACGGAAGTGAACATCTGCGGCGCTGGCAAGGCTGTCTGGATCCAGGAGCGTGACTGCACCCACACGTACACCTTCATGTAGTCACTAATCAGATTATTATTAATCAGGGTAGTCGACATGGATTACCAGCTAGAGGTTACATTTATACTTATACATATACAGCCGAATGCACACAAAAACATAATTACGATTTAAAACATTAAGAGGAAGTTAGTGTAGATTTTTGACTTAGAAGTGACAGAATTTAGGCAAAGGATAAAATACAACTGCATGAATGTTCACTTTACAAGCATAAACCCTTCAATCTGGATAATCGCCTTTACATTTTTTTCTGTAATCCCTGTCTTTTTAAGGAGTAATTATTATGACAACCAGTGTCTGAGTATTTACCTTGTGTGGGGACTATTATATGCTCCTCCACAGACCACATTTATTTCTTGCAACAATCTTTTTATTCTATTATCTATGCTTCATACAATATATCTAAGGCTTAGAGCAGTGGTTCTCGAAGTATGGCCCCCAGACCAGCAGCATCCTCTGGGAACTTGGGAAAATGCAGATTATTTTTTCCAATTGGAACAGGGACGTAATTAGGTTTATTTATTCAATTATTTATTTAATAGAGATACTGGGGACTGAACGCAGGACCTCGTGCATGCTGAGCACACGCTCTGCCACTGAGCTACACCCTCCCCTACAAAATGCAGATTCTTAAGCCCTATCCCAGACCTGCCAAATTAGAAACTTTGGAGATGGGCCCAGAAAACAGTTTTAACAAATCTTCCAGGCAATTATGATAAGTGCTAGTTTTAGGACCACGGGCACAGAGGAACAAAGGGCCAAGTTCACACATTCGCTCACGTTGAAGCCAAGATTTTATCAAAGGAGTTTAACTCAAGAACATGTGCTGTCAATCACTGACACCTCCCTCAATGAAACAATTAAAAACAAAAATCCTCTTGGAGGGGAGGGTATAGCTCAGTGGCAGAGAGCATGCTTAGCATGCACGGGGTCCTGGGTTCAATCCCCAGTACCGCTGTTAAAAAACATAATAATTAAATAAGCCTAATTACCTCCCCCCAAAAACAAACCAAAAAAATTGTCTAAAAAAATCCTTATACCCTCAGGCATTGAACAGACAACACTGAAGGTGATTCACAAAACGAAATACAGCTGTTTAGTAAGTACATTGAGGGGAAATTGCATCCAGTGAGAAAATTTATTATGCAAAATGTTTTGAAACACAATGTAAGATAAGGGCTCATGATTGTAAGATATTTCACATTAAAGTGCTCGTGCTAAGGTGCTAAGTGGGAAGAGCAGGACACTCACCGCAACACGTCATCACTCACCCTACGCGTCGGGGGAGCAAGTCAGCCACCTTCTTAGACGAACAGTCCTAGAAGCATATACACCCTCGAACCCAAAGGCCGGGTCTGAGTTTCCACGCCACGGGTCACTTATCCTGTCATGGTCCTTTCTCAACGCTGTCTTTGATCAACACGCATTTGGTTTTGTAGAGAAAACGAAAAAGTGTAAAAGGGAAACAAGTCACCCAGGTCATAGAAAAGCCATCAGAGGGTGAACGCACTGTGTATGTTGTGTTTTTTCTGGCTAAGATGCGAAGGAAGGCATTTCAGGAAAGGGGTGGGCGACCAGGTTGGAAGCCTGACTGCGCGGACCAGCACACTCAGGAGGGATGAGGACGTGGAGACGTACACAACGCTTTGCAGGGACCTAACTGGGAGGGTGAGAACCCAGGTTCCAGCTTTAAGAGCCCACAGGTGAAGGGAGGAGTGACGGTCCTTAACAAGCATACCAACAGCAGGAACAAATGAAGTCTGGTGGGATTTTAGACACAGACAGGGAGGAGGAAAAAGCTTGCATCTGAAGACAGAAAGCACAGAAAAGCACAGTATGAAGCAAGTCCGTCACGATGGGCAGAAAGTCGCTGGCTGGTTCTGTCCAGAGTGCGCTTACAAACCGGTAATTTGGTTCTCACGTAACCTAAGGATGACCAGTGAGGACTGAAGGTGACACCAAGGACTTCTCGCTTACTCAACCAGGTAGCCCAGTACAGCGAAACCGTATTAGAGCCCCGTGGGAAACGAGAAGGTGAACCTCAAGACTAAATGGTGCACAGAGGTGGGCAGCTCTCCGGACCACCCAGCGGATGGAGCGTACCTCCTTGAAGGAGATGCTGGATGCAAACCCAAATGAAGTCAGAAGGAAGCAAACGAGGAATTTCCAGTTTGGTAACAGCTAGGTAAGAACGAGCGTGCCCATTTGAGAACCCCAGAGCGGAGAGTGCCGTGCACCGTCAGGGCCCCCCCGCTGACCCTGCTCCCGGAACTTGATCCTAGCTCCCACGGCTACGCCGGTTCAGCCTGCGGGCCGGGAACACGGAGGCGCCCTCCCTAGGTGACCGTGCCCTGCGATCACAGCAGCACGGACACCTGCGCTCAGTGACTCTCTCTGCTGTTACCGTCGGGAGAGAGGGTCGTTCCCACCCAGAGTGAGTGCGTGACGGGGAGAGCGGGGGAGTCGGCGACTTGGGTGCATTCAGGGGCAGACAAAAGCGGGACTTGAGAGAGAGGCTTGGAAAATGAGTAACAGAATGAGTTGCCCCATCCCGCCGGCGGGACTGCAGGTGAGTGGCTTTACCCTGAGAGGAGAGGAAGGCAGGGTCATAGGGATGAGGGGCAGGAGGAGGAAGACCAGTCCTGATAAACTTAGGCGCTGAGCCCGAGGGGCTCTGCTGTGACAGCAAAGTCAAAGCAGAGGCACCTGCTGAGGGGGAGGGAGGCGCTGCGCCTGCGGGCACAGACCCCCCAGGATCCCCGCGCACGGTCAGCAGCAGCCGGCTCCCCTGATGCTCCGTCACCACAAGCATTTGGGGGGGAAAATACAAACTCGTGTTTTCTATGACCACGTCGCTGTCCCTCAGCCTTCATGACGGTGACATTGGCGTCTGTCTTTTGAGATCAAGGAGGGGAACCATCCCAAATTATAGATGAAAGACTGAGGCTCAGACACAGTAGAGCCCTGCTCAGAATGACAGCGCGAATGCAGAGACCCTGAGGGTGGGCCTGAGGGATCTCTTCGGGGTGATGGAAACGTTCTGAAATTGGGATGTGGTGCTGGTCGCGCAACTCTCTAAGTCTGCTGAAAGTCACTGCGCACTTGAAACAGATGGATTTTACAGGATGGAAATTACACGTTAATGAAACACTTAAAAGTAACATCAGAAGAAAAAGCTAGCTACAAAATCACAGGCAGCTGCCCCCTCCAAATCTCTTTCTCCTCCTTGTAGAGACAGTTCAGCTGGAGGACCTCAAAAATCCTTCTAATGGTCTCACACCAGCCATTAAAGCTCGCAACAGTCTGCGGTGGAGACTCAACCAATAATTGCTGTTGATTTAAACGACGAGACAGAGAAACAGGTACAGGAGCTGGCACTCGCCTCCCTCAGGCCGGGACTTCACTCGCAGCCTGTGGGTGCTCCGTGCAAATGAAGTCTCCAGTAAGAGACAGCCTCCTCCCGCCAGCCCAAGCCCCGGGACTGGCCCAGGACGCTGGGTGGGGCAGGCCTCCCGGCCCACGATGCAGTGGCCCTCACCATAATTATCGATAGGTGGTTCTCAACCCTTAAAACGAGACTCACACTAAAATTACCCAGGCCCTATCCTTGGCAATCCTAGTTGAATTAGTCTGCGGTGGGCTTTAGGGAGCCAGGAGCTGCAAAATCTCCCCAGATGATTCTTTAATAGGCAGTCTCCCTCCCAGACCGTCTAGGCCAGGTTTTTCAGCCTTGGCACTATCAGCATGTTGAGATGAACGATTCTTTGTCATGGGGGCTGACCTGTGCACTGCAGGATTTTTTATCAACATTCCTGGTCTCTACCACAAGATGCCAAAAGCACCTTCCGGTTCTGACCACCAAAAATATCCTCAAACATTGTCAAATGCCCCCTGGGGGAACAAAATAACCCCTGGCTGAGAACCACTGATGTAATTGCAATTGGCTGCCTGCTTCCACTGTACTAAGTACACTGAAATGCATCAAGTCTGTTAAATAAAATGCGTAAATCATAATGATCAAGCTCATTTGTTCCGCAGCTGATGGTGCTCATTTATGCTGACATCTAAATGTGTATTCATTCCACTTATTTTGTATTCATTCTTATACATGTTCATCTTGTCTCATTTTGCCTGTTGGAGAGCCGATGTTTTTTGAGGGGAAAAAAATTCGAAAACTTGAAGCCTCTCTAGGCTCTATGACTGGGAAAATAGCCTATGACTAGATAAGAGGGATGAAAGAATTCAGCAAGTTGTCTGTGGTTTTTCTGAGTGGTTGTGTTGTTACAGGGCAGGGGGGATTTTGCAGGTGCAATTAAAGTTCCTAATCAGTTGCTGTCAAGCTAGGGAGGTGGTCCTGGGTTATCAGGCGGGCACGATGTAATTACACGAGCCCTTGCTGGAGAAAGAAGCCGGAGAGACCGGGTAGAAGAGGAAATCAGAGATTTGGAGCATGAGAGGGATTTAACACGTTGTTGCTGGAGATGAAGACGCTGTGCAGGCGGGCACACGTGGGAACTGTAAGAAGAAAATGAATTCTGTGAGCACACTAAGGGACCCTGGGAGTGGATGCTTCCCCGGAGTCTTGAGAATAGAATCCAAACTGGATGACACCTTGATTTTGGCGTGTGACCCCTAAGCAGAGTATTTAGCCAGCCCCTCGTATTTCTGATCTAAGCTCTATACGAAAAAATTTAATTGTTTGTGGTTTTTTCAAGGGGTGCGGGTATGTGTGTTTGATTTTATCTTTCCATTTGGGATTGTTTTCCTGAGACACTTGCTTATCTCCCCAATTATGGATCTCAGGAAAGAGAAAGAGAGACAGAAAGAGAAAGAGAGAACTTTAGGCTTATCTAATTTTGACACTTAAGAGAAAATGTAGGGAGAAGGGGGAAGAGAAATGAAACACTGAGGTAAAAATGATTATGTCAATAACAATAATAGTGGTAATGATTATGATTATAAAAGCATAAATTGTGGTGTATGTATATACAATGAAATTTTGCTCAACTACAAAAAAGAATAAAGTATTGCCATTTGCAGCCATGGATGGAGCTAGAGAATATTATACTGAGTGAAGTAAGTCAGACAGTGAAAAACAAATATCATATGATATCACTTACATGTAGAATCTGAAAACTAATACAAATGAATCTGTATACAAAACAGAAACAGACCCACAGATACAGAAAGCAAACTTCTGATTACCAAAAAGGAAAAGGAGGGGCACAGGGACAGATTAGGAGTTGGGATTAACAGATACAAACTACTACACATAGAGCAGGTAAGCAACAAGGACTCACTGCACAGCACAGGGAACTGTATTCGGTATCCACAATGAGCTATAGTGGAATAGAATCAGAAAAAATGACTGGGTCACTATTATCAATCCACTGGCCTAAACAAATGGGAATGGAAAGCACGTCTTGCCACGTGTCAATTTACTGCTTATAAAATGCACCTGTCTCTCTGCTGCTTCCACACACACTTGCAACACAAACCCCCAAAACGTATTCCTCCTTTGCTCTTACAAAGTTCTCTCTCTCACCCTCTTTTCAAAACTCACACTTATAATTCAGAAATGTTGAAATACAAATCCAGTAAATGTATCAAAGATTAACCTCGGCAATCAACAGTGAGTACAAATTAAACCAAGCAATGGTATTTGGTGGAAAGCCATCTGACAAAGAATGGAGACATTTTATACACTCCTCGGAGAGATGATACTTCTGCATATCAAACAAATGCCCAAGAATAATAACAGTTTCCAAAACAAGGCTGTGTTAGCTATAGAACCCAATTCCATTCAGCATTTTAAGAGGATGGTTTAACAACCCATGTAATTAAAAGGAAGTATTAATGACTAGTTTTAAAATGACAAATTACTCTTCATAATAATAAAATTATGGAGCAAAAGCCATTGCTTGGAACGACTTTAACAGCTTCGCACGTGCCACATCGTTGAATCCTCACAAAAGTTACGACGTAGGCGCTGTTGTAATCTCATTTTACTGATGTTGAAAAGTAATGCTCAGTTAGCTGTAAGATTATAATTGCCTGATCCAGGATTCAAATCAAGGCAGTAAGGCATGACAGTCAGCGCCTTGAACTACTAGCTAAGCACAAGAGCTAACTAGTTACCTAACTAGCCAACTGAATAAACCAGTGCATAAGGTATACAGTTGTTTACTCACATGCACACATATTTTAGCTTTCAGAACGTCAGCTGGAAGGAATACAATCACAGATTCACCCGAGGACTCACGTGTGTCATGAGCCAGTCTTTAAGTTATTCCACTTAGTCATGCCGTAACCCTCTGGGGCATGTGCGCGCTTAGCATTCTCATTCATGCGTGAAGAAATTGAGACTGAAATCTTAAGTTAACATCCCCAAGTTCACATAACTCATAGGTGGCCGGGGAGACGGGTGGATTTAAACAGACTTCTGTTGGAATAAGCGAGTCAGAGTGGGGTAGACAGAGCCCGCAAAGGACGCCGGATGTGTGAAACAGGAACTCTGTGGCCGCAGCAGAGCGCTGGACAAGCTGATAAGAAGCCACAGTTCAGAAACAGTTCAGCAGCACGCCCTGTGCCGTTAAAAACCTGTCTCAGACAGGCTCTGGGTCCCTGCAAGTGGGCAGAGGCATCTCATGGACAAGGCAGGGCTGTCACCCTGGGAGAAGAAATAGCAGCCACCATCTAAATCACCTGGTTTTCATTAAGGCCTCCAAATGCTGCCACTTGGGCCAACATGGATGCCCCTGGAGGGCCTTCTGCTCCGTGAGATAAGCCAGACGGAGGACGACACAATGTGAGTGAACGGCATCATTTATACGTGGACCCTAAAAAGTCAGACTCACGGAGGCAGGGGAGGTGGGGGAAGGGGGGATGTTTGTCAAAGGGCACAAACTGTCACTGCTGACGTAAGTTGGGAACATTTGCAGAAAAGGTCAGGACGATGGAATAATTGTTACCAAACTCAGGCTAGGCTGCTCGCCACTTGGAAGCCAACACTCAAGAGGCAAGTGTTGGCAGAGAGGAAAGGTTACTTTAATCAGAAGTCCAGCAATCTGGGGAGAAGGCAGATTTGCGTCCCAGAACCAACTCTGAAGATTCTGCTTGGCCACGACAGGTTTTAAAGGGGAGGCAGGAGGCTGGGGTGTGCGGCATCTTTGTCTGTCGCGTGCAGACTGGCTGAGCCCTCATTATCTTTCTCCAGATGCTGTCTTGCCCACGCGGTCTGCCTGCAGGATTGCTAAAGGGGCTGCTGGGCGGCAGCGACCGAGTCATTCTTTAACTGCTTAATTCTTTTTTGTTAAATTAAAGTACAGTTACAATGTGTCCATTTCTGGTGTGCAGCACAATCTCCCAGTCATGCAGATACATGCAAATATTCATTTTCATATTCTTTTTCATGAAAGGTTACTACAAGATATTGAACATAGTTCCCTGTGCTATATAGAAGAAACTTTTTGAAAATCTATTTTTATATAGAGTGGCCAACATTTGTAAATCTCAAGCTCCCGAATTTATTCCTTCCCACCCCCTTTCCCCGGTAACCATAAGATTGTTTACTAAGTCTGGAAGTCTGTTTCTGTTTTGTAGATGAGTTCATAGTGTCTTTTTTTTTTAAACTACTTTATTCTTCATTCTCACTTCTTTTAATCTGGGGAAAGAATTAGGTGAGGCAACAGACCAGGCAAAGCATGGTGTGCACGCAGGAAAGCAGAAGTCAGGAGTTCGGTTAAATTGCTTAGTGATCCCAAGCTATGAGTAGTTTCTTCTGGGGCTAGAGGGGGACGGGGGTGGGCAAACAGGAACAGGGCCAAAGAGATGCTTTCATAATAACTATGCAACTGTCTCGCTAGCAAGATCTGTCTTAGGCACCTTACACACTGTGTGACTACGGCTTTTCAGGAACTCATCGGCACTGCCCCTCATTTAGCGTATAAAGGATGCATTATGGAGCACTGAGAGGTGAGGACCAGGAGTTCACGGGATTTCACAGCAGTCCTCAGATTGGAAATTATGTCTTCCTTTTTTATTCTGAGATTCTCTTATCCCTTGCATTATATACAAAGATTAAAATGCTGCTGTAGGAATGGGGACCCAAAACATAGTGACTCCACTATTTCAAGGATTCACTTTAATTAATTTATTTATTTTAATGGAGGTACTGGGTATTGAAGCCAGGACCTCATACCATGCTAAGCATGTGCTGTACCACTGAGCTACATCCTCCCCTCAAGGATTCACTTTTGATGCTATAGTGGACAGTGCGAGAGAGTGCAGAGGAGGGAGAGATATGAAACATAGAAATATGACACATGGATGTTGACAGATAAACAAAAAAGAGATAAATAAAGATGACAAATAATGGGTGGATACATAGACAGATAAGAAATGACTAAGAGATAATAGATAAATAATAAATGAGATAGATAATAGATGATTGATAGATAATGAATAGATGATTCATAGACAATGGATGGATGGATGGATGGATAGATAATAGAAAGACAGATAGAATGAAACAGATGGATAATGAAGAGATAACTGATAGATAAAAGGTAGATGTGGATATGCTCCCCTAGCCTCAGAGAAAGGAAAGTCCTGTCCAACCACGTTGCCCCTGTCCGCCTCTTCCCCTAAGTTGGAAACTTTCAATGTCTTCTCGGTCCTGGGGACACCCCTCCTCGTCAACCACAGACCTCTCAAATTACAGCCTCTACGCCGCATTTCTCTCTGCCCAGCCGCGACCCAAGCACGTGGACACAGCAGATCTGATCAGCGTGGACGTAACTGACCAGGGCTGCGGTGACGCTGGTGTCCAGCTCAGGTGGTGGGGCTGATGCACAGCGACCAAAGGGAAATGCTGGCGGAAGTCGGAGTTATTTCTGAATTTGCAGATCCATGTGTGATTCCACCAATGGCTGCAAGGTCCTCAGAACCGGATGCACTGAGAGCCGACTAGGTGCTTTGGAACAGCACTCCAGCCACCACAGCTCTGTGCAGACTCCCTGTCACCTGCCCCCGTGTGATCCTCCTCAAAGGAGAGCTCAGGGACGTGAGTCAGTTCAGACCTGTGGAGAAGAGCGCTCCATTTGGGGTGGAAGGAGGAGATTTTCCGTCAAAATTACATGTTCATCCAGAAGAAGGGATGGCAGCGCTACTCCGCACGGCTCAGCCGGCGTGACGGCTCAAGAACAAACCTGTGACAGACCCAATGAAAGCACCTGGCTCAGGTTCAAAGCTGACACCACGCACAGAACCAGTGCTGACACGATGCTGGGACCACAGTCCAGGGAAGAGGCAGAACCCGTGAGTGTGCTGTGCCCCCCCCCCCCAGCAGCGCGTGTTCTGGGCGGTTTGCACACACCCTGAGGAGAGCTCTTCAGAAACTCATAATCTGGCCCATTTTGCACAGGAGGAGATGGAAGTGCAGGGTCACGAGGCAAGGGCCATGAGCTCCCCCGGTATTTCAGAGCAGACCTCACACTGGGAATGTTCTGTCCTCTTCTCTGTCTGGCATCTCTCTCACCGCTCACTTTATACAGAAAGTTTTGATGTTAATGAAGCAGCAGGGACAGAAGACTGGGGTCAGGCTGGGCTGATGGCTGAAGTTCAGGTCAAGGTGCTCCTGACGCCCGCTACGTGGGCAGGCCCCGCCCAGGAGGAAGAGGATGTGAACTGCCCTCGCTGTAGGACTGAGAACTGAAAGCTTCCCCACGACTTCCCGTAGGTCAGCGCCTCTTGCCAGAGCGGTCTGCTCCTCACAAGAGGAGCGGCGCTGAGGCCAGCAGGTCGGCTTGGACGCAGGATCATGTCTGTGGTCCTTCCCACTCTGCTGTTTCTTGGTGAGTCTGGGAGAGAAGGGTCGGGGTGCAAATAGGTGGTGGATCCAGGAGGGCAGGTCTGGTTCTCACTCGGTGTCTCCTTCTAGGGTTGTATCTGGGCCAGAGCACTCAGGCACAGAAGGGTGAGTAGTCCTTGTAACACTCCCAAGGACCCAGTGGGGTTTGGGCCAGGTATCAGCTTTCTTGGCAGCTGGAAGGGGGACGCAGCATTTAGACTGGGGGTGGGAGAGGGGACGGAGGGGAGGAGGATGTAAGAAGCAGACACCGTTGTGAGTTCATTACCTGTTTCCTTGCTTCCAGGAAATCTCCCCCGACCTCGGATCACAGCTCTGCCAGGATCCGTGGTTCCATCTAAGGAACCTGTGACCATCCTGTGTGAGGGGCCTGGACACGCTGAGGCGTACAGGATCTCTAAAGTGGGGGTCCCCGAGCCCGCGGACAGAGACAGACAAATCATGCCTCGGAGGACCAACACTTTGAATACCACAGAGATGACACCAGGCTTTGCAGGGCTGTACCAGTGTTCCTATCAGACAGGAGGGCACTGGTCCCCGTGGAGTGACCCCCTGCAGCTGGTGATGACCGGTGAGTGAGACACGCAGGCAGCAGAGCCAGACTGCCCCCTCTGCAGAAGGGGGAACAAGGATTTGGAGACATGAAGCACACAGGACCAAACCGCCATCCTCAGGAAGGCTCAGGGGTGATGCTCACACAGGTTTCCTCAGGGCAGGACAAGGAGGGGAGAGAAGCCAGAGCCATCTCTGCTCCAGGAACAGAAAGGGACAGTGTGTAACCGGCCCTTCTGTTTATCACCAAACTTCCTTCTTTCTCAGGAGCTTATGAGAAACCCTCCCTCTCAAGCATGGTTGGCCCTGTGGTGGCTCTCGGGGAGAAGGTGAAGTTGCAGTGCTTCTCCAATATCAAGTTTGATGTGTTTATTCTCACCGGAGAAGATGGAGTTCACTCCACCCAGAACCGCAGCTCTGGCCTCCTGGATAAAGGACACTGGGCTGTCTTCCCCCTGAATCGAGTCTCCTCCACACAGGCCGGGACCTACAGATGCTACGGTGCCTTCAACGGAGACCCCTATGTGTGGTCTTTTCCCAGTGACCAACTGCAGCTTCAGGTCAAAGGTGAGGAAGCCCCGCCCACCCCTGCCCGTATCCCCTCCCGGAGACCAGCATGCCCAGTTGCAGCAGTGGTGGGGAAACAGGGCAGCAGGTGGGGTGGTGGGATGAGCAGCGTCCGCTTAGACGTGAACTTGGGAGGAACTTGCCCCTCACCCTCCTCGCAGCCCCGCTGCCACATGCCCCGGGGCCGGGAAACGGCCATACAGGGTCACTGGGACGCTCCCGAGTTAGCCTGAGCAGAGATAAAGAAATCCACCCCAGTTTCATCTCCGTTTGCAGGAATTCCTGACCATCTTGATCACACACAGCCCAGACATTCAACCTGTGAGTAACTGAGTTTAGGTGGAAAGCTGAAAGGAGGTTCCATTGTCTCTCTTCTCTGACTCGGAGGAACAAGGTTATTCACCAGAGACAGAATTGGCTTTTTAAGAGGGCTCCTGGTGGCTGGAGGCAGGGAGCAAGCAGCTAGAGGAGGCAGGGCTGCTGTCCCAGGGAAAGCAGGTTAGAGGGTCTCGGGATTGCAGATACAGCCAGTAGGATCCGTAGACTCCATTCCTCACTGATCCATCCTGTCGGTGCTGTAGCGTCACCGCTGAGCTCCACTCCCCGAAGACCATCAGATAACCTTGTTCTCTGCTGGCTTCATCTCTTTACTGCCCTGAGGACACACAAATTATGAGAGCTATTTCTACAACGAATTCACGGTGTCCCCCTGCTAACATCTTTCCCCTCCTCTGAGCCTCACTTCCTTCGTGTAAGTAGAAGCCAGTTCTGCACAGGATTAAGAAGGACTGTTGAGCTTAGAGTTTCTGTGGTTGTGACCACTGACACTCCCCCTTCCACCTTGAGAAGAATTTAGTATGAACCCGCCTCCAGTCCCGTGCCTGTGCCTCTGCCCGTGTCCGTGATGTGTGTGCGCTGGGGGACCGTTCACAGAGACGCAGACCCACCTGCGGAGGCTCTCAGGTGGGCACGTGCCAGAGGAGAAGTTTCTTCCGGGGCCTGTTGCTCCTGAGTCCGCCATGCATCACCCCAGGGGACACGTACCGGGGGCAGCCAGCTTCCTCAGTCTGAGTCAGAGCATGCAGGAGGGAGACGTGCGTGTGGAACTGGCGAGCAGCAGTGTCGCAAGGAAAGCTGAGATCATGCAGGCACTGCGGGCAGAGTTTGAGGGAAACTTAAATACACGAGCAAACGAAATCTAGTGGGGTCAAAACTACAGAAGAGATGGATGAAACCGGGATTGGAAAACTATGGCCAGGGAGCTATATCCAGCTCACTGCCTATTTGGTTTAAAAAAGAAAGTTTTATTTTTTATTGAATCTAGTATGCTCTGGCCATGCTTTATTGGAATCCAGCCAACACATGAAGGATTCTTTGTGTTGTCCGTGGCTGCCTTTGCCTAATGCAAATGCATACTTTTTCTGCAGATTTCCACACAACAGCTCGGTTCTTAATTCTTGAAACGGGCGCTGCCATTAGCCTTGCTAACGCCCGCTGTTGATGGAGCCCTGCGGCTCTCTCCTGAGCGGCTCCGCCTCTGCCGCGGGCGTTGGCAGATATTTTCTGCAACGGGCCAGGCAGTCAGTGTCGGGCTGTGTGGACACAGGTTCTCTTTCGCAACCACCCGACTGTGACCCTGTGGCGCAAAGCAGCCACAGACGCGATGCGGAAGCGAGTGAGCGCGGCCGTGTCCTGACCAGATGGTAAACCCGGGCGCTGAAATCTGAGTTTCAGATTGTTTGTCTGTGTTGCAGAATTTTACCCTTCTTCTGATTTGTGTCCACAGTTTAAAAAGGTAAGCCTAGTCCGAGCTCGAAAGCCACAGGAGAATAGGGATGGGCTGGGGTTTGCGACGTGGGCTGTTTCCGTATGGACACAAATTTCCATTTCCAAGTCCTTCCTTGTCTATGACTTCACGGAGCAAGCAAACGAGGTGTCAAAGCTCATGGGCCTTTTCTAAGAAACGGGGTGCACAATTCTGAGCTGCAAGATGGGTCTGCAGGAATACGGGGAAACGGCGCCGTGTGTGAAGGTGCTTTGTCAAGGGTGGCTGCTCCAGCACCGTTTCCTCGTTTGCAGCCCTGCCTCACAGCCCTAGCTTCGAGGGGAAACGCCTGGGCCTTCTGATTGGTGCCCCAGTGGTCGCTGGGGTCCTGATCCTGGTCCTCCTCCTCTTCCTCTGCTGCCGTTGCAAAGCCAAAAACGGTAAGTCCTGGAGGTGAGGAGCGGAAGCCTGCGCAGAGCGCTGCGGTGCGAGTCCGACCTGGAAGTGGGGAGACGGGGAGAGGCCTTTGCTAGGGGCGGGGAAGGGCTCTGCGCGGGTCCAGAGGCAGTGAAGTGTGGGCAGATTTGATGACTCATGCTGTGATTGCGGTAACTTCCTGAGCCCCAGCTCCGATCGGGAAAATGAGAAGACAGGGCTGGGGGCGACCTACAACCACGCTCTCAAAACCATGACATTCTCTTTTGCTTTATTCACTAGTTTGTTGTATTTTGTAGATTACAGATATAGAGAACAAACCAGTGGTTGCCAGTGGGGAGAGGGAAGGGGGAGGGGCACAACTGGGGTGGGGGATTAAGAGGTACAGACTGTTAGGTGTAAAATAATCTGCAAGAATGTATTGTACAGCTTGGGGAATATAGCAGATATTTCCTAATAAATATAAATGGAGTATGACCTTTAAAATCTGTGAATCACTATATTGCACACTCGTAACTTCTATACTATTGTACATTAGCTATACTTCAGTTTTTAAAAATGGGGGAAGGGTGTAGCTCAAGTGGTAGAGCACGTGCTTAGCATGCATGAGGCCCTGGGTTCAATCCCCAGCACCTCCTCTAAAAATTAATACATAAATTAATAGATAAGTAAATAAACCTAATTACTTCCCCAACCAAAGTAAATGTCAAAAAAAATTTTCTTTCAATGACCGTCTCTGTCTTAGTCTGTTGGAGCTGCTGTAATGGAACACCACATACCTAGTGGTTCAAACAGCAGACATTTGTTTCTCACAATTCTGGAGGCTGGGAGGCCCAAGACGGGGGTGCTGGGACTCAGTCCCTGGTGAGAGCCCCCTGCAGACTGCCACCTTCTTGCTGCGTCCTCTCAGAGCAGAGAGAGAGCACCAGGGCACTGGCCTTTCATGAGAATTCCACCCTTGTAACCTCATCGAAACCTAATCACCTCCCAAGGGCACCACCTCCAAACACCATCACGTGGGGCTGGGTTTCAGCAGATGAATTGGGGGTGGGGGGTGGACACAAATACACAGTCCTTAACAGCCTCCTCTTCCCTCCAGATGCTGCCAGGAAAGAGGGACAGCCAGAGGCAGCTGGGCCAGCAGATGGACAGGTGGGAGCTTCCTCCCCTCCTCTGCCCCCAACTGTCCCTTGAGCACTCACATCACACCACCCTTTCATATTCTCACTTCCTTCCTCAGGCCTCTGAAGCTACAGACCCACAGGAGGTCACCTATTCCCAGCTGACCTGCAGTGTCCCCCACCAGGGGACAGCTGGGACACCCTCCCTGCCCAGGCAGACCCAGGCCAGCGAGTATGCAACACTTGCTCTGAGATAAGCCGGGCAGCAGTGCCAGCGTTTCGTCTGGACAGCAGAACTTACAGCTGCCTGTGGGGAGCTCCCACCTCTGGACTCGAGGCTTCTAAATCTGAGACCGTCAGCCTGGCTGCGGGGACCCACGTTACTCAGAAGGTCCCACTGCCCCCCCTAAATCTAGAGACCTCAGCATTAGCACCCAGTCAGTGCCAGAATCTCTACTACAATTGCCCAGGAATTCCAGAGACACTCCAAAGTTATCAGAAGGGCCATAGGGTAATGTTTCGTAAGTTTTCGTTATTCATCGATTAAACAAATATACTTAAGTCCTCATGGGTGCCAGGTTTCATGTCACAGCCTAGGGGCGCAGGAAGGATACTCAAGACCCATTCCTCTTGTCGCAGAGCTGGTTGTCCAGGGCAGAGGCCAGCAACCTGCCGCCCACAGGCTGGCAAGCCAGTTTTGTACCACACATTTTACATTTTTACACTTTTTAAACGTTGCTTTTGCTTTTTTTAGTGGTAAAATATACATAACATAAAGTTTACCATTTTAACCATTTTTAAGTGCAAAATTCAGTGGCACTACGTACATTCACACTGTTCTACATCCATCACCACTATTGCATTTTATATAGTTGGAAAAGATAAAAGAAGAATATTTTTAACAGAACTGCACATTTTTAATGTGCACCATTTGATGCATTTGGACAAAAGCAAACCACGTGGTAACCATCACCACAATTGAGGTATAAGACATATCCATATTCACGAAGCCCAAAAGGCCCTAAAAAAGATAAAAGCATGCGAAAAAAATATTTTACGACATGTGAAAATTATACGAAATTCAAACTTTAATATTCATAAGTAAAGGTTTACGGGAACAGCCGCACATGTTCTGTGTTATCTGTGGCCGCTTTCACACCATCGTGGTAGAGTTAGAGTTGCAACAGGAGCCAGATGGCTCTCAGATATTTACTATTTGGCCCTTGATAGAAAACATTTGCCAACCGCTGGTCTCCTGCGATTGTTCCCAAACTTCAATTTGACTAAGAATTAACGGGGGGTACGGGAATGGTGGAGGGGAAAGGTTAAAGATTGGCTCTGTGGCTTCTTCACTCAGCCAAGGACAGGACTTGGGAAACAGTATCATTTATAAAATTCCCAGCTGTTTCTAATACAGATAATTAAGAGACATCAACTTAAGAGAGATGGCTTTGGTACTGTGATTTTTCAAGCTTGGTTGCATATTCAGATCAACTAAAGAATTGTTTTAAATCCTGGGAACCAGATTTCTTCCTCCCACCCTGCCACATTTTGATGAGGTTAAGGTTTGATTTGATTCAATTGGAATGGGACCCCAGCAGTAAAATTCCTTAAGGCTCCCAGATTATTCCAAGGGGCAGCCAAGGTTGAGAACCCATGATGTCGGGCAGAAGTCAGCGAACTGTTAATATAAATGGTGTGACTGTGTTCCAATAAAACTTTATTTATGTTGCCGAAGGATCGGCCCCATCCCTGACGAGCCAAATAACCCAGAGACAAGGTCTTGGAGCTTAGAAAAAAAACGAGGCAGCTTTATTGCTTTGCCGGGCAAAGGGGACTCACAGCAGGCTGGTGCCTTCAAAACTGTGAACCCACTTTGGGGGTGGGGTGGGGTGGGTAGACAGCCAGAGCTCAAACAATAAAGCAGAACAATCAGCAGAATCATTTTCTCATCAGAAGACTCAGAATGGCGTCATGATGCCTCCAGGCGACCAATTCTATGGAGGCCAGAGGTTAGATCTCACGGTGTGGTCTTCTTGGTAATTCAGGCTATTTTGTAAGGTTACAGTCCTGTGACCTTCTCCCTGGGTATTGACTCAGAGACCAAGCATGATTACAGCTTTTGATGACTGGACTAAAGTAGAAACAGTAAGGTGAGTAGCTTTAGTTTTAACAGTGGGCCTGGAGCTGTGAGTAGCAGCCGGTCAGTCAGGTCAGTTGGCTGTTTAAGGGTGAGCTTACGGACAAGTGATCTGTTAGCCTAAGTGCGGCTGTTTTATTAATCCTTCACTTACAGAAACAGGAGACCGGCCCTCAGCCTGCAGTTTTACACCAGACCAGGGACTGGCAAAGGCTCACTCATGGGCCGAATCTGGCCCATTGCCTGCTTTGTAAACAAAGCTTTATCAGAGCGTCCGTGCTCATTTACATATTGCCTGTGGCTCCTTTTCCATCACAACAGCAAAGTCCAGTCTTTGGGGCAGAGAACTTGGAGAACTGTGGTGCACAGAGCCCGAAATACTTACTGTCTTGCCATTTACAGAGAAGGTTTGCCAAGCGGTGGTCTCGTGGGTGAAGAAAGTTAGGTGAGGGGGGAGGGTATGGCTCAGGGGTAGAGCGCGTGCTGAGCATGACAAGGTCCCGGGTTCAATCCCCAGTACCTCTATTAAGTAAATTAATAAACCTAATTACTCCCCCCTGAAAATAAATAAATAAATAATTTTTTAAAAAAAC
Source organism: Camelus ferus (assembly GCF_009834535.1). Taxonomy (NCBI): domain Eukaryota; kingdom Metazoa; phylum Chordata; class Mammalia; order Artiodactyla; family Camelidae; genus Camelus; species Camelus ferus. The sequence goes on along the minus strand of NC_045704.1, from coordinate 9,658,054 downwards.
AAAGTTAGACAAAATACTCTGTAATAACGCATCCGGCCAGGTTATCCGAAATGCTAGCCCGCGGGGCCATGGGAATTGGCAGGGTGAGCAGAAGCCAGTCACGGAGGCCACAGTAAAGGATCCGTGGGCACAAGGTGCAGACGGAGGACACAACCCAGCAGTCCGTACAGGATTATTAATTGTAGTCATCATCATGAACACCTTACGTATATACAACTAATATGTAAAAAATAAAATTTAAACACCCGCCATCCCTTTGGATAAAAAGACGTTGTAAGCACACATCGCCCCACGTGTTAGGAGCCACAAAACATTGCTTGGGTTGAGCACCAAGTGGGCAGTGAAGTGAAGAGAAGGGAATCAGCTGAGGCCAGAATCTAACAGGTCTTGAAAATCCTGCTCAGTCTGGATTTTGCAGAAAAGGGGGTTGGGAATCCGGGAGCAGTTCTGAGCAGAGAAGTGACAGGATCAGAACAGCACCTGGAGGCCACCATGGAGACCGGCCAGGAAGGGAGGACCTGAGCAAGGGGAAGTTCATCTGAAGGCTGACAAAGGGACCCACATCAGAGGTCAGGTCCGAGCCCAAACGGAAAGGAAGGAGCAGTTCTCAGAGCTACCGGGAAGGTGGAAGACGGGCCGCACCACCTGACTGGCTGCTGTGGTTTGAGTGATAGGAAGAATCTCGGGAGGGCAGTTTGCAACATGCCTCTGAACAGAAGATGTGAGTCACATTTGACTCAGCAAGCCCGTTTTAGAAACTTGACCTCAAGAGATGGTTACCCAATGTGGAACTGTTTTCTCAGGAAATTCTCAGTTCAGTGTCCTTTAAATAAAAAAACACGCAGGTTGACCTGAACAAACAGACTGCCAGTTAATTCTCCAGCAAAAAAGGGTTTTATCTAGAATCAGCAGAAAATTGCGATTCAGGGCCTGCAACCACGGTGGGACACATGCAAGTTCTCATAGGGCTAAAGGAAACCACTTTTATAGAGGGGACAAGTTGAGAAGACTGTAGTAGACAGAGTTCATGGCTTTTCATTGGTTGAGTTGTTGCCAAGAAAGAAGAGGGGTCTTTCTTCTTCCTGTTGGATTCAGCCATCCTTGGAGGCTGTGAGAGTGCCCCCTTCTCATCTCCCAACTCTATCTGAGGTTTCTGTTTATTCATTTTTTCACACATGAGCACAAACACACAAGTACAGACACACACACACACCCCCGTGTGTACATGAACATTCACACAAATGTAAAAATTATGTAAAAGTAGAACATGGGAGTAATAAAGACAATGATGTACATAACAAAATAGGAAGCTATTCATTTATTTAAATCATACATATATTTATGTAATATTTAATAATATATACTAACATGTTACATATATTTGAATATGCATGTTTATACATTTATATTATGTATAATATATATACATGTAACATATTATGGTAATCTATTACATATATGTTTATAAGCATGATTTAAATGACTGAATAGTTTTCTATTTGGTCATAATTATATATAACATTCATATTAGTATATTTTCTATAGCTATATCTATAGATACAGAGAGAAAGAGGTGAAAAGTGTTCAGGATACAGTTTTAAGGGGAAAAACAGCAGGAAAAAGCATGTTCCACTGTTACTTCTGGATGGTAAGAAATAGAGAAGTTCTCACTCTGTTCTTAGAACTACCGTCTACCATTTGAATCACAAAGATGTAACATTTCTATAAAAATAAATCTACTTTAAAATATTCATTGCCTCAGTTTTTCCATGTCTATGAAATTCTACATAAGAAAAGGAAAAAAATTTTTTACAGGATGGCTAATTCACAGTATCTGTAAGAGCTACAATATTTAGCCATTAAAAGGATTTACCATGTATTACATTACTAACTAATACGGCTTACCTGGCCTCTGTGTGGAAGGGCCTGTGCTTACAGTGTGTCAGAGTCTGCATAGGGTACAAGATCAAATATCTCCTTTTCTGGATTTACGGTAAAGAGAATGCCCACTTCACAAAAGTGATGCTCGAACATAGACTATTTGGGATTTAGGTAAAAATGAGAACTCTGCTCTGCAGGAAAATTAAAGCCTGGCAATCTCACCCAACCAGAGTATCTTTCAATGGGTCGCCACTCTGGTTTCATGTAAGGAACATAAAATGTTCCCACTGAACACGCCACCTCAATTTCCCTTGTTAAAAACACGTACTGCTACAGTAAGGAGGATTTTTATTCTCAAAAGCAGATATCCTCAAGTGTGAGCCATGCACCAGCTTCTTTTATCAGAGAAGCTTTCCCCAGACTTCCAATGTGGATCAACGTTGCTGGGTATAAAATGGTCCACCAGATGACTCTAACATATGTATTTCACAGACAATGTGTTGTGTCATTACCAACATGAAAACCTAAAGTGAAAATGGTTCACAAGTTGAAGGTTCCTGAGTTTATGGAACACTTCTCTGAAAACGGAGTCACTGAACATTTTCTTCCAGATTCATTCTTTGTTCCCTTGTTCTGTTGAGGATACCTCAGTCAACCCAGTGGCCAATATATCTTTCTCCTGCCATCATTGGGTCAAGAAAAATACACTTAACCTCCATTCCTTTTCTTTAGCTTGCCTAATTTTTTCACTAAAATGTTTGCCAACATCCCATCTCTTCTGGTTTTTTTTATTTTTTTATCTTTTGGTTGGGGAGGTATTTAGGTTTACCTGTTTATTTTTAGAGGAGGCACTGGGGATTGAACCCAGGACTTTGTGCATGCTAAGCATGTGCTCTATCACTTAAGTTATACCCTCCCCCCCCAATAATTTTGTTTCCTTCCAATTTTATTGACATATAATTGACATACAGTGTGTAATTGGGGGTGGGGGGCTCGGAGAGGTAATTAGTTTTTTTTTAATGGAGATACTGGGGATTGAACTCAGGACCTCATGCATGCTAAGCAAGCACTCTACCTCTGAACTGTACCCTCCTCGCAACATCTCATCTCTTCTGAGGCATGTTTATCTTTAAACAGAAATTTATAATAGCTTCCTTCTTCCATATACTGTTTAAAGCCATTACAAGTAGTACCTCATTTAAAATACTCTTATCCAAGCAAAACAAAATGACAACCTACAGAATGGGAGAAAATATTTGCAAATGATGTGACTGACAGGGGCTTAATTTCCAGAATATATGAACAGCTCATACAACTTAATAACAACTTAATACAACTTAATAACAAAAAAAAACCTAATCCAAAAATGCACAGAAGACCTAAACAAGCAATTCTCCAATGAAGACATACAAATGGCCAACAGGCACATTAAAAAAATGCTCACTAAAATATCACTATTTATCAGCAAAATGTGAATCAAAACTACAATGAAGTATCACCTCACAGCAGTCCAAATGGCCATCATTAAAAAGTCCACGAATGACAAATGCTGGAGAGGGTGTGGAGAAAAGGGAACCCTCCTACTCTGCTGGTGGGAATGCAGTTTGGAGCAGCCATTATGGAAAAGTATGGAGATCCCTCAAAAGACTAAAAATAAACTTACCCTATGACCCAGCAATCCCACTTCTGGGCATCTATCCAGAGGGAACTGAAAAAGACACATGCACCCCAATGTTCATACACTATATACAATAGCCAAGACACAGAAACAACCTAAATGCCCAGATCAACAGATGACTGGATAAAGATGTGGTATATTTATACAATGGAATACTACTCAGCCATAAAAAGAATAAAATAATGCCATTTGCAGTAACATGGATGGACCTGGAGATTGTCATTTTAAGTGAAATAAGCCAGAAAGAGAAAGAAAAATATCATTTGATATCACTCATATGTGGAATCTTAAAAAAAGAGGGAAAAAAAGGACGCTATGAACTCATCTAGGAAACAAAAAACAGACTTACAGACATAGTAAACAATCTTATGGTTACCAGAGGAGGAAGGGGGTGGGAAGGGATAAATCTGGGAGTTTGAGATTTCCAAGTGTTGGCTACTATATATAAAAACAGATTTTAAAGAAAAGTTTCTTCTGTGTAGCACAGGGAACTATATTCACTACCTTCTAATAACCTTCTATGAAAAAGAATATGAAAATGAATATATGCATGTATATGCACGACTGGGACATTGTGCTGCACACCAGAAATTGACATACCGTATTCGATTTAAAAAATAAATAAAATACAATACTCTTATCCTGAGACTTTGTGGAGAAGTCCTCCTCGCTGCTGACTAACCATGAACACCCAGACGCAGCAGAATTATGTCCCCGAGCTGGAGGCCGCCGCCAGCCGCCTGGTCACGCGCACCTGCGGGCCTCGGCCACCCCGTGGGCTCCCACCCGCCAGGCGCGCGGGGCTCTGCAGGGCGCGAGCCGGCTGCGGAGAAGCGCGAGGGCGCCCCGCGTCCCCTTGCCGACGCCGAAGCGGTGGGGCGGCCGCGCAGAAGCCGCCCCCGGAGGAGGGGCGCCCCAGCGCGGACACCACGGCAGCCGCCCCGGCCCCGGAGAAGAGCCTGACCCCGGTCCTCCTGGATCCGCCTGCCCTGAGTTCTGCCAACGCAGGCGCCCACCTCTGCGACCCTGGAGGGCCACGTCCCAGGTGAGCAGGTGACACGCATCAGCGAGATGACGACCACCTGGCCAGCCTCCGCAGGCGGGCGGCCCCAGGCCGGGCTGGGCAACTATCCCTCCCAGAGGCTCACCTGCCGCCAGGGCCCGGAGCGGAGCCCTCCGCCTTCCGCCCGCATCGAGATCTCTGCCGCAGTCTCTCCAGCAAGGAGGCAGCTTTCTCACCACCCTGAAACCTTCACCCAAGGCGTGGTACAAATGGAAACAAACCAAAAAAAAAAAAAAAAAAAAAAAGTTATTTTTGCAGAGGGAAAATAAAAGCTAGGCTGTGAGAAAGAAAAAAAAGTATCTGAATAGAACGAACGGTTTGTAGTCTAATTCTTAGATTTTCTAAAGAAATTGTTCCTAACTTTGCGTCTCACCTGGGTACACTGAGTATCTGACAAGCTGTGTTTTCTCTGTCAAGAAGGATAAACGCACCCATCCATGAAACGTTGCACAGTTTTAGGGGTTTGGTGACTTCTCTGAAGTCTTTCTGGTACCGGATTAAACTCTGTTGGTCTAAAGGTGTCTTTGGTTTTGCTGAGCAGAGCACTAAGAACCTTGACCATATTGTATTGTGTTCCCCCCCACCAAACCCCCAAACTCATGATAAAATTGCTTTTCCTGGTTTTCAAGTTGGTGTCATGCCATCGGCCTGAACTGTGAAATTCATCTTTGTGTCTCCCATTAGGTGGCTACTGAGAACACTATTACATCACACACTGACCTCTTTATGAAGACTTTCAAGAGAAATGTCTTTCTGGTCTTTTTTTTAAATTTATTAAAATAATTTTTTTTACTTGGGAGAGGTAATTAGGTTAACTTACTTCTTTGTTTTTAGGGGAGGTGCAGGGGGTTGAACCCAGGCCCTTGTGTATGCTAAGCAGACACTGTACCACTCGAGCTACACCCTCCTCCCTTGGTCTTAGTGTTAGAAATAAGTGTTTCACTTGGGTAATTGGCTTGTTTCTGCCTTATGGGGACTGTAAATGATGTAACTAATTAAGTTTCCTTTTCTGACTGCCTGCCAAAAAGCTTAGAGCCAAATTTGTAGTCCACCCAGAGAAAATGAGTGGGATTGTATAAGCATTTGGTATACACTTCATTCCTGCTTCTCCTGTTACTCATTCTTTCCTTGGTGTATTTTCTGGATTCTTTTAAGCCACCTTAAACTCTCTTGGGAACAAGGTTGTGTGTAAACAGATAAATAAAGTAAACTTCAAAATGCATATTTAAAAATAAAATAAAGTAAAGTAAAATAAAATACTCTTACCCTATGAGGCAGGCACTGAGGCGCAAAGGTGAGGAAACTTGACCGAGCTGGCACAGCCTAGGTGGGTGCAGAGGGATGAACGTCCTTCTCCGAGCACTGTGACCTGAATGGCAGCTCTTGCTGTGTTGATTCTCAGGTCTGAAGGTTCAAGGTTTATCTCCCTTTTACTATGGGACATGATATCAAGAATGTGAAAGAAATAACCCCATGCCAGGAGACCAGTCCTTTGGAACCCTTAACCTTCCTCCCTTTTAAAGCCAGAGGTCACTTTCCTGTCCTTAGGTCTAGACCTAGCCCATATGGCAGCCACTGGACACACGTGGCTCCTGAAAACCAGAAACGTGGGTTATCTAAGTGGAAATGTGCCATGAGTGTGAAATTCAGACCAGATTTTGAAGCCTTAACACCAAATGTTGAAGATAAAATACCTCAATTATTTTTATACTGACTACATGCTGAAATAGTATTTTGGATACACTGGGTTCAATATATCATAAAAAATTAATTTTATCTGGTTCCTTTTACTTATTTAATGGGGCTATTATAAAATTTAAAATTATACATGAGGCTTATATGACTTGCCTGTTGTATTATTTTATTGTGTTAAACTTACCGTGTTCAGTTCACTGTAGAGTATACCGTGTTGGTTAGACTTCAATTTTGAGCAGATAGAGAGGGGTGGGGAGAGGTGGACACAGATACAGATATGTTGGTTCTAAAACATGAAAACTTCAAAACCCAAATGTTTAATTGATGTATAGTTGATTCACAGTGTTGTGTTAGTCTCTGAGGTACAGCATGATGATTCAGTTATACATATATATTCTTTTTCAATATAGGTTATTACAAGCTATTGAATAGAGTTCCCTGTGCTGCACAGCAGGACCTTGTTGTTTATCTATTTTATATTTAATAGTCAGTATCTGCAAATCCCAGACTCCTAATTTATCCCTCCTCCCCTTTCCCCTTTGGCTACCATAAGTTTGTCTTCTATGTCTGTGCGTCTGTTTCTGTTTTGTAAATAAGTTTATTTGTTTCACTTTTTAAGATTTCATATTTAAGTGATATCATATGATATTTGTCTTTCTCTTTCTGACTTACTTCACTTAGTATGATAATCTCAAGTTCATCCATGTTGTTGCAAATGGCGTTATTTCATTCTTTTTTATGGCTGTGCTATAAAACTTCTTTATCCAGTCATCTGTCAGTAGGCATTTAGGTTGCTTCCATGTCTTGGTTATTGTAAATAGTACTGCTATGAACATTGGGGTGCATGTCTTTTAGAGATAGAGTTTCTTCCGGATACATGCCGAGGAGTGGGATTGCTGGATCATACGGCAACTCTGTTTTTAGCTTTTTAAGGAATCTCCATACTGTTGTCCACAGTGGCTGCACCAAACTGCATTCCCACCAGCAGTGAAGGAGGGTTCCGTTTCCTCCACACCCTCACCAGCATTTATCCCTTGTGGACTTTCAACACCCCAAATCTTGAAGTCTTATTACCTGCCTACAAAAATTAACGTTATCAGTGTGAAACTGATGAAGTAGGCTCTTGGTGTTCCTCTTGCATTTAACGTGTCTCCTACTCAGTGTGAAATACGGATGGATTTTAATGTATCTGGTTTGACAGGAGGCAGCTCATCACAGCTGAAGGTTCTAAGCAGTGGTTGTCAAGCTTGGCTACAATTACAATCATCTGGGGATCTTTAAAGAACCCCGATGTCTGGGCATCGGCAATCTGACTTATAAATCAGAATGTCTGAGCATTGATACTTTGAAATAATGCCCCAGGGAAGTGTTCAACATGCGGCGAAGGTTGGGAACCACTGGTCTGGGAGAATTTGACGTTCCAGTTGAGGAAATGGGCTCCACCTGTCAGTCATCACGCAGGAAGTTCTCTGCGATGGGATTGGGCCCCAAGGCCCAATCACAGAGCTTGGGAATAAAGAGAAACTCTTTTACAGGCGGTTTTCTGTGCCTGTAGCACTCAGCCGGGGGTAGGGCCGAGTGCTGGAGAGGTGAGTAACAGCCCTGCTTTTTCACTTCGTGTCTTACTTTATTCAACTAAGTCTCTAAATAAAAATTCTTCCTTCCTTTCTTCGAATGTTTGAATGTCAAACCTTTAAAGGATTACTGAGGTTTCAAGTCAAACTCCTCTTTGTGCAAAGACAGAAACTCTTGGAGGGGAGCCCCCGCCAATGACTCCTTCTATAACTTTAAACAGGTTTTTTTCTCTCTCTCTTGCTGAAACTCGGCTTCCCGAAGTCACTGAAATATGAATATAAATTGGATTAACTTCACCCAAATGAGAACAACGCAGAATAACACATTTTGTGTGTAAACGCCTCGTGCTCTCAAGGGTGCAGAGACTCTTGACAGTGAGTTCGTGGGGTGGCATGTGGTGCTGGTATCTGATCTCTCACTCTCCCTAAAGCTGTGTCTAATCTCTCACTTCTCTCCAGTCGTTTCTAGCAGGAGCTTTCTACACTCACGCCTCCAAGTCACAACAACTCACGCATGTTTCAGTCCTTGCAGTCCCGCTTCCTACCCAACCATTGTCCTGAAAATGCTCTTCTGGAAATCTTGTCTGCTAAATACAAAGGATATGGGGGGTCTGTCTCTGGCAGGTCTCCGTAACGTGACTGATTCATTCTCTTATTAGAGGTGTCCTCGTACAAATCAAACGCGTTCTAATTAAAGACAAGAAGAACAAGATTAGCGGTAAGAATTTCCCCACTGCACTGCGATGCAGATACCACCACCGAATGTCTGGGGGACATTGCTATTTCCATGTAAGGCTCTCTTAGTTCCTGAAATTAGAGTCATGTTGCATGTATAACTTTTCTCTTTTCTGCTGTAATTACAGAATAAGTATTGTATAATAATTACCAACCTTGAAAACCCATCAGTATTGACATACCTCACTTACTGTCTCCCAGATTAACCAAGCAGTTTGTTCTGTGTTCGATCAGTTGACTTTTTTCTCTTCTGAATCGTCCTGGTTTAGCACATGATTACTAAGGATGTTAGGGTGATACCTATTTGAATCAATTAGCAGAGGAATTGAGATCACAGGTTCTGAAGTAAGCCTGCTTTGGTTAGAATATTCGCTCTACACTTTTCATCTGGATGAAAATTGGCACTCACTTAACCTCTCTAAACTCCCCTCCTGTTTTAAAGGATTGTCTTTACACAAGACCTCATTTAACCCTTTCAACAAGGGCGAAGCTGCACGTTTAACACTGGCTGGCACGTCCGTGGCACTAGGAGGTGGGGGACTAATGGCCATCATCTCTTTTCAAAAGGGAAGAAGTGTGAAATCTGCTGGTAAATGTGATCTGAAGACAAACTTGAGAGCATAGGGCCCAGAGAGACTCTGCAAACTAGAAAAAAAAAAAAAATCAAGGCATTAAGGCTCTCAAGCTTAGCATGCACGAGGTCCTGGGTTCAGTCCCCAGTACCTCCATTAAAATAAATAAAGAAATAAACCTAATTGCCCCCTCCCAAAATTTAAAAAAAAAAACAAACTTTATCTCCTACAAATTCGCATAAGTGGCAGCTCCTACTCGTCATCTTCTCAGCTGAAATAATCTTTCCTCCAAGAAGTCCCTGGTCACGTGATCCAAAATCACCTTCCTCCTACTTCTCTGTGTTACTTGTCCTCATATTTTTATGTCACTTGCTTCTGTTTGAATTTGCTCGTGAGGTGTCCACTTCGTCCCCACCCAACCTGTGTACTCAAACTGGGTATAAACACCAAGTAGGCAGGGTTCTTACCCATCTTTACAGCTGCCACTTCAGTTCTAAACTTGTTCTTGGCATCCAAGAGAATCTTTTATTGGAACAGATGAATGCCCACAGACACTTAATGAGGTGGGTGACAGTGTATTTGACTGACAATTGGAAATTCAAGCTCAGGACCCTTTAGGCTCAAACACTCAACTATGAAAGGACAAGGATTTCAAATCCAAGTCTGTTGGGGTCAGGAAATGATTTTCTTTTTAAGCAACAGTAAATTAAGGAGGCATTCCACTTAACTGCATGGTGGTGAATATCTGCTAAGATATTTTCAACTCAAGATCCTCATTTAAAAGTCAAGCCCCATAAACATCCTAAGATAATGACATGTCAAGTTGCTACTAAGAGTTAAAATCAATGGTTCTCATTAGCTCATTTGTACATCAAATTGACTGAAAAAATGGCAGATGATCTGCTGCAAACAGGAGACCCAGCACCACGGACTTCTACCTAACTTAGACACTTCTGTCTTCTCCAAAGGGTCCCAGGCTCTCAAAACATGAACTGCTGTGTCAAGCCAAGAAAGACTTCTGTGTGGGTTTTACCTCTTCTGGGGGTTTGTTCTTAAAGCAGCAGGTGAGGCAGTGAGACTAGCGCATTTCCTGACACAGGAGCTGTCAGCATTTGAGACAGGGGTACCAATCCACCGTCTCTTTCCATTTCTTCCCTTGAAACTTCTTTAATGCCAAAAGCTCAGATCTCACTCGTAGGTCAAGATGCTACCTTCTGCACAGCTGGGTTTCCACCTGCAACCTCTTCTGGAGCAGCTCCACCAGGACGAGTTGAGCAAATTCAAAGCTCTGCTGAGGACCCTTTCTCTGAAAGATGAGTTCCAGCACATCTCCCCGACGGAGGTAGAGGAGGCTGACGGGAAGCAACTGGCAGAGATTCTCACCAACCGCTGTCCCAGCTGTTGGGTGGAGACGGTGACCATCCAGGTCTTTGACAAGATGAACCGAACAGATCTGTCTGAGAGAGCAAAGGATGAACTCAGGGGTAAGCAGAAACAAGTCCACACAGTCTCCTGGGAGAAAGGAGTAATGGTCTCCATGGTGTTAGAAGTACAGAAATAACAGTGAGCCTTGGGGAGGTTACCTGTTCTAAACACAAGGGCTAGACCTTCATAAAGTCCAGTGGTGTCTTTCCTGGTTCTTATCTTCTGGCTACTTCTACTCCTTCCAAGTATTATGTACCTACCCTGGCTGCCTTACCGTACATCCCTTCCCCTGTTCAAGGCTTTCTGAAATGCATTCATGGTCCCACTTTTTTATATGTCCTCCAAAATCTTAAATTATTATATACCCTCTGTTTTATTTTCAGTTCCCACTTATGTTCCCTTCCCCCACATAACATGTCTTTAAACATTCTCTCCCCTCATCCTCTTTTCTCAGCAAATATTTAAAATATCTCTATTTCCTATAATTTTTTAATTGCCAATTTTATTCCAACCAGGGGTCCGTTTTTAGCTTACTGTCCCCTGTCCTCAATGGGCAGGTAGGGATTTTAGCCCCTAGCTGGCCTCTGGAGACTGCAAATTGGAAAATAGCATGAAGGAACTCGGAGGGTTACATATCTAGTGTCTAGGCTCTGACAAGCACAAATGTCTTCCTCCTCCTCCTTTTTCAGAAGCATCTTTAAAGTCACTTCTGGAAAATAAACCTCCATCAGTAGGTAAGTTACCTGATTAACACACTTTCTTTTTTCATGTGGGATTTTGGAATTCAGGGACTTGTTTTAATTAGACAAGATGCAGTGCTGAGCACTAGGAATGCAAAGAAGTGTAAGACCTCACCTCCGCTGTCGTCCGGGTGGGCAGCAGGAAGACGTGGGACGCCACAGTGAGGCAGTGTTTATAGTAGAAATGAATACATACATACAAATGTAGGGGAGAGCGAGTGAGCGTCCCCTTGGAATCTGGATAAGCTGGATTTTAGAGGGACCTAAAGCAAAGCCAGGGTTGGCAAACCATCACTCACAAACCAAACCCAGCCTGCCATGTGCTTTTGTAGATCCTACAAGCTAAGAATAGTTTTTATACTTTTAAATGGCTGGGGTGAACAATCAAAAGAATATTTTATAGCCTACAGAAATCATAAGAAATTTAGATTTCACTGTACACAAAGTTCTGTGTGCACACAGCATGGTCATTTGCTTATATATTACCTGTGACTGTTTTTGTCCTTCAAGGGCAGAGATGAGCAGTTGCAACAGACTGTGTGGCCCATTAAGCAGAAAATATTTACTCTCTACTCCTTTGCAGGGGGAAAAAAAAAAAGATTGCTAATCCTGGCCAAAAATTTTTTGAATTAGTGATTTTCAACATTCTCTCTTGCCATCACCAGTATCCTTAAAAATAAGTTGGGCTCAGGGCAATAGCAGAGAAGGGGATGGTTTTAAAAGTGAAGACACAGCCATCCATACCTAAACCCCCAATGATCTGGCTACATCGATTGATACACAGATATGTTCAATGTCCTACAACAATGACCTCACTGTCAAAGGTAAGTTGATGACCTATTAGATCCAACACTTGGCAATGCTTTAAGGAAAAGCACCTGCCACGAAGTTGATATTCAATTAAATGTTCTAAGTAAACTAGCACCAGAGTTCTTTGCTTAAAATCTTACCCTTGGCAACATGACATGACTCCTACATGATCATTTTTCCTCAGTTATTTCAGAGCACCTGCTCTCCTGCTTAATCTTCAAAATGCATGATTGGCTGGCCACTTGCCACTCATACTGGACCTCGCTGATTCACTTGGAGTCTTACCAGCTATTTATGTGCCAAAGACTTCCCAGAGGATATCCTCAGATCAGCATTTCCCCAAAGTTCAGATGTTCATACCCGACTGCCTCCTGGATATCTTTTCAGAAATTGCACAAACTCACTTCTTCATTATCCAGTGTGCAGCTTGAAATATTTCTTCCCCCATCATGATTCCATCGTGTTCCTGCGTTCCTTCCCAGGACAGTGTAACTTCACCTAGCATGTCAGAAACCGGGGAAGTAGTCCATGGAGGCTTCCTGGTGCGTTCAGGAAAGGAGCAATTGTCTGTGTGTGCCCATTTCTCTCACCACAGGTTCCTGAACTGCACGGAAATTCACTTGCCAGAAAAGGCAATGAGATCATAGTGGGACAGTCCAGTGGGAAAGAGAGACAAGTAGTTTCAGTAAAGCACACGGAGTTTCCACAGAGCAAGTGCTTCTTGTTACGATTCTACAGCGGAGAGGCATGTAACTTGTTTTAGGGAGCCATTCGCTCTGTGCGCAAACCCAGCGGTTGCACATCCCAGCACACGTTGTGGGCAAGGAACTTAGATGCGCTTCTGGACTCCTTTAATATCATATTTCAAAGAAGTCCCCTTCCTTTGTGTCAAGCCCACGTTAACTTGTATTTTGCAGAGCTAACACAAACGCAGGGAGGAGGCGCCACACACCCAGGAGAAACAAAAGGAGGCTCGGGAGAAGAGCCAGGGCTGTATCGTATCTACCTGCAGCGAGTTTGGTGGCAGGTGGTTCCTTACAAACCTGTCTTCTCCTGTTTTTCTTTCCTTCTTAACACAAAGTGTGTTTTCTTAATGAATCACCAGCTCTCTCCTGTCTGTCCCCTACCTCGTATCCCTGAAGGTAAACAAGATAAATACAGAAATACATTGAAGAAGAAGTTCGGGCAAATCGGGAAGAACTTACGGCCGGGACCCAGTGAAAATGTCCACGTTGCCACGCAGAGATGTGAGGCCCTGATCCCATTCTGGAATCCTCAGATGCTCGCAGGGCCGTTTCCACACACGGTGGTGCTGCACGGTCCCGCGGGCGCTGGCAGAACCACGCTGGCAGAGCGGCCGATGCTGGACTGGCCGCGGGACAGCGCGGCGGAGACCTCGGGCCCCGCCTCCCGCCTGCGCTGCGGGGCGCTCGGCCGCGGGGGCGCGCGCACGCTTGCAGAGCTGCCGGCCGAGGGCCGCCCGGCTCCGCGCGGCGCCGGCCCGGAGGCGCTCGCCCGGGCGCGGAGAGCCCCGCGCCTCGCCGACGGCTCTGACGGGCTGAGCGGCGCCGGGGAGCGGCGGCGGCGGCAGCCGGCGCCCGTCCCGCTGGGGCGCCCGCCGACGCGGCAGGGGGCTCCCAGGGCCGCGCTGCCGGCCACCACGCGCGCGGGGGCCCCGCGGCAGCCCCGGCTCTTGGCTGAGCAGCCGCTCCTCGCGGAGGTCGAGGGGCTCTCGGGGCCGGACAGGAAGGCGCGTTTCCCGCAGCGCCCGGCAGACGAGGCCCGCGCCGCGCGAGCTCCGGACCCGCTGGGGGGCGGCGCCGGCCTGCTCCGCGTGGGCGCGGCGCCCGCCGCGTGCGGGCCCGTCTGCGCGCGCCCGGCCGCCTCCCGCGCCTGCGGCTCCTCCGCCGCCGCGCGCCTGCCGCTCCTCCGCCGCCGCCCCGGGCGCGGCCTCCCGGCGGCGCTGCGGGCCGCGGGCCCCCTGGCTGCCCAGGGCGCCTGGGCGCAGACGTCTGTGTTTGGCGGGCAGGAGCTCCGGAGGCTTGGGGTGGGGGAGGCCGCCCTGCGGCCCCTCCTGGACAGGAATGGTCTGCAGGAGAGCCAAGACCACGGGGGCTGCTGTTCCTTCGTCCGCCTCAGCGTCCAGCAGCTTCCTGCCGCCGCGTTCTGTGCTTTGGAGGCGGAGGACGAGGAGGAGGAGGAGGAGGAGGACGAGAGCAGCCCCAGCTGGGACATTGGGGATGTTCAGCAGCTGCTGTCCGGGGAAGAAAGGCTGAAGAGCCCCGCCCTGACCCAGGTGGGGTGCTTCTTATTTGGCCTCCCCGGGGAGAAGGGAGCCAAGGCGCTGGAGACGGTCTTTGGCTGCCAAGTGTCAACAGAGGTCAAGCGGGAGTTACTGAAATGCAGATCAGTGTCCGACGGGAATAAAGCCTGCTCCTCAACGGCGGACACGAAGGAGGTTTTGTACTGTCTCTACGAGTCTCAGGACGAGCAGCTTGTGAAGGAGGCAGTGGCCCAGGTCAAGGAGATTTCTATTCACTTGACAAGTACATCTGAAATGATGCAGTCTTCTTTCTGCCTTAAACGTTGTCAAAACTTGGAGAAAGTTTCACTGCAGGTGGACAAGGGGATATTCCTGGAGAACGATACTGCGCTGAAGCCAGACACTCAGGTTGAGAGGTAAGAACTTACTTTTTGCTTTACTAGTTCTCCCATCACTAACCTCATCCCCTGCGCCATTAAGAAGAGACCGGAAAGTCCTATTCCCTCTTACTTAAGGTCAGTACGTTCCCACTTGTGGCCTTTTGTCCCACCAACTTAACATTCAAGGCAGGAAGTATAATGTTGTAGTTGGGAATGGGGTCTTTGGGAGGGTGTAGCTCAGTGGTAGAGCTCATGCCTAGCATGCACGAGGTCCTGGCTTTAATCCCCAGTACCTCCATTAAATAAACAAGCCTAATTACCTCCTCCAAAAAGAAAAAAAAAAAAAAGTCAGTATGACCAAAATCGATCAGATTCAGTGCAATTCCTGTGAAAGCAATGGCACCAGAGCTTGTTTTGAGACCTGCCTCCTTTCTTCCTCAGCTGAGCCCGTTCTGCAAACATCCCAGCCTGTTGCGGTCTGCGTGCTGGCTGTGTAGATGTGGGGAGATGCATGAAGTGGTTGTCCCATCTTGGGCATGACTGCTAGAAAAGCATTAAAGATTTGTGTCAGAGGTTGAGCTTACAAAATTCCTGAAATCTGCACCTCACCCGTGATCACGGAGGGTCTCCTCATGGGAACAGACTTAGATTGTGGGATGGCCCCAGTCAGTTAAGAGTCTTTGTTTTTCTTGATTTTGGCCCAAGTGACATCAACCGAGCTCATACAGAGTTTCCAAATATTGCTTCTAACCTTGTGGCTGCTGGAAATGTGTCACCTTCCATGTTGAGATGAAGCTATGGGCTTCAGGAGAGAGTGCTTGACTGGGATTAGGACTCAGGTCTGTTGTCCTATGAAATCCTGTGGTCACAATCCAAAACCCCCACCTCGTGGTGATAGGGAACGTACCCCAACGTACTGATGTTTGTCTTATCAACACATCTCCCCCTCACCCCCGGGTTATTATCTGAAAGAATCTGAAATCCTTATGCATGTTTATTGGACCAGAATAAAGTGTTCTCATTACCTACCTCTGCATATGCCCTCAACATTCCCTCACGTTCATTCCTTCACCACTTAGTAAACAGTCAGAAACTTGAGTTACCCCCCAGGGGACGTTAGGACCGAGATAGCTTGGCACCACCCCTTCCCTACCTTACAGATCACCAGCAATCCACAGACCTTATGCCTTTATCCACATTCTGATTTTTTTCCTTCTCTCACCCAAATGTTTAGACAGGTCTGCCTTCTACTTGATCTAAATCTTTCCTCCGCAGGAGGGTTATTTAAGAGATCTTTTAAATGAAAAATTGCACCAATAACCGCCTCTCTTCCATCCAAGATCCCAAGTCAAAATAGTCTCTATTTGTGTTTCTTTCCAACCTTGGGATGGCTAAGACCAGTGCGGGTGCCAGTGCTCAGTGGTAGTTACTGACCATAGCTTGGTTGCCTGGTTCCTGGAGCTCCTGTCTGGGAAGAAGTAAAAGGCAACGGACATCTTTAGGGTTGCTTATGATGGTTCTGATCTGTAACACAAGCTCATTTTTTTTCTTTTTTGCCGCTTTCCTGCTATTCTCTCCATCAGAGCAGGCCTGTCGCAACGATGATCTATAACTCCTAAGATGGTTAAATCATAAGACAGTTTCTGGCTGAATCACTTTTATCAGTAGCTGAGTCATAAGGAGGGAGAGCTCTGGTTAGCAGCTTGACTATCTTATCTTGGTAAGACCGTTTCTAACACTTAAGTGTATACTGTCTTAAAACTTTTTTCCCAGCACATAGAAACAGTGCTCTTTGAAAAGTCCCACACGCTGGGTTGATAACAGCTTTTCCTCCTCACCGTGTCCCAAGATTTACAATAAGGTCATTTATTTCTAATGTGTCTTTCATCAAGGCAAGCATCACTAGTAAAACCAAAAGGATAACCCAGTCTTAAAACAGCCAGGGGCACTAGAGCTGAGAAAATCTAAGTTCTGTCTGATTTCTTTTTTCTTCTTTTATATCAAATCACAAAATGTCTACTTTGTGTGGAATTGGTATTCAGTCAAGCCAACTAATGGAGCTTCTTGCATTTAGAGACTGTTTACTTCTCCAGGCTCTTTCGAACCTTAGGAAGACAGTCGCGCTGACATATAAAATTACCCTTCCACGTAGTGCCTTGATAAGAACATCCCCAAAACATGATCTTGTGTAATCTTGCCCTCCTGCAGGAGGAAGGACAGTTGTTCTTCAGAAGGTAGAGTCGCCGAGTGGCCCAGAGGGTTGGAGGCAGTTTTGACAATAATAATTTGATTATTCAGATAAAATTGTATGCCCTGGAAATTGACCACCTTGATTTGAAACCAGCTTAGCTCAGTTACAAGCTGGCAGGACGTGAGCACAGGTCTCGGAATCGTACTGTCTGGCGTTGAGTTCTGTCTCTGTTAGTAGCTGTGTGACGTGGGGCGAGTTAGAGCCTTTCTGTGCCTGTGTTTCATTATCTCCAAATAGCCGTGGTACCTACTTCCGAGTAGGATGTTTTAAATGCATCTAATTCTAAAATTGTTCAGGGTGCTTGCAAGAGCTTAAACACTAGCTGCTTCTTTCGACTACATTTCACTCTGTTTTTAGACTTACAAGGTTACTTTTATTCCCTGCACACTTGCACTTTATTTATTCTTCTGCATAAGAATCTTCCAATATTAGACCACTCCTTAGGTTACACAGTATCCCCCAGTCAATAACGGAAATGTTTCAACTTTCTGACACATTGTGGTTTCAGGTACCCTCACCATTTTCATTAAAACCAAAATATTTTATGATTACAAATATCGCATATGTACATAGAAAATTAAAACAATATTGAAAAATATAAACAAACCATGTCATCCACATAAATCCTGCCACCCAGAAACAATTACCAGAACAGAATAAACATGCTTTGAGAAATCTGTGTAGATAAATATGTAACTACTTAAAGATTATATTTTCTCAAGTTTTTATATACATTTTATTTTTTTAAACATTTTTATTGATTTATAATCATTTTACAATGTTGTGTCAAATTCCAGTGTAGAGCACAATTTTTCAGTTATACATGAACACACATGTATTCATTGTCACATTTTTTTTCTCCGTGAGCTACCATAAGATCTTGTGTATACCATTTTAGGTCAGCAAATAGAGTTGTAAGTTAGCTTGAGAATATTACTTATAATGGATATGCCATCAGATATTCGAATATCCTCTATGGACATGTGTTATTACTCTTAACTTTTTATCAATGACATATATTGATCTCAATCTTTGATCAATGTTATGCTTAGAATTTTGACTTACTCTAATCCTCTGTTAGATTGATGTACAGAAAGTTTAAGTTTTGTCCAGTAATGTCCTAGGTGTTGAGCTGTCTGATATTGGTGCTAAATTGATTAAATTCATCCAACTTTCAGAGTCACCCTTGCTTCCTGGGGGTGTATGCCCATAGAAACCCTACACGTGTTCACGGTACTGGACAAATGTTAGTTTTCTCTCCGGCAACATTTGGTAAATTCCAAATTTTGTCTCTCTCCTGTAGGTCCCTGAATGATCAACATATTCTTCCTTTCTGGGTGGACCTTTGTTCCGTGTTTGACTCAAACAGGAATCTGACATTTCTGGACATCAGTCAGAGCTTCCTTAGTACCTCATCAGTGAGGGTTCTTTGTGAAAAAATAGCCTCTGCTGCCCCGAGTCTCCAGAAAGTGATGTAAGTAGAAGCCAGGTCCTGACTTAGTCGTGCCCTGGGGCACGACCGAACGCCTTACGTTTTTTAATGTTGGTGCAATGCTTGAATTCCTGTCGCAGCCTCCAACCAGGCACTCGAGACACAGGGAATTGCTTGGGGTCTGAATAGCTGCGTAGTTACAAGGGAAGATGCCTTGAGAGCCTGAGGTTGCAGATGGCAGGCGCTGTTCTGAATGCAGCTGGTGGTGTCCTTGGGGGTCCAGTTCAGAGAAAGGGCAGGTTCTCAGTGACGCAGCGGCTTGTCTGAAACCAGCTCCTCGATGGCTGCCTGACTGATTTTGGACATCTGAGCTGTGACCACTCCATTATAATTTCCGTTTGTCCTCAAGGACATAGCGCTCGTGAAATATGCCCACTGCTAACACTTCAGGGAAAAAAGATCCTGCCATTCCTTACCGCTCTCAAAAAGCCGTGGAGGAACAGCCTTTGTCTGAAGTGACTGCTTGTGACTGACTTTCCTTTTGCACAAATGAGACGACTAGAGAAATTGGAGCCTCCAATCATTTCTAAAATGAGATTTTAGTCAAGTAGCACAAAGTTTCAGCTACGCAGGATAGGTTCTGGAGATCTAGTGTACTACATCGTGATGGCAGTTAACATTACTGCGTTGTATACTCGGAATTTGCTAAGAGGGTTAATTTTAAGTGTTCTCACCATGAAAGAAAAGAAGGGAACGGTAACTTTGTGAGGTGGTGGCTGAGTAAACTAGCTTCACGGCGGTGATGGATTTCACAAGGCACGTGTATATCAAAGCATGATGTCCTGCACCTTAAATATACACAATTGTTATTTGTCAGTAAGACCTCAACAAGGGCAGAAAATATGAAAAAAATCATTTCTAACATTTAAACACATTGCAGTTCTTCGTTTTCTATGTATGCAATATAAGTATGGAAACTCAACATCTCGCCTCCGTCTTCTTCTCCCTAGCCTCAAAAATCTCTCCCCAGCTGACGCTTACCGGAACATCTGCCTTGCTTGGGAGGTCTTGAGACTCTAACACATCTGACCCTTCAAGGAAATGACCAGGACGATCTGCTTCCCCCGTTGTGTGAGGTCTTGAGGCACCCAAAATGCAATCTGCAATATCTCAGGTAAAGTTATCTCACCATTGCTGAAAACCCTCAGCATAGGAACAGAGCTGCCACAAGTCTGTACAGCAATTCTGTGTAAATCAGAAAAAAAAAAAAAATCCCTTACCCTAATTGGACACAGTACTACTTGAGGCACGTGTCCAAGAACAGAAAATGAGCTAGAGCTTAGTTTCCACTTACACTGATCGTTGGACAACCTGGACGACCATACATAATGTCCCTGAGTCCAAATACACATGATGTTCCAATGAAGGTTCATTTGCTCGTGATGAAGAATATATATCTCCAGGAATAGAATATGGGTACCATGTTGCACAATGTGCTTGACTGGCTGGATTTCTAGATAAGTGGTTCTTGATGTGTGGTCTCCAGACCAGCAGCAGAAGCAGCGCCTGGGAACTTGTTAAAATCCGAATTCTTAGGTCCCAGCCAGATCTTCTAAATCAAATTCTGGGTATATGGCCCAAAATGTGGTTTTAATGCATCTTCCAGGTGATTGAAGACACCTTGAAACGAGGGTCACGCTACATCCAGAGTTTCTGAGGGTTTGCGTTTCTGGGCGGCTGCCAGGTGGTGCCGATGCAGCTGGCCCAGGGGCCACACTGTGACAAGCACTGCTCCAGAACATTTAGTCCAGAATTAACATAATGGAGTGAGACACAAAACCGGAGACAGTCGTGTACCTGCTGCTTTGTTCTCATGAAAGCCTTGTTACCATTTCTCCTGCAGGCTGGCATCGTGTCCTGCCACCACTGAGCGATGGGCCGATCTCTCCTCCTGCCTCAGGATCAGTCAGTCCCTCACGTGCTTGAACCTCACAGCAAACGAGCTCCCGGGTGAGGCTGCCAAGGGCCTGTGCAGGACGCTGAGCCACCCGAAGTGCTTCCTGCAGAGGCTGTCGTAAGTCTCCTCTTCCTCCCCGTGGAGCATCTCCGTTGTGGGTCTAGGGTCACACAGGGAGGAGGAGCGCTAAGACCTGGATTTGCTGGCGACCAGTAGGGAACCTCCCACTGACGTAGACACCTGGGTCGCATTTCTGGTCCCAAGCAAACGGCTCCTGCATCTCATCCTTCTCTCGTTCCTGCTCCTTTACGACCGTGACCACTAGCACACAGTTGAGAGAGGGCGGAGAATCAACAAGAAGGGGTGTAGCTGAGGACTCTGGTCTTTGAAGACAGCCACGAAAGCTGGGTTTTGAAATGTTCTCACCATCTTACCATTTGTGTGGTGATGTTGCAGGTTGGAAAACTGTCACCTTACAGAAGCCAATTGCAAGGAGCTGTCTTCTGCTCTGATTGTCAGCCAGAGGCTGACCCACCTGTGCTTGGCAAAGAATGCTCTTGGAGATCGTGGGGTGAAACTCCTGTGTGAAGGCCTGAGTTACCCCGAATGCCAACTGCAAACCCTGGTGTAAGTCGTGCTGGCTCTGTGTGTGTGTGTGTGTGTGTACATACTGGACTCACGTAAGACAGTTGCAAGTATTTAATAATTCCCCTGACTACCCCAGGTAGGATGCTGATGGTCAGATCTGGTGAGACCTGGGGAGAGGGTGACAGAAAAAAATGGATAATCTAGGATCCAGGACCAGTTATGCCCAGAACCAGTGGCCTCCACCTCTGAGATACTGTCCTGTTAGTAACTGGATTCAGGAAACATAATCAGTCCCATCCCCTAACAGAAGGCGGCAGGCCAAGGCAAGGCGGCGTTCTCTGCCCCACAATTAGGGTGAGGGTAACACACACCACCTGCGTTTGCTTCCTGCTGCTTCTGGGAGAGACTGTCAAAAACCGAGAAGCTTAAGGCAAATCATTATCTTAAAGTTCTGGAGGTTGGAAGTCCAAAATGGGTCCCCTGGGGATAATACCAAGATGTGGGCAGGGCCGCGGTCCTGCTGGGGGCTCGGGGGAGGGGGGGAGCCGTTTCCTTACTGTTCCAGCTCTAAAGGCTGCCTGCCTCCCACGGCCTGTGGCCCTTTCTCCATCTTCAAAGCCAGTGACATAGTGTCCTCAGATGTCCTCTGTCTCCCTCATCACATCTCCCCCTGCTGGCTTTGGCACTCTTGGCTCCTCATGAGAATCCTTGTGGCAACATTCAGCCCCCCGGGTGATCAGCCCATCTCCAGATCCTTACGAACCACACCTGCCGAGTCCCTGTCACACGCAGTGTGACATGGTCACAGGCCCAGGGACTAGAACACAGACGTCCTTGGGGGTGGGGAATTATTCTGTCTACAACACGGCGCCGTGATTTGACTTCCATGCCTCTGCCGTCGCTGAGCTTGTCCAAAGCCCAGGGCTGGTGCTGGATGCGCGCAGCTCTGGTGCGTCCCGCTGGGGACGGACGACAGCGTGTCTTCTCCGTGCGGTTGGTTTCTAGGCTGTGGTGCTGCAGCATAACCTCTGGTGGCTGCTTTCATCTCTCGAAGCTCCTCCAACAAAACTCACGACTTACACACTTGGATCTGGGGCTGAATCACATAGGAATTACTGGACTGAAGTTTCTGTGCGAGTCTTTGAAGAAGCCACTGTGCAACCTGAGATGTCTGTGGTAAGTCACCGTTTCCTGAGCTTCAGTCTGTATCTGAAATGAACTGTCAACGTAACCAACCCCCTCCAGCTCCAGTAAAAAGGACTGGAATAAATCCAGTTGAGTACTTTTAAAATCCACTAGGTCTCTGCACTCTCATGTTCACAGCAGCATCCTTCACAGTAGCCAGACTGCCCTTTGTCCAGTCAGCCCTAACTTTCTGGCAGTATAATCTCAGTTATGCGTTCTAGGAAATGGAGGTAGTTATATCCATGAGAAAAGTTGGTTATGATAATGAAATGTGTATGCATGTTACTCAGCAGTGTGCCACGAGGTATGCTAAATACTGAGACGTTTAACTTCCAAATCTTGGCAAGAACTTAAATGCACAGTCCAAGCTCTCATCTCATGTATGTGTCTGTGTAAGTGTGTGTACGCACGTATGTATGCAAATCCTTTGAACGTTTGTACAACCCCTTGTTTTCTGTCCTCTGCCCACTCAACAACTCTAGGTGGAAGACAGATTTCCCCTCTCTGCTGCAGGCATCTGACATCCAGGTTCACGCTTCCTCTGGGAATTCAGACAGGCAGAGTTTAGATGTCTGTCCAAAACCCAATTGCTCTCTTTCCCTGGCCAAAGCTGCTCCTTCGGCAATCAAAACATTATTTTATTTACTCAGAGCAAAATCCTTTATGGTCATCCTTTTTTCCTTTGTCCTTTCAAATATCAAGTCCAGTCCTTTTTGAAAGCCTGTTACCCTCCCCCTCAGATAATCAATCTGTTCTCATGCCCCTCCCCCCCCACACACGGTAACATCCAGGTTCTCGGTGGGCTTCAGACTTGTCTGTGTCTGCCGTTGTACAGTTTTTCCCATCAAGCAGTAAGAACAACTTCCCAGAGTGGAAAAAAGAAAGTGAATGAAAGGCCGCAAATGGCAAAACATCCTTTCTTATGGGCGAGCTGTACACATACGTGCTGTGTCGTCTTTACCCATTCATCTGTTGATGTGCACTTAGGATGCTTCTGTATCTTGGCAATAACAAATAATGTTGCTGCTAATAGCAGGGTGTGTGTATCTTTTTGAATCAATTCTTATTTTGTGGTTGGCTTTATTCTTTTGATAACTATGTAAGTTTAAAAAGCTAAAGCTCTAAATGTTCTTAGAAACAATGAACAATCAAAACTCTCAATGGTTCCCCCTCTTTCCAAGTAAAATCTGAAGTTTACAGTGGCCTGAGGGTCTGATTCAGGCCGGCTCCCTCGTATCTGTGACCTCTTAACTGCCTCACCCGGCTCACTCTCAGGCTGTCTGCCTTGATACTGTTTTACATGACGATCACATGCAACCTCAGGGCCTTTGTACAAACTATTTCTCTGCCTGGGGGGTTCCGACTCTGGGCCTCCCAATGGTCCACCCTCTTCACTCACTCAGGTCTTCCTCCCCTAGCTGCTCCCCCGACCCCCTGCCCTCCGTAACCCTCACTGAATATGGCACACCGTACACGTCTGTTTCCTGTCATTAGATGGATTCTGGGGGAAGAGACTTCCGTTGTTGACGGTTGGCGCCCCAACACCGAGAGCAAGCCTGGCATAGCGGATGGTGTCGGTAAGTATTTGCTTTGTGTGTTTCGCCTACAGGTTGTGGGGATGTGCCATCTCCCCCTTCTGCTGTGCGGACCTCTCATCTGCCCTTCAGCGCAATCGGAACCTGATCACTCTGGACCTGGGTCAGAATTTCTTGGGCTACAGTGGGATAAAGATGCTGTGTGATGCCCTGAAACTTCAGAGTTGCCCCCTCCGGACAGTCAGGTATGATCCTTCTTCTCCTCAGTGTTTTCTCTGTGACTGTAGGTTTGGGGGGAGCACAGACTACAGGAATCTGTCGCAGGCAGTGGTGCTAACGTTCAGCTTCCATCTGTTGATGTCTGGTCACGAGACTGTTCTCCCGTAAGTTCTTTCTGGTGTTGTGGCAGGTCAGGTGAGTCAAAGGGTGAGACCAAAACTCAGTCTGAAGCCAAGAAGCTGGGTCTAGGGCTTAATTAAGTGAAGGAGAGTTACGGCAGCCAGCCGTTGTCTCATTAGGGAAGTGAAGCTGCAGGCCTGACCTGGTGCTTCTGGGAAGAGCGCGTCTGCAGCTTACAGAGGTCTGGCGGGTCAGCGCAGCCTTTGGCGTGTGTTCTCTGGAGCGAGTCTGCTATCTGATGAGACTAGCCTGTGATCACAGGAATAACCCCCAGTTTTCAGCCTTCTGCTTGTTCTGCAGAGCAGGTTGTCATCGAGTTTAGTTGTTTACTTACTGCCATTGTCCCAGGTCTCAGCTGAGTCCCTGGGATGTACCCCGCCAAGTGTGGGTCCTTGGCTTCGCACGGGAGAGGACTCAGGAGCGAGCCACAGCTGAGTAGAGGTGGATTTATTCAGAGATACGTACTGCGTAGCGCACAGGCTGTTTTCAGAGGGCGAGAGAAAGGCCACGAGGCGTGGGGGTCGTGCTCAGGTGACAGTAAAAGCAGATACGCACTCCACAGACAGAGTGCGGGCGTCTCCGAAGACAAGGGCGCGAGAGAGGCAGCCACGAGGCGCGTTGTTGGCAGTTTTTATGGGCTCAGTAGCTTCACACACCAACAAGTGGGAGCCCTGTTCCAACGCCCCTGGGGAAGGGGCTGGGATTCCCGGGAATGGGCCACCGCCCACTCCCTGACCTTTAATGGTCGGCCTTGGGACTGTCGTGGCGCCTCTGGGCATGTTGTTTCTCACGCTAAGACATTACCATGAATGTATCATGAAGCTCAAGGTCTCCTGGAAGTCCAGTCTCCCGCCGTCTTGAGCTTCCAGGTCTACTGGGAGTTGGATCTTTCAACCTTTTTGGTGTTAATTGCAGAAGGAATGTGTAGACACTGACTTTTTTTTCCCTAACCCCTTCCTTGAGAATTAGCCCTCGCACTTTAGAGAATATCAGTGAATTTCAGTCAAGATGTAAAGCCCCGACAGAGACGCCACTGGAGCTATTTCTTTAGATCGGCCAATCAGACATTCTTTCCTGGTCATCGAACCTCAAGATGAGTGATCCAGGGTGCAGGCTTCTTCCTGAATTACAGATCCTAGAAAGGCACAAACGCCCTGGACCTGCCCTTCAGAGTTTGGCTTTTAGTGCTCTCATTCTATCAGCTACCCCATGTCCTTCTGATAAGCCCTTCTAAGTCAACTGTAGTCATTTTCTCTTACTCGAGGCCAAAGAACCCCACCATCACACCTCGTTCTTACAGCAGCATATATGTAGCTCCTGGGCTGGTTCTTCCCATCCCGTTTCTGATTCCTTCAACACTTCTGACCAAACACAGATCTGCCGTGGAAACTATTTTTGTTCTCTGCCACAACTATGACCCACCTCTGACAATCATGAATGAAGACAGTTATGTTTGATCTTGAAAGGTCATAGTTTAAAATATTTTGAAGCTAGTTGGCCCTTATTTTAACCAAAGTTACACTGATTGTTGACCAGGTACCTGCTCAGGCTAGCTTAAGTTTGCACAGGTGTATTGAGTTGGGGGTGAGGTTTCTTGTAGCTTTATTGAGACGTGATTTACAAGTAAAAATTGTATATATTTATGGTGTACAATGTGATGTTTTGATATATGTATATATGATGAAGTGATTACCACAAGCAAGGTAATTAACACATCCATCACCTCACAGTTACCTTTTGTGTGTGTGTGGTGAGAACACAGAAGATCTACTCTTAGCAAATTTCACGTATGTGATACGGTATTTTCAACTGTGGTCACCGTGCTGTATGTTAGATCTCCAGAACTTACTCATTTTATACCTGAAGGTTTGTTGTATGGATGTATTGTGACTCTCAAGCGACAGAACAGATGTGTCAATGTGTTAGTAAAACCATGACTATGATGCCAAAAAGAAACATGGCAGCCACTACCCTTGGTTTTACACATATTTTTGCTTTAATTATTCCCTCTCCCCTCCCACTCCCCATTTCCACACACACGTGACTGAGTATGGTTACCAGAAGGTAAATCCTAGCAATGAGGCTGCTCTCATCACAGGTCAATACAGGGTGGTAATTACCTAGTAACTCGTGGACAAGGAGGATAAAAAGTTAATCCCACTGACTTGGTTCCGATGTGTATGCCTCATCCTGGATCCACCATGTGGAAGTTGCCAAAGTGAGTTATGGAGTGGATAGGGGTTGGAGCTAAATCATAGGCGTATTTATCAATTCCATCTCCAATGCCATTTATGATATGATAATCACCCAAGATCATCCAGGCTTCCAAAGCTACTCAGCGGCTTTACACCGTTATGGCGCTAGCCCGGTATTCTGTTCTTCCCTATCAAATGGATGTGGAACTCCGCTTTGCAGCAGACAATGACCAGTAAAGGTGGCCTTTGTTCTGCAAATTCCTAAAGCATGAAACTTGCAGGCACTTGAGCATTTGGGATGAATCTCCTTGAAACAATAAGAAACCTCCCACCCCGCTTCTACCCCTAGATTGAAGATAGATGAGTCTGTCTTTCGAATTCGGAAGCTGCTAGAAGAAATAAAGGAAAGCAACCCACAGCTGACTATTGAGAGTGATCATCAAGGTCCAAAACATAGCAGACCTTCTTCTCGTGACTTCATTTTCTGAATCTCCCTGGAGTTACTGATTCTCCAATAAAGTCATAGATCGTCAAGGTGACGGTGAACTTCCCAGGAGCCCTCTCAGTGATGTTAGTTGCGGGGCCAAATATTATTTCAGCCATGGTTGTGCCTCTGACTTGCATAAAACGTACACACATCACAACCCTGTTGTGGGTGAAATGTCTATATCTCGGGTACATCAAGAGAAATAAAGGTGAAAGCATGCATGAAGTCTTCGTTATTGATGGATTCTGACCAAATGTAAAGAAAAGATAATTTGGGTAGAACTTAGCCCAAGGGGGAAAATGGGACAGGAATGTTTGTGAGCACATTGATCTCTGTTTGCCTTGGCCGGTCATTGCCCAGTGCCAGTATTTCTTGATCTGCATTGATAGCTGCCTGAGAAGCCGTCCTCATCAGAGCATTTCTCCTACCAATCCCACAATATTTTGTAGCCCTCTTAGGTGCTTCAAGTATGATCATGTCATTGCTCTGATTAACTTTTTCATAATTCTGCCTTTCCCTACAGAAAACATAACTTCATGGTATGCATAGCTATTCCTCATCAAATCTCCAGTACCTCCTTCCAACACACTGAATCCCAAAATTCCTTAAAGCAACAGTGTAAGAATTACTTTTTTATTAAGCACTAATTTAAAATTTTTTCTTCCAATCCTACTTTCTCCTATCTCTTCTTTGGGCCCTATCAGTTCATCATTCTCACCAAATATTACCACATTCCCAGACATCATCTTCAAGTCACCCTTCAACGTGCTCCATCATTCCAGCAACATCACTGCACACAGTGTGGGCTCCTAGGGTTTCCTATAAGTTTCCTTCTGTTCCTGTATCAAGGCTTCTTGTTCAGCTGGATATAAGTCATTCCTAAAGCATCACCATTCTCAGGTTCTGAGGGGTGGGTACCTTTAGTGGAAGCAGGTGGGGTTGTTAAAAGAAATAGAGGCACATAATTTTCTTAAGCTAGAAGAGAATTTAGATGGCTTATAGTCAAGGGTTTCTCAATGTCTGCAGTCATTTGGGGGCAGATAATTCCTTGTTACCGTAAATGTGTCTAAAGAGTATGTATGTGCTTGGTGACAGATTGTCTTGTGCATTTTCAGGGCGTTAGTAGCACCGCTACCCTCTACCCACCAGATACCAGCGCCTCCCTCATAGCTGTGACTACCAAAAGTGTCTCAAGACATCAGCAAATATACCGCGGGTGCAAAGCACTCCTAGACTGGATTCCTGTAATCTGCTGTAATCTAGCCCAGCCCCCTTTAAGGGGTAAGAAATTGAGTAACCTGTATACACAGATTTAGGGACTGATACTGACTATTTCACCTGTAAGTTGAAAAGCCTCTGGGAGTGTGGTCATTAATGGTAGAACAAGACAGGAGAAGGATAGGACCATAAATCAGTTACACCAGAGACCATGTCTTTGGGGGAAAAGACGTTTGGGACCAAGGAACAAGAGAAGGGCATTCTTAGGATGGGGAGATGCGATGGGGCAAGACTTGAGTTCGCACACATGTAACCAAATGTTTCTGGTTGCCCATAACTGCAACTGGAGAACAGGAAAAAATTAACTCTCAACATCCCCTTCCCCATGGAAAGAATATCTGCCTCATCCATGTATCTTGGATGCCCAAATTATTCCCACCCATCTTACTTACACACTGTATGTTTGGAGCTGTGGTAAATATACATAACATAAAATTTACCTCTAGTAACATTTAGTACATCCACAGAGTTGTGCAACCATTACCACTGTATGGTTCCAGAACATTTTCATCACACCAAAAGATGGAGAAAACCCAGCTGTCCATTACCAACGACTAAGTAGACAATCTGTTTTTAATGCACCTTTACAAAGACCAATTGATACACACCATGTGCACAGGAAACTGTGTTTATCACTAGTTTATCTCCAGGGCTGATTCTCTCCTGACCTTTTAATAAGTATTGACATCCCAGTGGCCCATAAAATGCTAACTCATGCTCACAACTAAATTCACCATCTTTCTCCAAAGCGTGTACCTCTTCCTCTGTTCCAGCGACGCCCTCGGGGGCACTCTGTTATTACCCACAAGAAGTGCTAGAATTAAAGCTGAGACATGGGGGGCACACAGAGGTTCCTGTTTGTCTGTGAGTTTGCATGTGTCAGGAGGCATCAGGTTCAGCTGTCCCTGTTCTTAACATTTCCTCCCTGTGACTACCAGCCTCAGCCCATCACTGAATTCTGAAAATGTGGCTCAGTTCCATAGAAGCATTAGTTCACATCTGCTCTAAGTTTAGTCCCACTGATGATTAGGAACAAACAATTCACCTTGTGTTCTTTAATAAGGTGTATGGAAAAGCCATCCTTCCACAGTTCCACCCCCCTCATTTACTGACACCTCAACAGACAGCCACATGTGCACCCTGGGGGGTCACGGGGCCTAGAGTAGCCCAGGTGGTGGGCTTGGGCATGTTGCTGGGAGGAAGTAAGAGCCAGAGGTCACAGCAGCCTGACCCCTGCTCCACCCCCTACCTCCAAGCCTCACCTGCAGGCTCCTCCCAGACGAAGCCACACTTTCTCACTTCCCACCTATCCCAGAAAGGTAAGCTATTTGTGCGGGCCCCAGGAAGAGAGTTTTGGGAGGAACTCACTCTCCTGTGCCAGGATCTTCTGGCTCATCTACAGTTCTGGGAGAAAGACTTCCATGAGGGACATTTGTTTTCACGAACCCCAATCCCAGACCAAGCCCTGGGTCCCCAGTTTCCGTGGTGACTGTGTGGCTCCCTCTCTTGCTCATTCCCTGAGCCCTCACCCAGGCTTCTCTCACCACTCGCTGAGACAGGGAGGCACAGACAACCCGAACGCCAGGGCGCACAGCCTGGGCTGAACGGTGTCACTACTGTGGAAGTCAAAACAGGAAGTCAAGTCAGGAGACAGGAAGTGAAGCCAAAAGACCGGAAGTGGAGTCAAAAGTCAGGAAGTGGAGTCAAAAGACAGGAAGTGAAGCCAAAAGACCAGAAGTGGAGTCAAAAGACAGGAAGTCAAGTCAGGAGACAGGAAGTGGAGTCAAAAGACAGGGAGACAAGTCAGAAGACAAGAAGTGAAAAAATTTAATTTTTAAAAAATGACAGGAATTAAAGTCAGAAGACAGGATGTGGTGGCAGAAACACAAACCTGCCTTCCTCCCTTCTACTCGTTTGCCCCTACCAGACTTGTAACATCAAATATAACTTTTAAGTAACTGCACAGTTCAGACACTTGTTTACTTCTCCTGCCCCTGTCCTTT
This sequence comes from Camelus ferus, assembly GCF_009834535.1. Classification (NCBI taxonomy): domain Eukaryota; kingdom Metazoa; phylum Chordata; class Mammalia; order Artiodactyla; family Camelidae; genus Camelus; species Camelus ferus. Next base: position 9,627,928 of record NC_045704.1, on the reverse strand, counting down.
GAACCCCAGTTACCACTCCTCTCCGCTTTCTTCTCTTGCTCTTTTCCTTCATTTTTGGAGATGAAATCACTGTTTGAACAGCTGGCTTATTGTGGAAAGCGACTGACCAAGGTAGATTAAAGAGCCACTTTATTCTTTAATTTGGGTTTTTTTTTTTTTAACCTATTTTATTGAGGTGTGACTGACAAAAAAAAAAAAAAACTGTACATATATAATGTTTACATTCTGGTGAGTTTGAAGATAAATATATACTTGTGAAACCATCACCATAAGCAATGACATAAGCATAACCATCACCTCTAAAGTTTCCTTCTTTTCTCTTCTTTTTGTGATATGAACATTTAACATAAGATCTACTCTCTTAGTGAAGTTTTAAGTATATAATACAATATTGTTAGCTATATGAATCATGCTGTACAGATTTCTAGGACTTACTCATCTCGCATAGTTCAAACTATGTACCCTTTGACCAACATCTTTCCCGTTCCCCCTCCTCCTAGCCCCTGGTATCCACCATTCTACTCTGTTTCTATGATTTTGGCTATTTGAGATTCCTGATATAAGTGGGATCATATAGTATTCAAATTATCCACATTCTGGTGTGTTTTATTGAGTTCCTCAAGATTTTAATATTGGAGTAGGATTCGTCTACCCCACCATCAGGTGGTGAAAAGTGGAGATACCTCTTTAACCTATTAAAGATACACCTATTTCTTTTTCTTTAGAAGAGCTCATGGCCAAGCCTAGAATATCATCATGGCCCCTGGGGGAAGTTACTTTCCAAGTTCAGGGTCACTTTGACAGGAAGTGAAACCCCAAATGTGTACAAGAGTCATATTCAGGGAAGAGCCAGACTTGATTTCACCTAAAGGCTGTGAGTGTCAGCAACAGATAAGCTTCCATTTAGCAGGAGGGGACAGCCCTCAGCAGAGTGCTGGAGCTCGGCGACAGTGCAGGGAGGTATTTCTGACATACCTCACATCATTCCCTAGGACAAGTGACCCCGTACAGAGGTGTATGGGTGTCAGGGAGCAGGGGTTTTTTTCTTTTTATTGAGGTCAATTTCATGTAACAAAATTAAAATACATAAAAATGTAACCATTTTATTTTTTAAAAAAACAAAACTCAGGTTTTTCAGTTTTATTCATGATCATTATCATTTGTTTTTGTTTTTAGGTTGGGGGAGGTAATTAGGTTTGCTTATTTTTAGAGGATGTACTGGGGATTGAACCCAGGACCTTGTGCATGCTAAGCATGCACTCTGCTATGTGAGCTATACCCTCCCCTCATTGTAACTGTTTTAAAGTGAATAGTTCAGTGGCATTTAGTACAGTTACCTTGTTGTGAAACCACCACCTTTATCTAGTTTCAAAACATTTTCATCACTACAATTTTTTTTAAAAAAACTATACTAATTAAGGTCATTACTCCCTATTCCTTCCTCCCATCAAACCCTGCCAACCACCAGTTTTTTTTCTGTCTCTATGGCTTTACCTATTCTGGCCTTTAGGACAAGCTTAGGACTTTGGACTTTTTTCGAACATAAAGATAAGCCATTGCCACGTTAGTTAGAATTATTATTCTATTGTAGGGGAAATGAATAGAACACCCAAAAGCTTGAAAGAAACCAGGTCCATCTCAAGGAACAAAAGGCGATTTTTCCGACTGCAGCTTAAGATGGGTCTTGAGTGAGGGTTAGGTTTGGGGATAACCAGGAAAAGAAAAAAGAACAGGGGGCAAATGGGATGTGGGAGAGTTTTGTGCGGGGGACAGAACAGGTCAGCTGTGAGAGCTGGGAATATTAGAGGCCGATCTGGAACCCATGGTAGAGAAGGTTGGAGAGAGGGGAAAGTATGATGATCCGGTTAGGGTGCCACACGGCCCACAATGAGCAAGATGTCAGTGAGGAGCCTTTGGCATCCACTAGATTCCTTCCATCCCAAACAGGGGGTCCTAGGACAGAGAGTCAGACAGAGGCCCAACAACTCCTGCTGGGGCGCCAAGAAGAGCCTCCATTTCCACAGCTTGTAGCCTCTGTTCTTCTGCTCTCACGCTCCACACACTCAAAGTCCCCTCCCCACTCCCACAACCTGTCTCTTAGATGCAAGCAAAGCTTGGGATTCTAATGATGCTATCCGTGGTTATGACCATCCGGTCGACCCCTGTCCTGACAGCTGTGTAGTTCCTAGGTCTGCGGGCGGGGTGGGAGGGGTGGGAGTGGCCTGTGGGCCGCTCTGCCCCGGCGCCTCGGGGGTTTCCTTCGGCTGTGCCAATCTTCTGCCAGAATCCCCACCAGGAATATTAGAACCACAGCCCCGAGGCATATCCGGACCAGATTGCCCTCAGTGTAGCGCTGGAGGGCGGGACCTGGAGGAACGAAGACAGACAGAAGCGGGTGGCAGAAGGACCCTCTCTAAGCCACGGCCCCCACGTGAGAACCTGTTACCCTCTGCCAGCCAGGATGCCAGAGGGGTCCTCTCCTCCTCTCGAGGGTTAGGACCAGATAAGCCCAGTTGTCTAAACACCACCTCTTCCACACACCCCTTCTCAGGCCCCTGACACGACCCCACCCCACACACAGACACTACCTGGTTATTTGGCTAATTGTGGAAGAGAAGATCATTGTCAGAGGGCAGAGAGAGAGATGAAGTTGATCTTTCTCTGACCCTTTAGAAAACCTCAACCTTCACCCCTGATCTTTGCCCAGCTCTGAGCTCCAGATGCTGATAGACCCCCTCCCCTTCACACGCTACACACCAGAGCCCAAGAGCCCAGGGCTGTAGCTCCTGTGTGTGGGGAAAGCAGCCGGCCTTGGGTAAAGTCAGGGAGCGGGGAGGAAGCTGGTCCAGAGATGGACACGTACTCACCAGCTGGAGGGTCTGACGCCTCTGGAAGTATGGTGATATTCCTAGAAGATTCTGAGAATCAGAAAGGATAATTGCGAAGGGCTGGGACCACCTCTCCTCTCCGCGTCTCTGCGCCTGTCCTGAGCGCGCACACCTGGGAGGCAGAGCGCCAGGGCTACAGGGAGACTGTGAACTGCAGAGTCATGGCATCCAGGTTTGACCCCCAGACTCATCACTTATGAGATGTGGGGCATCTATGAGTCAGTTTTCCTACCTGTCCTGAGGGTGATGAGGACCCCAGAAGGGTCTTGAAAAGAGGATGGGGGAAAATCCCATGAGGGTCTTAGAAAGCCTAAAGAAAGCTAGAGTTGCATGGGGACAATGGAGATGCCCAACCTACCCTCGGGATATGTCAAGGTTCCCTGTTTTCCAAGGGAAACGGAGACTTTTTCTGGAGAAAGCAGGGGCAAAGAGAGCTGCCGCAGGGGAGAAGCACATTGCCCTGGACTGGAGTAGTAAAGGGCTCAACCACGATCTGAGTGGGGCTGCAGCCCGGGCCATGCATGGAAGCCCTGGGAACACGGCTGCGCACACGGATCAGAGCCAAGGCAGAAGAGCACTGTGCAGGGAGGGGCACGGCCCTTCCGTGGTCGGCTTGGCGCCGCCGTATGGAAGCATCCACATTACCCAGATGCTCCTCTGCCCCCAAGCTCGGAGCCCATCTCCACCCCATCCTTATCCTCAAATCAGGGGCTCTCCTGGGAAGAGGCAGGTGGTTTTGAGGAGACTCCAGCCTTAAATGACAGAAGAGAGAGGCCAGTCCTCGCACTCCTTTCTGCTGAGCTCTGAGCGCCGACTTACTCACCAGCTGTGGAGCCTTGGTTCACGAGCGAGGGGCTCAGCCTCCCGGGGGCTTCTGACGATTCTAAGCAGGAGGATTACGGGTGATGTCAGGTCTGCCCCTTGCCCCTGTGAGATGTCCAGCCTCCCAGGAACCCATTTCTCTAACACACACTGCGCAGACACAGAGGAAGGACAAACTCAAAAGGCCCAAGACATGCTGTCTTCTGCTTCTCAGAGGTTTAATAAGAAACGGATCCATTCATCCCCTTACAGGCATTAGCCTAGTCCACTTTGGGGCCGTTACGAATAATGCTGCCATGAACATTCCATACAGGCTTTTGTGTGAATGTACATTCTTTAATTTTCCAGGGTATATCCCTAGGCTGGAATTTCTGAGTCATACGGGAATTCTATGTTTAGCTCTTTAAGGGACCACCAAGCTGTTTTCCACAGCAGCTACAGCATTTTTTTCCCCACCAGCAGGGTATGAGGGTCCCAGTGTCTCCAAATCCTCGCCAACAATCGTGCTTTTTTGTTACGATGATGATTATAGCTAGTCTAGCAGGTACGGTGAATGTTGCGGTGTGTGACTTGCATCTCAGTCTTACAAACACAAACTGGATCTGCAGATCTAGGTGAGCTCAGTAGGGAAAAAAAAAACTGATGTCAGCCCTGAGCAGAAGAGACTTCCCTCCTGATTGAGGCCATTTCCTTCACCAGGGACCTCCTACCATTTTTACATAAATATTTCCTGAACCCCCTCAGCCCATAAATATGTAGCTCCTGGTGACGGTGGGGACAGCCTCTGAGGGCCTTTTTATGGTGGAACCAATTCATCACAGCCTCTCTTACGCTCACTCATCCGTGGTAGAATCAGAGCTGAGATGTTATTTGTTCTGTTATTTCTCTGCCTGTGAGTGTCACTGATGAATTTTTGTTTGAATTTGGATCTAAACCTGGTGTGGTACGTGTGTACCATGAAATACTACTCAGTCATAAAAAGGAGCACACTGTTGATACATGCAACAGCTTGGACAGGCCTCAAGGGCACGATACTAAGTGGGGGGAAGGCAGTCTCAAAGGCTCCCCCATGATATGACTGCATTTATATATAACACTCTCCAAGTGGCAAATTAAATCGAGGAAGAACAAATTAGAACTTGCCAGGGGTTAGGGATCGTGGGAGGGGAGGGGTGACTATGAAGGAGGGCCCTGAGAAATATCGTTATCTTTTTTTCTCCTTGGAATAGTATTGGTTTTAGTTTAGATACTACTTTATTTATTTTTGCATATGTATTTTTTATTGAAGTATAGTCAGTTTACAATATTGTGTCAATTTCTGGGGTACAGTATAATGCTTCAGTTACTTGGAATAGTATTTTGAATGCAGTGGTGGCTATATGAACCTACATGTGTGATAAATCAACATAGAACTAAATATTCAGCCAGCGTCAGATTCCTGGTTTTTATGCTGTACTGTAATTATTGGGGCATTCCAGGCAAAGGGTATATTCTGTACTATCTTTGCAACTTCCTGTGAATCAATATCTCAAAATAAAAAGTTTAAAAATTCCAATGAGTAGTGGGGAGAGAGAAGAGGGCAGAGGCAGGACGGGGGCAGGGGATTAAGAGGTATAAACTGTTATATATAAAACAAATAAACTACAAGGATATATTGTACAACACAGCGAATATAGCCAATATTTTATAGTAACTATAGACGGAGTATAACCTTTAAAAATGTGAATCACTATGTTGTACACCTGTCACTTATATAGTATTGTATCAACTATATGTCATTTTTTTTAAATTCCGGTAAGAAACATGCACACATGTGCATGCACGGACACGAGCTGTGCCTCCTCTGGCGTAACAGCCCCTTCCTGCCCTCAGCGCCATCTGTCAGCACATTCTCATCCACTTTGGATCCTTTCAACACGATGCTTGTAATTTGGGTTTGAGGTCTCCCTGAGATACAGGAAATGGCAGAGGTGCCACAGCCTCGTGCACTGTTTCTTAAGGCACAGGCTGTCATCCATACACCAGAAGCCACTGAGACACGTTTGAAAATGGGGAACACTGTGGCTCACACAAAATGGAGTGCAGTCAGAAAGAGAAAGAAAAATGCCATATGATATCACTTATATGTGGAATCTAAAAAAAAAAAAAAAGACATACATGAACGTATTTACAAAGCAGAAACAGACTCTCAGACATAGAAAACAAACTTATGTTTACCAGTGGGGAGAAGAGGGTGGGGAGGGATAAATTGGGGGTTCGAGATTTGCAGATACTGACTGCTTTATATAAAATAGATAAACAACAAGTTTATACTGTGTAGCACGGGGAACTCTATTCAATATCTTGCAATAACCTGAAATGAAAAAGAATAGGAAAAGGAATATACGTGTGTCTGTGTATGACTGACACAGTGTGCTGTACACCAGATGTTGACACAACATTGTGTACTGACTATACTTCAAAAAATACATATATATTAAAAAATGTGGTTTAGGAGGGAGAGGATAGCTCATTGGTAGAGCACGTGCTCAGCATGCAGGAGGTCCTGGCTTCAAGCCCCACTACCTCCACTAAATAAAACTTAAATAAAAACCTAATTACCTCCCCCCTAAAAAAACTGATTTAAAATTAATTAATTAATTTTAATAAATGCATTGGTTTTTCAAAGTGGCATCCCCAGATCAACAGCAAAATCCCATGGGTACTTGTTAGAACTGAAAATTATTGGCCTCAACCCCAGACCTTCTGAATTAGACACTCTCGGGGCCCAGAAGTCTGTCCTTGATAAACCCTCCAGGTGAGTCTCAAGCCCACTGCAGTTTGAGAATGGCTGGCCAGTGGCGTCAGAGGCTCAGAATTGGAGTCCAGGAATCTACAATTTTCCAAGACACTGAGCTTGTTCTTCCACATATGACACATAAGCCACAGCGCTAAGGCTGGATCGTGGTGGGGATGTGAGACAGGCTAGGCATACCGTCTACTTACAACACGCACCCTCCTTACACGCAGAATTAAGGGATTTTTAAAACAAAGCAAATCTGTGAAAGAGGCAAGTGAATTAAACTGAGAAATCTAGACAGAGAGGAGAAAGCAAAAGAGGAGTCCGTGTGCCCTGCACCCCAGACACGGAGGAGAGTCCTCCAGAACTTACCTGTTACAGAGGACGGCAGCTCTGTGGGCAGCCAGCTGGGGGTCACGGAGTTCCCTGAGGAATCAGGAAAAATAAAAAGAGAGTTCTGTGCTCCATTAGGGTTAGATCCTGAGCAAATAGTAAAGCCTCTCTGCAACTCAGTTTCCTCCCCTGGAAAATAAAAATAAAGAAGTGTCTATCCCTGTACCGTCGTGGGTGTGAAGCAGCCTTTGAGGGGTGTTCCTAGAACATTCTGGGGCTAGTGAATGACAGTCTCTGTGAATGCCTTCCCTGCTTTTCAAAGCTCGGTTCTGTCCCGTCTCCTAGATCTTTGTGACCTGCTGTCACAAAGAGGAGGTGGCTAGAGAGTGTCAGAGAGGCAGGAAGGTGACTTCTGACTGAAGGCCTGAGGGAGGCAATGGAATGAGTCATGGAGATATCTGGGGAACGCCTCCCAGCACGTGCAAAGTCCCTGAGGCCACACTAAGCCTGCATTTTCAAAGGAAGGCAAGACGCCCAGTGTATCTACAGCAGAGTCAATGGGGGAGGGGCAGGCAGGGAGCAGTAGGCAGGTGATCCGACAAGTAACGCAGGGGCTGGAGAAGACCAAGGTGGCAGCGCTGCTGACTTTGAGCAAAGGTCTGAATCATCTGACTTTAACCACCTGTTTTTAAAGGTTTCCTCTTGCTGTCGTTTTGCTAACTGTCTAAAGAGGGTAAACGTGCGAAGCCAGACAAGCCTGCAGCTCGGAGATGAGACCTAACGCACAGCACAGTGATTACAGGCAGCATCCTATATGCCAGACTTCACGGTTGCTAAGAGACTAGATCTTAGACATTCTCACCACACACACACACGCACACACACACACACACACACACACACACACAAAATAGTAATTATGTGACAAGATGGAGGTGTTAGCTAAGCTATGATGGTCATCCTGTTGCAATATATAAATGTATCAAGTCAACACGTTATAAACCGTACACTTATGCAAGGTTATAGGTCAATTATATTTCAATCAAAAGCAGAGAGGCCAGTGTGGAGGCTGCTGGGGTTGTGCAGGTAGAGACGGCGGATGTGGAGAAATTGTCAGATGATAGGTTTCGAAGATGCAGTAGGAAGCATGAGATGGGAAAGGAGACAAAGACTTAAAAGAAAAGAAAACATCTTCAGATATTAGAGCAGGGAAACATATACCCGCCTCTTTGATTTTTATTTTATTTCTAAGTGTAGTTGCAATCCCGTAACATTAAGTGTAACATCCTGAACATTGACGTGTACAGTTCAGCAGTATGAAGTGCAGTCACATTATGGGTCAGCAGAGCTCCAGAATTTCTCATCTTGCAAAACTAAAACTCTGTCCTTATTAAACACTATTTTCCTTTCTCCTCTCCCCCAGCCCCTGACAACTACCATTCTACTTTCTCTCTCTATGAATTTGACTACCTCGTATGAGTAGAATCATCCAGCATATGTTCTTTTGTTACCGGCTTATTTTACTTAGCACGGTGTCCTCAAGGTTCATCCATGTGTCGCATGTGACGAGATCTCGTTCTTTTTAAGGCTGTATAATATTTCACTGGGTGTATGTATCACATTTTCTTTATGAGCTGTGCTGTCCCCTTTTGAAAGAAGCACCGTTTAAGAACGGAAAACTGACACAGGCTACATTATGAATGAACCTCAGAAAAAAACATGCTGAGTGAAAGAAATCAGTCACAAAAAAGTATAGGAAATTCTTAGAAAAAGCAAATTCGCAGAAGTAGTAGGTTTGTGATGGGATGAAAATGGACACAGGAGATCTTCTAGCAGTGTTGGGAATGCGCCATCATTGGACTGTGGTGATGACTGCACGACTCTAAACTCACCAAAAAGCATTGAATTGGATGCTTAAAATGGGTAAACTTTAAGGCATATAAATCAAACCTCAATAAGTTGTTTTTTTTTAAAGGATGAAAGATGATTCCTAGTGAATAATTAGCTCACTAGCTAGATTTGAATGAAAATGAGTCTGAATGGGGGGAAGGGTATAGTTCAAGTGGCAGAGGGCATGCTCAGCGTGCAGGAGGTCCCGGGCTCAGTCCCCAGGACCTCCTCCGAGCAGAAATCAGTGAAGGAACCTACTCGCCACCCCATCCCAATACAAGCGAACAATAAATAAATAAATCAGTCTGAATGCAAATACTTTCCCATTCCACTCTGTACTAACTTTATTAATCCTCTGATGATTAGAAGGATAAGAATTTTCAAGAATTTTCCCTTTGCTGATAGAATCATTTGTCTTCTCTATTCTGAGACCGTTTAAATAATTTGATTGCTTCAAAAACTTGTGAAAATGCATAATCATAAAAAAAAGTGAACATAAAATATAATCATGAATTTCGAATTACATTAGTTAATGTGAAGAATTTAGCAGCAAGATTTTTTATAGCGAGACCTTGTACTGAGATGATCAAAAATAAAAAAGACAGAACGTGTGACTATGGTGTAAGGGGGATGACCTCAAAGTTTCCTTCCTATGATGGCATCATTTTTTAAGTAATTTCTGCAAGATTTTGTTGCATTTGCTTGTGGGTTTTATTTTTTACCTAGACAAATCACAAGGCTTTATTCACAGTATTAAAATTTATTTTTCTTAGTGTATATGCTCTGTAGTAGACAGAATAACGGCCTCCCAGGTATGACAGGATCCTAACCCCCACAGCCTGTGACTATGGTACCTTACATGGCAAAAGGGACTTTGTAGACAGGATTAAGGATCTTGGGGTGGGGAGATTATCCTGGATTATCTGGTGGACCCAGTGTAATCACAAGGGTCCTTAAAAGTATAATAGAGGCAGGAGGGCAGAAGAGTTGGAGACAGAGAGATGTGAAGACGTTATGTTGCTGGCTTCGATCATGAGGAAGAGACCGTGGGAGCCAAGAGATAGATGTAGGAGCCTTGAGAAGCTGACAAGGACACCAGGAACAAATCCTCCCCTAGAGCCTGCAGAGGAGCACAGCCTGGACAACACCTTCGCTTTATCCCAGTAGGACCCATTTTGGGCTTCTGACCTCCAGAACTCTAAGGTAATAAGTCTGTGATGTTCTAAGCCAGTGAATTTGTGGTAGTTTGTTACAGCATCGTTCAGACCCCCTTACACCCTCCAAAGCCCCCGTCTCCTCCTGCCCTCCCGCTTCCTCCATGCTTTTTGGTCCCTCCCCTTGGAACTTCCATCAGGGCCTGTGAAGGCCGAGGGAGAAAGCTTTGGTCTGCACCCCTGACCTTTAACCACGAGCTCCAGAGGGTCGCTGGGGGCTGACCACAGGTACGGGGAACTGCTGGAAAAGCTGTAGCATCGATAAGTCCCGCTGTTGGCAGCGGTCACCGTGGTGATGGGGAAGTCGGCCAGGTACCACTGCTCAGGTCTCTTGTAGGGCCCAGTGTCTCCCTCCTTGTACAGAGCAAATCGGTCAAAACCGTATTGGCTCTCACACCGCAGAGTCACGTCCATCCCTGGGGACACTGCTGCACTGGGCTGGGCTGAGAGTGAGGGCTTGGTGAAAACGCCTGCGAGGAAAGAGGATTCTGGTGTGAAAGACAGCGACCAGCGTCTTGGCTATTGGGGTGGGAAGGCTCCCCACCTCCCTGAGAGCTAGGGAACTTTCCACCTGTTTCCACTCTACAGAACCCACCCTTCCCACCACCAGGTCACACAGTGGTTAAGGGAGCGTGACTGGAGGCTCATGGCAGTGCCCAGGCTCAAACCCCGGCTTTGCAGCCTAGGGACTGGAAACACCTCCCCCTCATCTGTGCCTCAGTGTTCTCTACTATAAAACGGCAGCCATTGGATGAGACAGTGTAATTGAGCATTTAACAGAATACCCAGTACATAGCCAGCACCCCAAATACGGCAATAACAAAATAGCTTAACTTTACATTGTCCCGTAAGCTTGTATTACAATATACAGCAGTTAACTTGTATTAAAGTTCCAGATTCCAGGTGCTGTTCCAAGCCGATGACGTGTATCAGTTCACTGAATCCTCAGTGAATTCACCCCTGTAAATATCCCCCCTTCACACGTGAAACGAGGGTGCACGGTGCTGAATAACTTGTCCGAGGTCACAAGACAGTAAGTGGCAGGGCTGAAATCTGCAGTCACGGAGCTTGGCTCCAGGCTGTCTGCTTCCTAAGCGGGAGCGCACCCTACTATGTAATTTGGTATTTTTAATCACCACAGAGCATGGCAGTCCACACCGGGAACACCATACTCACAACAGCAAATGCTGACTAGTGATTGTGCCTCACGCAACAATTTTTTTTTTCCTCTCAGCAACTGCTATGTGTCAGTCTCTGTTCCAAGAAACAAAAATTCCAACAGGAAGAAAGAATAACTTAAAAATAAGTAAATGTGTGGCATACAAGATAATGCCGAGCGCTGTTTTAAATCAAGATGCAACTTTAAATAGTGTGGTGAGGGAAATATTTAATGAGGAGGTAGCGTTTGACTCAGTCCCCAAGGCACATGATGGACCTCGGGTCAGGAATTAGGGTGCGGCAAGCTAGGGTTTCTCCTTGGATGCAGAAAAAAAAAAAAATAGAAACCAACCTCAGTAATCAAGATAAATAATATTTAATGCAAGTTTTAAAATAAAAATGAACGCAAACACGTTTACAAGGAATAGAACATCAAGATTATAAACAAAGACAGAATCCGACTGTGCCCGGGAAAGCCATGTTGAAGTCTGAAATATGAACCTACCCTGCTATGTAATTTGATAAAATCATATTATTGGATATAATAATACTTTGATATGGTTATCATCACAGAGCATGGCAGTCCACACCTGGCACACAGTCTTCACAATAGCAAGAGTTGCCTGATAATTTGAGACAAAATTAACAGTGTGAATCAACTACACTTCAATAAAAAATAAAAAAAATTTTAAAGGCAGAATATATTACCATTTGACTCTCCTGGCTTTCATGGAAGCAAACGCATCAATATTTTAAAAATCTACTTTGGAAAGTAATCATTTTAAAATGTATTAGGAATAAAAGAATAGGTTGAGAACACTTTATTCCATCAAAAAATAAAAATAGGGGGTGGAGGGTGTAGCTCAGTGGTAGAGCCCAGGCCCGCCTTGCACAAGGTCCTGGGTTCAATCCCCAGTGCCTCCGTTAAGGGGGAAAAAATTCAATACAAATAAAAAATGCATTCGAGCATGCATGAGGGAATACACATTTTTCCTCTTGCGTCAGGCTGGAATAGGGCTTGGAACAGCACTGCCCGAATCTGGCATTATTTAAAATTGCAATATTGTGTACATCGTGGATGTTTTTGCATTGATTTGAGGGTTTCTTTTTTTTAAGATACAGTATTAGCATATTATTTCTGTTGATTACTGAGTTCTTTGGCACCTCCCCTAAATTTAGCCCTTAAGGACAAGCCCCCCTTGCCCCACCCTAATCCCAGCCCCGCTAGGACTTCGGGTTTACCGTCATCATCATCCCCATCGTCACCCTCTTGGAGCCCCGAGCTGAGGACCACGTAGCCCAGAGGCCGCACGTCCCAGCACACCCAGCCTCCACGCTTCCAGTTACCAGTGGCCACCAGCTCCAGCTGGCTGCTGGGGAGAGACCAGCGGCTCCCGTTCTGGTACGAGCAGCGGTAGACCCCGGCGAAACGTTTCTCCATGGCAGAGAAGGAGAGAACCCCATAATCGAAATACTGGCTGGATTTCAGTTTCTCCAGGCGGTACAAGTCCACGCCTGGAGGCCCCTGGCAGCGGACGGTCACCGGCGTCCCCAGGGGCACAAGGGAGCTGGGCAGGGCTTGGAGGGAGGGCTTGGGCAGCGGGCCTGGAAGGCAAGCAGCGGTCAGTTCCCCGACAGAGGCTCGCACCCCTCCTGCCCCCCCCCCGCTCGCTGGCCGAACCCCCAGGGGGATTCCTGACCCACCGTAGTGAGCATGTATCACCTGCTCCAGACACAGCCCTGAAGGAAGAAGAAAAGGACCGGTTACTAGGACCTTGTGTGAACCCACCCTTCTGCGTGCTGGGCACCGTGATGAGAAACTTGCACGCGTTCTTTCTTCTGTCATAATTCTTTTTTCAAAGGTACACATGCACATAATTGAAGGCAAAGAAGCCAGCCGTAAAAAGCCACGACTGTATAACTCGGTGTATATGAAATATCCAGAATAGATAAATCTGCCCAGAAGCAGACAGCAGATGAGTGTTTGCGGGGGGCTGGGAGGAGAGGAGATTAAAGAGTGATTGCAAAGACAGGGGATTTCCTTCTGGAGCGCTGAAAATGTCTTGGAACTAGAGGCGGGGGTTGATTGCAGAACGTTGTGAATGGACTAAATGTCCTGGATGGTGAATTTTATGTTTAATTTATTATTTTTACCACAATTTTTTAGAAGCCAAACAGGGATTCCTTAGCCCATCCCCCAGCTCCCTGTAGGACACCTCCCCCACGCAGAGACTTTTGGCAACTTTTGGCAACTGAAAAGAGAAGGGGGCGGTGTGCCAGATTGGGGGGGTTCTCGCTTTTCTCCCCCCAGCTTTATGGAGATATAATTCTATTATGGAAATATAATAGTTGAAGCCACAACATTGTATAGGTTTGAGGCATACAAGTACAACAAGTTGATCTGATACATTTGTGTGTTGCAGAAAGGTTACCAGTGCAGCGCTAGCTGACGCCTCCACCCCGTCCTGGGGTCGCCATTTCTTTTCTGTGGTGAGAACACTGCAGATCTCTTAGCAACTTTCAGTATATCATACAGTATTTTTAAAAAAATTTTTTTGGGGGGAGGCAATTAGGTTTATTTATTGTTTGTTCATTTATTTGTTTGTTTGTTTTTTAGCAGAGTTATTGGGGATTGAAGCCGGGACCTGGAGCATGCTAAGCACAGCACTCCACCAAGGGGCTATACCCTCCCCCCTTATAGAACAGTATTTTTTTTAAACACCTTTATTGAGATATTCAGATACCATACAATTCACCCATTTAAAATGTACAATTCAATGGTTTGGGGTCTATTACACTACTTTTTTACCTGTGGTAAATATATACCTATAAGATTTGGCATTTTAACCATTTTCAAGTGTACAGTCCAGTGGCATTAATTGCATTCAGTATAATACAGTATTATTGGCTGTAATCACCATGCTGTAATTAGATCCAGATGGGCGTCTCCTGCGTTGTAAGTCAAGAGATGTGTTAATCCTAGACTTCTCCCCATTTAACCCTTATGGGCTAAATCAGTATTCTGTTAATTACTTTATTATGACTGTGCAAATATTATTCACATCTGAGGATTACAATATTGTGCCTATATTTTTTTCTATTTCTAGGATCAATAATTGTGTGTTTTATTTCCACCTGCATAGTTGTCCTTGAACCTGTATCTAATTCTTTCCACAATTTTCAATAGCTTTTCCATATAATTTTACCCATCTGTCAAATTGCATGATCTATAAATTCCACATTTTTTCCTTGGAGGCGCCCTCCCCCCAATTTCCCTTCTATCTGAACAAATCCCTCTCTAGGGTGAACTATTGCCCTTTTTCTCTCAAACTAAGACTCCTTTTTTTTTTTTTTACCTTTTCACTGAGTTAATAGCATTATGTATTTTAGTCTCACTAGGGTTACCAGATTTAGGAAATAAAAACATGGGACTCCCAGTTAAATTCGAATTTCAGATAAACAAGGATATATATATATTATATATACATATATATACACAATATTTCTTTCTTTTTCTTTTTTTTGCATAGTGAGTCCCATGAAGTCCATGGTCCTACAGCTGGTAGAAGGTAGAGTCAAACACTAGCAGCATATTTTCATGGTAAAGAATATGGATTTGGTGCAAAAATTCCTTAGTTTGTATTTGAGCCATAACTGTGTGACCTTAAATGAGTTACTTAATCCTCCTGGGCTTCAGTTTTCTCACCTGTAAAATGGGAATAATAGTAGGGAATAATAGTAATACTGCGTTTGTTAATGGCATTTAAACAAGTGTCTATTTTAAAACATAGAGCAATATCTAGCCCACAGTAAGTGCTACATGGGTGTGTTTTAAAAATGATTAAATGAATGAGTGAATGAATGAACAAGAGGCAGTTTGTGTTCATAGTTTGCACTCTTATCCCCATTAGCGCAGCTGCTTCCTTCCTGCTTAGCCCCAAGCCTCTAAGCTTTCAGCGATAAAGTTCTTTTGAAGGAATAGGGAAATAGTGCGCACACATGCCCAGCACAAAGCCCATGAGGAGGAGAAAGCCCAGACGCATCTGACCCCACCGCCAGCCCTGTTAGGGGGCACTCCTACTCCTGCCTTACCGAAGTATAATTTACAAATAAAAATCTCATAAATCTAAGGCATACAGCATGATGATTTGTGAAATAATTACCACAGTCAAGCTAACTAACACATCCATCACGTCACAGAACCATCTTTGTGTGTATGAGAGACAGAAGCTTAAGATCTGCTCTTTTAGCAAATTCCGAGCATGCTCTATAGTACAGTTAACCCCAGTCACCAAGCTGTGACCTAGATCCTCAGAACTTACTCCCCTGATAACTGGAAGTTTGTGCCCTTTGACCAACATCCACCCTCTTGTCTTCTCCCGCCCTCACTTCCCAGCCCCCGGACACCACCAACCTACTCCCTGCTTTTGTGAGTTCAGCTTTTTGAGATTCCGACTGTAAGTAAGATCCTGCTCTGTTTTCTTTCTCTGTGTGGCTTATTTCACTTAGGACAATGCCGTCGGGGTCCATCCACGTTGCTGCCAACGGCAGCATTGTTTGCATCAGTACCAAAAGGCATACTGACAAACTAACTCTATAATCTAGTCAGTGAGTCCACATTTTTTTAAATTAAAAAAAAATTTAAGTGTAGTGGGAGAAAGTTGCAGCCAGCATTACTGGGAGACCCGTATTCATTTCCGGAGCCAGCCGTGAACATACTAGAATAACTCCGACAAACACCACCTCCCTGGGCCCCAGCTTCCCCCCGCAACAAATAAATGGGGTGACCATTGTGGTCACCTTTTGCCCTGAAATTCATCACTGATGCGTTTTTCTAAATTCTTTGTCTCAGAGCCCATACATGTCCCACAGGCTTTCCCAGACTGACTCACCAAGGCAGAAGAGGGCAGGCAGGGATGAGGACATGGTTCCTTGGCCCGTCCTGAGCTCCATAGCCCAGGAGGGAAGACTTGGGCGGGGACTGGAGCAGAGGCACAGGACGTGGTGAGGATGAGGAGCGATTTCCTCCCCTCCCCCATCAGCCTGGCTTTTCCTAGTTGAGACTCATCAAGCTGGAGCCTTCTGCTCCGTAGAATGACTTGCACACAAGCTCCAAGTAGCGTCACTTTATCTCCCGTCACCAGCCCAGTGTCCCACCACGTCTGCCTAGTGAGGCGTCCTCTGTGTTTCCAATACTCCCATAAACTCCCTGACATCCATTAGGGACATGCAGATCAAAACCACAGTGAGACATCACTTCTCACCTGCAAGGATGACTGTCATCAAAAAGACAACAACAAATGTCGGCTGAGGACGTGGAGAAGTTGAAATCCTCATGCATCGCGGGCAGGTAGGTACAGCTGTTGGGGAAAACAGTCCGGCATTTCCTCAACATATGAAGCAATGAATGACTCAGCGACTCCACTTCTGGGTAAATACCCAAAAGAATCAAAAGCAGGAACTTGAACAGGTATTTGTACAGCCAGGTTCATGACAGCATTATTCACAACAGCCAAAACAAGGAAACAACTCGTGTCCACTGATGGGAGAATGATTAAACAAACTATGGTATATACCTACCCCAATGGAATATTGTTTAGTCTTAAAAAGGGATCAGGTGCTGACGGATGGGTAGAGCTCGGTGGTGCAGCACGTGCTTGGCATGCACGAGGTCCTGGGCTCAATCCCCAGTACTTACAGGAAGGAAATTCTGACACGTGCTATGACATGGATGAACCCTGAAGACATTACGCTGAGTGAAATAAACCAGACACAAAAGACCGCACGTTGTATGGTTCCATTTATATGAAATATCCAGAGTAGGCAAATTCGTGGGGACAGAGGGTGGACTGGAAGATATCGGGCGCTGCGGGGAGGGAGAATGGGGAGTTGCTGCACCAATGAGACCCTTACCAAGGGAAAATGTGTGGACATTATGATGCTTTGAACAAGTTGCTGAGACGGACTATTGTCTGATGTGTCTCTGCAATAGAATGGTTCCAAGGGACTTCGCTCTGGAGCGGCGACATTCGAGGCTGCGCCTGATCCTAAGACATATTTACACAGCACATTCAGCGTGCCCAAAATCCTCGGGGGAGTAACCGGAAAATGACTGATGTGGCTGGAATTAAGTGCGCATGAAACTGAGACTGAAGAGACTATAAGGGTCAGATCAGGGTGTCCCAGCCTTGGCGCTGTTGCCATTGAGGACCGGGTGATTCTCTGCTGGCGTCCAGGAGGGCTGTCCTGAGCATTATAGGAGGTTTACCAGCATCCTTGTTCTCCATCCACCAGGCGTCGCTAGCACCATGTCCCCTCCAGCGGCGACAGCCAAAAACATCTCCAGACGTTGCCAGATGGCCTTTGGGGGGCAAGATCACCCCCAGTCACATTGGGCTACAGCTCTCTGGGACTTAGAAGGCAAGATAAACTTGGGTGCATGAATATCTCTTTTTAATGCTACTCACTTTTCAAGCGTTCTCTCTTTTGATTCCCACAGAAGCCAGAGAAATAGGTGCGGCTTTAGTCCCATTCTGTTAAGAAAATGTGAGCTTGAAAGAAAACGTATTTTTCTAGCTGAAGCGTGGGTGCTGGGAGCCAAGTAGGTCATTCTCCTCTGGCTTGGCACATGTTTTTCCCGCTCTGAAGGCTTCAGCTCTCCGCACCTCCTAGAACGTTGGACCAAGATGTCGTTAGAAACTTCCGCCTGCTCAGTTTGACCCTCACTTCTTCTTGATTTCTCCTGGTATTTGGTACCGGTGTGTGCTCCTTGGACGAGCCTGGACAGCTATGCTGCCCGGTGACCCAAATCCCCCTTCCACCTGCTCCTGTACGTTACGCCCTCGTGGCTTTCCAAGGGCCAGACCGTGCGGTCTGCCTCTCTCAGCGGACCAGGAGTTCCTTAAGAGCAGAAGCTATGTCTTACCAATATGTGCAGCCTCAGCACAGGTCCAGAGAAAGAGTCCACTTCTGTGAACATTTGTTAAGTAAGCAAGTGAGGGGGTAAATGTACAAAGAACCAGGAATCCCTTAAGAGACATGTGATGGGTCCCAGAATTTCTTGACAGTTGACAAGACTTCTGTATCCTTGAGTCTTCGGGGAGCTCCGAGAAGACGACTGGTATTGAGGTTCATGAGTGGGACGCTTCACGCAGCCTCTTCTTCCTTAAGGGGCCCTTGAGGCCTGGATTCCCCCCCCCACCCCGCCTCCGCCAGCTCCGGCTCTGCACTCAGGACGAGATGGAGTCGGCACAGACACGGCGCTATCTTGGGGGCTCCTCAAGGGCGCCGGAGAATGGTGGGTCCACGTTCTCTGCACAGGAATCTTGGTGTAGCTGGGCGGAGATCACCTCCTGTTTGCCTTGCTCTGTGGGGGCCTGTCAGCACAAGCACACAAGGTAAGGTGAAAAGAGAGCACGTGGGGAAGGGACCGGGGAAGGAGGAAAGACTCACCTGCGTGTCCATCTGTCTGTCCTCCTCGGGCCGGGTGTCCACTGAGACCTCGCCTGCAAGGAAGAAGAGAGGACAGGCTTCCAGGGAGTGCCCTCACATTGCCCGGTCCTGCCATCTCTGTTTCAGAGACGGATGACTGAAATCAGGGAAGGGCTGTGACATCACAGCCAGCAAGGTTGCCCCCCCTTCTCCGCTCCTTCCAGGATGCCTTCTGTCCTCCCCTGAATACGTCCTTCCTCACCCCCAGTGCCCCCCCTTCCCACTCCTCTTACATTGAGTTTCTTCTGGGAAGTCCATGCCGGGGCTGGTGCTGAGGGAAAGGAGACAGAGCATTAAGGGAGGTCTGAGGAATCAGACAGAAGCAGCGTTTTCTATTGGGAGGGTCCAATTTCTCCTACCTGTCGTAGGTCCCTTGGCTCTTCGTCTCACTATCAACGGCCTCTGCAGAGAGTCGGTGATTAGAGTCCCAGACCCACCAAGCCTCTCCCCACTCTCCTCCCAAGTTACCCCTTCCCCCTCCAGGACGTACTGTGTTTGGCTTGACACCAGCACCAGCAGAGGAGAAAGAGAAGGAGGAAGAGTAGAGGGAGGACAGAGATGACGGACGTCCCAATCACGATGGGGAGGGACCCATTCTCCGGAGGGTCTCGGTAGATTTCAGGTAGATCTAGGAATCAGTAAACAGTGAAGATCTGTTATTGATCTCCTATTGGATTAATTCATCCACTTAATGAGTATTTATTGTGTGCCTTCCATGTATGAGGTGTTATTGGCTATTCTGGAAACCGTAGTAAACCTACTCAGCAATAGAGTCTAGACATATGAACCAACACACTATTAAAGTCTTTACTTTTCTGTGAACTGAGATGAATTATGATAAAGCTATTTACCGTGCATCATAAGAGCAATTTCTTTGGGAGATGGTCCCTGGAGGCTAAGATACAGCCAGGTCTCAGGAGTACCAGGCGAACAGCCTTCCAGGCAGAGGGAACAACACACACAAACGCAGAGGCGAGAGGGAGTTTTGTGAGACCCACACGCAGAAAGGACAAACAGTACATGAGGGAAGAACGGCTCCCGGTAAAGACAGCAAGGTCAGGAGACATCAGCAAAGGTCCAAACGTTGGAAGGATAGAGGAGAGTCTGGGTTTAAGTCTACATACAATGATGACCCGCAAAGGGATTGACAAGCCATGGGCTTGTATTTTTTTTTAATCACTGGATTTCCAGTGTGATAAATGGATTTAAGGGGCCAGCTGGAAAGTGGAGCGACAATTAGGGAACATGCCACCGGCAGTTAGGTGACAGGTGATTGTGTAATGACAAAGTGATGATGATGGAAGGAAAAGGGAATGAGCGCGCAGAGTTTTTTGAGGATGGAAATGGTGAGCTTTGCGATCTGGTAACGGAGTAGGTGGGCACTGAGAGGAAAGGGGAACAGCAAATACCATTCTCAGTGAGTTGGTCATTGGAAGGGATGGATGGCATCCACTGAAAAAGAAGACCAGTATGAGGAGGAGGTTCTGAGATGTGCTGGGGAAAGGTTCTACTGAGCTTCTCATTAGGTCTCTGAGTAGATGTTAAATGATTCATTGGATTTGAAACTCACAGGAGCATTTTTTGCTGGAGTGAGTGGCAAGCTTACAGTCATTAGCAGATGCGTGGGGCTGAAGGAGATCACCTTTAGTCCACCCAGTCAGACAGAGAAAAACAAATAATCTGTGGTGTCACTTATATGTAGCCTCTAAAGAGCAAAACAAATAAAACAGAACGAAACCGGATTTATAGAACCAGAGAATAAACAGGTGGCTGCCAGAAGGGAGGTGGGGGTGAGACAGGTGAAGGCGGCTAAGAAGCACGAACCTCCAGGTCTGTAATGAGTCGTGGGGAAACAGGAGGCGGCGTGAGGAACATGCTCAATAACAACAGCGTGACTTTGTACGGGAACAGACGGCCACTAGCCTTAGCGTGGTGACCATCTCATAGTGCATGCAAATGGCAGATCATTATATAGTGCACCTGAGACTAATGTAATATTATATTTCAATTAATTAAAAACCTATGCTAGGCACATAGTACAATGTAGAGGTCACATCTAGGGCTCAATATACCTGGAATATGAAAAAACTAACTTACCTTTTGGTGGAGTTAATATGATTCAAATGAGATAATATGTGCAAAAACTGAGAATGGCACTTGGCAATGGGAAAACCTCAATAAATGTCACCTAGCAATTGTTAACAGTATACCATGGTCTCTAATCTGGGCAAAGCGCTGCTGTCTGAGCTCGACACGCAACTGTATCTTACCCGATGCAACACTCTGTTATTATTTCATTTTGGAAAGAAGGAACTTGGGCTCCAGTGCAGGAAACTGCTTGCAAAATGTTACAGAACCAGCAAATGTTGGAGGCTTCGTTTTACCTCCAGTGCATCTCCTGAACAAGAGTGCCATCCTTGTGGGCAGACCTTCCAAAGCTGAGAGAGCTGGGAGCAGCTGAGGCGATGACAGGGGGCACGCAACATACCCGCCACTGACGGCCCCGGCCCCGCACGCACAGGGCGCTCTGGGGCCGTGCGAAGCGCCCAGCTCTCTGCGTCCCGCGTTGTGAATGCCGACTCCTACTGTGTTCCCTTTCAGCATTATTGTGAAACCTGAGCATTCTCTTCTTGACTCATCCGTGTCGTGTCGATAGGGAAGAGCTGGGGGTGGGAAAGCTTTCTAGAGAAGGGGAGGGGTTTTCCACCAAAGACTGGCCTAATGGTGAAGAATTAAAATATAAAAAAATACAAAGAGTGTAAATGAGGGGCTGGTGCAGGCTGCAGGCTGGGGTTCTTTCAAGGCTACTCAAGCTCATTCTGCAGTTCGCTCAGCCCCGCTCAGCTGTCTAGGCGGAAAAAAGGAAACACTCACCAGTCTGTGCCCAAATCCTTTGGTCCAGGCAGAACGCTAAAATAGAGAAAGACTTGGTAAGGGATGTCTCCCAGTAAGACAACGATTTCCAGACACCCGAACTCAAGGCACCGGACTTAGGCCAAGCTGAAGGAAAGTAGCCCTAAAAGTGGTCATCTTCCTGTAACTCACTAGTCTCAGGGCCCCGCGGAGGAGGACTCCCACGAGCGGAACCCAGGTCACGGACCTCACTTTATCCTCTTCCCTCTCCGGCCTCCCACACAAATTCCCCTGCAGGACTCACCGAGTCCGAGCATGAGGACGACCCCCGGGGCCATGGCCGCGCCTCTGCGCACAGCGCCCCCTCCACACCGCACAGCCAGCCGGGCAGACAGCGTTCCCAGGCGGCGGGCACGGACGGCGCAGCCGGGGGCTTTAACCCCTTGCCGCAGAGTGACGACACCCCCTGCGAAGCAGAAAGAGGAACTGCTGCTTGTGCAAGACGGGGTTCCACCTTCCAGCCCAGCCCGGCTGGGCGCGAGTTACTCTGTGGGCTCCCGCTGTGAGCTCACAGCCACAGAGACGCGGGAGACTTGTGTAACTCATGCACGTAAACAGTGACCTGTTTATGTACAGAACTGAAGGAAGTTTTACCCAAAAAGAAGGAGGGGAAATGCAGTTAGAAAAGACTGAATCTAATATGCAGACTGTAATATGTAAAACAATTACACACGGTGTCGCAGACCTAAATCCAGCTTGAGGATTTCATGGAGAGCAACGTGGAGCCGCAAAGATGCCTGAAAGACCAGTTCTTTTGTCGGATGCGGATTCTCCGCAGTAATAGTGGGTATGAAAAGATTCCACCAAGTCCGAGAGAAATTTTCCCTGAATTACTACATTCCAAGGATTATGTCCTGACCAAAAATCTCTGATGGGGACCCTAATCTCAACTCACTAGAAATGAGTGTTTTAATTTGCTTGGGACAATCTTCCTTTAATGACCTTCCTTTAATCTGAGAAATAAGTAAGTTCTTGAATATTTGATATCTTACACTGGCTTTTTTCATAAAAGGAAAAGTATATATCTTTTCTTCTCTGAAAATGGTTCTGATCTGTTGACAAAAAATTAATCAACAGTCAATCTAAAGGAGAAAGAGAGAATTTTATTTGTGCCAACCTGGGATTCTAACTTGGAAGACAGTCTTTCAGAAAGCCATCTTCATAAAGCTTTTCTCTTAATTGTTTTTTGGCAAGACAGAATAATGGATTAGTGATCTACATTGTTCTTTCGAATGAAGAAATTTGAAATGAATGGTTTTATTATCCTGTACTGTTGTTTATGAAACTCAGTCAACAAAACCTTCAGGTGTTTGCTAATATACAATCGTTATTATAACTGAACGGGAGGACATAATATAATTTTAGGAATACATGCATGTGGTTCTTGTTAGCTGAAAACTAATTAATTATGTTTTGCGTTTTTTAAAAAAAGCGTTGGTGAGGATGTGGAGAAAAGGGAACCTGGGTGCATTGTTGGTGGGAATGTAAATTGGCGCAGCTGCTGTGGAAAACAGTACGGAGGTTCCTGAAAAAATTAAAAATAGATCTGCCATATGACCCAGCCATCCCACTCCTGAGCGTGTATCCAAAGGAGGCAAAAACAAGGTGTCAAAGAGATACCTGCCTGCTTATGGTTATTGCAGCATTGTTCACAACAGCCAAGATGTGGAAGCAATCCACCTGCAGATGACCAGGTGAGGAATATGTGAGAGAGAGAGATTCAACCATGAGAAAGAAGGAAGTTCTGCCATTTGTGACAGTACGGGTGGACCTCGAGGGCGTTATACTAAGTGAAATAAGTCACACAGAGAAAGACAATTACTGCGTGACATCACTTATAAGTGGAATCTTAAAGAGCCAAGCTTGTGGAAACAGAGTAGATGAGTGGTTACCAGGGGCTGGGGGTGGGGGAAATGGGGAGACGTGGGTAAAGGGCACAAACTTCCAGTTATAAGATGGGTACGTTTTGGGGTCCTAATTGTTGACTGCAGTCACCAACATAATGTGTATAGTTAACAATGCTTGAAAATTGCTAAGAGAGTAGATCTTTTTTTAGTTTCTCTTTTAAAATATTTTTATTTATTATCTCGTTATATTAGTATTTTTGGCAGGGGGAAGTAATTAGGTTTATTTATTTTTTAATATATTTTTATTGAAGTACAGCCAATTTACAATGTGTCCATTTCTGGGGTACAGCACAATGCTTCAGTCATATAGAAACATACATATATTAGTTTTCATATTCTTTTTCACCATAAGTTACTACAAGATATTGAATATGGTTCCCTGTGCTATACAGTATAAACTTGTTGTTTATCTATTTTATATATATTAGTTAGTTTATTTATTTTAGTGGAGGGACTGGGGATTGAACCCAAGACCTCGTGCATGCTAAGCATGTGCTCTACCCCTGAGCTACACCCTCTCCCCAAGAAAGCAGATCTTAAGTGTTCTCACCACGACAAAAAAAAAAAAAAAAAAAAAAGGAACTTATGCAAGGTGATGGATATGATAAGTAACCTTACTGTGGGAATCATTTACGATATATTTGTGTATCAATTATACACCTAAACTTACAATATTCTATGTCAATACCATCTCAGTAAAGATTTTTGTTTGATGTTAGATCAGAACAAGCAGAAAGTAAGACTCCGGCCGAGGCGTCGATGGCGGGGGCGGCAACGTTGCTCAGTCCTGGGGTATTTGACGTGATTGTCCTTCCTGGAGCGTTTTGGTTTAGTTTGCCGTCAAGGGGATTTGTGACTCGTTCCGCATTTCTCTTGCTAAAGGGTCTTCTTCCTGTATCACACTATACTATAGGAGATAGTTTTAAGAAGCATGAATGCCACACTTGTTATAAAACCTTTTTTTTAATTGTTGCAAAATCTTAATTCCGTTGCACACATTGTAAAGAGAGCAAGCCGGCGGCCCACCCCCTCGACTACTATAGTCTTCCATTCCCAGTACATTTTCTTAAACTGAGTTTGTTCAACTTGTGATTTACTATTCTACCGAACTTTGGGAGTTTTAGTGACGATGTAGTTTTAGGAAGGTGTTGTTTATAATGTTGATTTATGTGTCAGTTGTGAGCACTTTAAGAAGTTTAATTACAAAGCTAGACAGAGAAATAACATCTCCCTTCAATGAACTCACCAAGTAGCGCCAGTCCAGACAAAAATGCCTCCCTGTCATAATCACTGCCCGTTGTGAACTGAATTAAAGTGTCTTAAATATTTTCAAATGCATTTAGAAAATGTAGCAGGCTCAGGGCTCTCACTGAGGCCATCCACGTGCATCTGGCGAGCAAACTTAGGTGCTTAGGACCAGTCACTGCATTGTAATCAGTTACACTTAAAACACACTGACTCTCAGGCTCTCCTCTGTTTTCCAACAATGACAAATTTAGAAAACTTCTCTACACTTTGGTTCCTTTTTTAATTGGACTAATATATATATAACATAAAATTGTCCATTTTTAAATGTGGCTTTAAGTACATTCACAATGTTGTGCAACCATCACTTCTATTTCTTTACAAGACTTTTCATCGCCCCCAAGCAGAACCATTTGTAACCATTAAGCATGAGCCACCCCCTCCCAGTCTCCCTCCCCACAGCCCATGGTCATTCCTAATCTTCTGTCTATGAACTTGGCTGTTCGAAATATTTCATATAAATGGAATCATACAATATGTTATTTTCGGTGTCTGGTTTCTTTCACTTAGCCTAGTATCTTCAAGGTTCATCCATGTTGTAGAATGTGCCAAAATTTCACTCCTTTTTAAGGCTGAGTGCTATTCCATTGCGTGTATATGCCACACTTAGCTTATCCATTCACCTGTGGACGGACACTTGGGTTGCTTCCGCCTTTTGGCTGTTGTGAATACGGTTGCTGGGAACATGGGGCAAGTGTCTGTTTGAGCCCCTGCTTTCAATTCCTTTGGGCCCACTTTTATTCTAGAAACATAAGTCTAAACCAAATGACTCCCTTATGTATTTTAAATGTAAAGCACTGTTAAAAGTTAACCTCTAGCAGAACTTGTTTTCTTAAAAATTAGAAACATGTGGTGGGGACAGGGTAATAGCTCCGTGGTAGAGCGCGTGGTTAGCATGCATGAGGTCCTGGGTTCAGTCCCAAGAACCTCCATTAAAAAAAATTTTAAGAGTCAGCCTGATTATTAAAAAAAAAAAAATTACAATGTGTCAATTTCTGGTGCAACATTGTAAACAGACTACACTTCAATAAAACAAAAAGTGAAAAATAATTAAAAATTAGAAACACATGTCCAAAGTAACAAATGTATAAAGCTGTCCTAATTATTTCCCCAAAAAACATATTTTTGAACATAATCCATAGGTTCATATATAAACTTTTCCATGGCTGGGGGACATCCACTACAGAGGTTGTCACTTGAAGTGTGACAGGTCACAGCTTTTAGAAGAGGACCCCAGACTGAGGTTGCATGAATTCATGGGATTTCTTCACTCTTCCTATAACGTCAGGGACTCCGTCTTGTACGCATTGATCTTGTCACCCAAGTTTTATCTTCCCCTGTCTTCCCACCATGTGGCTCTACCCAGGCACTGGCACCTGGGGGCCAGACCTGGGGCTGGGCTGCAGGGAGTGTGGACATGGGAGGCTGGCCATGTGGAGGTGTGTCCAGCTGCAGGTTACATCTGCCTGGTTCTCATTTCCTCGTTTGAATCTGCAGGTCTCCCTCCCTTTCACTTAATAGGACTTGACAAGCATTGAGTCATTCTATGTTTAAGCCTTTACTTTTTTCTTCCTGTCACCTCAGAAACCGCAGACAAACTTAAGTGACATCTATCTGATCAGACTGCTTATCTCCCACATTTCTGTCTGGCTCAGGGGTTGCAAAAGGGAAGGCCTGAGCAGGCTGACATGTCTGCCCAGGCGGTGTAGGGCAGGGCGTGGAGAAGGGCACCGCTCCTGGGCTGCAGTTCGTCCCCGTCCTGTGCAGCCTCCACTGGCCATGCCCTGCCCCTTCCTCTGTCCGTGCTGGACCAGGAGGGCCTGATGGAGGCAGGACCATGCCCTCCGGGCTCAGTCTCCTGCTGTGTCTTGGTGAGTCTTGGTGGGGGTAGGGACACGGGAGGGCACGCCCCACACAGAACATCCCGGCCAGGCCCGCACACGTGGACCCTGGATACCACCACATGGCCAGCCTCCATGTCCACACCCCCTGCAGCCCAGCCCCAGGTCTGGCCCCCAGGTGCCAGTGCCCGGGTAGAGCCACATGGTGGGAAGACAGGGGAAGGCAAAGGGACTCCATAGCCAGCTTGATTTCTCTTTCTCGCTCGCTCTCTTTCAGGATTTTATCTGAATCAAAGTATCTGGGCACTAAATAGTGAACACATCCCTACCCACAAGGATCCTGGTCCCTCTTTGTCCAAAAACACTTGCACCTGAGGCTGATGAGACCTCAGGAGGAGCTCCCTCAGCAAAAACGAGATCACCACCCATGCCTTCTTCCACCACCGCATCCCCGGCATCTGGACGGCAGGGAGTTCCCCACACGCCTTCACAAGCCAGGAGAGAGGAAAGCCATTTTGGACACAGAAAAGGCAGAAACCTGGCGGCTTGTTTCCTGATGACGCCTGCTGTCTTCCACCCTCTCCTCTTCTCTAGGGAGACAGCTACTGGTCAAGGGGAAAAGCATTGCCTCTGGAGACAGACGTAGGTAACAATCCTACTCTATTTCTTACCTGGAGTACCCCCGGTTGTCCCCATAGCTGAGGCCACGTTCCCAAGTTACTGGATGGAAGTCTTATTTGGGGCATTCTCTGGTTCTAATTACCACTAAAGGACATAGTGTCAAATAAACACAAGGGCCACATCAACTTTAGCAGAGGCTGGATGTATCCGGGAAGCGTTGCGTGCACAGTTAAC
Source organism: Camelus ferus (assembly GCF_009834535.1). Lineage (NCBI taxonomy): Eukaryota > Metazoa > Chordata > Mammalia > Artiodactyla > Camelidae > Camelus > Camelus ferus. Next base: position 9,600,532 of record NC_045704.1, on the reverse strand, counting down.
CCAGACAGCTGCAGCCCGAGACCTTGGCACCGGCGCAAAGGACCGGGCTTGTAAGTCCCCCAACCAGGCTGACTCCCTCAGCTGCTAGCCCCAGCCTCCTAAACTTGTTAGTCTCCTGTGCTCGCCAGCAAACTTACCACACATCTAGAGGCTTTAAACAACAGAAATTTATTCTCTCACGTTTATTCCTCTGGTGGAGACCTGAAGTCTGAAATCAAGGTGCCTGCAGGACAGCACTGCCTCCAAAGGGTCTCGCGGAAAACGGATCCCTCATCTCTTCCAGCTGCGGGTGCCCCGGGAGCTCCTTGCTTGTGGCTGCAGCCCTCCGGTCTCTGTCTCCACCTTCACATGCCTCCCGTTCTCCCCTTGGGTCTCCTCTAAGGACACTTGCCTTTGGACTTAGGGGCCACCCAGATAACGCAAGACCATCTCGAGATCCTTAACTTAATTACGTCTCCAAAGAGTCCTTGGTTGGTTCCACTGGAGTTTGGGGTGAATCTCTCCTCATGGGGAACAGAAGACCTCACCCCCAAGTCAGCTCTTCACAGGCCGTGGTGAGGGAGTCTCGTTTGTCAGAACATCTTTTCTCAATTGAATATTAACCCTAGTCCCTAGGAATCATTTATCAAGATGTTACAATCTTTAAAGAATTCTTACAGGCACAAGGTGTGTATTATCTGCGTTAACTCCCAACCAAAACCCCACAGAGCAGTCCACTCCTTCATTCAAGAAATATTTATTGAATAATTACTATGTACCGTGCATCATTCTAAGTTTCAGAGTAACTTTAGAATTCCAAATAGATTCTGAACGAATTCTAAATAGAGTTCATTTAGAATTTTAGAATCATTCTAAAAGGTTTAGAATATTGGGATTTAAAAGTCAAACAAAGTCCCTGTCCTCATACAGCTTGAGTTGGTGGGGAACTGCAATCTCCCAAGTGATTATTCATTTAAATCTTGGTATGCAATGTCATTTCATGCTGGGTGAAAAATGCAAAGCAGGAATGGGTACAGAAAGGGTCTGTCAGGCGGTACTCATGTGTCATTTGATATATAAATGGGGTGGACCATGAATTCCACAGTGAGAACGTGATCTGTTCATAAAGACTTCAAGAACATTATAGACCAGGCCAGGTGGAGCTCTCAGGGACAAACATTCTAAAACAGAGGGAACAGCCAATGTGAATTGAACTGGCAGGGCACCAGGAGGCTTTGGAAAGCAGAAGTTCCTTCATCACTGGACAGAGTAGGCGGTGATATTACTGAAGGAACAGTGAGGCGAGGAGTGCAGATTCTTGGACCTTTCTGGCCATTTTAATACCTTTGCGTTTTCCTCTTGGTAGGTCTGTTTATCAGTTTTCTGTGGCTACATAACAAATTATCTCAAACTTTTAGACATTCTCCATTTATGAGCTCACAGTTTTGTAGGTCAAAAGCCCAGGAATAGTATGGGTTTTCTGCTCAGGGTCTCACAAACCATGATCAAGGCGTCAGCGGCAGCACTCACACCGCAGGGGCCACAGCGCTCACGCTGACTGCGGTCCAGGTACATCTGTCCGTCCACCCACATTCCACTGCGTCCTCGCTGAACTTCTCTCCCAGATGACGTGTTTAAAAATAGTAACAGCAAACTAGTGTTTGTGCTGACTAACGGCTGCAAGATAGTCCTCTCCTTGGAATAGGAATGGATGCACCATTATTTGCTTAGGATGACCCAGACTGCTGGCTTTTTACGCTGTTTCCAGCCTTTCTGTATTAAAGAAATGCAATCGTTGTTCTTGTGCAAAGGCAATCAGCAGTTCTCTTACCAATCATGTTGTGGGCGTGCATGCATATTCATAGGTCACATTCGAGGGGGGCATTGCTGGGTCTGAACCTGTAAACTGAGTGGATACCAACAGGGAGATCCTGCCCCGGGGGGTCCCTCATGGTGTGTGTAAGAGGGAAGAGAGATGGGAAGACTTCCCATCACCCCCTTTATATATCTGGCCGAGCACATACCACTCATTACCTACATGTTCTCAAGATAAACCGTAGTCTCCAAGTCAGAGGACTCAACAGCACTCTATCATCATAGTTCATCCTAAATCTGCCTGGTAGTTAGGGTGGCCACCTGTGACAGCCAGCTGGCTTTACGCAGAGGGAAAACCAACCACTCGCATCTTCACGCAGTGTGGAGTTGGGCTCCTGCGCTCCTTCAGAAACTGGGGCTAGGACTGCCACCTCCCCCAGTGCTGTCATTCCAGAGATGCTCCCTGATCCTTGAGAAAGACATTCCTCGGTAATAAAGGTGGCAAGGGGCTTGCTTACTTTCTAAAGAGATTTGCACACATTTCAGAGAGACAGAGAAAGAACCTACAAGTTTTCTGTTTTCTTTTCCAGAAGATATCTTTTTTAACTGAAGTATGGTCTACAATGTCGTGTCAGTTTCTGGTGTACAGCATAATAGTTCAGTCACACATATTCATTTTCATATTTTTTATTTTGGGAAGAGATAATTAGGTGGGTTTCTTTTTTAATGGAGTTACTGGGGACTGAACCCAGGACCTTGTGCATCCTACAAGTTTTCTAAAGCAAATCCTCTAAGAAATTGGAAGAGACACATCTCTTCTCTTAATTGCCAACAGGGAGGAGTAACCTCTTATTTTTAATGTGTAACTGCCCTCATGCTTGCTTTCAGACCTCACCACAAGCTCCCAGGTTTTGGTGCCAGTGTGGTGGCCAGAGCCTCCCACAAGCTCCCCACCACCACCTGAGTGCAGGCTGGAGATGCTAAGCCCTACTTCTCCAGTCCTAGCACCAAATCCCCAGGACTCCACTCCTCCATCCACCATTCAATTTTCTGTCTCTAGGAGCTTGAGTTCCGAGTTCTCTAAATATCCCATGTAAGTGAATCATACACGTTTTGTCCTTTTGTGCCTGCCTTATTTCACATAGCATAAGGGTTTTTTTTTTTCCAATAAGTTTATGTTTAATGGATGTAAACACATACATATATACATACATACCATACACATATATGCAGGAATGGAGACAAAAGTTTTATGGGGGGGCAGGTAATTAGGTTTCTTTCTTTCTTTCTTGAGGAGATACTGGGGATTGAACCCAGGACCTCGTGCATGCTAAGCATGCACTCTATGAGTTGAGCTATACCCTTCCCTGGAGACAACAGTCTTAAACACATGAAACAAAAGTAATAAATTTTTTTTTTTTAGAAAACCCAGCAAGTCATAAGAGGCGAATTCACACCCCCACTTGTAGGTACATCATTGGCATTCTACCCCCGGAAGATGACATCTTCCACTGAAAAGCTCAAGCTACATTTTGTACTTTTTTTAAGGCCATTCATAAAATTCTGAAGTTTTTCTCCTGCATATACTTAAAAAAAAACTGCATTATTTTGCCTAGTTCAAGCGTCTGCCCTCCTTAAATAAAGAAAAAGCATTCCACGAATATATTTCCAGGTGGCAATTCTACTTAGCGCAATGTTTTCCAGGTTTGTCCGTGTTACAGCGTGTGCGAGAGCTTCCTTCTTTCTTACAGTTACGTATTTCATTGCATGGATAGACCATATTTTGTTAATCTGATGATGGACACGTCGCTTGCTGCCACCTTTTGGTTGTTTGAATAATATTGCTGTGAACTTGGGTCGAGAACAGTCCTGCAGTTCCTTAAAATGTTGCACGTACTGTTAAGCGCGTGACCTAGCGTCTGCTCTTAGGTGTCTGTCAAGTGAATTTTCGGATTCTCATTTTTCAGCTTTATTTTGGGGGCAGTGTTTGATAAATACCGTTTGCGACTGTGTACTTCTAGGAACAGGGCTCGTGCTTTGGGGTAAATACGCACATTTCTCCTTCGAAGGATTCCTAAATATTTAACGTCCGTCATCGCTCTTGTAAAGTTGTTAGTACTAGGATGCCCTCTGCTGTCAGGGTTGTGAAGTACACCTTTTTCCTTGGTTTTATTTTTTCCTTTTTCTTGCAAAATCTTGATTTTTCTTTCTTTCGTTTTCCCCCTTAACCATGCAGTGTACAAAAGGTACTTCTCCCCTCTAATTCCAATTTTCCTCTCTCGATGGAGACTTACATTTCCAAGGTTGCAGTCAGCGCTCTGATCCGTGTGTTTTTTGGTTTTGGGGTTTTTTGTTTGTTTGTTTGTTTGTTTTTTACTGTTCTCACACTTCCCTCTTTCCGGTGGCGCTTTCCACACAACGCTAGGCCCGCCTGAAGCACTCGTTCTGTCTGTCCCATGGTTCTGCTCAGACTGTCCGTGCGGCCCCCGCCTGCAGGGCGGCGGCCGGCGCAGCCGCGGTCCCCGCTCGCCCAGCCTCGGGACGACGCGCGCGGCCTCCCGGGCGGGCGGGCGCTGCGCGAGGGCGCGCGGGGCGGGGCGGCGCGGACCCGCCCCCCGGAGCCGCGGCCCGGGGAGCGCAGGCGCGGGCGGCGCTCGGCTGCCGACCCCGTCACGGCGAAGCCCCCGGCGGCGGCGGCGGCGGCGGCCTGGGCGTCGGAGGAGCCAGACGAGGCGGGGCCGGCGCGGCGGCTGCGGCGCGCGGGCCGGGAAGGTGGGCCCGACGCGGGAGCCGGCGGCCGCGGCAGCGCCTACTGGAGACCCGCCGCCTCGAGGGCGCGAAGCGGCGGCTGCAGGCCGACGACCACGCGCGGCGCGAGCTCTGCTGCTCCCTCGACGACGACCGGCAGGAGGCGCGCGAGGGGCAGCGCTTCGGGCCGCCGGGCCGGCGCCGTGTGGCACGAGGTGGCCCGCTCGGGCCGCGCCTGGAGGGCTGGGGCCCCAGGAGCTGGTGTCGCTGCTGGACGAGGGGCGCGGGGGACGCGGGGACCCGCGACGTGGGCACCGGCGGCGGCACGTGGAGCGCCGGCAGCGGCTGCAGCCCGGACCAGCGCCGCCACGCCCCGGCCCCGCTGCTGCCCCCGGGCTGCACAGGCCCCCCGACCGCAAGGCCGTCGCCACGCGCAGCTCCCTGGACGACCTGTCGGCGCCGCCGCATCACCGAAGCATCCCCGACGGCCTGCACGGTAAGGACGGCGCCCGCCGCGGGGCAGCGGGACCCGGGGCGCACAGCGCCTTCCCCGGGGGCGGCCGCCACTGCAGACATCCCCCTCCAGCTGGCACCCGGACTCCGGGCTGGGAGACCCCGGGCCCACCCGCAGTGCGGTTTTGGGTGGTGATTCTCGGCTTAAGTGCTGGAGGCGTGTTCCTGTCCCGCTCCGAATCGCCGGACCCCAGAAAAGTTTCTCTCCTGCGGAGTCATCAGTCTTAAGTCTAGCGCTGGAGGGGTGACTGGAGGCGCCGCACCCCTGCCGAAACCCTTGCCGGGGAACGGGAAGTTTTTAACGGAAAGAGACTGAAAGGCCCTTTGGATGACATTGAAATTTCCTCCTATTTGGAGCAACAAGCAGTCCCACACTTGAGCAGTGTTCACGAGTGTGCCGGGGCTGCAATTCCACCGGGGCTTCTCCGTGCTGCCTGCCGGCTGCGAAGGCTCAGGCGCAGCTGGGCCAGAGGACCAGGGAGGGAGGGGGCGGAGGGGAGAGTGCTCAGAGCCCCCCTGGTTTGCTCTTAGTCCTGCACTTGTCTCAGGGTCCAGGGACCTTTCTCAACTGAGGCTCTAAAACTTCCCAGAGGACTGCGTGCTTGCAGTGGGTCCTGGCTTTTTGTCTCCACGTGCCTCAGTTTTCTTATCTGTAGAATGGAGCCGATGATCCCTACCTCCCGGGTATGGGTTGGCGATAAAAGCCTCTGAAGGGATTTGTAAGCTGCAGGTCACCTTATAGGAAGTGCCACAATCGTCAGCAGCCTGGGTGTGGGTGGGAGGACCTTTGGCCTGAGGAAAACTCAGCTACTGCCTTTTTTTTTTTTAATGGAAGTATAGTCAGTTACAGCGTGTACATTTCTGGTGTACAGCACAATGTCCTAGTCATGTGTGCATATATATAAAAATATTTTTTTCGTGTATTTTTTCGTATTCTTTTGCACCATAGTTTTAAGTTGAGTGGAGGGCGAGCTGGAGATGAGGAAGATAACAAGCCTCAGTCTGCGCGGTGGCAAAAGCGAGGTCAGATACCATGCTTATGCATTAGGTCCTTGCTCTCAGCTCATCCTCACTGGAACCCTGGGAGGCAGTATTATCCCTGCTTTACAGCCAAGCAAGTGCAGGCTCAGAGAGGTTCTGAGCATTTCCTAGGAAAGCATTTGAAATGGGAATGTCTCCGTTCCAGTTGCCTGGGTGGGGCTCCCAGGGGTCCTCTACCCTCCAGGCCGTGGGCTGGCTTGCATCTCTGGCCAGTTGTCATTTTGGCTGATAATATTAATCAGCAGACAATAGTGACTCCCTGTTCTTTTTTTAAAACACGTTTATTGTCATATGGTTCCTGTACAGTAAACTACACATACTTCAGGTGTGCAATTTTATGAATTTTGATAGAGGTAGGCACCCATGAAACCACCACCACAAGCAAGATAGCTAACATTTCCGTCACTCCCCAAGAGGTGCAAATTTCGAATTCCCAATTTATCCCTTCCATCCCCTCTCCCCTTGGTAACCATAAGTTCCCTGTGAGTCTGTTTCTGTTTTATAGAAAAGTTCATTTGTGTCCTTTTTTAAATTGCATGTGTCAGCGATATCATATGGCGTTTTTCTTTCTCTTTCTAGCTAGTGCTCTCTATTCTTGATTCCTGACCCAAGTCTGCCCTCTTTCTCGCATCCTGGGAAGTGTCACTTCCTTATCGGTGACCACTGAGCAGATGGCTGATAACCCCATTGCCCAGAGGGCCCAGGCTGTCTCATGTTGCAATCTCCACTCTTCCTCTTCTCCGGCAAGTTCCGTAACTTCCCCGAGGCTGTCTCTGCTCTTCTGTAAAGTAGGGCAGAACCCAAAGTGCCCTCTTATCCATGCGAGGCCAAGGGAGGTCGGCCTCCACCGTGGTCGGAAGCCCTGTCTGCATGTTTTCTTCCAAGGCTCCTCACAAAAAAAGAGGGATGGGGGTTTGCCAAACAGCCATCGGTGTTCTCTCTGAGACTCGGCTGTTTAGATAGAGAGTTCGCTTGAGTGTTTGCCACTGAGCTGGTGCCTGCACCTCCCAATGGGCCGGGGAGCAGTGGTCCTGGAGTCTGCTCTTGGAAGCTTCAGGGTGCCTCCTGCCCTGCTGGGTGCCCTGAAGGCCCCAAGCAGCGGCGGTGGGAGGTGGCCCATCTGTATTCAAGGCCAGGCGGGCTGGGCCTGGGGCTGGCAGCCTGTGAATGCATATGCAAATAGACCTTTCTCCCGGCTCTGTTTTGCGGGCCGGGCTGGGCTGACTGCAGCCGGGGCCACGACGCTCTTCATGCTGGTCGAGCGGGGCTGGCTAAGGCAGGCAAACCCCAGGCACATGGCCCCGAACCTGCCTCTGTCGATGGTTCCCAACTGAAAGTGCCTTTTCCCTCCCGGGGGGCATCTGGCCATGTCTGCAAACAGTTCTGGTAGTCACAGCTGGGTCGGAGGTGCCACTGGTGTCCAGTGGGGAGGGACCAGGGCTGCTGCTCAGCACCCTACCATGCATGGGACAGCGCCCCATGTGCCCCCCTCACCCACGCAAGGAATTACTCTGCCCCGTAGGATAGAGGCCCTGGGGCTGGGAAACCCTGCTTGAAGTCCTTACCTCCTGACATTCCTGGGGCTGGGGCCGGGGGTGGGGGGGGGCGGCAGAGGGGCTTTTATGAGTTCTGAGATGAGCATGTGACCTGTAATAACCTAATTCGACAAACGAAGGAGAAGTGCTTCTCTCCCTCCCGCTGAACAGAAAACAAAAAACAGACGGACCAAACTGGCCCCAGCAGTCATCTTGGGACCACCCCCGACCCCCAACCCTGCAACGAGATTATGTTTGTTTCCTCTGGCTGTTGCAACAAATTACCATCTCCTAGATGGCTTTTAACAACATGAATGGATTCTCTAACCGTTCCAGAGGCCAGAAGTCCAAGCTCAAGCTGGGGCCAGGGGCATGCAGCTTTCGGAGGCTCTGGGGGAGATTCAGTCCCTTGCCTTTTGTGGCTTGGGTGGGTGAGGGGGTCAGGCTTTCCTGGGTTTGGGCTGCAGCACTCCAGTCCCCGCCCTCTGTCTTCACATAGCGTCCGCCTCTGCTCTCTGTCTTTCCTCCTAAGGACACGTGGTGCTGGAATCGGGGTCCACTGGGGTGATCTAGGACGATCTCATCCCCAGACCCTTCATCACACCTGCAAAGGACCTCTTTAAAAATTAGCTCGCGGTCACAGGTACTGTGGTGTAGGACTTGGACGTCATCTTTTAGGAGGGGACGCCATCCAGCCTGCTTCATCCCAGCCTTGGGGTGGAGTTGGTCACTGTCAGCCATCATGCAGGAGGCATCTCAATGCCGCTGAACTCCGAGAGGCTGGGTTCCTGGGTCGGCTTTTAGCTCTGCCACCACGTCCTCTCTGGGCTTCTGTGGCCTTGGGCTTTGTCTGGCTGTGTTTCAGACTGGTTGCATTCACCTTCCATCTGGCAGAAGGCTAGAGCTGGGTTTGTGCGCCGCCTCAGGGCCTTCAGAGAAGTAGGCAGGGATTATGTTCATTTGTGAGTCAATGTTTGCGGTCCTTGGGGTTTCTCAGTTTCAGAAAGGACACGGATGTTGGTTATGAGGGTTTGTGGCTAGAATTAGCCCTGAGCCATGTTTCTTGCACCTGTGTGAAGACAAGTCCCCGTATGGTCCACGGTTCTTGTGGGCTTAAGTTTAAACCCATAACCCTCCCCACCGCAAAAAAAAAAAAAAAGTGCTCTCTAGAATCAGACTTTGAATTCCAATGCCTCTTCTTGCTAACACACCCCAAGTTTTATTTTTAAGTGAGTAGTGTGAGTTTGTGATAAAATCTCTTTTCAGTTGACTTGCTTGCAGGCAACATGGGTCAAGCTGATTCCACTTAATTTTTTTATTTATCTTTGTTGATGTACAATATTGCATCAGTTTCTGGCGTACAGCATAGCGATTCAGTTATACATATAAATATGTATTCTTTTTCAGATTTTTCCCGTTATAGCTTATTACAAGATATTGAATGTACTTCCCGGTGCTATACAGTAGGTCCTTGACGTTTACGTATTTTATATATAGTATAATTTGCCCCTCCCTGCCTCCCCCTTTGGGAACCATAAGTTTGTTTTCTAAGTCTGTGAGTCTGTTTGTTTTGTAAATAAGTTAGTTTGTGTCACTGACTCAAATCCCACGTGTAAGTTGTACACAGCCCTAGCTGATCTGTTCTGTATATGGTGGTGTGTGTGTGTCAACCCCGGACTCCTAGTGTAGCTCTCCCTGCCTCCACTTAAGTTAAGCAGAAATAAGTTGATGGGGGGTATATCTGGAGGGTAATGAAGCAGATTTTGGAAAGGACAGTGTGGTAGGCGGGAGAGCACCCCCTGCAAGATGTCCACATCCTAGTCCCCGGAACCCGTCACTTTACCTGGCTAAGGGGGATTAAGGTGAATGACGGGATGAAGTTGCTAAGCAGCTGATTTTAAAGTAGGGAGGTGATCCTGGATTATCTGGAGTGGGGGGTGGGGTTCAGTGGAAGTACAGGAGTCCTGAAAAACGGAAGAGGGAGGCAGAAGAGGAAGAAACAGAGAGAGGGCAGCATGAGGACCTGCAGCTCTGCAGACGGAGGCAGGACCACGAGCCAAGGGTCGCAGGTGCCTCTAGAAGCTGGAAAAGCCCAGGAAACTGATTCTCCTGGAGCCTCCGGAAGGAACCAGCCCTGTTCACACCTTGTCTGCAGCCCAGAGAGACCCATTTCGGACTCTGACCTCCAAAACTAAGAGAATGCCCCTGCGTTGTTGAAGCTGCCCCATCTGTGGTCATCTGTTACAGCAGCCATAGGAAGCTAGGACAGCTGGGAACAGGGACACACCTGGGATGCAGGGACCAGGGAGCCCATAGACACCATCATCTTTGGACAAACGTGTTTAGTCCCAGTGTCAGTCACCGAGATGCAGATTCAGGGAGAGGGTCGGGCTGGTCTTGCTTGAGTCAGACTCACGTGCCCACTCCTCAGACATGGGAAGACAAGGTGCCACCCAAACTGTAGATAACAGGGGAGCAGAAAGTCTCTGCGGGAGCTTCCAGGTTGGTGAACGCGTGGAGATGTGGGGACAGTGGCGCCCCCACACCCCTTCCCACACCCCTCACCCTCCGCGTCTCTTCTGTCTGGCTGTTGCTGAGTTAGCTGACATCACCAGCAACTGGACAACTAAGACATTCACGTCCTCAGATGTGACACGCTGCAGGGGACACAGCATCACTTTGGCGTGTCCCCAACCAAAATGCAAAACCCGATCTAATCATGAAGAAATAGCAGACAACCCCCAACTGAAGGGTGGTCTATACGACAGCTGGCCCGTCACTCTTCAGGAGCGTCAAAGTCATGAAAAATAAAGACCACAGTTTATACGGTTGCCAAAGGAGAAGTGGAGGGAGGGATAAGTTAGGAATATGGGATTAACGGATACAAAGTACTATGCAGAAAACAGATCAACAACCAGGATTTACTGTACAGCACAGGGAACTATATTCAGTATCTTGTAATAACCTGTAATAGAATAGAATCTGAAATACATGCATATGTGTCTGTATAACTGAATCACTCTGCTGTACACCTGAAACCAACACAAAATTGTAAATCAACTATACCTCAATTCTTTTTAAGTATTTTTAAAAACACCACAGTTTAAAGCAGACTAAAGAGACAGGACAACTAATGCAATATGTGACCCTAGATTGGACCCTGGGCCAGAAAAAAAAATTTTGTTTTTACTATAAAAGACATTACTGTTGCTAAAACTTGAATGTCTGCAGATGAGATGTTAGATGCTAGCGTCACCAGTGGTACTTTCTTGATTCTGATCACGGCATTGTGGTTATGGAAGCAAATACCACCATCACCCCAGTTGAATCCTATACGTGTATTTAGAGAGCCAGGGGTTTTGAGGGTGCGCCCTGACTCCCAGGAGTACACATATATCCTTGTGATGTACATGCTGTCCGGGTGGCTCCCCCATGAGTCCCACCTCCTGAGAGTCACACCCTTGCAACAGTCCCTTCCTTTTCTGTGTGACCGGATCTGCAGCTTGCTTCTAACCCACAGAACAGGGCGGGCTCGCCTACACAGTTATTGGCATGGCGCAGTTTCTCCCAGTTGTTGGGCTCAGGCCTCAGTTCCTGTGTGGCTGTTCCTGGCCACGCACTGGCGGCCGGCTCAGCACTGAGCGGGGACGGCAGGGAGCGGGGAGAGCCAGTGATACAGACGTCCGTCTTTTGTAACCTAATCACGGGAGCTCTCACCTTTGTGCTGTTCTGTTTGTTAGAAGTGGGTCACCCACGAGGTCCAGCCCCAATTCAGGGGGTTAGAAGACACAGGGCACGAACGGGGGGAGGTGGGGTCCACGTCGGGAGCTGCCACCCTCAGGGTCAAGCCACCCTCAGCATGTCCTTTGGCCGTCCTCCTCTGAGGTGGTAACAGAAGGAAGACTCACTGTGTTTACAGAGCAGGCGCCTTTCATCCCCCCGCATCATGTCTTGATGACTTAGCTTTGTGGCTGCCCCCTGAATTCTATTTTTTAAATATATTTTTACTGAAGTATGATCATTTTACAATGTTACGTCTGTGCCCGAGCTGAGGGCCAGCCCCGATTCCAACACAGGAGACACGCAGACTTCAGGGACGGGTGCCACAGGAAAGGGGGGAGGACACCTTTCATCTCGAAAAGTCTGAACTTCAATTTGATTATTGCCCCGCTGACACTTAAACTGATGGCCTGGCCCCCTGAAGACAATAGATACAGGAGCTCTTCCAGTTCTCCTGTTCGGCTCGTCGGCGCTCCCCCTCACACACACAGACGAAGACGATGAAACCTACGACTCAGCCGCATTTTTAAAACTTTTGTCATTAAAGAGCAGGTCCGCGCCTCCGGTTTCCATCACCGAGGGAGCTGGAGAGGGGATCGTGATCACAGGCTTCCGGGTTCCTCGGTGGTTCCTCACCCCGCGCTGTCCCCAGCGTGGCTCGGAGCTAACAGGGCAGACCTGTGTCGGCCGGTTCCCGGCGGGGCGCCTCGCCAGGGTCTGGCACACGGGCGGCCCGCAGCAAACGTCCACGGGCCAAGAACGCACAGCTGCCATTCCCCTGAGCCAGGCTATCACCCGTCACCACGCGCCATCCAATGAGGTAGTCGAGTTATTCTGCGCATTTTACATTTGGAGAGCAGACTGGAGGTGTGCAAGGTCCCATGGGGACCCGTGAACTCCAGGGCATCAGTCGGGTAACTTGCCCACCACACACCACAGGGTCCCCGGCATGGCCCACACCAGCCGAGCTGACTCCGCCCTCCACCGTTGCCGGTTTACAGCCCCAGGGAAGGCATCTGATGGCCCAGCTCACCTGCTGGCAGCAGGGCACAAGGCACCAGCCATTCCCTGGGTCAGGTGCCCATCTGCAATTCAGTCCACTGTGGCCAGGAGAGCCGATACTGCCGCCTAGAGGCTGCTGCTGGCATGGCGGCCAGCTTGTTTTGTCGCTGCTCCATCCCTGTGACTCTGCCAGCTCCCAGAGGTTATTTGCGGAGGGGCTGGCCCTTCTCAGAGGCTCCAGAGGAGATCTCCAGGCCCACCAGGCGGGCACTTTCAGCCCAAAGCCTCTGGGCCACCTCTTCATCTTCAGCCTCGGGGGCCGGAGCCCTCTCTTTGAGTCCATCAAAGTACTTTCCAGAAACACCCTCCAGTTCCTCGGCCACGGCCAGGTAGGTGCTGGGCTGGGCCGCCAGCTGGGGGCTCTTGACCAGCATCCAGAAGACGGGCCCTGCAATCAGAGTTCCGTCCACACGTTCAGAGAGGAGGACACTGAGAGTCCTCGTCTGCCCCAGGTGACTCAGGACCCACTGAGGCCAGAGGTTTCCCTAGAGCCCCACAGAGCCCACCTCCATTCAGGCCTTGGCCCCTGTGGTTCCTACACCAGGCATTCCTTCCCCTGGTGCCGCGCAAATACTTCCAGATGCAGGGACCAGCCTGACGGCTGCCTCCCCCAGGAAGCCCCCCTGGCTTTTCCCAGGCAAATGGAAGCTCCCCCTCCTCTATGTCAACCTCAGGTCCTCGCCCCACCCGATCTTTCTTTAAAATAACTTTCATGTATTGAATGTGGTATCAGGTGCCAGCCTCAGCTTAACATCCCTGATACCTAGTTCCCACCTACTAAATGTTTTTTGGGATTATAAACACTTGTTATAAAGCTCTAATTATTTATTCGGCCTGAATCTGGGCCAGGCACTGTGCTGGCACTTTTCAAGGAGGTCTCATCTAACCCTCCCCACTGTGAGGCAGGCACTTCTACAGCCCTCACTCTGCGGATAAGAAAAGGGAGGCTAGGAGAGAAGTCACCGCCCCAGGTGGCCCAGCTCCTTTGGGATGGACTTCAGGAAGTCAGCTCCGTGACCTCCCCCTCCAGGACAGTTTTCTTATCAAATAGGCTCTGGCCTGTTTCCTGAGGCTATTCTGAGGCTGGCAGACCAGACAGGCATATAAAAGTGACTCAGTGCCAGGAAAGATACTGGGAACGGGGCCGAGGAAAGCCTGGAGATAGTCTCTGAGTGTCATGTTAACTTTATGGGTCAGCTGAGCTAAGGGATCCCCAGGGAGCAGGTAAAACATTATTTCTGGGTGTGTCTGTGAGGTGAGGGTATGAGCAGAAACGATCAGCATTTGCTCTAAGTAAAACCCACCCTCACCAAGGTGGCTGCGCACCATGCAGTTCATTGCAGTGAGAACAGAACAAAAAGGTGGAGGAAGGACAAATTCCCTTTCTCCCCTTGAGCCAGGACATCATCTCCTGCCCGGAGACGTCGGTGCTCCTGGTCTTCTGGCTCAGGCTGGGACTTACGCCATCAGTTCCTCTGGTACTCAGGCCTCTGGGTTTGGACTAAAACTACACCACTGGCTTTCCTGGACCTCTGGTGTCAGATCAGATCGTGGGGCCTCTCAGCCTCCACAGATGCATGAGCCAATCCCTCCTGTAAATCCCTCTAGATATCTATGTGTATCCTGTTGATTCTGTTTCTCTAGAAAACCCTGACTAATACACTGAGGGGGGTGCTGGACCCCAGGATGGGAGGGGACTTACCGAGCATGAAGCTGGAGAAGGCAGAGCTGTGCATGCCCGTGTGTCTGCCCAGCTCTGTCCTGGCCACGCCGGGGTGCAAGGCATTGACAGTCACGCCTGTGCCTGGGGAGAGACGGGGAGGGTAAGGAACGGAGGCAGGCAGGTGCCAGGTGCACCCCTACCAGGAAGGCTGATGCTGCCCGCCCTAGGCTCGGGGGCTCCCCATCAACCCATGCCGCCTTCTTGCTCTGAAACCTCCACACCAGGCGGTTTCATCTTGCAAGGCAGCTCTGTTTCATGGCTGCCCAGAGCAGAGCCTCTCAACCTGAGTGTGTAAAACTCACCGGGAGGGCTTGAGAAACCCAGACGGCTGGGCTCCACCCCCAGAGTCTGAAGTGGTGAGTGGGCTGGGGTGGGGCCTGAGATGCTGCAATTATGACAGGTGCCCAGGTGAGCTGGTACTACTGATCCACAGACCCTCTTTGAGAAGCAAGGGCAAACGGTAGACTTTTCAACTTCAGCACCATGAACACTGAGGTCAGGGAGGGTGTTGCTCAGTGTAGAGCACATGCTTAGCATGCATGAGGTCCTGGGTTCAATCCCCAGTGCCTCCATTAAAAAAAACAAAACAAATAATAAACACTAAGGTCGGGTCATTCTTTATCTTATAGGATGTTCAGTAGTATCCTTGGCCTCTGCAAAATGTCTCCACATACTGCCACTGGCCTAGAGCAGCAGAGGCTCTGAGATTGATTAGTGATGTCTGCTTCAGGCACAGCCTGGAGCATGGTGGTATATATGTCCTGTGTTTGCCTATGGTGTCCGGCAATGCCTGACCTCCCGTCAGTCGGCCCAGGGTCACAGCAGGACGGTTTCAGATCTGGAGCTAAAGGAAGGAGAGGCCAGCGAGGCCGTCACGCGCACCTTGCAGCCGCCGGCTCAGCTCCTTGGTGAAGAGGACAAGGGCCAGCTTACTCTGGCAGTAGGCTGCCTTAGTGTCATACTTCCTCTTCTCCCAGTTCAAGTCCTCGAAGTCTATGTGCCCAGCAACATGGGCCAAGGACGAGAGGTTGATGATCCGTGAAGGGGCAGAGGCTTTCAGCTTGTCCAGCAGCAAGTGTGTCAGAAGAAAATGGCCTGGGTGAAGGAAAACAAAAAGGCAATTTTACTGAACCATACTAAGAACATGCCTTTATTTCATCCTCCCGATAACCCTTGTTTCTCAGCGAGGTCAACTTTGCCCCACAGGGGACATCTGGCAACATCTAGAGACAATTTTGTGTATGGGGGGGGTGGAGAACAGTAATTCTTTTTTTTTTTTTTTAATGGAGGTGCTGGGGATTGAACCCAGGACCTCCTGCATGCTAAGCACATGCTCTACCTCTGGGCTATACCCTCCCCTCCTGGAGACAATTTCGATGGTCACAACTGCAGAGAGCAGTGCAGCCAACTAGTGAGTGGAGGCCAGGGATGCTGCTAAAAATCCTACAATGCACAAGACAGTGCCCACAAAAAAGGATTATGCGGCCCCAGATACCAAGCTCTGTGATGACCCTGTGGGGTCAGCTGGAGAAGAGGATGCCTTCTGTCTCCCCAAGTCCTTCCTTTCTCCTTTCCTTCTTCAGTGATAGAATTTTTGGTTATGCTTAAGACTGCCCCGTGAAAGACTACATTTCCCGACTCCCTTGCAGCTGAATGTGGGCAGGTGACTGAGTCCCAGCCAGCAGGGGGTGGAGGAGAGTAACACTTGTGTTGTGGGTTGAATTGTGTTCCCGCCACCAGCTCCTCCAAGTCCTGCCCTCTCGCACTTCAGCGTGGGACCTTGTTTGGACACTGGGTCTTTAAAGAGGGATCAAGTTAAAATGAGGTCATTGGGGGCGGGGAGCTAACCCCATAGGATTGGTGCCTACCCAACATTTCTTTGCTTCACCCTTACTAATGGAACTCCAGTTGCATTCAGATAAACTGACACAGTGAGTGAAGGACAGACAGAGACTGGAGGACAGACAGACAAGAACAAAAGGCCAAGAGGCTGATGGACAGTGCAAAGGACTGAGGGTCCAGCGATGGACAGGCGACTCCCTGAGCCACTGGGTGACCCCATGTGTGGCCACGTTGGAGAGTGGAAGAAGACCCCCCTCCCGGAGCCTCTCTGGCCCACAGGGGACCACGCTCACATCCCAGGCCGATGCCACACAGCCCCCAGCCTCACCCAGGTAGTTAACGCCAAGCTGCATCTCGAAGCCGTCCTCAGTGGTCCAGTGAGGGCACCGCATCACGGCCGCGTTGTTGATCAGGATGTGCACGTGTTCCTCCTCTGCAAGACGGGGGTGAGGACACCTGTGTCAGCCCCGCCCTGCAGGGAGCACCAGGGCAGCCGAGGGACAGAGCCCCTTGCGCTGGGCTGAACAGTGTCCCCAAACATTCATGTCCACCCGAAACCTCTGAATGTAGCCTGTTTGGAAACAGTCTTTACAGAAGCAATCAAGTGAGGATGAGGCTGTACGTAGGATAGGCCCTAATTCACCACAACTGGTGTCGTAACAAGAAGTGGGGATTTAGACTCAGACTGAGACATGCGGGGAGAACATCCTGTGACAACAGAGGCAGAGCTGGGAGTGATGCATCTACGAGCCTAGAGGCACCGGGGATTGACGGCCCCGCCGGAAGCCGGAAGAGGCAAGGGGGCATTCTGCCCAGAGTCTGGGAGGGAGCCCGGCCCGCTGACGCCTGGATCTTGGACTTCTGGCTCCGGAGCTGTGAAAGAATGAATCTTCATGGTCTCAAGCTACCCAGTTGGCGACACTGTATTCCAGCAGCCCCAGAAAATGAGTACTCCCACCACCACCCAGCCTGGGAGATCTTTCTAGAAGGAGAAAGCGGCCACATCTGCTGCAGGAGCCCCCAAGCCTCAAACTGGGAGTTACTGGTGGAAGCTGGGGCCCTGTGGGCTGATGGCTCTGCGTCTGTTCCGCAACCCAGCTTCCCTGGCACAAGGGGCTGCCCCTCCTGGAGCCTCAATTCCTCGTGTGTGGAATGGGATGAATAACAGAGCCTTCATTCCTGTGTCAGCTTCCAGGGGTGTCGGTAAGCGAGCACCGCACCCCGGGCAGCTTGAACAGCAATGTCCTCTCTCCAGATGCTGGAGGCTGGGAGCCTGAGCGGGCGGTGCGGGCAGGGCTGGTTCCCTCGGAGGCTGTGCGGGAGAATCTGTCTGCGCCTCTCTCCCAGCTTCTGGTGGCCGTGCTGGCATTCCTCCACCCAGCGTCTTCCCTGTGTGTGTGTCTTCTTGTCAAAACTTCCCCGTTTTATAAGGACACCAGTCAGGTTGTGTTAGGACCTGCCCTATGACTTCATTTCAACTTGATCACCTCCATAAAGACCACATCTGGGGTGGGGGGGCAGTTATAGCTCAAGTAGTAGAGTGTGTGCTTAGCATGCACGAGGTCCTGGGTTCAAAATCTGCCAGGTAGAGTGGCTTAATTCTTGTTCATTCAGCAAGTTGGGTTTTTTTGAGAGGGGGTGTGTAATTAGGTTTATTTACTTAACGGAGGCACTGGGGATTGAGCCCAGGACCTTGTGCATGTTAGGCACGTGCTCTACCACTGAGCTACACCCTCCCCACCCCATATAGCAAGTATTTTCTAAGCACCTCGTATTGAGCACTGGATATACAGGATGGACAAGACAGTCGTGAGTGTTCCAGGGTGACTGGGAGTCAGTCTGACAGCCAACTGCATACGTAAGGGAATTCTCCAGTGAAAAGAGCTGTGAAGGAGGCAAACGGGGACCCCATAGAGAATGTTGCCGTGAGGGAGGTGAGGGCCACCTTCAGGGAGGACACAAATACGTCTGCAAAGGGTGTTCACAGCAGCACCGCTCGGAGCAGCAGCAGGCGGGAGGCAAGCCAAGGGCCCTGCGTGGCCAACTGTCAGAGCCACGCTGCGGGGTACCCTGTGGCCTGGAAGACAGTGTAGCCACAGGAAAACAATGAAGAAACACAATGTAGCCACGGGAAAAAAAAAGCAGGGGGAAGCTCCGCCTGCAATGATCTCCAAGAGACGACGGGAGAGACGAAACCCAGGGCAGCGCTGGGTGTATAGTGGGCTCCCCGGTTTGTACAAAAGAGCCAAAGGGAGGTGTACGCCCTCGTTTGCTTTTTAAATGAATAAAAGGGCTCCAAACGGACCACAGGAGGTAGAGCACGGAACACATCTGAGGACGGCATCTCTGATGGAAGGAAGCCATTCTGCTGTGTCCCCACTGGCACTTTCTGAATGTTTAACCCAGTAACTGTTATTCCTGTTCGAAAAAATTAATACATAGGTAGTTCTGGGACCACACGGTGGGAAGCAGGAAGAGGGACTCCTCCAGCAGGGGGACCAGGAAGATGCCAGCCTGATCCCCGGATTTGCAAAAAGAAATACCCAGCGGAGAACGTGGGAGTTCCAGGGACTCTGCACCGTGCCTGTGTGTCCCTGTCAGTCACCTATTGTCACAGCCGGGTCTGGGCGCTCCTTGAAAATAGAGCCTGAACCTGACTCATGTCTGTGTCCCCGGTGTCACCCAGGAGCCAGAGAGCCTCAGGAAATGTAGGGTGAATCAGTGTTTCACCTGGCCAACTCATCCAGCACCTCCCTACACATGGAATCTCATCTCGGCCTCTGCGTCTTGTGGGAATCAAGCTCACACAGAAGGAGGTGGCTTTCCTATAGAGCAGGGCTCATTAACTTCTTCTGTAAAGGACCAGACAGTAAATACTATGGGCTTTGCAGGCAATACGGTCTGTCTCTGCTGAACTCTGCCCTCGCAGGACTAAAGCAGCCATAATTTGTAAACCCATGGGCATGGCTGTGTACCAAGAAAATTTTATATATGGAAACTAAAATTTGAATTCCATATAAAACTAAAATTTGAATTCCATAAGACAGTCATGTGTCATGAAATATTATTCTTTTGGGGTTTTTTTCCTGTCATTGAAAAATGTAACAAATGTCAATGTGAAAATGTCAGGAAAGAAAAGAATATAAAATCTTCACCCCATGGGCTGCATGGAAAACCAGATCTGGCCTGCAAGCCATAGCCTGCCCACACCCAGCTCCAGGGCCAGCCTGGTGTATTCACTCCTCAGAGCCTGGCCGCCCAAGTCCTCACCCTACAGGGCTGGCGTCCTCCCTCCTACCTTCAGTGATCTTCCTTGCAAACTCTCGGATGGACTTAAGGGAGGCCAAGTCCAGGTGCCGGGCGTTGACATGGTGATTGAGGGTCTCCCTGCGAATGTCTTTTGCTGCCGCCTCACACTTCTCCATGTCTCGACAGGCCAGAATGATGTTTCCTCCTGGAAGCCCCAAACAAGAAAAAAAAATTTTTTTAATCCACTCCTAAGATAAATGAAAACAGAAGTCCACACCAAAAAAAATGCATGCTCAACTATTTACAATAGCTGAGACATGGAAGCAATCTAAATGTCCATCAACAGATGACTGGATAAAGAAGTTGGTTACCAGGAAGGAAAGGGGGTCAGAAGGGGTAAATTGAGAGTTCAAGATTAGCAAATACTAACTACTATATATAAAATAGATAAAAAAGTTTCTACTATATAGCACAGGGAACTATATTCAACACTTTGTAGTAACCTATAATGAAAAAGAATAGGAAAAGGAATATATGTACATATACATGACTGAAACATTATGCTGTACACCGGAAATTGACACATTGTAAACTGACTGTACTTCAATTAAAAAAAAAATTTTTTTTAGCGGGAAAGGTATAGTACGAGTGGTAGAGTGCATACTTAGCATGCATGAGGTCCTGGGTTTAATCCCTAGTACCTCCTCTAAAAATAAACCTAATTACCTCCCCCACAAAACAAACAAAAAAGAGTTTTTTCAATGTGCACCTGAATGTATATAACAGCACTATTCACAATAGCCAAAGGTGAAGACAACTCAAACGTCCATCAAGGGATGGATGAATAAGTGAAATGTGGTCTATCCACTGGTGGAATATTACTCAGCCATGAAAAGGAAGGACATTCGGTCACATCCACGTGGATGAACCGCAAAAACAAGATGTTCAGGGAAAGAAGCCAGACACAATATGTCGTAGAGTGTGTGATTCCATTTATCTGCAATGCCCAGAAAAGGTAAATCCATAGAAGGTGGATTAGTGGTTTCCGAGGTTTGGGGGGATGGGGAATTAGGGCGTGATGGCTTAGAGGACTGAGGTTTTGTTTTAGGGTGATAAAAATGTTCTATAGTGCAGACTGGTGATGATTGCACAGTTCTGGGAATATACTAAAAATCACAGAAGTGAATACTTAAAAGGTGTGAATTACATCTTCATATAGCCATTAGAAAAAAAAACAACTTTTTTTTCAAGTTATAAAAGTGAGAAGAAACGGACTGAGCAGAGGATGCTGACCATGTGGATCTACAAGGCTCATCGCCCCACAGCTGGACCCAGCTGCCTGCTACACGTCCCACTGTCCCCTCGTACTGTCCAGAACGAACTCATCAAGTCCGGAATCTGCCCTTCCAGTGGCAGCCTGGCCCTCAGGACAGCAGCAGGTGTGAAGGCTCAACTTCCTTTCTCTCCTTTTCCTGAAAGGAGCCTGTGTCCCTCCCTTGGGGAGACCCCATGTGGTGATGGTTGGACGGGGGGCCTGCCTATCTTGGCCCCCCACTGATCTGACCTCGGGAGTGGGCAGGCAGCTCTGGTCTGGTCTTTTGGGGACCCATTTCCCTGGTCACCACAACTCAACAAGCCCAGGGCGAGTTTCCAGTCTCCTCCCAGCCCTCAGCCCTGCCCTGCCGCAGCCTCCCCATCCGTCCCACCGCTGGTCCTCCAGCTGTTCAGACCAAAGCCCTTGACCGCTCCCTCTCTTGCGCCTGACCCCACAGGAAACCCCATTGATTCTACCAGTTGTTTGTTTTTTTAATGGAGGGACTGGGGACAGAACCAGGACCTCGTGCATGCTAAGCACGCACTCTACCACTGAGCTACACCCTCCCCAACATTGATTCTAAATTCAGAAGAGATCTGTGTGTGCTGAGGAGGGCACTTCTCCTCCATAACCCCAGTCTGACCACGAGAAAAACACCAAACTAACCCAAATCAAAGGGCATTCTACAAAACACCTGACTGGTAAGCCTGGAGGAGCCTGAAGCCAAGACTTGACCCCTAACCTCTGACCCGGGCCTCAGCCCAGCCAATAGGACTGAGTCCCACGACAGTAGGAAAGGGTGAGGCCCATGCAAAGAGGAAAACCAAAGCCAGAAATTGCCGAGTGTCCAGGGCCTCTTCTGAGACCCTGAACCCGCCCTTCCCTCTTCCAGGGACATGAAGTTTTTGGGCTTAAGCCGGCGTGAGTCTGTTCCTGCCACTTGCAACCAAGTGAATCGGATGCCTGCACACCCCCCAGGAAACAAAACCGTCCTCTGCCCGCAACTGGGGCAGAGAAGGCAGGCGCCCACCGCCCACCGACTTCACCTCTCTTGGCCAGCTCCAAGGCGGTCTGCTTCCCGATGCCCGTGTTGGCACCCGTCACAACAACAGTCTTCCCGGGAATGGTGGCCTTGCTGGGACAAGCCCCGCCAACGACATAGTCCCTGAAGGTAAGAAATGACAGGTCAGTTCCATCTGTCCACGCACTCTTGCCACAGGGGCCCCAGGCTTTTGTGGTCTCAGGCAAATGACTGCTCTGAGCTTGTGTTCCACCAAAGGAAAGATGGAAAAACGTCCCATAGTCCTTAACTCCACAGGGCCATTGTCCTGTTACTAGGAAAGGACTCAGCATGGCCTGGGGTCGGGAGCTTCCAAGACTGAGCCAATCACTATTTTTCTATTTGCTTTTTATTTGTTTATTTAAATGTTTAATTTACCTTTCTTCTGTTGTGGGGACGGGATAATTAGGTTTATTTATTTTTAACCTTATTTTATTATTTTTCTAATGGAGGTACTGGGGATTGAACTCAGGACCCTGTGCATGCGAGGCAGGCACTCTACCACTGAGCTACGTGCTCTGCCGCTGAGCTACACCCTCCCCTCCTCACAATCGCTATTTTGTAAAGACCCACCGTGTCCGTTTTCCGGCGTATGCTGTGACAGATCATCACAAGCTCAGTGGGCTAAAACCATGCAGTTATCTGACCTGCAGACTGTAGGCCAGAATCCGAAATAGGTCTCACTAGGATAAAATCGAGGTGCCGGCAGAGCCGTGTTCCTTCTGGAGGCTCCAGGGGAGAATCATTCTCATGCCTTTTCTAGATTCTAAGGGCCACCCGCATTCCTTGGCTCATGGCCCCTTACTCCGTCTTCAAAGTCTGCAATATAGCACCTTCAAGTCTGATTCTAATCTCTCCTTCCTTCTTAGAAGGACTGTTGTGATTGCATTGGCCCCCTCCCTGGATAACCTAGGATCATCGCCCCATCTCAGGGTCCTTAACCCAATGACATCTGCAAAGCCCCCTTTGCTAGGAAAGGAGATATATTCACAGGTTCTGGGAATTAGGACATGCACATCCTTGGAGAAGG
This sequence comes from Camelus ferus, assembly GCF_009834535.1. Classification (NCBI taxonomy): domain Eukaryota; kingdom Metazoa; phylum Chordata; class Mammalia; order Artiodactyla; family Camelidae; genus Camelus; species Camelus ferus. The sequence goes on along the minus strand of NC_045704.1, from coordinate 9,577,840 downwards.
GGAGGGCCTTATTCTGCTACTGTGCCCATATTCCACAGACGCTATATACTGGAAGCAACCACATGCCACCAGTAGGGAAGTGGCCACATAAACAATGTCGTCACCACACAAGAGAAGGGCACTGTACAACACAGTAGCCACCAGCCACCAGAGGCTAACTTTTAATTTAAGTTAATTAAAAATAAGTAGCCGTACTTTTTCCCCCTAGGGCATTCAGTTTTCTTTCACTCTTCCCATGCTGACACTATTTGGTGGTTTTGGGGTTTGTTTGTTTGTTTAGCTTTTTCAGAACTGAAAGACAATAATAGTATGAAAAAAGCAGCCAATGAATTTCATTATAAGGAAAAATTATTCCCATTTTCTAGTGCTTTCAAGAAAAGGTAGTTGATATTTACAAAGCAAACGTTTAATGAATTATGAATAATAAGGTACAATCCAGCTAAACAAACAAACAAAAACTATCAGATCAGGAGAAACAAGTTCAAAATAAATCCTCATCATAGAGCAGATAAACAAACCCAAAATTAGTGATTCAAAGAGATTTATGGTATATCCTTCATTCCCTTAAGAAAAAAAAAAGTATTTCAATATTGTAGTCACTTTCTGGCCTAATTCCCAGCCAATCTCTTGTGTGACTGTAATAAAATTACATATTGCTAATCCTGAGCACTTAACGTGAGACCTACCCTCTTACCCAGTCTCTAAGTACACATTACAGTGCAAATATTGTTAACTACGGGCATAGCATCGTCATACTTGAAGTGCTCAACGGCCACCCGTGGTGGCTATAAAATAGGACAAACGTAAAATATTTCCATCATCGCAGAAAGTTCTAATGAATGTTGCTGCGGTAGAATATTTAGTAGCTTTTTTTTTTTTTTTTCCTAAAGCGAATTAGCCTAGGGAAGACAAGAAAGAACTACAGTATGTATGTATCCCGTGCAATACAGTCTTTTCGTTTACTGAGCCGGACAGCTCTGGTTCGTTTCTGTAATTCCGGGTAACGAGAGCCGAGGTGGCATAGATTTTCCTTGCATCTGGGCCAGGATGCGATATATGGGAAGTGCCCAAGAAGTATTTGCTAAATGACTTAATTAAAGTCCGGAAGCAAGTCCGGAAACAAAAATGTTTACCAGGGCCCGGATCTGCCCGTTTCTCTGGGTGACCTTGGGCCGTGACCTGCCCTCCCGGGGCCTACGCTTGCCCCCGCATTCCGTGGGAGCACTGCCGGTGGGGTGAGCTGGAGGGCTCCTGGGTGCGCGAGCGACTGGCGAGTTCCACCTTCCCTCCCCTGTCCATGCAGACTCGCCCGCCGTTACCCTGGCCGAGGGACCCGCGCGTACTCACTTGAGCAGCACGGCGCCCCCCACCGCTGTGCCCAGCACGGACAGCGGCAGAATGTAGCGGTTCATGCCGGGCCGGAGCGGGGGATCCAATCGCAGCCGCCCGCAGACTCGTGCCCCGGGTCGCTCCAAGGAGCGCGGGGTCCGGGATCCACGTGGGGAAGGGCGGGCGCGGCTGGGACCCGCGGCTTCCGGAAAGGGGCGGGGGCGGGGCGGGGCCCCCAGGGGCGGGACCTATGGGGACGGGCCGCGAGCGCAGCTATAGCTGGGAATGGTAGTTTCTGGGACCGGGGCGTGGCTGTTGTCTCAGGGGCGGGGTTGAGGGGCGGGGCCCTCGCGCAGTTTCCACAAAATCAAACTCGCTCTGCTACAAAGTACAGCGCAGTTCTGGAGAAAGCCCAGGACCCCAGTCCTGCAGCTGCAGCTTCCAGCCTGCGATCCTCTGTGTCTTTCAAATATATGAGCCCATTTCCTCACCTAAAAGTATGTGTTCCTTACAAACTACTATGTATAAAATAAATAAGCTGCAAGGATGTATTGTACAACTTAGGGGAGATAGCCAATATTTTACAATAACTTTAAATGGAGTATAATCTATAAAATTTTTGAATCACTATGTTGTACACCTGAAACTAACAGAATATTGTAAATCAACTATGCCTCAATAAAAATAAGTAAATAAGTAACATAAGGAAGGGAGGGTATAGCTCAGTGGTAGAGTTCCAGCTTAGCAGGCATGAGGTCATGGGTTCAATCCCCAGTACCCCCATTAAATAAATAAATAAATCTAACTACACCCCCCCAAAAAAAATCTCAACAGCATGTTCAGTTAAAAATAGCAAATTTTATTGCATGTAAATTATACTGCAATAAAATGAAAAAGGGGGGGAAACATGGAAAATATTTTAATAATTTTGTTTTAGAAAGTACTTGACTACAAATAATTCACTTGATTTGTGATTAGATCAGGTTTGTCATCAACAGACATACCTAAGAATATTTATGAAATGAGAACTATCTGGCTGATAAATTGTTTACAAATGTCCCAAGAGGTTTTGTGTGGGTTTTTTTTTTTCCCAACAAGACAAATCATGCTTTATTTAATTAAAACTGGTGAGTGTGGCTGGTATGTGGCAGAAGTATACAGGGCTGGTGATGAGAGGGTCAGTGGTCAGCACAGCAGGGACGTAACTCAGGATGGAGGTGCCAGAGGTCAGATGTCTTGGAAGTGGGCAGTTCTTTGGTAGCTTAGCACCTGCTCCCCTGGAGGTTTCATGAGGCTCAAGCACCCCTGCATGTTCCAAAGGACTGACCAGCAAGCAAAGGCTGGTCCTTGCAAGCCTAGGGAGGCCCCGTCCCCAGGAACTGCAGGAAGTCTTGGAGACAGGATGGAAGCACCTGCACAGCAAGCTCCAGTTTGGCCTCTGAGATGGGGATGTCCAAGGTGGAGAAAGATCCGGAAACTCTGAAACATTGCCTTTTGGCTCCATCATCCAAAGGTGAGAAATGCCAGTAGCAGAGCCTGGTGGGTCACCAAATGGATTCAGCCCCTCCATGCCACATGAAATAGGCCAGAAAGAGAAAGACAAATACCACATGATACCACCTGACACGAATGAACTTATTTATAAGGCAGAAACAGACTCACAGACATAGAAAACAAACACATGGTTACCAAAGGGGAAAGGCTGGGGAGGGGTAAATTAGGAGTTTGGAATTAGCAGATACAAATTATTATACATAAAAGAGACAAACAACAAGGGCATACTGTTTAGCACAGGGAGCTATATTCAATATCCTGTAATAAGCCATAATAGAAAAGCATGTGTATACATATATGTTAACTGAATCACCTTGCTGTATACCAGAAACGAACGCAATACTGAAAATCAACTATACTTCAATTTTAAAAAAATTTTTAAACCCTCTCCACTGCAAAGTAAAAAGTAAAAACAAAACTTATGTTTGGGGTTATAGGAGGTTGGCTTAAAGGGGTAGGCAGCTGGCAAAAGATGTGGCTGAAGAGAAAAATTTTTCAAAAAAGCAATAATACCAACTATGCTATTATATGGTAATAATACCAGGTATGGTTATTGAGTACAGCTTATTGAGTAGTGTGTGCCAAATATTTAATCTGCACAACAAATATAAAGAATAGGTTTGCTGTTGGGGATGTGGCAAGGGTGATTGGGTCTGGTGAGAAGTTTCTCCCCTTCCTGAAATTGCGGAGGCTCAGAGCTCCTGGACCATGGAGTGGGCAAGACCTTAGAAAGGGAAAAGTTCCACAGAGGCTGTGGTACAGATCCCCAGGCCTGGATCTAAACAGATCCTGTTTCAAATTTCCTGCTCCACCTTTGGATGTATACCTTGAGCAGTGACTTCCCCTCTGTCAACTTCTGGCTCCTCTTACCCATCAAAATGATGAAGAGTTAGTTTCTTTCATATGTAAAGAGCTCTTATGAATCAATAAGAAAAAAAACTCTCACACACACACCCCCACCCACAAGGAGAGAGGGGAGCCTAGGGAAAAGATATGGTGGGCAACTTTCAAAGAAAGAAAGTCAACAAACACATGAAACTACTCAGCCGTACTGGGAATCAAAGAAATGCTCGTTAGGATAATGACTAGATGATATTTTTCACCCATCAGATTGGCAGGATCAAAGCAATGATAATACCCAGTGTTGGCAAGGATGTGGTAAAACAGGTACACATACCTGCTGGCAGGAGTGTCAGTTAGTACAGCTTTCCTAAAATACTGCTATTCAGCAATACATGGCAAAACCATCTGTGCCTAGCTTTGACCCAGCCATTCCCTTTGGAAGAACTTATGCTAAGAGAATAATTGGTCACTGGAAAAGAAACATACATAGGAAAATGTTCCTCTCTGTAGTAACAAGTAATTCATGGCAAGGACCTAGCCCACAGTAAGAGCCAGAGCACGCTGGCTGCAATGTTGTTATTATAAAGAGAACAATGCATGCAAATTCATTCCCCTGAGGACCTCCTACGTGATTCCCACACGCACCCAAAGTGTTTAGAATATCTCTTTGGACTACCAGGTAGGCTGTGCACCCCTTTATCATTGTTGATGTTGTTAATAAATTCCTGATGATCATTGGTGCTGTCCCAGGTGCTGAGAGAATTCGCCCTCGATGCCTTCTGCTTTCCCCATCAGAGGGCTTATAGCACCCAATTCCCTCCCTCTCTCTCCCTCCCTCCCTCTCTCTCTCTCTCTCTCCCTCCCTCTGTCTTCTCTTCTCTCTTCTCTCTCTCTTCTCTCTCTCTCTTTCTCCCTTCATCTTCAGAGCCCTCAGCTGACATGGAAAAACAAGTTTAAGTACCATGCTGGACAGATCACATACAGAAAAGTTCAGATGAAAGAGGAGCCCTGATTTCCCAAGGCTCCAGCTGTTTGAGTCTTTCCAGCCCAGATGCCACCCAGCTTCCAGCCCACCCCAGCCATCACCAAATGGAGTAGAGATACATTGCCTCCACCAAGCAGATGGCTCCCCTCTCTCCCTGTTGGGTGAAGGGGTGAGAATTTTTTCTTATTGATTCATAGAACTCTTTACATATGAAGGATACTAACTCTTCATCATTTTGGTGGGTAAGAGGAGCCAGAAGTTGACAGAGGGAAAGTCACTGCTCAAGGTATACATCCAAAGATGGAGTAGGAATTTGAAACAAGATCTGTCTGGATCCAGGCCTGGGGTTCTGTACCATAGCCTCTGTGGATGCAGAGATATGATGCCTCTATGCAGATGGCAGATTCGTGAGCAAAAATAAATGTGGCCCTTGTCTGAAGGCATTAGGTCTTGGAATGATTTGTCACATGGCCATAGTAAATGGAACAATTGATTTGCTTGTTTGTTTGTTTGTTTAGTACAGGTGCTGAGTGCAGCATATGCACAGCTCCATAACTGGGAGGAAGAAAGGGAAGAGGGGAGGAGGGGCAGAGCATGGTTAGGAGGGAAGAGTGGTGAGGAGGAAGAAAGTCAGGAAGGGAGTTAGTGAGTTTCCCTGGAGTTAGGCAGGCCCCATACTAATAGCTGACCTCCCAGCCCAGCTACAAGGCAGGGAGGGTAACTGAGAGCTCATGAGAGACAGAGGACCCCTCTCTGTAAGAAGGCTGAGAAAATTTCCTGCGGGAAGTGGTGGTGATCACAGCCACATGAACAAATAGGATTTCCTCAGGCCAGGAAGGGAGCTCCAAACTGTGAGATTAGCTTAAGCAAAAGATAGCACACAGGTACGTGCAGAGCTGGAGGCGTGTAAGGTGTGGCAGGGGTGGGAGGAATGAGGCTGGAGTGGTTGGAAGATGGAGCCAGATTATGGCTCTCGTGATAGGCTGAGAAGCCTGACTTTGATTCAGAGGGCTCTGGGGAGCCACAGAAGAGTAATGAGGAATGGAAGGCCATGAGCAGATCTATGTTTTAGGAATTTTGTTTCCAGCTGAGATATAGAATATGGACTGAAGAGAGACACAAGGGATGTAGGAAGAGCAGACTTGGGGACCCACTGGGGAAAGTTGACCAGTTGTTCCCCAACATCCATACTTCCTTTCTTGCTCATAGTACCAACCCACTAGTTTATAGCTGGGTGCATGAACACCCAGGATAAAGAATCATCTCCCAGCCTCCTTTGCACCTAGCTGTGGCCATGTATGTAAGTTCTGATCAATAGGATGTGAGCAGAAAGGACATGTACTTAAAAGAAAAACGCACTCCCCTTTTTCTTCCTTTCTTTTGGCTGGAAGGCAGATCTGATGGCAGGAGCTGAAGCAGCCATCTTGGACCATGAGGTGGAAACCCTATTTTGGCAGAGCAATGAGATAGAAGGTCTCTGATGATCACAGAGCTGCCGAATGGGCCCCAGGTCAACTGTGAGAAATAAGCTTCAACCTGATTTAAGCCACGAATAGTCTGGGCCCGTCTGTTAGAGCAGCAAGCTTCCCCATCTCAGAAAACAGGAACTGTACTCTTCCAATTGCCTAGAGCAAAACATGGAGTCACCCCTGTATCCTTTTTTTCTCTCACAACCTGCCAGCCCTTCCTTCAAATTCTAACCACAATATGAGCACGCCTCAGCATCTGCATTGCTGCTAGCTCTCGCTGGATACTTAGGAAAGCCTCCTAGCTGGTCTCCGTGCTCCCCCCGTTCTGTGTTAGCTGTTGTGTAAGTACAACTGAAGCACCATGCTGTATACCAGAAACTAACACAACGTTGTAAACCGACTATATGTCAATTTAAAAAAAACCTGCTTTTATAGCCCCGATCAGTTTCTGATCCTTATAGTGACCTGGGAACCCACAGTCCTCCCCCATCACCTCTCTGACTTCATATCCTACCCCTCTGCCCTCGACACTCTGCTCCAGAAACACTGGCCTTGCCGTGTGAGCACCCACCTCAGGACCTTTGCACTGGCCACTGCCCCTGCCTGGGAATCCTTCCCCAGATATGCCCACCCCTCACTCCCTCCAGTTCTTCACTCAGATATCATGGTCTCAGCAAGGCCTTCCCCAACCACACTAACTTTCCAAGAAAACCCCCAAAACACCTGCTGGACTTCCCCGGCCCTCTTCCCTGCTTTATTGCCGCCATCTGGCATACTATACTGTTTCCTTTTTTATTTTGTTCTCCACCACAATGTAAACTCCACAGGGGCAGGTTTGGGGCCGCTGAGTTCCCCGGTACCTAGAACAGTGTCTGGTGTGGAGTAGGTGCTTAGTAAGCACATGTTGAATGAACAGATAAATGTCTTGCATAAATGAGTGGTCACTGGAAGCTTAGGACTGAGGCCGTCAGTTGCTTGAGGTGTCAGAGCAGGCACTGGGACGCAGAGCTGTCTGTCTGCAGGAGCATCCCTTGTCACTGCAGGTGGACCCACTCATTTAGTTATGGATTCATTCCTTTGTCTATTTTTCACCCATCGGCCGAGCTCTGAGCCCTGCTGTAAGCACTTTACACGTCTCCTGGCACCTCATCCCCTACCAGCCTTCACAGCGGGTACTAGGGCTTATGCTCCTTTTAGGGAGGAAGAAATGAGAATAATCTGAGAATCATTTGCTCAGAGAGTAAAGTCACTTGCTCCAACTCAGAATCCAAACTCAAGTCTGTCTGGAGCCTTTGCCCCGTCACTGTCCCTGGGGGCCCCGTATCCACCACCCCCAGCCTGGAAACCAAGTTTGTCCAGCTTCAGGAGACACATCCACTCTGGCTCCCTCCCAGAGAACAAACAGCTCCCCACCAGCCTCCCTCCCCCGGCCTCCTCCTCCAGCCAGGCCAGTTCTTCGACTCACCCTCCTGGTGCCACTCCCTGCGCTGTCCGCAGAGCCGGCCAGTCTCAGAGGAACTCCAAGGAAAACGCCTTTCCTAACCCCTTATGCCTCAAGAAGATCCCCTCTGAGCCTCCAGGCTGCTGGAGCCACTGCCGTTCCCAGCGCGTTTCGGGTAGCCCGCGTTTGCGTCACCTCCTCTGTCACGCTGGGAGCTTCCTGAGACTCGGGCTTGGGGCAGTCCCCTTTACTGGAGTTTGGCCACCCTCTCATTTGCAATTGTCATCCTCAACGCCAACATCATGACATCCTCATAGCTCTCTCCAGCCTCATCTCTAGCCAGCCGCACCCCACCCGCCTCCCCAAGGTGTTCCCTCAGCCTGAAATCCTCTCTGCATTCCTAGCTTTGTCTGAAAATTCAGGTCAAGTCTCCAGTGCCACCTCCTCAGAGAGGCCATCCCTGACCACCTCACCCGAAGTGGCCACACCTGCCTGCCCCTCAGTCACTCCATCTCTTCACCTGTGTTTTATTTCCTCCGCAGGGCTTACCACAATTGGAAAGTCTTATTCACATGTGTGTGCCTACTTGTTTATCTTCATCTCCCACCACACCCACTTGAATAGCAACAACACAGGGCCGGGGTTTTGTCTGTGCAGCCTCAGAACGTGCTTGGCACACAGTAGGTGCTTGAGTGTTTGCTACTACGCAAGGTCGAGACTTTGCATATGCTACTCCCCAAGCTTAGAAGATCATTCCTTGCCACATCCTCCTTGGCAAACTCCTATTCATCCTTCCGAACCCTATCCAGTTATCACTTAATGAGGGAAAATCTTCTTTGCCTCATATGCCCACCACAAAGCCAGAATAAAGGTCTCCTCTGGGGACAATCAGTGTCCTTTTGTCACCTCCATTAGTTCACGTATCACTGCTAATTGCTACTGTGGGTGCCACAGGGTCTGTTTCCCTAATCAGGCTCTCTTCTTGAGGGCAAAGAAAGGCATAAATTAAGTCTCAGGGACCATCTATTAAATGAATACATTAATTAACAAACATGTAAGTAAACATATCTTCTGAGACCCAGCTCCCATCTAATTTACTTGCCCTGCCCCCAGCAACCTGCCATATCTCCCGTTTCCTATGAATTTGACCCCCTGCTTTGTCCTAGGAATTCATCAGCAAATCCTACAGTTGAAGAATGGGGTAGGGGGTGTGCATTGGGAGAGGAGGATGAGGCAGGAGATAGGGGTGGTTTCAGATATGATACACAGAGGATCTTAGCTTAAGGTGCTGCAGTGAGAATTCTGCTTGGTTCCTGGAAGCTTGCAATGGAGAGGATAGTCCAGTCCACCGAGTACAAAGCTTTCCCAGTTCGGGGACAGAGGCAAACTCAGATCCACAGAGTCCTAAAGCTCACTCCATAAAAGGCGCTGCGCTATCGGTATGGGCAGGCATGGGATTGGAAAGGGGGCCGGGGACCCGGTTCCCCCTCGTGAGTCTCCAAGACCCAGATTTGCCGCCTGGGATTTACTGAGTCAGACTATGCGGGGTGTGAGTCTCCACTGGCACTTGGGAACCACGTGTTCCAGTTTGGAGGGAGGGAGGGGCCTCCTCTGCGGCCAGGGAAGGAGGAAGGAGGCCCTGGGCCCTGACGAGAGGGCGGAGGAGGCTCGGTTTCGGCCTCACCTGCTGCTCCAGACCACAGAGCAGCGGGTTGAGGGGGGGGGGTCTGGGGGCGCCTGCGCTGGCCGCACCCTCCCCCTTCAGACCCACCCGTCCTCCTTCAGACCCAGGACCCCTGGCCCCTGATTCCCCCTGAACGCCTCTGTGAGAGCACTTCTCCACCTGCACCTGGAGCAAGGGCCTGGCTCAGCCAGCACTGCGTTTGTCTTGGCCCAGAGCCACCGTGACCTTGGGCTGGTGGCCTCCCTACTCTGAGCCTCTGTCTTCTCTCTCCATGGGGTACCAATCTGCCTCACAGAGAGTAACCGGTCTGCTCCTTCCCTCGGACCCCAACCGAGGCTGGGCCAAGCTCAGAAAACGTGGCACGGAGGGGTGCGTTACAGACACAGAGTGACAGAAGCTGGACACAGAGAAGCGCAGGACGCCGTGCCTGCTGCACAGGGGAGAGCCGCTCGCCCAGCACAGCACATCGGTGTGTCCAGCCGCGCACAGCACCCCCGCTGGCTGGTCGGCCCTCCCCTCCGTGGCTCAGGCAGCTCCAGACCTGGAACACTCCTCCCTCATCCTCTAGGCCACATGGGGCTGCCAAACTTGCCCTTCAGGTTTAGCTGTGGCCGCCCCTCCTCCTCCAGGAAGCCTGCCCTGACCCTCGGAGTGGCCACTCCTGGGCTTCTGAGGCACCCTTAGCAACTGCCATTATAGTACCTGTGGAATGAAAACCTATCTGTGTGGTTGCTAACACTCACCTAGCATTTCCTCTTCTCCGGTTACTGCACTGAGAGCTCCCATAACCTCCTTTGATCCTCCCAGTGCTGTGATCCCCATTTTAGATTTGAGGATCTGGGGCACAGAGAGGTTAAGTAATTTGCCCAAGGTCACACAGCTAGAAAGGGGCCAGGTCACGAGGTGTTGGCGCAGAGTAACAACAAAGGGAACAGGGTCTAAACTGTATGGCCTGGGTTCAACTGTCTCCACCCATTATTAGCTGTGTGACTGTAGACAAATAACTTGCATATGCCTCAGCTTCCTTGTGTGTAAAACAGGGATAATTGAACCCATTTCATAGGATGCAGTGAGGTTTATAGAAACGTACCCACACATACACTGCACTCAGAGGAGGACAGAAGCACACAATAGGTGTTACCAGAATTATTACATGGCAAAGCCAGCACTCGAACCTACATCCACGTGGGCTCTTTGCCATCCCATCACACAGTTGATTATCTTTCTTTCTCTCCGTTGTTTCATCCCTGTCAATCTAGGATCAGGGTGTGTTCAATGAAGCAATGAAGCAATAATGCACAGGAATGCACCAAATGCAAAAACTCATTCATTCAACCCATGTCACTCCAGTCCTTACTGTATGCAAGAGCTGATTCTGCATGCTGCAGGCAGACTGGGGGACTGAGCATACAATGGTCTTTGTCCTCGGGAAGCTTACATTCTAATGGAGGAGACATAAAATAGACAAAATGAACAGGTAACACAGTGTGTTAGACGGTGATAACTTTCAGAAGAGCAAAGTGTTGGTCTGAGGGGGAGAGATTATGAAGGAGGGGAGGGTAAGGGCTGCTGCATGTTAAATGAGGTGGGCAGCCAGGCCTCTCTGAGGTGGTGCCGTTGGAGCAAAGACCTGGAGAAAGTGAAGGAACAAGTCCTGAGGATATCTGAGGAAAGAGCGGTCCAGGCAGAGTACAGCAAGTGCAAAGGCCCTGAGGCAGAACGGCATCCGGGTGCTCAAGGAGCAGCAAGGAGGCCATGTGCTGCAACAAGGAAAGAGATAAGGCCTTGTGGAAGGCCCTCTTTTATCCAGAGAAACAGGGAGCCATTGAAGGATTTTGAGAAGGAAGTGATGTGAGCTGACTTAGGTTTCTCTGGGGCCCCTGCATGGAGACTGGACTGGGAGATGAAGGCAGCAGGGAGACCACTCACTGCATGTGAAACCTTGAGCAAGTCTCTGAACCCTTATAGGCCTCAGTTTCCTCATCTGTGAAATGGAGACACCCAACATGCACCTGACTGGGGTGGGAGAAGGAGTGGTGTCTATAATTTAGTTAGCAAGGACCATGGCACAGGGGAAGTTCTCAAAAGGAGATTTTATGCGTGAGGAGCCTGTCAACTTTCATGATGTCCTTGAAGCTCTGCTGGCCATTGAGTCTCACCTCTTATCATAGGGAGTTATTCAGGGAAATTTCCAAAGGAAGAGGGAAGGGGAGGGGGTGGGAGCGGAGGGCACTGGTGAAGACAGGAACCCCAGACAGTAGGTGTGCGCAGAGCAGGGATGGACACCAGCCTTAGACACGGAAAGATGGATGGCCCTGGGGTCAAAGCCCACCCTTCCACATGGACTGTGAACAAGTGGAAATTAACTTTGCAGAGATATCAGGAGAATTCAAAGGGGGGATTCCTGTGCAGGAATGTGACACCAGATTACTGTTGTGATCGTGCTAGTGCTGGGATCGAAACACTTGTAGCTCTGGCTGCCCTGAGGACGTCCCAGCCCCCACCCTGGGTCTTTCTGCTGCCAGCCCCACCCAGGGGCCACTCCAGCTAGGCTGGACCAGGTGAGTGCTCAGGTATGCGGAGGCGGGAGGGCCTTGGGAGGGAGCAGGAAGGAGGGGCCGTGTCTAGAAGGGAGAGAGCTCAGAGCCTCCCGTCTGACAGAGCCTGACAGCCGGTGAGGAGGGGACCCAGGGAGGAGATCTGGGTCCTAGCGGGGAGGCACTGGAGGTGAGGACTGCTGGGTCTTGGGGAGGAGGAGCAAGGGGCCTGGACTCCTGAGTCCTGACACAGGAAAGGCTGGGGAAACTAAACTCTAGTCCCGAAGAGGTAAGGGCTGGAAGACTGGACCCCAAGACCTGAAGGAAGACTGTAGGGGTCATAGGGGCTGAAGAATTGGATGAATGGTTCTCTGAGGAGTCGTGGGGTCAAAACCCTTTGGTTCTAAGGGACAAGGAGCTCTGAGCCTGGACTCCTGGGCCCTTGAGAAGGTAAAGGCTGGGAGACGTGATCCCTGGCAGAGGAAGGGAAAGAGAGTACCTGTAGGTTTTCCGGGAGCTGAGTATACGGATCCCTGAGGGGCTGGGGGCTGGGGGCTGTGTACTAAGTGTGAAAGAGGAGGGTCTGGGGGCCTGGACTCCGGGTCTGAGGGAGAAGGGCCTGAGGGCCCGGATTCCTAGTCTAAGGGCTGAGGACCTGGGGCCAGAAATCCCGGGTCTGAGGGAGGAGGGGCTGGGGCCAGGAATCATAGGTCTTGCAGTCAGGTCAGCCCTCACCTCTTTCGTGGCTCCCAGGGCTCCAGGCGGTGGGAGCTCCCCATTCTCAGCATCATGAGCGCCACCAGTGGGTAAGTACCCCTGTCCATGAGGACCCTCAGCCCCCCGCTTTCACCCACACCCACAGGTGGCATTTACAGCAGCCTGGGCATGGACACTCTGCAGACCGCCTGATCTGTCTCCCTCCTGCTCCCAAGCAGGCAGACCTGGATTCAAATCCAGGTGCTAACAGTCTTTCAGCAGTCGTGTGACCCTGGCCACACCCTATCCGTGAAACAGGGACTATTTTGAGAGCTTGACAGGATAAGGCACGTATAGGACTTAGCAGAGAATCAAACCTGCAGCAGGTGTTTAACTCATGAGACCTGCTGTGGCTGTTGTTGTTATATTATTAAATATTGACCCTTTGCTAAAAAATTAGATCTGTTTATAACGAAGGCTTGAGTCTCTTGGAGTGAACAGGGAGAAGGACAAAGAGAGAAGCCTGGGAGATGCACGGGAGATGTAAGGTAGTGAGTTCTCTAGCTCAGGGGGTAATCAAATTGTAGGGGGATTTGACTGACAGCAGTAGGATGAGGAGCAGAGGTTTGAATGAAAGGGTTGCTCATCATCTCTCATCTTGATCCACCCCCCACCCCACCCCACCAAGCTCTGAGCTTCTGTAATTTCTGTGGAAATGGGGACTAAAGAATTCTTGGAGAAAGTGATCTTGAAGAGGAGGCTGAGGGCAGGGGGAGATAGAGAAGGATTTGACTGAAAAGATCCTGGCCCGTGGGGGTAGGAACGGAAGAAGATACTCCCAGTACAACTGCTGTTGTGAAAAAATCCCTTTTATTGAGTACCTACTGCATGTTAAGTCCGTTGCATCATCATAACAGCAACAGTTTTTGAGGCTGCAAAACACTTCAGCTGCATCATCTCATTGAATTTGCCCAACAGCCCTACCAGATGGAGGCTATAGGGTAACTAACCCCTGTCTTACAGAAAGGGAAACTGAGGCAGGAGAGATGGTCTCCTACCCAAGATCTTATGGCAAAGCAGTAGCTGACAGGGAATTCAAACCCGGATCTGTGTGACAGTAGAGACCACACTCCCCACCACCACTGAGCACCACTGCCATTCTTATTTTATTAAAGTCCAGCTCTAGCCCTGCCCTCCCCTGCTCAGAACCCTCCATGGCTCCCATTGCCCTCACAACGAAGTGGTGCAATTCTGCTTGGCACTCAAAACCCCCCATGATCTGCCCCCCAATTCCCACAGCCCCTCTCACCCCTCTTTTCCTTCACTAGCCCAGAAGCTTCCCCCAAATGGAGTGCCAAGTCCATCTATGGTGAGTTTAAGGGCAAGGAAACCCCAGGCAGAGAGAAACTAGGTTTAAGGGAGGAGGTAACTGAGGAGCTGGATTCCTGAATTTTAGGAGGGAGGGGGCTGGGGGCCTGGATCTTTCTGTCTTGGGGGGCCGGGCTGGGCGTCTGGTCTCCCTGGTCTCCTGCATCCATTTCTCCTCACCCTGCAGAACAGAGGAAGCGTTACTCCACAGAGGTTATGGCCGATGTTTCCCAGTATCCAGTCAATGTGAGTCTGGGGTCTGTGTTGCCACCAGGAATCTTGTGGGAGGAAGGGCAGGCCTGAGGTGATGGGATGTTGAAAGCAGTTGGACCTCCAAGCGAGAAAGAACTTGGGAAACTCACTTTGCTCATCTGCAAAGTGAACTTCTGCCTTGCCTCAGATGTGGGCATTCAGTGGAGGAACTCAGTTCCACTTGAATCTGCCAACTTTTCCCCTGGACCAGCTCTTGTGCCAGGTTGGACCACAGGGACAAATCAGATGCAATCCTGATGGGCAGGGGTCAGACAAGGTCCAGAGGTATCAGCAAAAGGTCCCAGGTGCTCTAATGGAGGTAAAGGTGCTTAGAAGGGACTAGATAAAATCCAGACAGTCCCCTGCCTTCCAGGAGCCTTTAGCTAGAGCCAGGTGCTAGTAATTCAGAAGGAAGACACAAAGGACACTGGGAAGAGGGGGGAGCAGGTTATCAGAGAAGGTTCCCAGAGGAGGTGTGGTTAGTCGCAGGCTGGAGGGCCGATCCCAGGGAATTTTGAGCACACCTGACTTCATCCTTGGACTCACTGCTTTCTCCGTGTCCCTTGCCAGCACCTGGTGACCTTCTGCCTGGGTGAGGAGGATGGCGTGCACACGGTGGAGGACGCCTCGCGGAAGCTGGCCCTCATGGACAGCCAAGGCCGCATCTGGACCCAGGAAATGCTACTGCGCGTGTCTCCCAAACACGTCGCGCTTCTCGACCCGGACTCCAAGGTGCCACGGGGCGCGCGGGTGGAAGGAGCAGCTGGACTGAGCTGGCCGAGGCGTGGAGAGCTTGGCCCTGGAGACATCAGGGGTCTGAGTGTGAATCATGACTCCTGCACGTCCTTCCTCTGGGAACTTTGGCAAAGGACCCCTCCCCATTTTGAGCCCCATTAGCCTCATTTATTAAACAGGGTCGTTATCCCTAAACTCGAGGGGTTTTCCTGCGCAGTCCCTGTGCCCGCTGGGACTGCTGTCGCAGATTAGGCGTATCCTTGGCTCCAGGCCTCAGTTTACTCGCTGTCCCACCCCGCAGGAGGAGCTGGAGTCGTACCCGCTGAGCGCCATCGTGCGTTGCGACACGGTGATGCTGCCGGGCCAGAGCTGCTCACTGATGCTGCTCGTGTGCCAGGACTCCGAGCGCACGCAGCCCGACGTGCACTTCTTTCAGGGCCTGCGTCAGGGGGTGAGTGGGCCGGAGTCGGGGCCACTTCCCAGGACCGGGCTGGGACCCTGCAGATTCCAGGGGCGGAACTGGAACTGGAACTGGGCGGAGTCCGGGCCCGGGCCGCCGGCCGGGCGGGGCCTTTAAGATTGGAGGCGTGGTCTGGGGCAAAGGCGGGGTCAGGGCCAGCTGAGGGGGCGTGACCTGGAAAGAAATTCCGGAAGGGAGGCGGGTTTGAGGACAGGTTGAAATTGAGTTGAGAAGGCACGTGAGGGCGGAATGGAGACGGAGGCTAAAAGCTCAGGCAGAATGTGGACAGAACAGGAAAGAGAGGGTCTGAGTGTGGTCTAGGGGCGAGGCGCCACCTGGACGAGGCCTCTGTGGGAGAGTGACATAGGTCAGGGACAGTTTTAAGGCCAAGGCATGAGTCCAGGGCGTGGACGTACGTGGATGCTGTGCGTGAGCGATGACTGCACGTGGTCTGGGGCGGAGCCAAGGACTCGAGCCCGAGCGCCA
This sequence comes from Camelus ferus, assembly GCF_009834535.1. Classification (NCBI taxonomy): domain Eukaryota; kingdom Metazoa; phylum Chordata; class Mammalia; order Artiodactyla; family Camelidae; genus Camelus; species Camelus ferus. Next base: position 9,562,001 of record NC_045704.1, on the reverse strand, counting down.
CCTGGGGTGGGGTGGGGTCGTGGCTTAATTGGCGTGATTGGCAGGTGGAGCTGATCCGAGAGGACATCCAGGGGGCTCTTCACAGCTACCGCTCGGGCCGCGGGGAGCGCAGGGCGGCGGCGCTCTGGTAAGGGGGCTGGACTGGCAGCAGGGAGAAGAGCGGACCAGCAGGTCTCTGGGAGGCCGTTTTCCCTCTTTGGGCCTCAGTCTCCCATCCGAGAAATCTGTTGATACCATTGGCCTAGAGCAGAGTGAGTTTTAAGTGGGGTCAAACAAACCGAGCTTCAGATTTTCCCTCTACCTCCCAAACAGGTGTACCCCTCCTCACAGGAGTCCTCAGTTTCGCCTCCGTCTGCCTCAGTTTCCCTCCTGAGAGCTTCCCCCCTACCCCAATATCTCACCCAGCTTTCTCCCTACCATTCTGAGCCTAGGTTTGACCAACCCTTTGGGCCACAGTGTTTCCGATTTAAGCCCAAAATTTCTCCCCTCCCTGGACCCCTTGGTGCGCCCAGCCTCTGTTTTTCCCCTTCTCCCTCCGCAGGGCCACGCGAAAGGAGCTGCAGCTCCATTCCTTGCCCGCCGCGGAGACCCCTCCCCTGCAGCACCGCCCGACAGTCCGCGCTGCGGTCAGCTGGGTGGAGCCGGCCGCGGGCTGCGGGCGACCCCAGGTGGATCCCATCCCAGAAGCAAAAGAGGTGCGGAGGCCCGCCTGGGCGGAGGCCTCCAGCAGCGCTGACCCGGCCTCCCGGGACCTGGGCCCCCACGGCCCCGACCTAGCCAGTCTGCAGGCGGAGCGGGACGTGGTGAGCTGGGCGGCCTTAGGGCTGGGAGCGGAATTGGCTGCAGGTGTGACTCTTCTGTCAGGGGGTGGGCCTTGGTTCTAGGGAACAGGTCAGACTCCTGGGGGTGTGGCCGGCTTTAACTGAATCGGGGCAGGATCAGGCATCAGAGCGCGCGGCCTGGCATGAGTGTGTCTAAGCGTCCTTGGTTTGAGAGGGCTTCAGCAGGAGAATGAGGGTCCAGGATTCAGGGGTCCCAAGCATCCCCCTGCTCTGCTCCCCCAGGACATCCTGAACCACGTGTTCGACGACGTGGAGAGCTTCGTATCCAGGCTGCAGAAATCAGCGGAGGCGGCCCGAGTGCTGGAGCACCGGGAGCGCAGCCGCAGGACCCGGCGCCGGGAGGCGGGGGGTGAGGGGTCCCCCCAGTGGCAATCCTGAGCATCCCCTCCCTGTCCACTCCCCAATATCCTCCCTCTCCCCAGCGGCTCCCCTCGCACCCCCTGCCGGTTTGACTCCCTATGGCTGTCTCACTGGTCTTTGCCTCTCTTTGACCCTGTCTGATGCTGTCTGCATGTCCTCCATCCCCGCGCCTGCCTCCTACCCACAGAGGGCCTCCTGACGCTGCGGGCCAAGCCGCCCTCAGAGGCCGAGTACACCGACGTGCTTCAGAAAATCAAGTACGCCTTCAGCCTGCTGGTGAGGACGCGTCCATGCCGGGGCTTCAGGGGGCAAGGGGAATAGCAAACCTGACCTGTCCGCACACTGACACCGGCGCCTCCCCCGCTCCGCAGGCCCGCCTGTGCGGCAACATCGCCAACCCCTCCTCCCAGGAGCTGCTGCACTTCCTGTTTGGACCTCTGCAAATGGTGAGACGCCCCGGCCTCAGCCCTCAGGGCCCCCTGCAGCAGGAGGGCTCGACGTTAAGGAAGTGTGATGGTGTGCCCCCTCCCGTGCCCCTGCCAGATTGTGGACTCTTCGGGCGGCCCCCAGTTCGCTAGCGGCGTGCGGCGGCCGCATCTGACTTCCGAGGCTGTGGCGCTGCTGCGGGACAACGTCACCCAACGTGAAAACACGCTCTGGACCTCGCTGGGAGACTCGTGGACCCGCCCGGGGTAAGGGACTGGACTGAGAGTCGGGGGGGCGTGGTGATTGGAGGGGCGGGGTTGGGAGTCAGGACACGTGGTGATTGGAGGGACAGGACTGGGAGGTAGGAGGCGTGGTGATTTAGGGGCGGGGTTGGGAGGAAGAGGTGGGACTAGGAGGGAAGGTAGTTGTGCGTGCGGTTAGGGTTCGGGTGTCGCCAAAGAAATTGAAGATGAGACAGGACTGGGTCAAATGCCAGGATACGATTGGAGGAAACACCAGTAACTAGGGTGTAGGAGAGGTTTAAGACTATAGGATGTACATAGACGCTTTGCTGTCGATGGTGGCATGTGGGCGGTCTGCTGAGCCTCAGACAGCAGCTGTCCCCTGTGGTGGTGGTATGGCGGTGCCCATGGTTCTCTCCTAGGCAGGCCTGTCACCTCCAGGTGGTGTTGTAATAATTTGTACCCAGGACCTGTTTTTTCAATCCTTCACCTTTCCCCGAGAAGTGTGTTGTTTTCTGTTTTAAAAAGTTGTAAAATAAATCTTTGTATTTTTTAACACCTTTATTGTATAATTCCTGTACGATAAATTACCCATATTTCAGATGTAGAATTTGATGAATTTTAATAGCTGTATACACCTATGAAACCACCACCACAATCAAGATAGCTAACATCTTCACCCCCCAAGAGGTGCAAAATTTGAACTTTGATTTATCCCTTCCCATTCCCTTTTCCCCTGGCAACCATAAGTTTGTTCTCCATATCTGAGTCTTTTTCTGTTTTGTAAATAAGTTCACTTGTGTCCTATTTTTAGATTCTACATATAAGCGATATGATGTTTTTCTTTCTCTTTCTGGTTTAGTTTACTTAGAATGACGATCTCCAGGTCCATCCATGTTGCTGCAAATGGCATGATTTTCTTCTTTTTTACGACTGAGTAGTATTCCATTACATGTATCTCCACATCTTCTTTATCCAGTCATCTGTCGATGAACATTTAGGTTGCTCCCATGTCTTGGCTATTGTAAACAGTGCTGCTGTGAACACTGGGGTGCATGTGTCTTTTCGAATTATGTTTTTCCCTGGATATATGCCCAGGAGTGGGATTGCTGGATCATATGTTAAGTTTATTTTTAGTTTTTTAAGGAACCTCCATAGCTGCACCAATTTACATTCCCACCAGCAGCACAGGAGGGTTCCTTTTTCTCCACACCCTCTCGGGCATTTATCGTTTGTGGGCTTTTTAATGATGGCCATTCTGACTGATGTGAGGTGATACCTCATTTTAGTTTTGATTTGTATTTCACTAACAATTAGTAATGTTGAGTTCTTTTCGTGTGCTTGTTGGCCATCTGGATGTTTTCTTTGGAGAGATGTCTGTTTAGGTCTTCTGCCCATTTTTTTATTGTGTTGGGTTTTTTTTTTTTAAATCATAGGGCTTTTTTTGTAACATGATAAAGACTGAACCAGAACTCCAACCCGAACAAAAGGCTGGGCTTAGGGGAATGGGGTGGGGTCATACCGAGGGGGCGGGCTTAGGAAAGGTTTGGCCTGTGGTTTTGCAAAGGGGGCGCAGGCTGTGTGCTTGGAGGCTGAGAGCTTCAAGGTGGTAGGAGCAGAGCCAGAGGCTGGGCTTAAGGGAAAGGGGCAGGATGTATGCAGCCAGAAACCCAGTTTGGAATCAGGTGAGATTCAGAGGCTGGGGCAGAGCATGAGTGGAGTCGGTATTTACAAGTGTAGTTGATGTCCTGGGTGCAGCTTAGAGGCAGGGGCAGGGCTTGGCAAAAAGGGGCAAGGTTAGAGTTGTTGGAATAGAACAAGGCTTAAAGGAAGGGGGGAAACTTCGTGAAGTTACTGACAGGGCTAAGTCTGGGGCCAGACCAGGATGCCTGAGCCCTTGACCCCTCCTTGGCCGCAGGCTGGAGCTACCCCGGGAGGAAGGACCACCATACAGACCTGAGTTCTGCAGCGGCTGGGAGCCCCCAGCCACTGACCCAGAGGGCGGCACCTGGGACGACCCAGTAGAGAAACAGCTACAGCACGAGAGGCGGCGCCAGCAGGTGAGGCTAAGTCTTCGACCAGAGCAGCCAGCTCCCCTGGGTGACACGGGGTGGCCAGGCCGGGAATTCTCGGGGGCAGATGTGGCCCCACCTGACCCACTGCTCTTATCCCCTGCAGCAAAGCGCCCCCCAGGTCGCTGTCAATGGGTGAGTGTTAATGGGTGAGAGTTGGGTCTGGTGGGGTCCTGGTGGGGTTCCTCCTGGGGGCTCCCAGTGCTAACTCTGCCCCCCTTTTTTCTTTTTCCTTTTGTCTTCCTGATTCTTCAAAGGTGGGTGAGGTGGTACTGAGACAGGGGCCCGGGCTGGGAGAGGGGGGAGGATCAGGGAGGGAGGGAGAGGGGACCCAGACTTCTGGGTCCGAGGGAGGAGGGAACTGGAGGCCCAGATTCCAGGGTCTAAGGGAGGAGGGTGCTGGGAGTGGGTAAAGTCTGAGAGGGACCGCTGGGTCACCAGAGGTCTGGAAGAGGGCAGTATGGTTTCCCAGGGCCTGGGAAGCTACCTACCTGGGTTCCTATGAGAACTGAGCCCTGGGTGTTGGAGGGAAGAGGTTGGGGAATTGGACAGTTGGGTTTCAAAGTAAGGCTCAAGTCTGGTGCTTGGGACCTCGGAGATCCAGGGGAGTAGGCTTGGGACTTAAAGGGCCAAGGGGCAGGTTTCTGGGGAAGTTAGAGGGTGGTGGTATCTCTGGGCTCCTGAGAGAGGCAAAGACTGGGCTTTCCCAAGGTTCTAAAGTGTCTCCGTCCCTGCAGGGTGTCAGGCTGGGAACTTTTAGGAGGTAAAAGGTCAAGGAAATTAAAGCTTAAGAGCTGGACTCCTAGGTCTCTGGAGGAGGAGAGAGCTGAGAGTGCAAGTTCATGGCTCCAGCAAGTAGTGGGGGTGCAGACTCTTGGGTCCTGGAAGAAGAAGGGCCTAGAGGAGCCTGGACTCCCTGGGCAAGTCAGGGGCAGGTGGGAGGGAAGCTGCGTGGCATGAGAAGAGAGCAAAGCAGCGAGGCTCGAGGAGCACAAGGGGGTCTGGGTGAGGGCCCAGGCAGAGCCTCAGCAGGGACAGCGTGCTGGGAGCTGCCAGCCCTGCACAGGGGGTGCCTCGGCCCTGAAGACCCCCCTCTCCCTTGCACAGGTAGGCCTGAGGTGCCTTTTACTGGGGTGTCAGAGCTGCCTGGTCTCGCGGACTCCCCCTTCCCTGCTTGTGACAGCCCCGGCTTTTAACTGACCTTTTCTGCACTTCAAGTTCTTTGCAGGGAAAATGGAAACAATAACAATCCCTCCCTGAAAGAGTGAGAAGTCTGTGAGGTTGTAGGGCTAGCAGTTAAGAGCTCAGGGTCACGGCCGCACTCAGGTTCATGACCAGGTGTGTGCAGGTGGAACAGAGTTACTCAGGACAGGAGCTCTGGGGCCAGCCTGCCCGGGGCCCCAGCCTACACCTCTTTTTTGCTCTGTGACTGTTACATCACTGTGTCGTTTTACGTCACTGTTCCTCTCCTGTAAAATGGAGATAATAGGGCCTCTAGAGGAACTAGGGGGTCCAAACTCATGATTCAACCAAGGGATGTCTCTAGTATCAAACCAGCTGATAGATGTGACAGACTTTGAACGGCGTCTGGCATGTAGTAAGTACTAGATAAGCGTTCGCTACCGTTCTTACTATGGTTATGTGTCGTCATTATGCTTGAGCTCAGTACGCAGTGGTGCTCAGTAAACAGCAGCTGTCTCTAGCTGTGTGATCTGGGACAAGTGACTTTATTTCTCTCAGCCTGAATGTTCTCTTCTATACCATGGAGCTGATGCTAGTACCCATATCATGTGCTTACAGCACGGTGCGTGCAAGGAGCACAGTGTATTCAAACTGTTATTCCCATTTCAAACCTCTGTTAACAGTATTAACCTGGCCGCTGCCTTGACCCCCTGCTTGGCTTTAACCCCAGCTCACACCAAAACCCTACAGCCCAGAGCAGCAGGGCTGGCTGCCTCCTTACCCCCAACCCTCCCCCTTCTCCTCAGTCACGGAGACCAGGAACCAGAAGCTGAGCCCCAGCTGGAGCGGGAGCCGGCCAGGAAGTGGGTCCTATGTAATTATGACTTCCAGGCCCGCAACAGCAGCGAGCTGGCCGTGAAGCGGTGGGACCTGTTGGAGGTTAGAGTGATGGGGGGCTGAAGGGTTGCAGTTGACCCAGCCCTAGCTGCAGACACAGCCTCTGAACCCTTCCCTCTACCTCTTCCAGGTCCTGAATGACGAGCGCAAGTGGTGGAAGGTTCGGGACCAGCGCGGGCAGGAGGGTTATGTACCCTATAATATCCTGACACCTCACCCGGGGCCGCCGGGGGGCCACAGCCAAAGTCCTGACTGCAGCCTGGTGAGCCAGGGCAGACTCCTGGGACTTGAGGGAAGAGGGGTTAGGGGTCAGATCCTGTGTCCTGGGAACAAGGGGCGTGGGGAATAAGGGGTCAAGGTCACCGGCAGGGAGGTGGCTGAGGATTCAGAAATTTACCTCCAGGAGGAGGGAGGGGGGCTCAGTCCTCTCTCTGATCCAGGTAGTCTCCTCTTGCTCCCCTCTCTAGGAGAACAGTACTCCTCCTCCCGCCCCCGGATCAGCGCGGGCCCTGGCTCCCGCTCCCCCTCCGCCGCCAGCCTTGGCTCCGGCTCCCTGTCCCCAGCCAGCACCGGCCCTGGCTTCTGCTCCGGCTCGGTCCCCCCGGGACAGCAGCGAGAGCCTCAACAACATGGACTCCAGAAAACAGGGTGAGTACTGGGGGCACCTCCTCGGTGAGCCGTTCTCGTCCTCGCTTTCCAGTCAGGGAAACCGAGGCTCAGAAAAAGTAAACGGACTCGCAACCCCATCACGAAGACACTGGAGGTTCCTTTCAATGAGCCCAGGGCCCTTCGCCCTGAGTCCCCCCTGCCTTCCGGTTTCCCGCTTGCAGAGAAATTCTCCCAGATGCTCTGTATCAACGAGGAGCTGCAGGCACGCCTGGCCAAGGGCCTCACGGGCCTTAGCCGTGCAGCCTTGGCGCCCCGCGCCCCGGAGCCGCAGCTCAGCCCGCGCTCCAACGCCTCGGAGGTCCGTGCCTGGCTGCAGGCCAAGGGCTTTAGCTCGGGGTGAGTGTGGCGGGTGCAGGAAAGGGGACCCTGAGACATGGAAGCTAGAGGCAGAGCACCCTGATTGGCCGAGAGGGGGCAGACCACGGCGGGGTGGGGGGGGGGCGGGCTTAGTCGAAAAGGAGTGCAGCAATTAACGTCAGGCTCCGATTGGAGTCTCCAGGGAAGCCCCGCCTCCCTTTGAATGCTGGGTGCAGCCCGGCCCCCTGCGCCGTCCCCGAGGACGGCGCGCTATGGTTGGTGGGTGGGGACTCAGGAGCCGTCCGCAGCCCCCCAGCCACGCGGCTTGAGAACTAGAATGCTGCTCTGATTGGACAAGGGGCGTGAAGTGGCTGATGGGGCTTAGGAGGATTACGCTGTGATTGGCCCTCGCTGCCCTTGCTCAGGACCGTGGCCGCGCTGGGCGCGCTGAGTGGTGCGCAGCTATTCTCGCTGCAGAAGGAGAAGTTTCGGGAGCTGAGCCCCGAGGAAGGGGCGCGCGTGTTCAGTCAGGTCTCGGTGCAGCGTGCGCTGCTGGAGGTGAGCCGGCACGCTCGTCCTGGGCCTGGTCCGGGGAGGGCACCAAGGGCTCAGACGCCAAGGTCCTGATTTCCACCCCACCCTCCAGGACAAAGAGAAAGTGTCAGAGCTGGAGGCAGTGATGAAAAAGCAAAAGAGGAGAATGGAAGACGAGGTGAAAACGGAGGTCCTTTGATCCTTCCCCGCTCCTCCGCGAAGTTTCGAGGCAGCCCCGCGGGAGAACGGACTCTGCAGACTGCCCCCACCAATGGAAGTAGATCCTTCCAGGGATTGCGGACCTGTTCCAGCCGTGGTCTTACCTCATCCTGGTAGACATACTGGCCCGTCCTTGCTGGAGTCTCCTGAGCAGGTACTCTCGGGTTGGCCAAGAACGGACATAGAGACAATTTAGGGGAAGCGCATGTGCTCGGGAGCCCTGTGCATTGTGATACGCTGCCCAGTCTATAAACAGTCTCTTCTTACCAGGCGGTGTCAACTGCTGTCCCTTCTCTACAGGGGCCAGGGACCTACCCTTCACCCCAGCTACAGCCACAGGAAAGGAATCTAGGAGATGACCCTCGTTTGCTTTAGTTTCTGTCTGAATCCTCTGCTCCTGGCCTGGGGCCCCAACCCTGGCATCCTCCTCACCTCCCAGCCTCCATTCTGCCTTCCAGTTCTCTCCAGAGGGATCTTCTGAACACCTAATAGCCCAGTCCACCCCTTGCTCAAATTCCTTTTCTGGCTCTCCATACCCATCTTAGCCCCACAGCCGGGCATTCGAGGCCCTGAGCAGCTTGGTCCCTACCAGTCCAACCTCGTCTCTCACCTCCTCGTTTCCCCATGCATTGTGGTCCTGCCCTTCTCCATGCCCCACAAGTCCCCTCAACCACTGGAGTTTTACACTGGCTGGTTTCTGCTGGCTGAAACAGTTCTCTGCCTGTTGAATTCCTGTTTAGCCTTCCTGGTCCAGCTCAAATACCCTCTTTGGAAAAGCCTGCCCTCATCCCCAGGTTAGGTTAGTCTCCCAGCATCCACTTCTGCATCTTGTCCCCCCATCTCCAGCCAGGGGTCCAGCTCCAGAGAAGTGGCTGCCTCCTGAACATGTCACAGGCTTCCTGGCCACTCTCCATCCTGCAGGACGACAGCTAACAGGAAGCTTCCTGCCTTCTCAGGAACAACCTGTTCCTTTTCCTTCTGGCCAGCCAGCAACTTTTTCTCATTACCTACATGACCAGCAAGGCTGGTTTGGGGCTGGTTTTCTCTAGACACCCCTCCTCGTTCAGGGTGGACATTTCTGCTCCCCCAGAACACCCACTGACAAGCTCCCCTCCCTGCCCCAGTGAACTCCTGCTGGCCTCTCCCCAAACCAGACGACATCCACCAGAGAAGCAAGCAGTTCCCCAAAAGTTTTCCCCTCATCAATAACCCCCCATGGCTCCCAGCTTCTAGGCTGCAGACTGGAAACCATGCCAGAGCCGGACAGCTGTCCCAGACTTTTATACGTGAACTTACCCCAAATTTTAAGTGTTGGCAATTGACTCAAATTTGTTTCAAAAGCACTGAAGGCAAGACCCAAGCTCCTCAGCCCGATACTCACAGCCCCTGTCGTCTCATGCAACTGATCCTTCCTGGAGCCATACCTTGGGACGTTAGCCCTGGTTTGGGGCCTCTGCTCCAAGTGGCTGCTCTTTCTGAAGCCCCTTCCCTCCCGGTGAGCATGCACCTCCCCGGCCCTAAGCACCCCACCCTCACGGTCCCGTGGTCTGGTCAGGGATGTGCACAGCCTGAGCAGAGAAGTGGGAGGCAGGCCCTCACCTCCAGCCACCGATGCAATCATTGAGTGGCAACTTCACGACTTTTATTTGTGGTGCCTGTGCTTTGTCTTGAAAATACCTTCTCCCCCTGCCCAGGACAGTGGGCCGGGAGGGGGCAGCAAAAAATAGAAGACGTCCCTCCCTATTGCACATGGACCCTATATACAGGCCCACCTGGCCGAGGCCGGTGGGACTCTTGGCACATTCTTGGATCCCTGTTCAGGAGTGGGAGGGGTGACTAGGGTGGTATCACACATGAGAGGGGGACCTCTGGGCGGCCACTCTGGTCCTGGCGCTTCTTGGTCCTTGGTTCCTTCCTGGTCCCACCTCCAGCCCTGGCCCCCCCTCAGAGACATCCCCCTACCTGGCTCAGCCTCCCACCACCACCGTGACCTCGGACGGCCCCCCCTTGGCTCCTGGGGATTCGGTACTCCTCTCCCAGCCTGGAAGTCCCAAGGGAAGGTTATGGCTTCTCAGACTCCCCCGGGAGCCTGTCACTCATGTTCACGCAGGGGAAGGGGTGTGTGCGGCAGAAGCAGCTGTATAAATATGGGTGCAGGGGGAGGGCCTCCTCCACAGTCACTTGGAGAGTTTGCTGATGACGCGAATCAGGGCTGCATTCTCATCCTTGAGCCGCTGGTTGTCTGCCCGTAGGTCGGACAGGGCCTGAGAGATGGGACGGGGTCAGCCAGCTGGCCCTGGGCAGGCTGAACCCACTGCCCGCCCTTACTCTCTGCCCACAGCTCCCCATTAATACTCACCTTCAGCTCCTCCTCCAGTTCGGCCGCCTTCCGCTCCAGGGCCCTGCGCTCCTGGAATAAACAGGTGAAGATGAGGGCAAGGGACAGGAGTTCAGGGAGGGCCATAGGTCGAGTACGGCTGAGAGTGGGGAAAGGGCAGAGGAGCAGGTGAGAATCCAGACCCACATGGGTTTGTAAGGCTGGGGACACTCCCGGCCCCACTCCAGCCACCCCTACTCACGAATCTCTCCAGCTCCAGAAGGGCGGGCCTCTCTGCAAAGCGCTCCTGCCTCTGGTGAGGACAGAAAAAGAGCAGGGTCAGAGAAGCATCCAAACCTCAGTGGCCAGAAAGGAAAAGCAGCAGTGAGAGGGGGAAAGGCAGACCAAACTGCTGGGGCCCAGACCTCAACACCCACTGCTCAAGATAAGCCCAGCCCTTCTTGGCCAGGCCCCGTTTCTGACGTCATAGCCCCTCCCCTCCCCAAGGGTCCCCCAAGTTCCACCTCCCAAGGGTCCTAGCCCTCCCCTCAGGCCCCGCCTCCCAGAGGTCCTAGCCCCGCCCATAAGCCCTCCCCTACCCAGCTGCCCAGATTCCTCCTCTCAAGGGTCCCAGCCCACCACTCAGCCCCTCTCCTCGGTCCTCTGTCTCTACCTCCACCTCCCGAGGATCCTGAGCAAATGAGGCCCCTTCCCACCACCTCCAGGGTGTCCTCACCTGCGTGGCGCGCTCCAGCTCTACCTTGAGCTGCGCCAGCTGCAGCGTGGTCTCGGTCAGGGCCTCGCGAAGTCGTTCGTTCTCAGTCCGCAGCTCTGCGTACAGCTGGGGACACCAGGAGGAGGGACCCGGGGGTCAGGCCTGATGCCGAGATACGTTTGCGGGGGAAAGGGCTGACTGCAGCTTGGGCGAGGCCGGGAAAAGGCCGGATGCGCAGATGGATTAGAGCCACTAAATAGGGGGCTGGAGGGCAGGTATACATAAGCCAACTTGTGGGGGGTCAGTCAATGGCACAATCGTGGGGTGGGATCGCGAACCTTCCTGAAGCCTCCGTCCGGTTCTTCTGATTCTGGCTCGGGTTCTGGGTTCAGGTCCCGCTGCCTGCGGGATGAGGGGCCACCCTCAGGAGTGCTGGGGTGGGGGCGAGCAGGGCGTCACAGGGGCGTACCCACGGACCCCCCAGACAACCCAAAACCTTCCTGCCCACCCTTTACCTGGATTCTGGGCTGTGATCTGCCAGCGCTGGCTCCGCCTCCTCCCCCTGTGGGCGGGCAGAGGTGGGGTTGAGCCGGATGCTTGGTCCCACCCCCACCCAGCCTCCAAGGCCCACCCACAGCCTCAGCAGACCGGCCTGGGCCTCATCCCTCACCTCCGCAGGCCCCCTACGCTCCTTGCCAACTTTGCGGTGCTCCCTGGTGGCCTGTGGTCCCTGCCCTTGCCCGTCGGGCGCCTCTGCTAGGGAAGAGGCAGGAATCAGCTCAGGGACTTGTGGAGGGGGTCCCCTCAGCGGTGTCAGGGTCCCTGGGCCCAACCCCCAGGAAAACGGTTGGACTGTAGCGGGAGGGATCGGCTGGGCCCAGGAGAACGACTTTCCAGAGACCAGACCTCACCTCTCTGGGCAGGGCCATCAGAGCTCTGGACCCCAGGGACTCGGGGTCGCCGGGAAGGGTCCTGTGGGAGAGGGGCAGGGGGGTCAGAGGACGAGGGTGTCTGGTACCACCCACTGTCCATCACCTGACCCCTCTCACCAGGCTCTGCAGGCACTTCTCTGGCTCTGGGGCCTTCCCTGCGGCCTTCTCGGCCTCCTTCAGGTCCGTCAGAGTCACACCCTGGCACAGAGACAGGGCAGTCAGGTCAAGCACACAGGGCCCAGCCCCAGCATTCATCCTTCAGACCCACCAGTCCAGGCCCAGCCCATACCTGTGTGGACCTCCGAGACTGGCGCATGAGGCGAGAGCGAGCTTTGCGCTGGGATTCAGACTCCTCATCCCGCACAGGCATCTGGTAGGACCTGAGTGAAGGGCCCCCGACCTCAGGGAGGGTTCCCTTGGACCCTGCCCTGTCCCATGGCCGACACTCTCAGGGAGTCACATTGTGCCAGAGGACTTCAACTCCCCCAACCGTGGGACACACTGTCCCTTGGGAGCCACCCTCACAGGACCGGGGACTCCTGGGAAATGTATTTTCCTCCCCGCTGCGGAGACGGCGGCCTCCCACTCCCTCTTCACCTCACCTCCGGCGGTCCCGGGAGTCCGCTGGGGGCGCTGCAGTGACTACGGGGGCATTGGGCTTCACTGGGGACTGGGGCTCCGGAATCCTGGAGGGAGGAGTGGAGTCATTCAAAGGAGGCAGCCGCCTGGAGATCTCAGACCTGTGTGAATTCATTCATTCAGCAAATGTTACTCAAGCTCGCATGCATTACGTGGCAGGCACCAGACACAGCAGCGAGCAAAAGAAAGAAATGATCTCTGCCCCGATGACTCAAATCTGGGCAAAAAAGATGCAAAACAATAGCCACAAAAAGACTAGAACATCACGTACTACATCAGGAGAGTCAAGCCCTCTGGAGAAAAAAAAAAAAAGAGCAAGGACAGGAGGCAGGAGGGGTGCGTGTCTGGCTGCTGCTGCGCTCACCGAGAAGCTGACATTCACACAGACCTGAGGGAGGGAGGAAGGAAGCCCTGTGGGTGTGAGGGGGGAGCTGCAGCGAAGGTCTGGGCCGGAGCCTGCCTGTGTCAGAAAGGGTGAGTGGGAGGAGGCGGGGGGAACGGGGGCCAGATCACCGTGGCCTTGGAAGTGTACCAAAAGGGAAACTAAGACCAAGAGTTGGGGGAGGCAGGGACCAGACCCCAGAGAGCAAATGGCCTTCCCCAGGATCATGCAGACAAGACTGGTACCTGGACCTGCCTCCCGCCCCCGAGAGGGGCCCAGGGGACCCTGAATACTCACGGGGCAGAGGACTCTGGCACATTCCGTGAGGGTGTGGGGGTAATTCTGGCAAGACGGGGCTCCCTGGCCTGGAGAGAGAGGAAAGGAGGGGGACTAGTCTCCATGACTGGGCAGGGTCTGGTCCCCTGCCCATCACCCTGCTCACCTGAATGGAGGTTCCCTCCAGCCGCGAGGAGGAGGCTGAGCGCTGCAGCCCAGCTGCAGGGGCGCCCCCAGCCCCCTGCCTATCTGCGGGACCTAGGGCACCAGAGCTCCCCGTCTTCTGGAGGCCAAAGCGCCTGGAGAAGGTGACCTCTTCTGGGGTCTGGAGAAAAGAAAGGTGTCAGTCACAGAGAAAGGGTCCCTCTTCTCAGGAACTTCAAGTGTTACCTCCAAAGGGACCACAAGGAACTACAACTATGGGGCAGGTGCAGCCAGGAAAAGGCAGTCCGCTGTGCTAAGGATTCTGGGAAATGTAGTCTTCGCCCTCCCTGCCCTGCCTGGAGGCATGCAGTAAGCCTCCCGGCCTAGCATGGCCTCAGGACACCCAGACTCACCGTAGGGCTCTTGGGGCTAGAGAGTGGCGGGGAGGAGACCCCGTTGAGGGTTCTGGATTCTGCAGAGGGGTACTCTATGGTGCAAGAAGGGGGAGAGGTCACAGGAATATGCCAGCTGCCTCTGAGAACCAGCTCCTCCTCCTTCAGCCCCAGGGGTCCAGGCCCTCAGCCCCTCCTCTCTCGGACCCAGGAGTCCAGCCCCCAGCCCCTCCTCCCTCACACCCAGGGGTCCAGGCCCCCAGCCCCATCCTCTCCAGATTCAGGAACCCAGGCCCCCAGCCCCTCACCTGAAGGGCCTTCTTCTCCCTCATCCTCATCCCGGATGGGGAGCCCCCCCGCCCCTCCAGGCCGGCGCTCCTTGGACAAGTCCTGGAGGGAGATCTTCTCACGGCTGCTCAGACGACATACGGAGCTCCTGGTGGAAAGGGGAGGTGTTGGGGGCCAAACCCCATGGAGCCTCCAGACCACCTACCCTCCAGGCACCCCTCCCTACCTTCGGTGTTTGCTGCTGGAGGGCACCTGGGACTCCTGGCCCCTGCTCTGGGAGGCTTCCTTTTGGTTCCGTAGCTGCAAGGGAGAAGGGGCTGCTGGGGAGGGACACAACACATGGACCCTCCTGGGTCCCATGCCCCCAACACTGAGGGCTACAGGCACAGCCCTGCTGGTCGTGCCTAACTCGATGCTCCGACTACAGGTCCTCAGGTCTCTGGTTCCCCAGATGGGAGGGGCCGGGTGGGGGGAAATCTGCGGACTCATTCAAGTTTTCCTACCATCGGCGCCCTGGGTCTCCTGCTTCCAAGGGCCTCCAAGCTTCCTGGCCTCCAATCCTGTCCCCAGAGGGGTCCCTCTACCTCCCAGGGGCGACCTGCCCAAACGTCTCCCAGACCCTTCAGCACACCCAGACCACGGGCTGGCAACCCCTGCCTCCTCCCTTAAGGCTCTCTCTCAGGCACTGCTCCCAACAGGCATCAGTTCCCGGCCTGCCGTTTTCACACAGCTCACACTGCAAATCCATGGCAGCCCAGGGTTCAGACCCTGAGTCCACACCATTCACCCCCTCACTCTGAGATTTTCCAGCAACAATGCCTGGTCCAGTGCTGACTGGAGGGCATCCCAGGGGTGACGAGGCCCGGCCCAAGCCCGGATAGACCACCCCCATCTGGGCCCCAGGCCCCGCCTCTCCCCAGGACCCAGCTGTGCCCTTCCTCAGGGCTCTCCACTGGGCCCGTCACTAGCCAGGGAAGGGCAGGTGCCCCGGCCCGGCCCGGCCAGCTACCAGAGACTCACGTCCTCCTGCTTCCGGGCCAGCTCCTCCAGCAGGCTCAGCACCTCCTCATCTGCCAGGTCACAGGGTCGCTGCCCCTGGGTGGGCAGGGGGAGAAGGGCCGATGAGGAGGAGTTGTGGGGGCCCTCCCAGCCCGCCGGCCCCGGGCGCCCCAGCCTGGCCCTCACCGCGTGGGTCAGCGAGTCCATGCCCCCACCGTGCTCCGCCAGCAGGCGGCAGGCGTCCTCCACGCCCCAGTGGGCCGCGGCGTGCAGGGGGGTCCAGCCGTCCCCATCCCGCAGCTCCGGGTCGTAGCCAGCCTGAAGGAGCAGCCTGGGGGCCAGGGAGGCTCGGGTCAAGGACCAATACAGGGGCTCTGGGCCAAGGGCTGATGTCAGCCAGCCGTGCTGTGGTGGCAATACCAGCTGTGACAGTACCGGAAACAACCCGCCACGTGGTAAAGAGCCACTGCCCCGAGCACCACCCCCTGCAAAGTGACCCCCTCTTCCCCTGGCTCTGACCCCTCCCCTGGCCCATCAGGTGGCCTCTGGAACCCCGCTCCTTGTACCTGTAGGGGTGAACTCTTTTGACAGTCACCCCTGGTTGTGGGACAGCCCCGGAGTAGGTGGGGCTGGGGGTTCCACAGCGCCCAAGCCTAAGGAAAGGATGAGACCCCAGAAGGGGTGGCCTAGGGGCAGCGCTGTACGCAGGAACCCAGGCTCAGAGCAGCAGTTCTCGAACAGGGAGGCACTGCCATGTGGGCACCTGGCCATGTCTGGAGAGGTTTCTGGTTGTCATAACTTAGGGGTGGGTGCCAGGGAAGCTGCCAGCCACCCTACAGGGCAGAGGACCGCCCCATGGTGAGGACCCATCTGGTCCAAATGTGACCAGTCAGGAGACAGAACCCCGGGCTCAGACGATTCCGGGGGGATATTCACCACGTCGGACCACTCAGTCTGGTTAGAAGTCCAGGGCAGTTCTGGGAACTCAGTTTAGGGCAGACGTGTCTGCTCTCAGAGGGCTGGATTGAGGTTGGGTCAGTGAGGAAGAGCTAAAGCAAGGAGGGGAAGATGGGGAGATGAGGTGTCTTGTAAAGAACCTTTTTACACAAAAGCTCGTCGGAGCTGACTCTGCCCCAGCCGTGCTGGGCACCCTGCTACTTCCCCGAGCACGCGCCCACCTCAGGCCCCCATTCTCTCTGCCCGATGAGTGTTCTCGGGGCGTCTCGGCATTTCTTGCAGCCACTCCCTCAGCGGTCACAGAGGGGCCCATCCTCACGGAGGGACTCCCCCCTCTGCACTCGCCTTCTCCCACTGCCCTGTTTCTGTCCCTCAAGGCCAGTAGTTATCAAGTGGGGATGACGCTGAACCCCAGGGGACACTGGGCGATGTCCAGAGAGGTGCCTGGCTGCCGTGACTGTGGCGGGGTATGGCTCGGGCATCTGGTAGGTGAAGGTCACGGATGCTGCACAACATCCTGGTGGGAACAGGATGGCCACCCAGGGTCATCCAGCCCCACGTCACCCGTGTGGAGGGGAAGACCCCTCTCCAAGCACTTAGGGCCCTGGGATGTGACCTGCTTCCTGGGTCACTTGTCTGTCTCCCCGACGAGGCTGTGAACTGCACGTGGGCCCAGATCCATCCTATTTGCTGCTGTAAGCACAGCACCCAAAAGACATTCAGCAGGTGCTTAGCAAGTGCTGAGTGAATAGCGTCAAGTATAAATACACACTTCTACTCTGCCACCTATCTTTAACCAGGAGAATGCCGGCTACATTCTTTCCAAAATCCAATCAGCACAACATTACTAATGTAAATTCCAGCTTTTCCCTCTCGGACAAACACTTTACCAAAATATGCAACTTTTTTTTGGTGGGAAGAGATTGTCCTGACTTCTACTCACTTCCTGAGGCCTGTGGAAATAAACCTTTATGTACTTAAAGTTATACAGAATATAGAATAAAATTAATAACAAAACCAAAAAAGCCAATCAACAGATCTGGTTGTGAACACAAACACATACTGAGGGGCAGAAATGAAATTATGGTCAGTGAGTATCTCTTAAGTCAGGGAACAACCAAAATGTCTCAGTCCTGCTGCAGAGAATGAGGCTGCCCATGGACATCGATCCTTCCTTCCGCCTGTAATAATGGCACCCCGCTTTCAGTGGGTCATACGGCCACCCGGCTGAAGTAGAACCTCCCAGTCTCCCTCACAGCCAAGAACGGCCAGCTAAGTAGGGTCTGGCAAATGGGATGTTAACAGTGTATGCCACTTCTGGACTGTTTTTTCAAAAGGAATGGAGGTTTGCTCCCTTTGCCCTCTCCTTCTTCCTGCTGGCTGGGATGCAGAGGCAATGGCAGGAGCTGAAGCAGCCACCTCAGACTCCGGGGTGGAAGCCATGGGCAGAGGAGGGCACTCCCTCTGGGACTGGGCACATCACTGGGCCTGACCATTCACAGCGTCCCAACCCCCTTGCTGCAGGAATTGGCCCTGGGATGGACAGGTGTGGAAGGTGGCCCAGTGAGTGTCAGACCCAGGGCTTCCACTGGAACTACAGAGGACAAGGCACTCCACCTCCGAAACAAGGGAAGCAGCCAGGACATGAGCCTGGAGCTGTCAGCGGTCATCCTAAGTTCCCTACAGGGAAACCTTCCCAAAAATTCATCACTCAGAGGTGAGCAGAGATGGAGGGATTCACCTGAACTCCACTTTCATACCAAAAATACAGGACAACATCACACGAGGGAGAGAGAGAAAGCAGAGAGCAGGGCACCTGAAGAAGCGGAACCCGCTACTCCGACATTCCTGTCAGTCAGAAGCAGACAAGATGCAGGAGAGGATGGGAGGGAGTACGTCCTGCAACAACTTAAAAGACAGATGCGCCAAGTAACCCGGCCTTGAAGTATGTAACACAACAACTGATTCAACGACAAGAAGAAAACCCGCAGCCACGGTGGGACGTTTCACGGCCTCTCACAGCAACTGACAGAATAAGCAGGTGGGGAAAAAAGATCACTAAGGATATAGAAGACTTAAATAGCACAACTGCAAAGCTGACCTCGTGACCTACATAGATCGCTGTACTTTGCAACACAGCTCTTTTCCAGGTTACGCGCACTGGGCTATGAAGTGAATCTCAATGAAATTTCAGAAACCTGGAATCACACAGAACCCATCCTCCAACAGCCCCGTGCAGTGACGGCAGGAAACGCGTACAGGCAGCCCTCAGAGATGCTGAGGGCTCAGCTCCAGACCACCGAGGTAAAGCAGGCGTCACATTGCAGCAAGGCGCACGAACTCTGCGGTTTCCCGGTGCACGTGGGAGTTATGTCTTCACTGCAGCGTCGCCTAGTATAGCGTGTGATGGCGCTACATCTAGAAAGCTAGTGTGCATACCTTCATCAAAAACACTTTATTGCTAAAAAATGCTTACCATCATCTGACAATGCAGGGTTGCAACAAACCTTCAATTTGTAAAACAAACAAACCCCACAGTATCTGCAAAGCACGATAGACGAGGCAGGCCTGGAATGAAACGATGACTAGAAAATGCTATGTGTTCGGAAACGAATGACATACTTCTGAACGGCGCATGGGTCAGAGAGGATTGGCAGCTGGAAAATGTTTTAAACTGAAGGACAGAGAGAAGGCTGCACATCAGACCTGCAGACGCAGCTGAGGCTGTACTCAGAAGGAAATGCGTGGCCTTAGGCGCGTGGATTAGAAAAGGACAGGAGTGGAGAAAACCCACAGGAAGGTGTGAGACAGCGAGAAGGAGCAGGGGAAAGGGAGGGTCTACACCAGCCCAGCTCACCTCATCACTTCGATGTAGCCCTTGGCGGCGGCCACGTGCAGGGCAGAGGCCCCCGTGCGGGGATGCCGGGCCTCGGGCATGGCGCCCCCGTTCAGCCAGCACCTTGTGTCGTGAAGGAGCAATTCCTCCTCGGCCCGTCTGGCTGCCTCCACATCCACCCCTGGGAGGACGAGAAGGGGGAACAGGTGGAACTCACACCCCGAGATCCAGGAAGCACACGGTGGTACCCAGCCTGGTCCCCCTGCTCTGTGGGCGCCAGGGACTCAGGGACCTGGACCAGCTCAGCACTTCCCAGCCATGCTCTGTGCGGTCCTGGGCTCCACTGAGGGTCTCCGACTCACTGCTGGAGGCTGGGAAGATGGAGACCGCAGGCCTTTTCCCATTTTAACCCAAAGTATTGCCTGTGTCATTATTTCTAAGTATAAAACCTCCAGTTCACTGAGCAAACGCAGCGTTCGGTCACCCTGACATCTCCTAGCACTGCCAATACAGCCCTCAGCCAGGCATTCGGTCACCAGGACCACGCTGAGCACTCATGAGGACATACCCAGCAAAAAGCCACTGAGCGGTGTGCGTCCCGCTGGGGCGGCAGCACCTGCCCACCAGGCGCAGATGCGCTCTCGGCGTGCCGTCACCTGCACCAGCTGGCCAGAGGCCAGCACGCTTCCTCACCAGTCGATTTCACTGTCTCCGACCGGTTTCGTAGCAAGCTGTACCGTATTTATGGCTGCAAAAGGCCAGTTATGACTTTCAGTTAACTGTGGATCGAAACAGTCAGCTTTGCTGAGGCTGGAATGTCATCTGCTGGCTGTCACTGAGAATCTGTACTTTGCAGGTTATAAACTACTGAGACGGGAGTCAAAAATGGCCTTTTCTAGAGAATGTGTGCACCTTCTCCTGGGAGTTTTATCACCGGCTGTTACTTTTGCAGTTGTGACATTTCTCACTCACCCCAGTGCTGCCCAGAGCTGAGCCGTCCTGCACAAAAGCTGTCAGCCACGTGCAGCTACGGAGCACCTGAACTGTGGCGTCTCCCCTCTGAGATGTGTAGTAAGTGTGAACCACCCACCGGGTTTCCAAGTATGATTTTTTAAAAAATGTGTGGCAGCTCACAAAGTTTTTTTATATTGATGTCTTGGACATACTTTTGTTAAATAAAATGTTATTAAAATTAAGTTCACCTGTTTGCTTTTTCTTTTTTGAAATTCACCTACTTGAAAATCCTCAAAGACGCACATGGCTCGCACCGGCTTCCCGCAGGGCAGCGCTGGCACGGACCCCGTGCACGCTAAAACGTGACAGAGGCTACCAAAGCCCCACGCCCCCTGCCCACCTCATCCTGCTCCTTGCGGCCCGAGCGGTGGCCGCCATCACAAACCTGCTTTCACAAATGCGAACCTGGTTGTATGTCCTTATTACAATACCGCAAACGTCTGCTCCAGGGTTACAGTGGGACCCCCGAAACACAATCCCCCACCAGGACCAAATCCTTCCGGGTCCGGCTGCACATTGGCGCCACCCGGTGGCACCTGGGCGCTGGAACTAAACTCCAACGGGCTCATCTGTGAGTCTCCAGTGGCTATCCCAGGAATGCATGGTTGGTTAGGGCACATCTCCCAGGCCCAGACTGGGGTGGGGGCCTGCAGAGTGCGGGGGACTCAGAGACCCACCCTCTCCCACTCCTCTTCAAAGGGAATCGCCTACATTCAGCCCTGTTACAGATGCAGGCGCCCTGCTGCGGGAAGGGCGGAGTTTGCTGGCCTTTCATTCAGCAAACGCAGTTACGACCTGCCTGTTCATACCCATCCTTCTGCAGTTCTGCCTTTTGCTGAGATTTGCCCGAGTTTATTAACAGAGCTCTTGATGGAGGTTGGCAACCTACGTCCTGTGGGTACAGGCCACCTGTTTGGTCTTTTACTTTCTTCGTGGTGGCGGTGGTAAAAAAAATGTAACATAAAGTTCACCTATTTCACTATTTGAAAGTATGCCATTCAGTGGCATTCAGGACACTCATAGTGCACAGCCATTGACTCATCCATCTGTGGCACTTTTTCATGCCCCCAGTGGAAACCTCACACCCCATTCATCAGTCACTCCCTGTACCTCCCTCCTAAGGCCCCTGGCAACCACCTACCTACTTCCTGTCACTGGAAGGCACTCGTGTTTTTAAATAAAGATTTAATAGAATGTGGCCACACCCACTCACTTACATATCCTGCCTGCCTGTTTCCCCCACTGTGGGGGGCAGGGTGGGCACTGGTAAAATGACAGCGCATCCTGAAAAGCCTAAAATATTTACTGCCTAGAATATCCGCCAAGCCCAGCTTAGGTCATTCATTTATAGATTATCAATTGATCCGCTTTTCCTTTGGTGTCAGCCACATCCTCTCACAATGACAAACGACAAGACGTAGGCCAGCGGGTGGAGGGCCTCCAGCAGGTGGCCTAGGTGTGGAACAGCTAGAACACTGGGAATGCAGGTCTTCAGCTATGATCCAGGGTGGCCAGCTGTTTCCCACAGCGGCCACAACCACCAATGCCCCTGCCGGCCAGAAATGGGCGTGCCCTGGCCCTGCCTCGCCAGCCCTGGGACTGACTGCCCACGCTGCCTGCCTTTGAGAGGGAGTCCCTCCCTCCACCTGTCTCTGATGTTGGGATTCTGAGTGGGATTGCTTCAAATGTTTCAGAAACTCTTCAAGTGTCCTGCCCAGTTCCAAGTCCCTGTGGGTCCTCAACCATGGCCCTTCAGAGTAACGTGGCCAGGGGGTCCTGTCGGCACAGGACACCGTGCTGCGGCCTGGGCTGTGGGGACGGCATCCATAGCGGAGCCGTTGACTGGACTGGCCAGCATCCATCCCGCCTCTATAACGTCTTCCTTCTCCTCACCCCTGCTATCAACCCACCTGGTTGCGACATGACTGAGCCCCACAGCGTGGCTCCACGGGCACCCACGTCACCAGGCCTGACCATCCTCCCTGCCACAGTGACCGGCTCAGGGGCAGGCTTGTGACCAAGGCCCAGGCTTGCATCAGGCAGAGGGCCGTGGCCAGGACTACTGAGGGACCTACTTCTACTTCAGCTGGGGTATCAGCCTGCACTGCTGGAAGCCTTGCTAAGCATCTCACTGAGAGAACCTGCCCAAGAATGACGTCAGTGCAGAGTTCAGCAGAGGGATGGGGGGATGCTTTTAACTTCGTCTGTGCCCCTGGATCAAACCATGCCTGAAGTCCATATAACTCCTAGATGTCAGTTACACAAGCCCATAAATTGCCTTCTTTTTTTAACTGTGGTAAAATACACACAGAATTTACCATCTTAACCATTTTTACACACGCGGTTCAGCAGCATTAAGTACACTCACGCTGTTGAGCAGCCACCATCACCATCCATCTCCAGAACTCTCTCCTCTTGCAAAAGTGAAACCCTGCATCCATTAAATAACTCCTCACCCTCCACTCCCCCAGCCCCTGGCAACTACCTTCTACCCTCCATCTCTATGAGTCTGACTATTTTAGTCAAATCCCTCACATACGTGGAATCACAGTATTTGCACTTTTTGTGCCTGACTTATCTCCTTAGCATACCATCCTTAAGCTTCACCCATGCTGTAGCCAGGGTCAGAATGCCCTCCTTCTTCAGGCTGGGTACTATTCCACTGCACGTACACGCCACACGGTGCTTGTCCAGGAGGCATCCTTCAATGAGCACCTGGGCTGCGCCCACCCTTTTGCTACTGTGAACAATGCTGCTGTGCACAGGGGTGTGTGAGACTCCCCTGGCCCGAGCCAGGTTGCCATGGGTTCTGGTGCTCGCAACGAGTCGCGCCTCATTCAGCAGCTGAGCCAGGAGGTCCGGAGACCTTCCAGCGGCGACCCAGATTCTGCCCACCACACTCCGCCAAGGCTTCCGTGTGAAGGCGAGCATCGCGGGGCCACGTGGGCCAAGGCCTCTGGATCCCAGAGGCAGCAGCCGCGGTGCTCTTTGCAGCCTGTCCCACCCCTAGCAGCACAGCAGAGAGTCCTCCCGTCAGTACCACCAGCCTTTGTGCCTGCTTGGCCCTACCGGCCAATATCTCCCCCCCACCTTCTCCTTGCCCTGCAGAAGGGCACACAGGCCCCCGTGAGAAGGTGACGTGAGCTACAGGCAGTTCCTGTAGAAACACACAGAACATCTGAGAAATCACCCACCCCTGCTGGCCATTCTTGGCCCAGAGAAGCGGCCTGCAAGCATCGCCCTGCAGACTACTTTTTAACTACAGAGGGAGGAAGATGCTTCTGAAGTAGAGTCACCTGGGCGACCCCCTGAAGGAAGTTTGAAGTTACCACCACCAGTAACGGGGGGGGGGGGGGGGGGGGGGCAGACAGACCATGTGTCCCCGAGGCACGTGCTGAGAGGTTCCTGCCAAGGATGCTGAACCGAAGAACCAGTCAGGTCCAGGCTGAGGGACCACCGTGTGAAACAGGGGAGGTGAGGGGAGTGAGGGCTGGTCCAGAGGGAGGGAGACCAAGGTGACAGGAGGGCCGGGTACCGGGAGGGAGCCGGGCAGGTCCCGAAGCAGCGGGATAAGGCGACAGTGCCCAAGATAGGTAACATTTCACCATCACAGTCAGCGTCCAGACGCTGAGGGGAGAGAAACAGTGTCCCACCCCCGTGGCGGTTACGAGGAAAGTGGCCTTGTTTTACATCTGGGCTCCTGCGTCTCCCCAGGTGGAGCAACCGTGTCTGAAACATCTCAAAATGGTTCAGGAAGGAGAGGGAGGAAGCCAGGGAGGAGGAAGAGAAAGAGGGAGGGAGGGAGGAAAGGCGGGGAACGGCAATTTACGGATGGGGGCGGGGAGAGGGAGGAAGCACATGCAAATGTGCCAAAAGGCAAAACCCGCAGAGCCTGTGCTTTATGACTCCACTTATACAGAACGTCCAGAACAGGCACATCTGTGGAGACAAAGCCAATGGGCGGCTTCCCAGGGCCGAGGGGGCTGGAGGATTGGGGGGTGACAGCTCAGGGGTGTGGGGTTTCTTTGGGGATGATCAAAATCCCCTAAAACCAATGTGGTGATGGACGCACAACATTGAGTGTCAATAAACTAAAAAAACAAAACAAACAAACAAAAAAACAACCAGATCTATACTTTCAAGGCTGAGCTGTCCGCACCGAGTCCTGCCTCCATAAAGATGCTAAAGAGCTCCGGTCAGTCTCAGCGAAGGCCATAAAGCCACCTGTCGGACTGCAGTTGAAACCCGCCTCTGAGTTGGAAGCTTTTCGAGATAAAAAGTGGATGAGAGGAGGGAGGAGACCCCGGCGCTGCCCTAGTTTTGCTCACTCCCCAACATGAACCAAACAGGGACCTCAGCCGTCCATCTCAGGAGCCCTGCAAGGCTCCCACGGCCACCAACACATGACCTGCCTGGGTCAGGCCTTTGGCCCTCCCATCCCAGCCAGAGCGCTGCAACCCGACCAAGCCAGGAACCCGGGCGTCACCTGGGGCTCCCCGGCCCATGTTCTTCATCAGCCTCCCTGCGCCCGCACGGCCCCCAAGACCCACCAGGCCCTGCACTCACACCTTCTCATGACTGAACCCTGACCACTGGCTCACTCCAGCAACCAGACAGTCACCCTCACACACAGAGAGCGGGGCTCCAGAAGCCATGCTTATGACCCTGCACGGCTGCAGGGCTCCGGAGACTCAGTGATGCTACCTGCTGTCCCCCACCCAGACTTGCCCATGCACCCTACATGCCATCTGGTCCTAGACAGCTATTTTTAGGGGGGTGGGGGGAGGGAGGCCACAAGCCCCTCTGAGATCCTGCTAGAAGTAACATACACTCCGCCTAGAAAACTGAACTGGCCACATACAGGCCTTGGGGGGTCCTGAGCCCCATATTAGGGACCCCTGGGGTTCAGCGGTCCTGAGCCCAGGAGACCGGTCCCCCAGAAGCCTCTGCATCCCTCTGCCTGCTTGCTAGTAAAACTCCCACGAAGACCTGCAGTCTCACCTCATTGGCCCCTGGACCTGCCCTGCCTCAGTTTCCTCAGTTACTCAGAGGACAAGACAAAGCTTCGGGTCAATGATGGTTTGTGCTCTTATTCTGTGTGGAGCAGAGACACAAGCACTCCCTCCAGTGCCTCGATTACTCAATTAACAGTCCCAGCAACCCTGAGGGTAGGTGTTCACACCCAGTTTCCCAAGTATGGACAGTGAGGGAGGTGAAGGGGGTCAGGGTCCTAGGAAGTGGAGGGCCCGCCCTTGGCAGCCCCCGAGGCCCACCTCTGCGGGCGATCTCCGCCTTCAGCAGCCCCTCCATGGGGTCAGACTCAGCCAGGTCCAGGGGCAGGTCCCCATCGCTGTTGACAGCGGCGATGTTGGCCCCATGGCTCAGGAGGTACCTGGGGGCAGGGCGAGGTCAGGGCCGAGGGCTCCAAGCCCTAGCCCCAGCCCCCGTCAGGCCTCACCCATCCTCCCCGCCTCACCTGGCGATGTCCAGGTAACCACAGGAGGCGGCCACGTGTAGGGGCGTCCAGCCCTCGTTGTCTGCCTGGTTCACGGTGGCGCCCTGCTCCACCAGGAAGCGCACCACCTCCAGGTTCTCGTCGATGCAGGCCTGGAGGGCGGGGACAGGGCTATCAGCCCTCACCCACTCGACACCGCACTCCTGGCAAGACTGGACTCCTGATGGGGATCCAGGCGCCAACTGGCCACAACATTCAAGGAGAGGACCCCAGTGGCCCTGGGATAGGCCCTGCCCCCAGAGGCCCCTCCAGCCACCTAGCTGTTTAAGACACCCTCCCCACCCCGGTTTCCCAGTGGTCAGGTCAGTCAGGCATCTGGAGCTCACTGGAGACCATGAGAGGAGGGCTCCCAGCAACCAGGCAAGTAGGAACTGGATAGAGAAGAGAGGGGTCTTCATCCAGGTGTAGGAATCCTGACTGATGCTTACAGGTGAGATGTTCTCCACAGTCAACACTGGAGGGTGGGGCTTCCAGTGATGGACCAAAGGGAAGAGACCTGACACCTTCCCCTCAGACCCAGGGGTCCAGCCACCAGCCTCTCCTCCCTCAGACCCAGGGGTCCAGCCACCAGCCTCTCCTCCCTCAGACCCAGGGGTCCAGCTCCCAGCCCCTCCTCCCTCAGACCCAGGGGTCCAGCCTTCCAGCCCCCTCCTCCCTGAGACCCAGGGGTCCAGCCCCCAGCCCCTCCTCCCTCAGACCCAGGTGTCCAGACCCCCAGCCCCTCCTCCCTCAGACCCAGGGGTCCAGCCTTCCAGCCCCCTCCTCCCTCAGACCCAGGGGTCCAGCCTTCCAGCCCCCTCCTCCCTGAGACCCAGGGGTCCAGCCACCAGCCTCTCCTCCCTCAGACCCAGGGGTCCAGCTCCCAGCCCCTCCTCCCTCAGACCCAGGGGTCCAGCTCCCAGCCCCTCCTCCCTCAGACCCAGGTGTCCAGACCCCCAGCCCCTCCTCCCTCAGACCCAACAGCATCTCTGCAGGAACTGACCATGGCCCTGCCTCATACCCGGAAGGGAGACAGCTAGATCCCCGGGGCCCAAGGCTGTGCAGGGCTGGTAAAGTCTCCAGGTCCCTGGGAATGCGGGGCAGAGCGAGGGTACTAGGAGGGATTCCTACACTGGGAGACACGGCCGTGTGAGCATGTGCCCAGGGCCTGGGGTCCAAGGAGAGGCAGCTTCCATGCACTGAGGGCCTACTATGCACAGGGCGTTTCCATGGGCCATTGTCCCTCATCCTACCGCTGTCAGGATCCTGTTTCATGGAGGAAGAGTCAAAGCTCAGGAGACAAAAGCCCTTGCCCAAGGTGGCACAGCAAGCGGGCCCGGAGAAGGGACTTGGCCCAGGGCGCACGCAAACTCCAGGTGGCCACTGGGACCCGAGCAGCGCCTGGTAGATGGCGGTGGCCCTGGACTCCTGGGTCCTCAGGGTAAGTTAACCCTCAGCTCCCTCACCTCTCCCAAACCATCCATCTGCAGAAGAGTGGAGGAAGCTACGAGGGCCAAGAGCATGAAGTCATGGAAACTCAGGCCGCGAAAGGGGGGCCACACGTGCCCTGGGAACGGGATGAACTCTGGGCTCCGTTTATTTCCACTCGGTTGTCATGGTGATGGGGGGGGCAAGGAGGGAGATGGGCCTTTCCCTTTCAAGGACCTGGCCGGGCACAGGCATCCATGTGAAAGATGGCTGAGGCCCGGGCACCAGGGATCCAAAAATCCAGGCACCAGCCCCTCCTCCCTCAGACCCAGGGGTCCAGGTTCCCCGACTCCTCCCTGTTTAGACCTAAGCATCCTGGCTCACAGTCCTTCCTAGTCCAGACCCAGACCCCTGGGCACTAATTACAAGGCAACTTCAAGGAAGGGGTAGAGCACACCAGTCACCTCAAGCAGCTGACAAACCGGCCTGAGGTAGGGACTGAGGCTTGAGAACTTCCGGGGACACAACCTAGGCAGGGACCAATGCCTGGGGACCTGCTCTGGGAAGGATGCAGAGCAGAAACCACAGCCCTAGGTCTCACCCAGACCATGTGAGCAGCTGTCCCGGGTTGCACGAGGCTGGGGGTTTCCTGGGACCTGGGACTTTCAGTGTTAAAACCAGGCCAGTCCCCGGCACACCAGCCAGCACTGGTCACCAGACACCCAGACCTGACCCAAACCCCAGCTGCCCCGCTGGCCGGCTGTGTGACCTGAGGCAGGGACTCCCCCTCTCTGAAGCTCAGAGGCCCTAATCCTTCAGGCCTCCTGCAAAGCCCTGGAAAGGGAGTTTACCAAGTGCGTGCCTGCCGTGGGGGTTGAGGGGGGTCCCACTTAACAGGCCAGGCTGGAGTGGCCTTTGGCAGGGCCCCGGCCCGTGGGGGGGGGGGCTGCAGAATGGGGCTTGGCCTGAAAAACAGATCCAAGAACCCCTTCGGGAAGGTCCAAGGGAGTCAGGAGTAGGCATGGTGGTAGAGGAAGGGGGACACTGAAGCCTGAAGCCTCTTTCCTGGGTGTGCCAAGCTCTGAGATCCCGCAAGGCCTCAGGAAGTGGGACCCTCCTTGAGATGGAAGACAATGTCCCAGATAACACTGGGGCCTCTGCAGGGGACAGACCTGGGGAGAGGGAAAGAGAAAGGGGGGAGGGGTACCACTTAGACCAGGGGCTGCAACCCCTCAATTGAAGGTCTACGGTGCTTCATGAAGGGTGTTTGTCTTTCTTCACAAGAGCTCTGCCTGGGAGGGACTGGCTACTGGCCCCATTTAACAGATAAGAAACCTGAGGCACAGAGAGAAAAGACACTAATTCAAGGTCACAAAGTTGAGGAGCTGAGATGAGAACTCAGGTCTGTCCCATTTTCCTAAACTGCTCCTCTTCCCAGGAAGTGGGCCTCTTCAGGCATCTGTCTCATCCTCCTACCCTCTGCCAACCTTTCCTTCCCAGGGTCCTCTCTGCGTCCAAACCCTAAGGGTTCTGGCAGGGAAAAGAGGGCTGGGGGCTGAATCCATCTGGGGAGAATAGGAAGGAGACGGCCTCAGGGACAGAGGGAGGGGATGGAGGATCTTCTGTGGCCTGTCCCTGGTGGTCCCACTGGAGGAGGGGAAGGAGTGATAAAAGCACCCAAAATCAGAGAGCCCTGGTTCTGGGACATAAGGTGGCCCTGGTTCTGGAACACGGGAACACTGGAGGCAGAAATCAGGGTGTCTTCTTGGAAAGGCAAGGGGACCCAGACTGTAGAGAGTGAGGACTAACAGGGTTCTCAAACCCTCAGTATGGTGCTATGACATGGGGCTAGAAGAGATCGTGCACTCTGTGGGAGGGAGAAGCTGCCCAAATCCACAGGAGAGTATCAGAGCAGAGAAAGCAAGATAGCCAGGGGATAGACAGGTGGCCCAAAGCCAGGAAGAGGTGGATGCCTTGAGTTTGCCCAGAAAAAAAAGGTAATGGTGCAGGTCTAGGCAAGGCAAGAGGAGTGAGGGGGAGAGCAGGTGCCTGGAGAAGAAACATCCCTGAGAGAAGGCCCACAGTGGGAGGCTTGAGGTGGCACAGGACCCGGAAGGAGAATGAAGAGGGCAGGAGGCGGAGGAGGGAGCAGGGGAGAGAGGATGCACTGGCCCAGATGGGGCAAGCATCCACTTCAAGTGCACAGAGCCTTGAAGGCAGTGGCTCAGGAAGGAGCATCCTTAGATAGCAACAGATGACAGAGACCAAGGACGAGAAGGAGAAACCCGAAAGGAGTGTCATGGAAGGTGCTGGACCTAGTCAAAGAGGTGGCTCAAACCAGAGACCAGGGGAGGAAGCAGCACAGACCCAGGAAAGACAAGGGTGCTGCGCAGTGGAAGTGGTACCTGCCTAGAGGGGAGAAAACGGGCCAGAGGTGCTACAAGTATTGCCAGAAGAGGTGGCGCTGGTGGAGCTGGAAGAAGCAGCACAGACTCAGGAAAGAGGTGCAGCAGTGGGCGGCAGGGTAGAGAGGGCACTGGCGGAGATGGCCCGGGAGAGACTAGTAAAGAGGGCTCAAGGTCGGGGAAGAGCAGCGTCAAGCGACAAGACGAGGACCGGTGAGGTGGGCTGGACTGGGGCCCTCAGCAATGGCTCAAGTCCAGTGAGAGGGCAGCGCAAGACGGCAAAGACCAGGGCCAGTCCAAGTGGTTCGGGATTGGAAGAGGGGAGCTCGACGTAGGTGGGATGGGAAAAGGGAGTCAAAACGGGAGGGAAAGGACCGGGGCGGCAACCACGGTGCACACCAGGACTGGGAGGGAGGGTGCTCGAGGCGGCGCAGACCCAGGGCGGATCAGGTCCCCGGGAGGGGCCCGGGCGGGAGCGCTGACCTGGTGCAGGGCGCTGATGCCGTCGGCGTTGGTGGAGTCCAGCACGGCGCGGGCGGGCTGCGGGGCGGTAGGGTCGGGCTCGGCGCCGGGGCCGGGGTCGGCCGCGCGCAGCATCAGGCGCGCCTCGTCCAGGTCGCCGCCCGCGCAGGCCGCCAGGAACTCGGCCGCGCGTTCGAAGCGCACGGTGCGGGCGCGCCGCTCCCCGGGGCCCGGCTCGGAGCCCGCCCGCGCCCCCCACCGCCGCAGCTGCTCCTGCCGCCGCTCCCGGGCCGCTGCCGCCGCCGCCCCGGGGCCCGCCCCCGGGCCGTCCTCGCCCGACATAGCGCCGCCCGCCCGCCCGAGAGCGAGCGAGCGACGCCCAGCTCTGAACCCTGAGCCGCCGCCGCCCGCCCCGGGGCCGCCGGGAACTGCCGCCCGCCCCGCGCTGCCGGAGGATCTACCGGCCCCCGCCCGGCGCGCGACGTCACCACGCCGCTCCAGGGCGCGCTGGGAAATGGAGTCCGCAGCCTGGAGAGGTGAAGGGCAGCCGCCGCAGGGAAGGCCGCGGGGGGCGCTGGGAAATGGAGTCCAAGAGCGGAAATTGCTCCTGGCAACATTCCGGCCTCGATCTGCCCCGAGGCACACTGGGAAATTCGCAGGTGTGAGGTGTCAAAGGAAATCTGACTGGGAGGACGCTCCCGGGAACTCCGGGAGACGGAGTCTAACGGCAGGAGGCGTGCCCCCAGGGCATGCTGGGAAATGTAGTTCACCGCATCAAGGTGACGAATTGCTGCTCCCCAGACCTGGTAGGAAAAGGCTCGACAGCCTGGGAGTCCTAAAAGATATCGAACTAATTTTACCATATACCTTATCCACTTTCCTCATACTATGCAACTTATTTAATTTGGGTTTTTATGCTCCCTTCAACTAGAAATAAACCCCAGGAGGACAGGGATTTTTGTCTTTTGTGCACTCCCAGTTCCCAGTACCCGAAACTGAGCCTAATAGAACGCGATCGAAAATAGTTTTGTTTGAATGAATGAATGAATGGATTCCCTAGGTCGTGGGAAACACCAGGACACCATGGGAAATTGAGTCCACAACCCTTAGATCATGAAGACAATTCTCTTCCAAGCCTCCCCGGTGATCGCCCAGGGCATGCTGGGAAGTAAAGCTTGCTTTACAAAGATCATGGCCATCGGTCGCTGGGCACGCTGGGAAATGTAGTCCGTAAGGCCATGCCCCTGAAGGTACAGTTGGTCCCAGGTAGAATCTGAAAGCACCCCAAGACATCAGGCTCAAAGGCAAGAGAAATCCAGAGTCCCTAATGGCAACCCCTGGATCACATCCGGAAAAGAACCCAAGAGGCGAGGTCCTCAATGACAAGGCTCTCAGAACCTTCACTGCCCCCTCCTTCTACAGCTAGCACACTGGGACGTGGAGCACGCTGGGAAATGTAGTCCGAGCACTACACCCTCACAAAACATGCTGGGATTTGTAGTCTGGCGCGAGGAGTGCGAATACATGGAGGGCGAATGGTCTCACACATAGCACTCTGAAATCCGAAATAATCCTCATCTTAGGTACTCTGCACCTAAATCTTCATTGGGAAAGAGCCGGGCACTTTGCGAACCTAACAAAGGCCCATCAAAATCGCACAGAAAGGTGCTGAAATCCAGACAGAGGCAACAGACTTTTTTTCCCCCAAGGGACGTTGGAGCAGCCTACCCACTCTAAGTCCTTGGGCCTGTGCAAAGAAACAAACTACAAGTCCCATGAGGCTTGGGGACCGCCGCGATGGATACAGAGGGGAGAGCAGTCCTAGTGGATCTTGGGATGTGTAGTCCCTAAGTCCCACACTTCCCACTTAACACGCACACCCACCTCCTTCTCCGAGGAGCTTAAATCATCCATCTGTCGTTAGGGTTCCTGTGCATGACTGTGATAATTGTTATATCGCAAGCTGGGTCTAATGGGCCACGTAGAACAAGGGCTATATTCCCAGCCTCCTTGAAGCTGGAGATAGTTATATAATTAACTTCCACCAGTGGGATTGAGTGGGTGGGAGACTGTCTCTGCCTTCCATTTTGCCCGCTCCTACTGTCTGTAAAGAAGGCTGACAGGTCAGTCTCATTGTCTTAATTGACTCGGGCTCTTCCGAGGAAAATACCACAGACCACGTGGCTTAAACAAGGGCCATTTACTTCTCATGGTTTTCTGGTGAGAACCTTCCTCCTGACTTATAGATGGCCACCTACTGGTGTGTCCTCACATGATGGAGAGAGGTCTCTGGTCTCTTCATCTACGTATAAGGACACTAATTCCATCATGGGGGGCCCACCCTCAAGCCCTCAACTAAACCTGATGACCTCCCCAAGGCCCTACCTCCCAACACCAGTCCACTGGAGCTTCAACATATGGCTTTTGGGGAGGAGACGGGGGAGACATCCAAGCCTTCAGTTCCCAGCACTTACCCTCTGACAAAGGCAGCAACATCGTGGGGATGGTAGACACAAACGAAGGAACCCATGCCCGGACTTCACAAAACAGCCCCATCTCAACTCTGACTCAACTATTTTGTCTAAACAGCAGTAATTGGTAGATTTGAGGCCCAGGAGCCAGACCTTCATGCTCATTACTATAAGTTCTGTTTTGAAAGTCATAGAGGCACACCAGCAAATGGTGGGCAATAATTTGTCACAAAGCGACCCTCCCAGAGACAGCGTTGCAAATGTTTTTATTTGGCTGGGTTTTACATTTGTAAATTCAGATGTAATTCCCATCCTGAAAAAGCTACCATTTCAAAGGGTGCAATTCAGTGGGTTTGTTTTTTTTTTTAAATCTAGTCACAAGGTTGTGCAGCCATGACTACTACCGAATTCCAGAGCATCTTCACCACCCCTCACAAAGAAACACCATTTCTTAAGCCATCGCCATCACCACCACCACCACCGCCACGTTCCTCCCTTCCTCCAGTCCCTGGAGACCACTACTCACTTCCTGCCTTGGTGGACTTGCCTTCTGGGAATTTCGTATCGATGGAATCCCACAAGATGTGGTCTGGCTTCTTTCACACGTGATGATTTTGAGATTTGTCTGCGTTGTAGCCAGTGTCAGCACCTCACTTCTTTTCATGGCTCAGTGATAGTCCCTGAGATCCATGCATTGGTTAACGGACCTTTCGGTTGTTTCCACCTCTTGGCTATGGCGAATAATTCTGCTGCCAACAATCGTACGTTTTTGTGCGGATATAGGTTTTCTGTTCTCTTGGAACAGCACTGCTGAGTTCTCTGGTAACTCTACATGTAACATGTGTTTTTGTTTTTGTTTTTTAACGGAGGTACTGGGAATTGAGCCCAGGACCTCCTGCATGCTAAGCACGCGCTCTACCACTGAGCTATCCCCCCACCCCCTCTACGTTTAACTTTTCAAGGAACCACGGGACTGTTTCCCAAAGTGGCTGCACCATTTTCCATTCCCACCACAGTGTGTGAGGGTCCAACTTTTCACATCATCACCGCGGCTGTTGAGGATCAGATCAGATCGCGAGTCCCTGGCCTCGGCATTTACCCGAGTGGTAACCACGTGTTAATAATAACAATCAAAGAATTCAGCAGGTGTCTAAAAGTGTAGCGTTTATTTCAAGCCACAGATGGGGCACACACTCCAAGGGCGCCCAGGTGCCTCGGGGTGGGCCAGCGTCCCCACCTCACTTCCAGCGACCTCCAACGCGGCCCTTCCCGGCCCCCTTCCGGCTGTAGGAGAAGGAGGGTTATCAGGCAGGACTGACCCTTGAGAGGGGGCCCCTGCCCTCAATTCAGGAAGTCGATCCCCTCCAAATACCCGCCCTCCCCACCAGGGGAAGAGGCCAGCAAGTGCCTTCCCGTTGGGTTCACTGACTGGGGTGGAGCGATTAACCATCACAGGGGAAGTTGACATCAGTGCATGAGTTCAGGATGTTCATTTGGGTGCTGATAAGTGTTTATGGATACAGGGGCTGGGGAACGAAGGGATGGGTGACTGAGGGAGCAACATGCCAGAGGGGACCGGGAGGCTGGGGTGAAAGAGACAGGAGGATGGAAAATGAGAGAAAGTGAATAGAGATCAGACGGGTGGTAGGGAGGGATGCGGAGCAGCCGGGAGACCCAGCAAGAACAGGAAGAAAGGTTGACAGCTGGGCTTCTCAGCCTCAGCACTGGTGACATTTGGGCCAAATCATTCTGTGGTGGGGGCCGTCCTGTGCCTTGTAGGGTGTTGAGCAGTGTCCCTGGGCTCCACCCACCAGGTGCCAGTAGCATCCCCCTCCCCAAACATGTTCCAGACATTGCCCCGTGTCCCCTGGGGCGGGGGCGGGGCAAGACCACCCCCTCCCCAAGAACCAGTGATTTAGAGGGACATAGAAACAGGGATGGGGGGTAGGGTAGAGCTTGTGCTTAGCATGCATGTGGTCCTGGGGTCAATCCCCAATACCCGCATCAATAAATAAATACACAAATAAACCTAGTTACCTCCCCCTCCCAAAAAAGGAAAAGAAAAAAAAGCAAGGATTGAGACTCCAAGAGAGTTGGAGCGTGGAGAGAACTTTTCCCAAGAAAGAGGGACAAAGGTAGGGCCCCCAAGAAAGGGTGAGAGACTGAAACTCACAAAGTGGGGGGAAGTTAGAGGGAAGGAAAGAGAGGCCCTGAGAGTCAGAGGGAGGGGGGTGGGGCCAGGGCCCTGTTTGCACTTACAACTTCTGCGCGTGGCTGATGCGGTTGTACAGCACATTGATCTGCGGAGGCAGGAGGAGGTGCTGAGGGACAGGCCGGCCCCCTCCCGCCCCTGCCCTGCTCCATCCTGGGTCTAGCCTGGGCGCCCAGCAGAGATGGGTCTCACCTCATATTTCTGCTGCTTCAACTTGGCCATCAGGTCAAACTTCTCGGACTCCAGCTGGTGGATCCAGTCTGACAGTTCCTGGGCCTTTTCCCTGGCAGGGCAGAAGGGCAGTCATGCAAGGGAGCCAGGCCATACCCCAGGGCCTAGAGAGGTTGAGGCAGTGGTTCAAAGCCACACAGCCAGTCTCTGAGTTTGGCATGATGGGTGCTATTTTGTTAACAGCTGAGGCCACAATATTCAGAGTGAATTGTGGCAAAGGCTTTTAAATCTCTGCCCCACTTCCTCCGTATCTAAAATGGAGAGTTCATGTTTCCTTAAGGGAAAATGATGGCATGGTTTAGGGCCCAGGCCCCAGAGTCAGAAAGCCTTGGTTCCAGTACCAGCTCTGTCATTCTCTGGTTTGTGACTACAGCCAAGTGACTTCTCCTAGGATCCCATTTCCCTCTCCAGAAAAGTGGACAAATAAAACTGCAAGAGAGATGGCTGGTTGCCCACTCAGTATCTCTTCTCTCTTTGTTCTTTAGATAGAGAAATTTTTGTGGTAGGCTTAGTTTAAAAACCACTCTTCCCAATCTCCCTTGCAGGTGGGGTGGCCAGTGGGATGAAACTACATCATTGGGTGGGGCTTCCAGGTAAACCTTTGTGGCTATTCCCTTGCAATTTCTTTCTGCTGCTTGGCTGTGATGGCTGGAGCTCCAGCAGCCACACTGGACCTTGAGGTGATTTTTGAAGATGGAAATACCAGGCGAAAAATGGTGGAGTGGCCAAATTTATTCTTAACTAATAAAAATCTACTGCACTGAGCTGCTACAGGATGAGATAATAGGCATAAAGTGCCTGGCAATTATAAACACTCAGTGAAGCTCGTTGTTACTATTCTTTCTAATCTTACTAACATTCTTTGTTTTCTTTTGGCAACTAATTGTTTTCAAATGCTCTCTCCTCCATGGTGTATTTTATTTAAAAATTTTAGAGACCATCCTATGACCACTACCTAATAAATAAAACTTAGGTAACTGGAGCTCCTCAAAAAGTATGAGTGGACCCCCAATTATGAGTGGACGTGTGGTGGGGAAGGAAAAAGGAGGGGAAAAGAACATTAGCGACATGTTATTTAGTGTGAGACACTGGGATAACATGACTGAAGAGGGAGGGTACATAGCCCATGGTGGGCTGGAGCCTTCCGAGAGCCAACTCAGCACATCCTTTCCCGACCCCAAGTGTAGGGTCATCACACGGGTAGTTTGAAATCAGCAGGGAGAGGGGAGGTAGGGTGTAGCTCAGTGGTAGAACTCCTGCCTAGCATACATGAGGTCCTGTGTTCAATCCCAGCATCTTCGTTAAAAAAAAAATTAAAAATAAATAAACCTGATTACCTCTCTCCACTCAGAAAAAAATAAGAAAGAAAGAAAAAGAAATCAGTGTAGTGGGAGTATCTACACCACAGACATGAGCAAATGCTAAAATGTGGACTTTCAGCCCATGGAGATCCACTTGTTAAACATTTACCATCACAACCCTTTATAAAACAGTGAGGAAGAGCACCACTGATGGCAGCAGAGTGCCTAGGTTCTAATCCCCACTCTTCCACCTGCAAGCTGTGCAACCCTGGGAAGGTTACTTAACCTCTCTGTGCCTCAAGTTGCTCACCTTTAACATGAGGGTAATACTAATGTCTACCTGCTGCCACCATGATGATAAAGATGACGATGATAACTGATTACTACTATTATCATCTCACTGACATTTCACAGCTCTATGAGGTGTATATTTTTTTTTAAATTTTATTTGGGGGGGAGGTAATTAAGTTTATTTATTTATTGTAATGGAGGGAGTGGGGACTGAACCGAGGATTTGGTGCATGCTAACCACACACTCTACCACTGAGCTATACCCTCACCCCTCCTGTTTGAGGTAGATTTTGTTACCATATCCCCATTTTACCAATGAGGAAAGCAAGGCTCAGAGAAATTAAACATCGTGCCTAAGATCACACAGCTGGGGGTGGGGTGGCGGGCAGCACTGAGCAAGGGGTTTCAGATTTTGAGCTCCAAACCCCATCGTTGTGCCCCCTCTGGGGTGGTGAACATTTCCAAGTTTAAGGGCTGTGCCCAGGACGGAGAATTTCAAGACACGGGTGAGGCCCCTGAAGGAAAGACCTTCCCCAGCCTTTTACGGCTATCATGAGATGCAGGCTGTGCCAAGAGTGAGATAGGGCCCCGTCAGGAAGAGATCTGGCTTTAATTCAAGTGGAATTTGGGGCCCGTTTGGAGTTCCCAGGGGACATCCTTAAGACAACATGGTCACCCACAACACATGGGTCCTCTATCAGTGAAACATTCCACAGGGCAGGCTAAGGGATCAGAAGGGGAGAGACTCTTGCCCAAAGTCACAAGGCATCAGGGTTTCCACCCACCTGGCTCTGCCCGCCGGGTGCCCTTATCTACCTGTCTCCCACCCAGGCCCCCCTCCACCTACCGGAGCTGGTCCTCTCCCATGTGGTCGATGTTCAGGGGCTTTTTACGCTCAGACAGGATGCGCTGTTTCATTTCACGCCCTGTCTGGCGCTTACCCCGCTTCTGTTCTGCCTGAGGGTTGGAAGGGGACAGCTTGAGCTGGGGGTAGATCCTCCAGATGGCTCCCCATCAGGACCCAGGGGTCTATGTTCCCCGATACCATCTCCCTCAGGACCCCAGTGATCTAGACCCCAAGCCCCTCCTCCCTCAGACCCAGGGGTCCAGGCTCCCAGCACTCCTCCCCTCAGGAACCAGAAGTCTGGGCTCTCAGTCACCTCTTCCCTGGGAACCTAGACCTCAGGCCCCAGCAGATTGAACTCACCTTGACCAGGTAACCCCCAAAGTGGGCCCCCATGTTGGACAGAACCTTCTTCTTTTTGGCATCATCCTCAGCCCGCTTCTTGGCCTCTTCCTCTTCCTTCCGCATCTTCTCCTCCTGTGGGAAGAAAGGGGTTAATCCCGGGGCCTCCCCCAGGCTCCTGGATTGAGAGGGGAGGCGGTCTGAGATGGGCATATGGGAGGGGCGCTGGGTTCTGTGCTAAGTCAGACCCAAGCATGGGAGACCAGGTTGGTATGAGAACAGGCAAGGATGCAGGTGCTCCCCTCCTGGCCCCTCCAGGCCCCTCCAGGCCTGGCCCAGTGA
The DNA here is from genome assembly GCF_009834535.1 of Camelus ferus. Lineage (NCBI taxonomy): Eukaryota > Metazoa > Chordata > Mammalia > Artiodactyla > Camelidae > Camelus > Camelus ferus. The sequence continues at coordinate 9,524,547 of NC_045704.1, read as the reverse complement.
CCCCCTGCAAGTCATTCCTCCTCTCGGGGTCTTAACATCCACCCCCTCAACAGCAAAAGTTCTAGTCGGGGAGGGAGATGCTTGCTTTTTTCTTCATCCCTGCAGGCTGAAATGGCCAGTGGTGACCTTTGCTGTGTGATCTCAGTGCAGACACATACCCTCTCGGGACTTAATCTCCCTTAGTTTTATGAGACAAGAATGTCCTCAGAAGGTCAAGGAGGGTCACTGGTAATGGGAATTGGTGTGTGCGTGTGTGTGGGGGTGCCTGGAGCAGTAAAAAGGCTCTTGGCTTTGAGCCTGAGGAAGGGGTTCTAGAATGCCTTCACTGAGACTATCGCCACCAGTCTGGAAAGCCTGCATTGCATACACCAGAAATAGCGGCTTGGCCAGACCAACCCCCTGCCCCTTGGAAGGGCCCATGAGGTGGGCCTGATGTTCTTCGCTAGCCCAGCATTCCCCAGCTGAACGAGCTTCCTCTCACTGCTGTAACTTGCAAACAAATTCTGGCTTAACCAATAGTGGCTTAAAGCAATGCAAGTTTGTCATCTCCAAGTTCTGAAGTTCAGAAGTCTGAAGTGGGCCTCAGTGGGCTAAGTCAAGTGTGAGCAGGGCCGGTTCCTTCTAGAGGCTCTAGAGGAGGTTCAGGTTCCCTCCCCTGTCTTTTCCAGCTTCTAGGGGGCTGCCTGCATCCCTTGGCTCATGGCCCCTTCCTCCATCTTCAAAGGTCCTCCCTCTTATAAGGACCCTTGTGATGACATTGGACTCACCCAGAAAATCTAGGATAATCCTGTCTCAAGATCCTTGACTTAATCACATCTGTAAAGTCCCCTTCCCCATGTAAGTTCCCACATTCATAGACTTGGGACATGAGAACGTGGACATCATTGGGAGACCAGTACTTTGTCTTCCCCACCAGCTGATTCCTATTCCTTACAAGTGGTTTGAGTGAGTCAATTCCAGATGCCAATTCAGGTCATGTTTCCAAGGCCTAAAGCAACAGAAGTATCTAGCCCCTGTCCCCCAACTAGCCAGTGGGTCAATCCACAATGGACTGGCGAACAGTCTGAAAACATCCCAGGGGTTGTGCAGGAGACAGAGGGAAGAGGGGGTTAAGCCAGAGCTGCTGGTGGCCATTTGCCACCCCTGCCTAGGAACAAGGGTGTCCAGTAGGGTGACCAACCATCTGGTTTGCCTGAGACTGATGGGATGCAGGATTTTCAGGGCTCAGACCAGGGAAGTCCCAGGCAAACCAGGATGAGTTGGTCACCCCAGTATCCACAGAGAGATTAGTTAAGAGATGGGAAGAGAAAAGCTGCATCTTTGTGATATCATTTGTGTCCCTTGATCCAGCCATGCCTGAAGCAAGCTAGACTTTTTCATTTTATAAGCCAATTAAATTCTCTTTCTGCTGAATCCAGTTTGGGCTTGGGTTTCTGTCACTTCCAACAGAAAGATCTTTGAATAATACAGCATGATGACTTTCTTGGGATCACAGAGAATGTCATGAATGGAAAATGGTAATGCCTGGCTGAAAAAGGAGCATTTGGGCTCCCAGGAGGGAGGAGGCACCCACCGCCAACTTGGCCTGACGCTCGCGTTCCTTCTCGGTTCTGAAGCGCTGTTGCTCAGCTCTCTCTGCCCGGCGGCGCTCCTGGGGGAGGGAGAAGAATGAGGGGGTGCAGGGACCTCCACCTACCCCGACACATCCCTTCCCAGGCTAGGTCAAGAGTGGGGATGGACACGGACTTGGGTACATTCCCAAAGGTTTCAGCTGCAAGCCTGTACTGGACAGGAACCGCTCTCCGTGTCTCCCAAGATCCAAAGGGTGGAAAGAGGGGGCAGAGCTCAAGGAGCCCCGCCTCCCTCGACTCACAATGCGTTCTTTCAGCGCCACGAGCTCCTCTTCCTCTTTCTTCCGCTGCTCAAAATGCACGTCGATGAGCGTCTGCAGCTCCAGCAGATCTTTTTCCATGCGCTTCCGGTGGATGTCCTAAGGGACGGAGGATGGGAGCCCTGTCATTCCCAGGCGGTGCCCCAGAAGGCGCCAACCTCTCGGCACATCTGAGAAGCATCAGGAGGGGGAGCCCTTCCCAGCAAGAATCGGTAGGCTTGACTGGCTACGGAGCCAGACGGCTGCTGTGCACTATGTTTCCAGAAGATGGCAGCAAAGCATCGTGTTCGGACACTAGTGGGCTCTCAGGACGCAATTCCACAAGTGGGGGGGGGGCGCCTCTTCCTAATTTGCACCCTAATTTGCCTGGGATGGGACGTCCATTACTTACATCGAAGTCCACACGTTCCCCTTCTGGGATCTTCGGCGGGATCAGTGGAGGAACCACGGGACGGCTGAGTGGACAAAAGCGAAGAAAGACTGTGAGTAGTTTGACCTCCTTGATGGGTGGCACCAGCGACACGTGGTTCTGAGGACCTGGAATGTGACTGGTCCAGATCAGAGGGGCTGTCGGTAAGATACCCACGCTGGATTGGGTAGATGTGGTTTGGAACAAAAGAATATCAACTATTTCACTAATAATGTTTTATATTGATTAATGTTGAAATTATGAGATTTCAGCTGTAAAAAGTTGAATAAAATATGCTCCTAGGATTAAATTTACCTGTACTTGTTTTACTTTTTAAAATGTAGCTAATAAAAAAAGAAGTTTGAGTTACATATGTGGCTTGCATTGCATTTGTACTGGACAAATGGACAAATACAATTTGTGCTGCTCTGGGGGTCAGCCCCCACCCTCTCCTTGATTTCCTACCCAAAGCACTTCCATGCCCGTATTTTCTCTCTCTTTGGTTTCTAAGACACAGCACCTTCTCCTGATTCTCTTCCTATATCTCCGGCTGTCCCATCGCTGTCTCCTTGTCCCCTGATGAGAGTTTTGCCCTTTGATTCATTCATAGGATACTCTTGGGATTAATGTCATTCACTCTTATGACATTGACTATCATCCATTACTGGGGATTCATCAACTCTATCTCCACCCCAGACTCTCTCCTAAACCCCAGACTTAAGTTAACAGACATTTTCTGCTTTCGGACACACTGTGCCCCAGCTGAGCTGATCTGCCCTCTCACCTGAACCTTCATGCCAGCCTCCTCCCTGGCCTCCCAGCCTCCAGCTGTCCACCTTTGGTTCATCTTCCTTCAGGACTCCAGAGGGCCTTTCTAACACCCAGATCTAACCCTTAAGACAAAGTCCAATCAACTCAGCCTGGCATTCAGAGCCGTTCTCCATCTGGCCCCAGCCAGCTTCTCCAGTGTCTTCTCTCTTCGCACACAGACACACACCACATTTCAAGCTTCCCTGGCCATGTCATGTGCCTTCATGCCCCTGGGCCTTTGCACATGCTCTTCTCTCTGCCTGCCATGCCTCTCCCTTGATATTCTCCACCCCCTGAGGTCTTCCCTTGATGCCGAGGTACGCATGTGCTCTCTCAGCTGGGTCTGACCCTCTGCCTCCTCTGTTCAAAACCCTTTCAAGGCTCCTCAGTGCCCTGGCTTCCTAGGTCCCATCCCCCTAGGCACAGTGAAATTCACACTGCTGTCCACCCAGGTCCATAGAATTTCTGCCTCTCATGCTTGGATTGCTGCCTCCTTGCATCTCCAAGCTTTGGCCCCAATGTCATCTCCTCCGGGGCTCTTCTCCCCACTCCATGAGCTCTTATAGCCTCCACCGGTCTGCCCAGTTTGTGATCCTCCTCATCAGAATGACCTGTGTCTGCACCTGTTCCCTGAAAGACTGGCTTAGACCCAAGCCACCAGACTTTGTGCATGCCACACCACTTCCTGGTCTACAGTCTCTCTCCTTCAGCTAGCAAACACCTTGTCCCTCAGGACTCAGGCATCACCTCCCCTGGGAAGCCTTCGTGATTGCCTAGGGTCCTCTTCTGTGCTACCATTGCTGTATCTGGGTCTGTTTCACCAACAGGGCAGCCAGGGTCTGACTCGCCAAACAGTGGGAAGTTCTCTGGAAATGTTTGCTGAAAGAAGGAATCACTGTCCTATTGCCTGTTTCCATGTCTCCACTTTCCTTCTCTGCCTTTTTTGCATCCTGTCCCTGGAACTGGGGGATATATTTAGGATGACATAATTGAGGCCCCCACTCCCCTAGGATCTCACCTTGGTTTGGGGCGCTCCTCTTCTGGTAGAGGAATACAAAGAGATAATTAGCAAGAGTTCATGGGGGTGGGTGTGACACACTCATATGAGAAGAAACCAACCCCCACCCAAGCCTTGGTCCCCAAAGCCCAGTTCCCTTCTCTTGCAGCTCAGGGGGAGGGGTGAGGTGAGGGGATAAAAGAGGATAAGGGAAGTCAGGGTGGCCATAAAGGAGGGGGAGGGTCACACGCATCAGATATACATTCAGAACTGGTATGGGGATCCCCTCCCATTTCTCTGGGAACCCAGGCGTCCAAACCCCTAGCTTTTCCTTCTCCGCATCCAGAGCTCCTGCCCTCCTCCATCAAGACCTAGCAGTGCAGGGACGCCCCAAGCCCTCTCTTCACTCGCTGACCTAGCAGTTGTGTCCCCGTCCCCATTAGGAACACAAGAATCCAGACTCCCACTGCTAGACCCTTCTGCACCTCAGGCCCCAAGCTTTGAATGTATATGGAGGAGAAAAATAACAGACAGGCGAAGATGAGAAGGGGGAGGGGTGCCTCTCCGCAAACATCCAACCCTTCTATAAGTATTCCTCCAGTCTGGGGAAGAAGGTTTGGGTGTCGGTCTCTTTAAGAAGGAAGGGAACGGGTTAAAGCCTCTACGAGGCTATTTCCCTTCATGGCCACCAGAGGGCGCGCGAGCTCTCCAGGGCTTAAAGGACCGGGCCTGGGGCGGGTTACAGGGATGCGCAGGGAGTCAACGTCGAGATCAGGGCCCCGAGGGCCCGCGAAATCGCTCTCAGGAAGCGAAGCAGCCGCGGTTACCTCGCTCTGCCACCGGCTCCGGCTCCTCGGGGGCTGGGGAGGGGGCAGGAGGAGAAGCGGGGATTTGGGGAGCCAGGGGAGGGGAGCGGCCATGCCCGGATGCAGGAGGGGGAGAGAGGGGAGAGAGGGAGAGGCTGTTAAAGGAACTGAGGCCGAGGTTGTGGGGAGCCCCGTCCTCCGCCCAGCAGGCACCCTGGACCAGCGTTCCCACCCCACCCAGCCCCCGAGCCCCGTCTCCAGCTCCAGACCTGCGGAGTCCAGGGCCTCACCTTCCTCCTCCTCAGCAGCTTCCTCTTCTGGAAGGGGTGGGGGAGAGAAGAGGAGCCGTTAGGAGCCCAGGGGGTCGGGGGCGACAGGGCCTTCAGATGAGGGAACAGAGTGGGTGAGTGGGTAGAGACCCGGGCTCGGGTTCCAGTCAGCTGGGCCGGGGAACCCCCCTGGGTCTCAGCTGCATGTGCGCTCAGTGAGCTCTTCCCGTTGGCTGTACGGACCGGGACGGTGGGCATCGGTCGGGTGGGCTAAGATGCACCAAGGTGTCCCCAAGCCCCCCAAGGCCAGCCCACACTCCACTCACCTTCAGGCTGCTCCCTGAAGACCCGGGTGGGAAGGAAAGAGGGAGGAGGAGAGTTAGGCGCGTTGGAGGTGAGACATGTCTCCACCGCTCCAAGCCCCCAGCCCTCCCGGCAGCATCACTCACTCTTCATATTCCTGCTCTTCGGCGTCCGACATCTTGGTGTGACCTATGCGCCGCAGAGAACAGGCAGAATGAGGTGGGGGCCAGAGGGAGGAGGGACTGGGGCCGGACGCCTGGGTCTGAGGGAGGAAGGGGCTGGAAGGCTGGACCACTGGGTGTGAGGGAGGAGGAGGCTGTGGGCCTGGTCCCCTGGGTCTGAGGGAGGAGGGGCTGGGGGTTGGACCCCTGGGTCTGAGGGAGGAGGGGGCTGGGGGCCTGGTCCCCTGGGTCTGAGGGAGGAGGGGCTGGGGCCCCCAACTCCTAAAGACCCCTAAACCTCCGGTGAAGACAGGGCGTTGGGAGGTGTGGTCCCGGCAAAGCTCCAAGGCTGCAGCCCCCACCCCCGCAGCACAGCTGTCCTCCTTTGTCTTATGACAAGTCCATAGGAACCTGATCTGAGTCGGGATTAGGAGAAGGCATTTGGGAAGGCAGTGTCCTGAAGACAATAGCTGCTCCACCCCCAGGATCTATTTCAGGGGGGATGTCGTAGAGGGTGAAACTGAGGACATCTCCTGAGAAGCATTCGAGGAGGGGGGAGGTTTCTGGGAGAATGAATCACACCCCCTCCCCACTCCCACCCCCAGACCCCCCTCCCCTTTGGCTGCTTATCTGCCCACCTGTCCCCTCCTTTCACCTTCACCACATTGCCATGGAGGGGACAGGTCACATCAAGAGCAGCTTTGCAACAGACCTCATACTGACCCCTAAATACTTAGACCCCCAATCTCTGAGATCCCCAAGGTGCCCAGGTTAAGAGAGTCCCCCCAAATCCCAATACACACAGACCCCAATTTATGAATTCTGAAAACCATTCTGAAAACCTCATATCTTCAGACTGAGACCCCCAACTGCTACCCCAGATGATGGACCCAGACACCCTAAAATATTGACCCCTAGGTCTTGACACCCCAAATTCTGAAGCTTCAAGATCACAAGACCCCAAAATCTGGGTGCCCAAACTCAGGGGCCTGATTTATGATACCCAAAAATATGACACTACAAATTCTGGTCCCTCCAGTCCTAAGACCTGAGATCCTGAGACCTCAATTCCTAAATTCCAAGATTCTGAGAAATGCCACCCCCATCCCAGTCTTGACACCCAAACTGTCTGCCATCCAAGACTGCCATGAGACTCCCAATTTCTGAGATTCCTTCCAACTCAGACCTCTGAGGTCCCAAGATGATATATTTTGGCACCCCCAAATTGTATAACCACCCAATCCTAAAACATTTCCCTCCATCCCCAGTTCCCCTGAAGCCTGACCCGCTTAAATTCCCAGACCTTCGTTTTTCATGCCCCCTCTGCCTGGTTACCTCTTCACACGTCTCACATCTCCCACCCTCTGCCCCCTCCCCAAAGAGACAGCAGGGCTGGTTACCTGAGGCTGGGTCAGCAGAGGTGTAGGCTGGTAGGGCTGAGTATTGCCGGGCAGGCTGGAGCACCCCGTTTTATAGCCGGAGGCTCGGCCCCGCCTCTGATGACTGGGAGAGGGTTGGGGAGAGAATTCCTTTCCTCAAACACTCAGCCCGGCTCCAAGAATGCCCTGCCCCCACTCTGGCTCCAAGTTCGGGACCCAGGCACCTCCTAGCTGCTCCAAGTCCTCTCTCCCTCACCCCAAAAGCATTTCTCAGGAATTGTGGGCTGGGCCAGACCACCCTCAGGCTCCCCAGCTCACAAAGCAGGCAGCACACTCTGCTCCGAAGCCCCCAGGCTCGGCACACAGTATGTCCCTGGGGAATGCTTTTTGATGACAGGGGTACAAGGGACGATTTCTCTCCACTGGTCTCATGTCTTTCTCTGGGTCTCTCCTGGCCTCCACCTCCCATACCCCGTTTCTGTCTGTCTCTCCTTTGTCTCTGTGACTCTCCATCTGTTTCTCTGTGTGTCTGTCTCCGCTTCTCAGCCTCCGCACTCTGTCTGTCCATCACCCTGCACAGCCCTCCCCACCCCCATCTCTTTGTCTGCCACCAGGATTCCACCCTGGTGACAACAGGCGCTAAAGCAGGGAAACAGGTGTGTGTTGGGGGAGGGGGAGGGGGTGTCAGGCCCACAGGACCTCACATCCCCCACCTCCATCTGACACTGATCTTTTTTGGTATCCCCTCCCCCTTCCCAGCCAAGCCACGACCTTGAACTCTAGGGGATTCCTCACCCTTCTCAGTGGCTCTGGCTCTGGCTCTCTGTTTCCATTTCTCTGCATTTCTCCATGGCCGGCTTAGGGGCTCTCTTTGGCCTCTCTCTGTATCTCTGTGTCTCTGACTTCTTCACTCTGCATGTCTCTCCCCTCCTTCCTCTCTCTGCATTTCTGTGGATGTCTCTGCGTATCTGCTGCTGTTTGTCTGTCTTTTGATGTCTGTGTCTCCTGGTCTGTGACCTGGTTTCTGTCTGTCTTTAGCTCTGTGTCTGTCTCTACCTTTCTAGCTCGTTTTTTCGGTGGGGGGGGTCTCTTTATGTCTCTGTGGTCCTCCCTCTGTGGGTCCTCGCTTCTGCCTCTCCCAAGGCGAGGGCATCACTGGGCTTGGCTGTGTGTATCTGTTGCTCTGCTTTCCCTTTCTGTCAACTTCTTTCTATGAATCTCTGTCTCTGGCTGGCTCTCTCTCCCTGTGTCTCTGACCCAGTCTGTCTGTCCCTCCGTGTGTCTGTCTGACTTGGGCCTTGGTCTCGGCACCTCTGTGCACCCGCAAGTGGAGCAGAGGAGCTGAGAACGCCCCATATTGGAGAGCCAGCTCTGATCCTGCTGTGCCGTGTGGCTTTGGGGAGCCCTGCCCTCAGTTCTGCCTCTCTCACACCTAAGCCCACCAGAGGGTAGACACACAGCCACTCCCAGCTCAGAGAGAAGCTTTATTCCTCAGGGCCATGTCAGGGCCAGGGCCGGGGCCAGGGCCATGCATAGGCTAGCTCAGCCCTCAAACTTTTTCTTGCGGCCTTCCATCCCACTCAGGGCATCGATGTTCTTGCGCCAGTCTCCCACCTCCCGGTTTTCCTGTGGGAATGGGTCAGAGGTTAGGGTGTCTTCCTGGTCTACAGGCTCTCCAATATCTTGCCCTCATGCCTGCTGGTCCCACTCTGTTCTGGATGCCCATCCCAGAACCTGGTTCTGGAACAATTCTTGCCCCTCAGAAAATCCCTTCCAATTTGCCCCATGCATTTTCTGTCCCCCTCCTGCCCTTCCTGTCTCCTCCATGGACTTCCTGTCTCCCTCATGAACTTCCTGTCTCCCTAATATGCACTTCATCTCTTCCCCTTCCACATCCTGTCTTCCTCTTGCATTTCCTGTGCTCCTCCTATACTTCCTGTTGAGGACCCTTACCAGATACTTCTCCCCACAACTCCAAGTGTTGTCTGCCCTCAGGCTAGGCCCTAGGATTGCTGCCCCCCCCACCCTCTTCCCTAAGCACCCCCTTTCCTTGACCTAGCCACACTCACCTTCTCAGTGTCCTCCTTCTTCACCTGCTTGAGGTGGGCCCGCAGGTCTAAGGTTTCCTTAGCCCTGGCCCCCAGCAGTGCCTGCATCATGGCATCTGCAGAGATCCGCACCCTCCGCAGGGTGGGCCGCTTAAATTTGCCTCGAAGGTCAAAGATCTTCTGGTTCAGATCTGCGATCTGGGGTGGCCATAAAGGGAGGTGGAGACCTCTCCATCCACTTCCCCCTTGCCCTGCTCTTCCACCCTACACTTCCCTCCTATCCTTATCCAGGCCTCATCCAGGATCTCCGGTAGCTCAGGCTCCTCCGCCTTTGGGACAAAATCCAAGCTCCCCATCCTAGAACTGGAACCCGATCTGCCCCAGACTCATTTCTGAAAACTACTGACATATCGCAGTCCAAATACACGCATCTTACAGTTCCCTGGTCCACGCCTGAACTCACTTACCAACGCTTGAGGCTCTAGCCATACATTTTTACAAACATATTTTCTGCTTTCTCACCTTTTGGCTTTTGCATGTGCTATTCCCTCTGCCTGGAACAGCATTCCCTGACCATACTGTACTCATCCTTCTGTCCCCTCCCTCCCACGCTCATAGAGTTGTCCTGGTGTCCTGGTGTCTGCAATCATTAGCAGCCGCAAGAGCCCTGGGAATCTCACTCTGCCCTGAAGGGACCCAGATTGCCCAGTGCCTCCCACCTCTGTGATGTTCTTGGTGACTTTTGCCTCCACATCGTATCTCTCCTCGTCAACCTTGTCCACACGGGCATGGAGCTGTCGGCACAAGTCCTGGTGGAGGAATGTGGTGTGTGTAGTGGGGAGAAGACTTGGGGGTCTGGACTTCTGGGTCTGAGGGAGGACGGGATGGGGACCTGGATATCTGGTCTTGGAGGAGTAGATTGAAGCCAGAGTCTGGGGAACTGCGAACAAAGCAGAACTCTAGAGCAACTCTCCTGAGAATCTGGACTGGAGTGGGCTGGAGGAACCAACCCCTGGGTTTGGGGATTGTAGGCAGCTGAAGCCATACTTCTGAACTCCTGAGAGTAGGGACTGGGAGACTGAACCCAAAGATCCTGAGCAGAGGCATAGTAACTGTACCCCTGAGTCCCAAGGGATGCATGACTGGACACTAGGAACCTCTAATCCCGGTCTGGGCAGGAATCCCTGATTAGAGCTGGTACCTGCAGCTCGGCGAAGCCCAGACCGGCCAGCTCCAGAGGCTGGCACCGCATGCTCAGAGCACGCCCCTTCTCTGCGCGCCGCTCCTCTGACTCTCGCTCCAGCTCCTGCTTCGCAATCTGCAGCATCAGGGTCTGGGGAGAGGAGGCAGGTAACCCCAGCCCAGCCAGGATGAAGGCAGGGAAAGCCGCCCGAGCCGGCCCCGCTCTCTGACCTCAGGCCGTCTTCCAGACAACCGCCCCCTCACGTTTGGTATCAGTCTTTCCAAGGGCCCGCCCACTTACTCATCCAAAGCCCCACCCACAACTTTCAAGACCCCCTCCCGGGGAACATCGAGGCGCCCTCTTCAGGCCCATCCCCACCTTCAGCTGCAGTTTTCTCGAGGCGGAGATCTTAGATTTTTTCTGTGGGGATGAGATGGAGTAAGGAAGGATGAGGGAGGGGAAACCAAGGGTGGATGGTGGGAGGTCTTCGGAACCTGCTCCCTCAAGCCAGGTCCAGATTTAGGCCCGCCTCCACCTCCAGGCTTTGGTCTACGGGAATCCACGCCCCTCATTCCCATCCACCAATACTGGCCTCTGACTGTGGCTAGGCACTGCCCACCATCCCTAAGCAATCATATTTCCCTTGGGCAATGAGACTCGCCCATAGGCAGCTCTCACCAATCAGAGCCCGGCCCTCTGCGAAACTCCGCCCCCGAAGCGCTGTATCCGCTTGGACTCCGCCCACGACCAAAGTCCAGTTTTGGCCTTGGCTCCACCCCTCCTCCCCAAAATGCTGATAACCTAAGAATCTGAATCCAGACCTCGGGAGGCCCCGCCCCGGCCCCGCCCACCGATCTGGCCCCGCCCCCACCTTTGCATGCGGCTCCGTGGCATAGGCGCGGTAGTTGGCTGAAGAGCGGCGTCGGACCGGGGCGGGGGCGGGACGCGAGTCCCCAGCCTGGGGTTGGGAGAACGGGGCGGCGTCACCACAGGGACCTCCCCACCCAGTCCCTCGCCATGCGGTCTCCCAGGGCTGCGGCCTCTCGCCCCAAAGCCCTCCCGGCAGCGCCCTCCTCGGCTGTGCGGGTCCAGCCCACGCCCGCTCTCACCGCATTGCCGCTCCTGGAGGGAGAGAAACCAGGAAATGAGGGTTAATGGTGGGCCCGGGTCCTGTCCAGTCCGTGTCCCAAGGGACCCCAGAAGCCCCTCTGACTGAAAAGTCCGGCCCACCAGCTCCCCCTTCTCGGTTCCTAGGGGTCGGATTCTCAAACTCTTACCTCATTCCGACACCCAGGAGTCCTGTCCCTACCTCCCTTCTCAGGCCGGGAGTCCAACCTCGCAACTCTCACCGCCTCGGGAACCCGGGAGATCCCCACCCTACCCGCCACTGCCTCGGACCTCAGGAGTCCAGGTTACCAAGCTTCACTCACTGGTCCGCCATGCTGGGTCTCAGGGCAAGAGTTGGGGGACGCAGAGAAGGGGGTAAGGGGCTCTTCTTGGAAGGTCGGTGTGGGGGCGTCCGGCTGACCTTGAAGGCCCCTGGGACTTCCGTCTTGTCCGGTCTGCTCAAGCTTCACTGAGGACACTGAGATAAAGGGCGAGGACAGAGACTAAATATACTGCTGCCCCCTCCTCCCCCTTGCCCATGATTCGAGATAACGGGGCGCGTGAGGGGTGGGGCGGGCTGTGCTCCAGCTGGCTCACCCCTCCACCTTGGTGGCCTGAGAATTTAGCCCCCCCTCCCACCAACCCAGGAGTCTAGACCCCCAAACTCCCCTCCCTCAGACCCAAGAGTCCGGATCCCCAGCCCCTCATCCCTCAGACCCAGGATTCTGGGCCTCCAGTCCCCTTCAACATCAGACCCAGGGGTCTAGGTCCCACCCCCTCACTAAACTGCAATCTCCATGAGGGCTGGAACTTTGTCTTTCTCACCAACTTTGGTCAGTTTCAGTGCCCCAAACCTGTTAGCCAATCGATAAATTTTTCTGATTTATGAGGATCTAGGTGTGGGGTGCCTATGTTCTCAGCAGGCAGCACAGAGAAATTCACCCCTAGTCCATTTGGAAACCCAGAAATCTGGTCTCTGGTCTCCTTTCTTGACCACTCCTGCCCCTCCCCTGGAGACAGACTGAAGGCAGGAAAGACACACGGACACAAGGAGAAGAGGACTCTCTTTACTTGACCAGCCCCGCAAAAGGAGACACTCCTAGCCCCTGGTTAGGAATGGGATACCTGGCGACAAGGGGACAAGCAAAAGGCCCAAGCCCTAGGGGACCTCCAGCCTGCGTTTAGTCTCAGGAGTGGAATGTAGAACTCGGAGAACAATCTAGAATTCTAAGGATAAAATATAGAATCCCAAGGATGGAGCCTGAAATTCTGGCGACACCTCTGGGGCTGAGTGAGAATGTTGAAAGTGAAGTTGCATATTCTAGAGGCGGGTTCTAATTCTAGAATCTGACTTTAGAGATTAGAAATGTGGAACTGACTCCTTGTAGGTGGAGCCAAAGCCTCTGAGGATGAAGCCTGAGACTCTGAGGGCAGGTTGAGGGTTTCCGAGGGTGGGACCCGGCCTTCGAGGGGCTGGGTCAGGTCCTCAGAGGGCGGGTTGGTTGCCCCAAGGGGCGGGACCAGGACTTAAGGAGGTGGAGTCCCAGGCTCCACAGTTAGGTCCATGCAGCCTGAACCAGAGTCTCCCGCCTTGTAGAAGCGCGCCAAGGTTTCCGAGGGCTTGGCCCCAGGGTGCGGGGCGAATCCAGCCGTCTGTGCTAGCTCCCCGACCTTGGTGGAGAACCCCTGCAGCTGCTCCTGCCGCAGGTCCACCAGGTATCTGAAACCAGGAAGCAGCGTATTAGGGGACCTGGCTTTCCACCCCAGGCTACAAGTTCCCTGCCCGGGCACTCCGCTGACTCACTGGGCTAATTCCACAATCAGGCGTCCTCCGGGGGCCACACAGGCTCCGAGCTCAGGGCCGAGAAGATGGACCATCCTGCGGAGAAACAAAGGGGAGGGCTGAGGCTCGGGCTTTAAAGTCCTAAGGGAAGAGGGAGGCCGGGGACCTGGACACTGATAAAGGAGGCTCTGGGAGCCTGGACTCCTGGGTCCGAGGGAGAAGGCGTTGGGGGAGAGAAGTCTGGGAACCTCCCAGGCCCTCTTACCCACAGGCCACGTAGAGAAGCTGGAACCGTCCCTTGTAGCAGCTCTTGTGGTGGAGGGTCTGGGCAGAACCGAGGGACAGGAAGTGGACAGTGAAGGATTCCAGGGCAGGGCCTGCTGTGGAAGAGGGACAGGGTTAGGCAGACACACAGAGCTTGGAGATAACCCTCCTCGTCCGTCTTTAAGCCCTTTCTCATCCTTTCTTTTAGGTAGATCCTTGAAAATTCTAGGAAGTTCGGCCCAGCAGGCGGAGAGAGACTCATTTTACAGACCAGGAGAGAGTGGGCGGCCCATAGCCACACAGGACATCCAGACACCGAGGATGGGGGTTGGGTAGACGGAGGTGTGACCAGATTGGGGTGGGGGGGCGTCTCTTCAGATGTGAGCTGGGAGCCAGTATCTTGTTAAAATGGTCTCAGCCTCTTAGACTTCTGCAGGTAGGGTTAGAATTCGACTCTTGGAGTTCGGAATGCTAAGAATGGTGTCAGGATTTAGGAAAGGGAGAGAAACTCAAAGAGAGAAAAGTAGACCGGATGTCAGGAGGGGGAAGTCACTGGTCCAGACACTCGATACTGTATCAGTCCATGCTTGGATGTGAAATACTTAGAGCCTGAAGCCTGGGACGAGGGTCCGGATCCCACTCTACCCGAGTTTCATCATCAGAGCCCGGCCTACCATCTCAAAAGAGAAGGTTGATTCCGTCGCTTACCAGGCTCCGGGCTTCCGTCCCCGTCGCCTCGCACCTGCTCTGGGTCTCCCTGGGCGGCTCTCGGGCGCCACCAGGCGGTGATCTCTCGGAACACCTCCGTCACGTTGTGCAGTGTGATCTCGCCCGCAGTCTCGGGGGAAAGAAGCGGTGTGGCTACAGGCGGGGCTAGGACCGCGGGGCCAGGGTGGCCCGGGAAAGGCTTAGAGAACGCCACCCCTCTGGCTTCCCCACCCACAGAGCCCGCAGACCTCCAAGCTTGGATTTATGAACGGGTTTAGGAAGTAGAGGTGGGCGGAGCCTGTTAAATGGATTCAGTAGCCTCCCCAAAATGAGGGGCCGGGCCTGGACGGCAGAGGGCGGGGCCTCGCGAACTCGCCTTTAGCCCCAGCACCTTCTGCCGCACACCTTGACTGGCTGCCCGTTGCTGGTCCGCAGGAGGCTTTCGTCGTCCGCTTCGATGCCGAAGGCCACAAAGGGCCCCGTGGCGATGTCCCCCCAGTACCCGCGCGCTGCAATGCGCTCCCCACGCTGGAAAAGCAGGGAGAGAGGAGACGGGTCAGGTCGAGGTTGAGGACACCGGCTCCTAGGTCCCCGAAAAGAAGGAGAATCCAGGGTAGAGAGTGGACACGCACATGGCTCAGGAGGCGACCTGGATGCCAGGGTCCGGTTGGGCACGTGATATGCACTGGAGTCTCTGAGTTCAAAGGCGACACCTGTGTCCCTCCAGCGCCGAAACTCACGGGTGTGGATGACTCGGGCCTAGGGTCAGGAGAGGGAAGAAAAGAGGCCTCAGTGAATTTGGTATACGAGCCCCAGGCCCTCCTCTCAGACACTGGAGTCCGGCCCCCAGCCCCTCCCACTTCGCACCCAGGGCTGGGGACCCCAGGCCCTTCCCCCCAGCCCTCACCCCGCGATCGTGCAGCTTCATGTGCAGGTCCCAATCGCTGACACCGCGCCGCGCGTCGTAACGGGAGCCCAGGTAGTGGCGCAGCCTCGAGTCCCACAGGCGACTCATGGGGAAGGCTTCGGGCCCCTTCTCCCCGCCGGCCCAGAAGCGGAACACCGCCTCCAGCGCGTCGCGCTCGCGGAACTGCGCGGTCAGGAACGCGCGGAGAGAGAGCAAGGGAGAGGGGGCTGCAGGGAGAGCGGCTTCTCCTGCTTGACCCTCCCTTCCCGGAGCCCAGGGCGTGGGAACGATTCTCTTTTTTATCAGATGAAGAAACTGAGGCTCAAGAGAGGGCAGCCACCCCCTGGGCCATATCCCACAGTGGGAGCCCGGGAGCCAGGGTTCGGACTCCCGAGCCCGCAGCCCGCTCCATCAACGTAAACTCTTTTCTTCCCGCCGCCACCCGGATCCCAGGTGGCAATGGTCGGAGGACGGGAGGTGGCACCTTTAGGGCGCCCAGGTTGAGCCAGGGCAACTGCTCCGCCAGGCGGTCGGGCTCCGGGACCAGGTGAGCCAGGCGATCCGCCTGGGCGCGAACGAAGGCGGCCACTGGGGGGCGCAGCAGTGCGTTCCCCCACATCTCCAGGAAGGTCTCGCTCTTCTCTGCAGGGAGCGGGAAAGTTAGTGGGGCGAGAAGGGGAGTGAGCCCAGAAATGAGACCCACGTGAATGGCGCATACCCACTTTATAATGATCTTATAATTTCATAGTCATGTAACAAGCACAACGAACCCAGGCAAACTCCCCACCCATCTCAACAGCTAGAACACAAAGAATTATTTATACCTCACCTAGGTCTCTTTGCCTATTCCTTCCCACCCCAGAATCCTGAACCCCAATCCTGAATTTCGTGTTTAATTTCTTTTGCCTTAAAAAGAAAAGGTTATATATAAATATCGGTGGAGATGAAGATGTATATGTGTTAAAATGTTAAATTGTTTCATTTTACTGTTTAAGTACCTTATAAGAGAGAACTGTATACCTTTAGTTAGATTATAGATTAGATTAGTCCTCCTTGTTTAAGAGAATTTACAAGGTGCTTTATGAAATCTATGCGATGTCTTCTGAATGCCCTGGACTATTAATGACATCTACCAACTATAATCATGATAAAAATAATCACTAAAATGTATTGAGTTTATATTATAAGCCAGGAGATATGCAGTTTTTTCGTTTAATCATCACAAGAATTCTACAGAAGAAGAATTTTGAGGATCTCCATTTTATAAACGTAGAAATGGAAGGCCAGAAAGGGATGGATATTAGCCCAAGGTCACACAGCAAGCAGAATCAGAATTTGAACACAGCCTGAATTTAGACTTTGCTCTAGGCACCAAACCAAAATTTTTGTTACTGGGAAATAATTTCCTACCCAAATCCTCCTCCTCTCTCCTCCTTATAGTCTCACTTCCAAGGCTGCCTCCTCCAGGCAGACTCCTGGGGGTTCACACCTCTAACTAGGGGAGACTCAGGCCTGCGGGAGGCTTTGGGCAGGACAGAGTTCAGCTCAGTCAAACTCTCCCAACATCTAGGGGACTCACTACCTCTCAGGAAGTCCCTTGATCTCTTTTGGGTTTCTCCCTTGGAAGGAGGTTTTGAATGCTTATACGGTGTCATGCACAGTTCTGAGACTTTGACGTGGATTTTCTCCTGGAAGGCTCTAAATGATTCTAGGAAGTGTTATTTTTAGCCCCACTTCACAGGTGGGGAAAGCTGAGGCTCTAAGACTACCAAACGAGTGAGCAAGTGATGAAACGAGGAACAATGTTCAAAACGCTTAATTGCACCATTAAAATGTTAGAATTCCTGCAGGGAGCTAGGAGGGGCTGGGGGCCAGATTGCCTGAGTCTTTGTAACTGACCTTGCAGCCCCATCTTCTCAGGATCTTCCAGGGCTAGACTGAAGATCAGCATGTGTCGGGCTACAGCCTCCAGATTATTCTCCAGCACATAAAACTGGAAAGATGGACAGGGAAAAATAATTCTGAGATCTGTGTCCCTGGCTCTTATGAGACCCAGGAATCGGAGACCTTGGCCCCCTCCTTCCAAAGGACCCAGGAGACCTTTATTCTATCCTTCAAACACAGGAGTGAGGAACTCAGAACCCTCCTCCCCATCACTACTCAGGAGACCCAATCCTTAGGCTCTTCCTCTCATTTGAACCCTGGAGTAGCCAACCCCAGGCCCTTCCTTTCCTAGGACCTAGGAGTCTGGGCCTCCAGCTCCTTCCTCCCTCTAGGCTCTCATCTTCATCCTCCTTCCACTACTCCATAATCCCAGCTCACTTGGAACCTTCTTTGGGGCCAGAGAGCAGCCCGGGCCAGGGTCCGCAGCAGGTGCCGCCCATCCGTGGAGCCCAATAGCAGCACACTTAGGTCCGGTGTCCCGTGCTCTGTATCAGCCTGCAAGTCTGGGTCCACAGGAGGACCTAAGGAGACGACAGCGGGCTGAGGGTGGTGGCCTGGAGAGCGCCCCCTGAAGACAGCCCCAGCACGATGGACTGTAACTCCCAGCAGGACTTGCACCTCTGGCCTAGGTTTCAAAGGGAGCTGTGCCTCTAAGCATTCGGGAACTCGTAGTCCGCAGAGAGTCATCTAGGCTGCACTGGGGGGCACCCCCCGCCCTTGGAGCCTCAGAGAACATTAGGGCGCCATCTGCCAGGCTCCGAAGGATGATTTGTTATCCTGCGTGGGGGACTCACTCTCAGCCTGCAGGTCCACCGCCGGGGACAGGCCCCACCAGGACACAGAGCCGAAGCCCGAGCCCGAGCCTGCCGGTGTGGTCATCGCCCTGCGGGACAGACATCCTGGAATCCCCAAACATCAAGTCTGCATCGCCCACCCATTCCCCTCTCACCTCCGCTGACTTCTCGCCCCTTTCTTCCGTGTGACACCCCCTCACCTTTATCCTTCCAGATAACCCGAGACGCCCCCTCCCTCCTTGCTCGGAGCTGCGCTGCTGTCCCACGCCCCTATATAACGGCTGCCCGTAGTCCCCGCCCTTTCCGATCAATAGGCCAATGGGAGTGTGCAGGTTGGCACCGCCGCTATCAACTGACCAATGAGAGCGAGCGAGACCTGCCAGCTACGAACTTTTGGCCAATGGGAAGACTGAGGGACGTACCAGGTTTGTGAAAGAGGAGGGCGTGTGGACGCGGTTGTCATGACGACGGCGCTGGAACAGAAGGGGCGGATCCAGAAGAGACTGGGGCAGAGCCTGGGGCAGTCCAATTTAGACAGAACAGAACAGACCCCTCACATCCTGGCTCTACCAGACAGGGCTTCTCACCAGGTGGGACATACAGCCAAGTGCTAGCTGGTTGTTAAATTTTTAGGAATTTTGTGACCTATTGTTACACACAATCATGACTAAAAATTAAACTTTTTACTAAATTAATTACTAAAAATTCCAATTAAATAATTGCATTAAAATAAATGTAATTATACTCAAAACTCATCACTTCCTATTTTATTATACTTTACTAGCTGGGGATCTTCCTCAGAGTTCTGCTCTTGCCTTCCCAGCAGAAGGCCACACTGCTGTCTACCCTGTGACTCCCACTACTTTATATTCCGGGTCAAGGAGCTAGAGAATGTGGCTTTGGGTGCCAGACAGACATGGCTGGGCTTACACCTTGTTCTGTCACTTGCTGGCTGAGAGGCCACGGCCAGGTGACTTAACTTGTCTGTGAGTGCCACAAGGACAGGGACTCAAGTAAGATACATCTCCAGAAAAACCCTAGTGCCCAGCCCAGGGCACAGAATCCACAGAGCCTTGGTCCTCTGCCTCCTCTCCTCATCCAGCTGCATGAACTTAGACAAGTCAGTCACACCATCTGTGCCTGTTTCCTGCTCTGTGAAATGGGACTGGGCTCATGCAGCTGGCAGGAGTGTGGCAGATTGAAAGCAGTTCCATCTGCCTTCTGAGGACAGTTCTGGGCACTGGAAAGGAAATGAAGGCTAAGATTTCAGCGGTCCCTCCAGGAGTGAGTCAGCCAACCCGTGGCTCCTCCTGAGTCAGCCTCAGCCCATTAGAGCCCCAGATCCTGACTTTCTCCAGCAAAGCTTAATGCTTGTCACCTCCATCACCACCGCTCTCCGCAATGCCTTCTCCATGGAGGGGCCAGAGTAATCTTACAAGTACTCCAAACCATGCCACTCCCCTCTAACACCCTCCTGAGGTTTCCCCCTGCAGATAGATCAATCCCAGCCCCATAATTCCACCTCCCAGGTCCCATGGGATCTGGCTCTTGGCTGTGTCTCTTACATCATGCCCTATCCCCCAACCCCCTACCCCGATCCGGTACCACCCTCCCTCCAGCTACACTGCCTTCTGGCTCTTTTGAGAATATATCAAGCCTGTTCCTGCCCCAGGGCCTTTGCAAGGAACTTGAGGTTCCTCCTGCCTGGAATTTTCTTCCCCTTCATCTTTGTGGGTTTTAAAAATTGTGATAAAATACACACAACATGAAGTTTACCATTAATGACATTAGGTACATTCACAGCCTTGTGCAACTATCACTACTCTCTAGTTCCAGAAATGTGTCATCACTGCATAAGAAGACCTCATACCTATTAATCAGTCACTCCCCATTTCTCCCTCTCCCTAGTCCCTCAATACACTAATTAACTTTTGTCCCTCTATAGATTTGCCTATTCTAGACATTTCATATAGATGAATTCATATAATATGTGGTCTTTTTTGTCTGGTTTCTTTCACTTAAAATCGTGCGGGTTTTTTGTGGGGGAGGGCATAGCTCAGTGAGAGTATGCGCCTAGCATGCACAAGGTCCTGGGTTCAATCCCCAGTACCTCCATTAAAAACAAACAAATAAATAAGTAAACCTAATTACTCCCTCAAAAAAAAAAAAGATTAAGAAAAAAGAATAAACAGATCTTTTAAAAATAAAATTAAAATAAAGATAGGAAAAAAAGTGTTTTCAAGGGTCATCATGCTATAGCACGAATCAGTACGTCATTTCTTTTTATGCCATTGTATTTCCCCTTCATCTTTACAATCCTCATGCCTTCTTGTCATGCAGATCACAGCCTAAGTGCTACCTCTTCAGGGAAGCTGTCCCTGACCACCCTTTGTACATCATCTTGGCCCATACTAATTTCCTTCCAAACTGGTCACTGTTTGTAATGGTTGTAGACTTCTCATTTACCTTGTTAAGCCATGGAACCAGGGATGCCAATGCCATCATCTAACTCAGAACAGATTCAGCCCCGGATTTAGACAAGGACTTCCTGACTGTAGGAGCCTGAGCGGGTCATGTTAATTCCCTGAAGCACAGCCTTCTCATTTGTCAACTGGGAATAATGATTGTGTCTACTTCATGAGGTTGTTGGAGGATTATTATCAGAAGCAGTAGCAGTAATAGTAATAATACACAGTACTGTCTTTATAAAGATGTCCCCTCACTCATACATGAGAAATTACTGCATTCCTTTGGAGAAAAAATTTTTTTAATCTCATGGGCCTCACAACCTAGGTAACTGATCTGATTTCCCCTTTCCCACTGGCTACTAGAAAGCCTAGGGGGATAAGTTTGTACTCTGCGCCTTTCCTTAGAACGTGGGAGTACTTTTTGGCTGATTTTAAACTTAACCTGCTGCTCTGAGAGCTCACTTGCCAAATTTCATGGACCTATGTCTGCCACCTGTCTGGAATGAGATGGAGGAAAAACCAGTGAAACAACTATCTTTCCTAGACACAGACTGACAGAATTTGTTGAAAGCAGAATGAGGCGTAGTTGCAACCACTGTCTCTCCTTGTGTAAATCTTTCTCTCATTCTCTGGAGATTTCATTCCCAGATCTTGCACAGCTACTTTGTTTCTTTGATGAGAGCAAGTTGCTTGGAAGTAAAGTCTGAATTTGCATCTATTAGGGTTCCCAGCATCCAACAGAAGCTGGTACACAGAAGACCTCAGGGAATACAGAATGGATGGATGATGCAAGGAA
This sequence comes from Camelus ferus, assembly GCF_009834535.1. Taxonomy (NCBI): domain Eukaryota; kingdom Metazoa; phylum Chordata; class Mammalia; order Artiodactyla; family Camelidae; genus Camelus; species Camelus ferus. The sequence continues at coordinate 9,503,520 of NC_045704.1, read as the reverse complement.
GAAAGGAAGGAAGGGAGGGGAAAATATGGGTAGGAAAATCTATGTGAATCATGGGTGAGGGAGCAGATAAAGTCATGAATAAGTAAGTGAGTTCTCATTGACTCCTCACAGCAAACATACAGGAGGCATTCCTATTACCATGATTTTTTCAGATGAGGAAACCGAAGGTTGGAGGAGTGACTGAATGAATAAATGAAGGAGTGAATGGGACAGTGAGTAGGTGAGAGGATAGATGGATGAAGGGGGTGGGGGTGGGGTTCCCTGTGTGTTTCCAGGATGGGCAGCTCTATCCCTGCCCTTGTGTGGACTCACCCCTGGAGGTTCCCTCTTGGGTTCCCCGCCCATGCCCCTGCCCACCCCCAACACGGAGCACCGGGCCAGGCCAGCAAAGTTGCTAAGTATTTATTTGGTCCCAGGAGTGGTGCAGGGATCAGACTGGGGCCAGGAGTGGGTGATCCTATGCAGGGAAAAGGGCATTGGGAGTCAAGGGGATAGTAGGCTGGGGTCACTGATTGTCAAAGCAGAGGGTGGGACCCTGGAGTCGGGGAGGGGAGACTGCCCCCCTCCCCCAGGGGCCCCTGGGGCTTCTGCGTGGTTGGGGAGTTGGCAAGTTATCATGATTGGAGTAATGGAGGGGGAGAAGGCAGGAATGGGTGGGGGTGTTAGCGTTCAGAGAAGGCTTAAATGTGCGCATGGGCGTGGTTTGGGCCAGGAGTCTGGGGTCAGGGCTTGAGGGTGGGGATCAGGGTGCTGGCGGCGGCCTTACTCTGTCAGGGGGCCGCAGAGAGTGCCACTGGGCAATGGGCCGCCGGGGATTGGCCAGCATGTCCGCCCAGTGCCGCAGGCCAGCCCCACCGGCTGCGGCTCCTACGGCCACCCTCCCGATGGCCTCGTTCTTGCCCAGCTTGTCGTAGTCCAGCACAGTCAGCTCCACCTGGACCTTCTGCGGTGGGCAGGGGAGGAGGAGGAGACCAGAGAGTGGGGTGAGGAGGCACGGGGAGACCCTCTCCCCCATAACCACAGTTCTGGGGGGACTCTTGCTAGGCCCTGGGCTAAGGCTTCACCTGGAGCTCGGGCAGGGCGGGGGTGGGAAGTGAGAGGGGCCGCGTGTCCTGCAGTTGGTTAGACTGATGCTCGGGGGTCTTTCTGGGATCAGATTTCAAGAGATAAACCTTCAGGGCCCCTGCTGCTCTGGGGTTGTTAGGAGGCTCCTTAAGAGGCAGCCTCCTAAGAGGGGCAAATCTTTAAGACTGTTAAATGGGCAGAGGGGCCAGGCCTTAGGGTTGTGGGGAAGTCTCTTTTTCTCAGTAACCAGAGCACTGGAGTGGGCGGGGCATCCTGGTCCTCAGGAGGAAGCTGACATTGAGAATATAACCAGATCCCCAAGACCTGGCTTCTAGGGTTGCGAAGGAGTCTCCCTTCCCTTAACAACGGGTTTTCTAAGGGCCTGGGACTCTGAGGGGAAAGGGCTGTTCTTGCAGGGGCTCTGGGCAGGTCTGGGCTCACCTGGACCTGGTCACAGGGCACCTCGAAGCTGAAGGCCTCGTTGTAATAGGGGTTCAGAGTGTTCTTCTTGATGGTTGTTTTCTTCTTCCGCACCTTTTTGCCGCCCTGCAGCAGGTGGACCTTGACATATGGATCTGGGGAGAGGGAGGAGGAATTTTATAGTCCGCTCTCTGCTGAGTCCAGGGGAATCAGACTGAGGGGAATGCATGAGGCTCTTCTTTGGAAGAACATAGAGACACCATATGCACCCCTCAGGACTCCCTCTCTGTACCAAAATCGAATCTATATCCTCCATGGCAGACTGGGCCTTCCTCTTCCCTAAGGGACCCTCAGGGCCCAGAAACTGCCAGAACCTCCCCCGCCCACCACCACCACCACCACCATTTTCTTGCTTCCCACACACCTGACAGCCCTCCTACATCCATCTTCTTCAGGTTTTTAGCCTCCAGGACGATGACGGTGAGCTTCCCGGCCGTGGGAACATAGCGGAGAGAGAAGCAGATGTCGCCTAGTTTCTCTTGCTGGAAGGTGGAGAGGGACCCATCACTGGAGCCCGGGCTCCTCATCCATTCCCTCTGCGAACTTTCTTCCCTCCCCCTAGTCTTGGAATGGTATGGTCCAGAGGTAAGGCCCCAGTGGGACCATCCATGGGGGCCTATCGAGGGGGAGGCGTCCATCTACCGGGAGAGACCTGGGAGCAACTCATCTGCAGCAGGTGAAAGGGCTGGAGCTCGGGGAATCCGGGAGGCCTGGGATCTGATTGGCCCGGGGTCGCGGGTGGGCTGGCCCAGCCATGGGGGCGTGGCCACGCGTGCTCACCTCTTCCCTAGGAGCCGCCTGCAGCTCGCGCCAGGCCAGCACTGGGCGCCCCAAGTCCACGGAGCTCATGGGGATCCGTACCTCCCCGATGACGTCGTTGCGGGAGAAGCGGTCGAAGTCGTACACCGCCATGACCAGTACCCTGCCCCCCAGCTCCACGTAGGGGATCTGGGGTGAGGGGAGCGCAGAGAGAGCGCAAAGTGAGAGTAGGAAGTCAGAGGGTGAGGAAGTGGGGCAAAGCACATCCAGATGGAAGGCTAAGAGTCCGGGCAGCGAGGGTCCAAGGGAACGGTTGCGGGGGTGTCCATGGGACCCAAATGGGACCGCCCAAGGACGAATGGAGCAGTCCACGGGTCAGCAGAGCCCCAAAGGGACAACACAGGTTCTTGTGAGAGAGTCCCCAGAGCTGGTAACTGCCACCAGTAAAAGCTGAAGGGATGGATCCCCAATGTTCCAGGGACTGGAGACAGGCTGCCGGGCATGGAGCACTGAAGCCAGGAGCTCACCTTGAAGGCAAAGTTCTCCCCAAAGTGAGGGTTCAGAGTCTGCCGATGCACCCTGGTCTCATGACGCCTCCGTTTGTCTGGCAGCAGGTAAACCCGCACGTAGGGGTCAGAAGAGCCACCTAGATCCAAGGCTGCCAATCCTTCAGCTTGCAGGATGCCCACAAGCAGCTGTACAGCAATGAGGAGGGACCCAGTCTTAGCTTCCCCTCTGGAGCCTCCCACAAGAAGGGGCCAGAACCCCCCCCCCCCCGTCGACACCCACCTGGCCACTCTGGAAATCATAATCCAGTGAGTACTGCAGTCGTCCTAGTTCGTGCTTCTCTGCCACCTGCTGCCCTGGCCCAGATGGTGCCGGCTCCAGCTCCTCCACTTCTGGCTGCACCTTAGGGAGCCAGGGGCAAGGGCAGGTGAACTCTTCCCCTGAAAATGGTATCCTCCAGGCACAGAAGCCAAAGGAAACTCACAGATCCCTCCAGCTATAACTAAACACTTGCAAGCTCAGTAGGGTCAATGTTTGATTGGTGATGTCTGCCACAGGCAGGTACTAGCCATGGTAACACACAGTGTGGTATGTTTGTCAATGTTTGATCAGTGATGTCTGCTATGGGTGGGGAACAAACGTGTTGACACACATGCAATGTGTTTGTCATGCTGAGACTAGAAAAAACCTGCGCTGACAGTATCTCATTGTCTACAGGAGGGATGCAGATTTTATTTCACACATTAATGGATGTATTGGGGTGACTGTCCAAATTACCATGTTAATTAGTGATCTTGCCACAGAAAAACATAGAGGAGAAATGAGATATTTACTATATATTTGCCATTCTAAACTAGAACAGCAAAATCAGAAGACTTAACCTAAGTCACCAATTTTCAAAATGTAATGTGAATCAGAATTTCCCTGAGTAGTCTGGTAAAATGCCTTCACTTCAGAGGTTCTGACTCAGTAAGTCTGGTGCAAGATCTGGAATTTGCATTTCAACAAGTACTAGAGGTGATACAGTTGCAGATGGTCTTTGGAGTCACTGGCTTAGGGGACAGGGGGAGACTGGATACCAGGTCCCTTAAGGGCATCCCTTTAAGGGTGCTCATTATAAAAGCTATTTGTTGAGAAGGGAAGAGGTGGAGTCCTAGTTATGGACCACGGACTTGAGGCTCAGGGACGGTCAGTGAATTTCCCAAGGTCACAGAGCTGGTTGTTCTAGGACTCTCTGGCTCCCAGGTGAGCCTCATTCTACTCTGTGTGCAGAGGCCAAAAGCTCAGATACTTGTACCTGTAGCTTTCCATTTTCCACTGCAATGGCCTCTTCCAACTCATGCTTCCTTCAACCTCTCAGGGCTGCCATTCAGCCTCCTTCCTTGTCTCCTTGCCCCAGATCTGCCCTCCACATGGGTTCCAGAGGATTCACCCTAACACTCATGTAACCCTGTCCCTCTTTTGCTCAAAACTTCTGCAGCTCCCAGTTGCCTTCATTACATGGGCACTACTGAGCTCTCACAGGGTATCTGTACTCTATAACCTAGCTATTGTGAAAAACGACTCTGTTCTCCAAATGTCCCTCAGAACCTGGATTCCAGGCCTCCACACTTGCTCTTCCTTTGAGGTGGAATGTCCTTCTCTCTGCTCTCAGTTACCTCTGAGTCCCTCTGGGTCTCAACACAGAAGTCACCTCATCTGAGAAACCTCAGGCCCCCTAGGATATCAGGTGGTTTCTCTGTGCTCCCATATGCCCTGTACTGCCTTTAATGTGGCACATACTGTCCTGTATTGTGAATGTCTGTGTGAGTGCCTGACTTCCCCAACAGACTGGAGGTTCTTGTGAATGTCTGGTCCATCTCCAGGCCCCCAGGTCCAGTTTAGGGCAAAATACACAGGGAAGATGAGCAAATAAGGGTAAAGGAGGGATGGGGCAGGGACTGAGGCTGCTGGGCCACTGAGTGGAGCAGGGGTTGCAGGAAGGGGCAGGGCTGAGGGGCTGGGCCAAGCCACACCTTGTCTATGAAACTCCGGCCCAGCTCCTTCACTTCCTGAAGGTGGATCTGGGCTTGGGCCTGGCTCTTCTTGCCCATCCGCCTCCGACAACGCTTCCGGTAGAGACAGAAACAGCAGCTGAAGACGAGGAGGCCTGAGACCAGCACGATTGTGGCCAGGGCCCAGGGGGGCACTGCAGAGGACATGGAAACAGCAAACACTGACGCCCTGAGAAGCAAGCTGGCTGATTCAGTCCGGACTACATGTGTTAGCTGGCCTCGTTTTCCCTCCAACCATGTCCATTCAATTTTATTTCTGTATTTTCTTTCCAACTGATCTCGCCTATAAAGCTATTGGAAGCCCTAAGGCAGGCTGACACCACCTAGATTTTCTTGTTTATTAGTTCCCCTTCCTCTTCTACCCCCATTCTAATTTTTCTGTTCATCCCCTGTGCTTGTAGAAGGCTTAACCCTTCCCTGAGCCTTAGTTTCCCTATTTTGTAAAAAAGGGAAAGGTGGACCTTCCAATTCACCAATCCAAGATTCCATTCTATTCCACACCCCTTGGTCTGGTTATTGATTTTCTTGCAAACCTGTTCCTTTTCCTTTTCATTTAGATTTCAGTCCAGAATTCCGACTATGATGACACCCATATTTTCCAGCCCGCCAGTCTGAATACACCCGCCCGAATCCGCCCCTTGGTAATCCTGACCAGGCTTTCCCTCCGCTTCGCCCCAGGGTCTCGCTCACCAGGACCGTGGCTGATGCGACTCGAGTCTGGAGGCGTGTCCGGCGCTGGAGGCCCGGGTGTTGGGGGCTCCGGGAACATGGCGGCGGGGTCTTATGGTTCTTTCTGCGGAGGCACCCAAGCGCCCTAGCACCCCAACACCCACCCCATGCACCCATTGAGCTCTCTGAACAACAAAGAACTCCAACTCCCATCGGCACCCTGGGCAGCTGGTTGTACAGGACATGGCCAGACGCCGCGAGGCATGCTGGGGGCTGTAGTTTCTTTCTGCGACAGAGGGCGGGGGCTGGGAGTGAATTCCGGGAGCTAGTTCCATCCCAAAGCGACGCCCCCTCCCTCCAAGGCCCCCCAGGAATCCAATTCCGCTCATTTCTGCCCCTTCTCGGCCCTTCCCCAGGGCTTGAACCGGAAGTGGGCGAAGGCGGGCGTGGGAACCAGTGCACCAGGTTGCCCAGAGCAACTGCTGGCTCCGCTAGGGCGGGGTGAAGGCAACGCTGGTTGCCCCGGCAACGGCCTGTTGCCAGGACAACGGGCGGGGCTTACGCACAGAAGCCGGGTCTGGGCGGGGCAAGCTCGTTCTGTTCCCGGACCCGCCTTGGACCCCAGACCCAATACCCGGGACGAGCGAGGGTGGGGAGGAGACGGCCTTGCCCCTCAGTGAATTCGTCCACAGCTGGCTCCTCCCTCCACATTTAGCCCCGGGAGCCAAGACTCAGGCTATCCTCCCTCTCCCATTCTTGTGGGGAATGGGTGGGGGGCTGCCCTGCTGTCTCGACTGGGCCCCGACATCCTTCTCAGCCTGTTAGTCTCTCTCGCGCACCTCGAGCTGTCTTCACACCTGTCCTCGTGACTGCCTCGGCTGCCACTTCTCTCTCGACTCTAAATGGAGGTCTTCCCTATTTCTGTCCGTCTCTCCGTCGGCTTCTCGCGGCTCCTCCGTCTGGGTTGTCTAGTCTCTGCCTGTTGTCTGGTCCCTGTCTCCTGGGATCTCTCACGCTCTCCCCATGCCTACTCCCTTCCTTCTGGTTCTTTGTCTCCACACCTGTCTCCAAATCCCATTCTCCTGTTTCATGCTCCAGCCTTCCCACTCCTTCTGCTAGCAGGTCTCTCCCAGTCTCCCCCCAACCCCCCCCCCACACCATCTCTCTAGGTATGGGAATGAGGATGCGGCTGAGGGAGGGATCCCAGCTGCTCCTACCTGCTCCGCGGCTAGACAGGACCCTCCGGAGAGAGAGAGGCGCTGGTCCCGCCCTGACCCCGCCTCTGCACGCAGGTGGGTGGTGCTGTCCTGGGTGCTGATCGCGGAGCGCCGTGAGGCGGGGGCGCGGCCCAACGGAGCTGGGCTGGTGTGAGCGTGTGCGTGTGTATGACTGTATATGTGTGTGTGTGCGCGCGCGCGCGTGTTCGGTGGAGACACCCGCCCCGCCCCTTATCTGCCCCTAGCCTGGAACCACCAGGACGCCCACGGGTATTTATCCTGGTCCAGAAGATTCTCTGCCTTCTAGTCCAGCCACCTGGCATCCAGCCTCCCTCTCCCTACCCGACCCTTCAGTACTGCCCATGGAACCTGGCGCCAGAATATCGGGTTCTAGGACCCAGAAGACCCTCTACGGAGACCCAGGTATTCTGATATCTAGACAGGAGACTAAGCGTGAAATTCTCCAGGAAATCAGCTCCAGACTTCACTCCACCCTCAAAATTCCCCCTCACGCCAGGCCCTGGAGGCAAGCCCCCATGCTCCTAGCTTCAGGGAACCGAGTCCAACCTGCCCAGACTCTGGACCTCCAGCCTTCTCTGACTCAACTGTCCAAACCTACCTTTCTCAGGTGCAAATTGTGAGTCCTTCTAGTTTCCTCCCTAGGACATTAGCCTCAGTACCTAAACATTAGGAACCCACCCCAATATTATTTCCAGACCCAGAAATCCACTGAGGCAAGTGTCTCTGGGGAGAATAGTGATTTAATAAATTATGGGATTGAAGAAAAAATCTGTACAGACAGTGAGTGGGGTGCAAGGAAACCTCAGATCCTTGAAGGAAGATCTGGTTTCTGGAGTAAAAGATGGGCAGGACCCTGCCTGCTCTTGCTTCTTGGGTAGCCAGAACTGTGGATCCTCGTTCCTTCCTTCCTCAGAATCTCACTTGTTTCCTTGAGACCCTGCAGCCTCCTCCTCCCTCAAAAAAACAAGGAACTCCTAGCCTCCCATCCCTCCCCTTCTTCAAGGAATTGGAAATCTAGGGTCCAGGCTCCCACCTGACCTCTCTCCCCTTCTTCTTGCAGGGCCCAGGATTCCTGGACCCAGCCCTCGGCTGTCCCAAGGGTCCAGGTATCTGGGCTGAAGTAAGGATGCAGAGTTTGAGTCTAGGTGGGCTGGAGTCTCAGCCCTCCCGCAACTTAGGCCTCTGTAGCAGCTATGTTCTCGTAAATCAGGTTCTCATACGTGGCCTCCTTCTCAGCCGGTGCTGAGGATGACTGTTGCAGAAAGCGAAGGATGCACTGGTGCAGGAACACGTACTGGGCCTGGGGAGGAGGCCCGTGGAGGTGAAGGGTGCCCTCCTGGCCTCAGCCTGCTTTCTTCCAGGGTCCCACCTCCACCCACCTTGTGCCAGAGGAACCCCCTCACCTCAGTCTGCACCATCAGTGGCCGGCTTTCTCTCATCTTCCTCATGTAGCTGAAGGGCCCCACGACACCCTCACACTCCAGCTGCCGCAGCAGGACATCCAGGGCAATGAGGGTGCCTGTGCGGCCCACACCAGCGCTAGGCAGGGACAAGAAGTGGTCAGACCCTGGGAGGGGAGAGTCTTGACTGATGGAAGGATCTGTCTTTGGAGCACCTAGGGGTCAGGGTATTCAGCCAGACAGTATTTTGGGGGAATACAGTGTAAGTGGGGGTTATGTAATTAAGCAGGAAGTAATAAGAAATGACCGTGCGCTGACTTCTATCTATCTGTGAGGCCCTGTTCCAAGTGCCTTACATGCTTTTTTTTTCACTCCTACCACACCTAAGAAGTAGGAACTATTAGCATGCCCATTTTACAGATGGGGCAATGGAGGCTGAGCAAGGTGATTGTCCCAGGCCACTTGGGCATTGCTGGGGTTCACACATGGGCAGATGAACTCCCAAGCTGATACTTAAAAAAAATTTAATGTAAAAGTAACCATTTTAAAGTGGACAATTCAGTGGCATTTAGTCACAGTGTTGTGTAACTGCCACCTCTATCTAGTTCCAAAACACTTCTATATCCTCAAAAGGAGAGCCCCATCCCATTAAGCAGTGACTCCCCATTCCCCCATCCCTCCCAGCCCCTGAAAACCACCAGTTTTCGGGCTCTGTGCATTTGCTTATTCCAAATAGTTCATGTAAACAGAGCCATCCAACATGGGACCTTTCGTGCCTGGCTGCTTTCACTCAGCCAGGTTCATCTACGTGGTCCTGTGGATTGGTGGTTCAAGCGAATGGCCTTAACTACTGTGCAGAACTCCCTTCTGCACCTGGAGGAAGGGAGGACACTCTACTGAGGACACTTCCAGTGAATACTACCTGGGGATGGGGATGGTGTCACGACACAGCACAGCAGGGAGGTTAAGGGCTCCACTCTGGGCATCAGCTTGGCCACTCGCTATTGACCGTGAACCCAGGGACCAGCTTTCTGATGCAGTTTCCTCAGCTCTCCCTTTTGTCATGAGGTTGCCCGGAGGGTCAGCCAGACTGTGGCCGATAAGCACTGACCATGATGGAAACCAGAGCTCCCCTATCAGAGGCTGTCCGTCCCTCTGGAACAAACTCCTTCCTCAACCCTCACATTCACATTTGTGAAATCTCACCTAAAGAGGCTTCAGCACAAATATCAGGAAAGCAGTTGTCGGGGGAGGCCCCAGCCTGTGAGCCCAAGGAGGTGTCTTCAATGTTTCTTAAAACCTTTGGCTGCTTCTCCCTCCTGCCCTTCACCTCCTCCCTACATATGCCTCCTCCTGTACCTTTCTATCTTTCCCATCTCTTCACCCCCATCCTCCTTCTCAGCCTGCATCACAGCCCCTTCACCTTCTGCCTCCATCTCCTCCTCCTCTCTTCCACCTCCTCTGGGAGTTCCCAAGAACCCAGGTAACCCTGGTTTCTGTGTCCTGAGGGGGCGGTGGTCCCACAGGGAGAGGGCTCCGGGCTGGTCCTCACCTGCAGTGCACAATGGGAGGCCCTCCCTCCATGTTCTGGTCCAGCCACTGCCGGAGCATCTTCCAGAAGGCCAGCATGGGGTCTGGGGAGTGAGGGACGCTGTGGTCTGGCCAGGTCACGTAGTGGAACTGACGGACGGATAAAGCCCTCCGCTCTGCCATCTAGAGGGAGGGCGGGTTGTCAGGGGGCTCAGGACCCCTGGGGCTGGTTTCTGACAATGGGGCATCCCTGGGGCACACTGCTGTCCCTTGTGGGAGTGACGGGAGGTGGGATTTCATGGGGAGTTCTGGGGGAAGGGGCTGCCTGGAATGTCACGGGGGAGGAACTGAGGGCAGGGTGTATCTGGCAGGGTGTCAGGGGGCTTACATGCCAGAGCTTCAGGTCTCGTACTGTCCAGTTCTCCATCACTTCCTCACCCACCAGGGTCACCTGTAGCTGCCCATGGGTGCAGGGTTGGGAATCTAGAGGCCAGTAATGCTCACACTTCACCTGGGGGAAGACCAGGGGCAGTCAGAGCATAGGAGGCCCCACAGAACCACCCAACCCCAGTGCCCCTCTGTAGCGTGGCTCTTGTACTCAGTGCCAGGGGATGCCCTCTGCCCTGGTGGCAAGGCAGCACCCACAGGCAGCCAGGCGTAGCTTCATTCCAGCCAGGAAGACCCCTCCTTCCCCAGGTCATTGAGATCAGCTTCACCCTGCATGTGAACCATTGGATGGACTAGAGGAGACGGAAAGGTTGGAGTCATGTTGAGGGAATCAGTGAGGGCTGGATCAAGGTCTACACTGGTGTCAGTGTCTGGGGCGGGGTCACGGTTGGACTCAGGGTCAGCACCCAGGACCAAGGTCTCCTCTTACCCGGCCAGACTCCACGCAGTTGGTCAGCATGACCAGGGTGTGGCTCTGCTGCTCCCACACCAGGCGCCAGAAGTCACCCACAGTCTGGGACAGGGGGCCCTGGGCTGCTATGAACTCCTGGGAGTTCCAGAGACCCTGGTTGAAGAAAACAGGTAAGTCTGACCTTAACTTCTGAGGCTAACTCAGCATCCTCCCAGCTCCCAACCATAACCTTACAGGCATGAAGCTGGCGTTGATGTACTCGGAGCCTGGCTCCCCAGGGAGGGGTGTCAGGGGCACGCGGGACCAGTCATCTAGGAGAAGAGGCCAGCATTAGCGAGAATGGCGCCACCCAGAGGGGCAAGGAGATGAGGCTGAGACCCAGGGATGGAGGGCGTGCAGAGGTGCAGACGCTGGGAGCTCAGGGAGAGGCAGAGGGGCCTCGGCTGGGAGGAGCCGGCCAGGGGCTCTCACATCACGGGGTAGGAGCTCAGGGGAGAAGGGACGGGGTCCAGGGATGGGGTATTGACAAAGTCACAGCTGAGAGTAAAGTCAGCAGAGGCTTACGACTCACAGGGCAGCACGTTTTTGTAACGGTTCTTGATGTTGTTTTCTGGAGCTGAGGCCATCATCTGGGACTGGCTGTGGTCCTCCAGGGCCAGTTGCTGGGGGCGGAGGTAGAGGAGGGACGCACAGATGCTGGATTTTCTCTGACCTCCCCCAGGTATACCCTCACTGCTGCCTCTGTCATCCTAAGCACCCTGCCCCACTCACCCCTTGTGCCCTGGAATTCCATAGCACCCACAGAAATAGGTCAAGTGTGTGCACCATCTCTGGGGGGCATTGGGGAGGACTGGCGGGACCATGGGGACTGGGGAGGTAGGCAAGAGAGGAGACATCAGGGAAAAACCAAGGTGTTTCTTTAGGACTGACCCATCGACCCGTCACTAGTGTAAGATTTCAATGAGTTGAAAAGATGGATAATCATGCCCAGGAATTTCTGTGTAAGCCAACAAAGCATGTGTCACTGCTTTCCGTCCAATCCCAAAGGTGTGGAAATGTCTGGGGCGGGCACGTGGGCCTGGGTGCAGCCCCCTCTGTTCTGTTCTCACCCCACCTGGTACTCCACTGCAAAGCCGTAACCGCTGTCCATCTCATTTTTCCTGACATGCTCAGCAAAATCTTCAGCCCGGATGTCCCTGGGGGGAGGGGAGGGGCAAACAGTTAAACCTCCTTTAATTCTGTGCTCTTGGGATAAAAGAAAAGGGTTTTGTTTTGTCTTGTTTTGTTTGACCTCCCAAGACTTATAGCTGGAAGTAGGAACCTTTTGACCACCTTCACCCATTTCAGCCTTCTGACACTCCCTCTGGCAACCACCAATCTGTTCTCTGAACCTGTGAGTTCAAGGTTTTTGTTTTTGTTTTTGTTTCAGATTCTGAATATAAGTGAGATGATACAGTATTTATCTTTCTCTGTCTGACTTATCTCACTCAGTATAATGCCCTCAGGGTCCATCCATGTTGTCACAAATGGTGAGATTTTCTTCTTGTTTGTGGCTGAGTAGTATTCCACTGTATAGACAGCTCATAGCTTCTTTATCCATTCACCCATAGATGGACACTTAGGTCATTTCCAAGTCTTGGCTGTTGTGAACAATGCTGCTGTGAACAAGGGAGATGCAGATATCTTTCCAAATCACTGATTTTGTTTCTGTTTCATCAACTCCACTTCTGAGTATACACCCCCAGGAATTGAAAGCAGGCTCTCAAAGGGGTACCTGTACACCCACGTTCATAGCAGCCCTAATCACAATAGCTAAAAGGTGGAAGCAACCCAAGTGTCCATCGACAGAAGAATAGATAAGCAAAATGTGGTCTATCCATATAATGGACTATTACCCAGCCTTAAGAAGGAAGGAGATTCTGCCACAGGCTACAACATGGATGGAACTGGAAGGCATTATGCTGAATGGAATAAGCCAGTCACAAAAGGACAAATAAAAGGACAAATGTGATTCCACTCATATGCGGCACCAAGGGTTATCAAATTCATACAACCTGAAAGTAGGATGCTGGAGTCTCCAGGGACTGAGGAGATGGGGGAAATGGGGAATGGGTGTTTAATGGGGACAGAGTTCCAGTTTTGCAAGATGAAAAGACTTCTGGAGATGGATGGTGGTGATGGTTGCACAACAGTGTAAATGTACTTAATGCCACGGAACTGCACACTTAAAAACAGTTCAAGCTAGAACACTCCCTCACACCATACATAAAAATAAACTCAAAATGGATCAAAGACTTAAATATAAGACAAGATACAATAAACCTCCTAGAAGAAAACATAGGCAAAATATTATCTCACATTCATCTCAACAATGTTCTCCTAGGGCAGTCTGCCCAAGAAACAGAAATAAAAGCAAGAATAAACAAATGGGACCTAATTAAACTTACAAGCTTTTGCCCAGCAAAGGGAACCATAAGCAAAACAAAACAACAACCCACGGAATGGGAGAAAATATTTGCAAAAGATGAAACTGACAAAGGCTTGATCTCCAGAATATATAAACAGCTCATACAACTTAATAAGAAAAAAAACAAACAACCCAATCCAAAAATGGGCAGAAGACCTAAACACGAAAAAATGCTCAATATCACTAATTATCAGAGAAATGCAAATTAAAACTACAGTGAGGTATCACCTTACACCAGTCAGAATGGCCATCATTCAAAAGTCCACAAATGACAAATGCTGGAGAGGCTGTGGAGAAAAGGGAACCCTCCTACACTGCTGGTGGGAATGCAGTTTGATGCAGCCATTATGGAAAACAGTATGGAGATTCCTCAAAAGATTAGGAATCCCATGTGACCCAGGAATCCCACTCCTGGGCATATATCCAGAAGGAACCCTAATTCAAAAAGACACCAGCACCCCAATGTTCATAGCAGCACTATTTACAATAGCCAAGTCATGGAAACAACTTAAATGTCCATCAACAGACAACTGGATAAAGAAGCTGTGGTATATTTATACAATGGAATACTATTCAGCCATAAAAATGAACATAATGCCATTTGTAGCAACATGGATGTCCCTGGAGAATGTCATTCTAAGTGAAGTAAGCCAGAAAGAGAAAGAAAAATACCATATGATATCACTCATATGTGGAAAGAAGAAGAAGGAGGAGGAGAAGGGGAAGGGGAAGAAGAAGGTAAATGAACTTAAATATAAAACAGAAACAGACTCACAGACATAGAATACAAACTTTTGGTTGCCAGGGGGAAGGGGGTGGGTAGGAACAGTCAAGGAGTTAGAGATTTATAGATCCTGACAGGTATATATAGAATAGATAAACAAGTTTATACTGTATAGCACAGGGAAATATATACAAAATCTTGTAGTAGCTCACAGTGAAAAAGAATATGAAAATGAATATATGTATGTTCATGTATGACTGAAAAATTGTACTGTACACCAGAAATTGACACAATGTAAACTGACTATAACTCAATAAAATTAAAAAAAAATCTGTTTGGACTCAAAAAAAAGGAAATGGGACTTCTCTCATCTAGGACCACTCCCCTTCTCCTGGGCCACAGTTCCCTGCAGCCCTCTCCAGCCATGGGGTCTTCCTTCTCCTACACCAGGAACCTCTCCCCTTTCCCTTTGCGTGTACATGTTCTAATCTTGCTTCTGTATTAAAAAGAATCCCCTGACCTCATGCCACTCCAGGTCCAGCTCTTTCTCTCTCCTCCCCCCGTAATATAGTGTTATGAATACTGTCCTGACTCAGTTTTGACACCCTGGATGGAGGCTGGTCAGTTTCCCTTCTTGACATGCTGATTAAATCCACATCCTCACCACCTCCCCTAACAGGATCACACACTCTGGGCTACTATCCATCTGCCCAAATTCTGCCCCAACCCCAACCCCCAGGAACAGGTACCAGAAAACCAGGCACAGTCCCTACGCCCCAGGACCTGCTGAAATGATTCAAACTAAGCCTGTTTGCCTTGGATTGAAACCATGAGAAAGGCTCTTGTTTGAGTGCCCCTCACTTCACGGCCAACCTGGTGCCTCCCCACGTGGCCCTGCAGGGTGTAATGCGTACTCCCTCTCTTGGGATCTGTGAGTGTAAAAAATCTTCAATGCCAGTCGTCTCCTGATCCAGTGGGCTTACCGTACCTAAACAATAATGAAACCTGTGAAAGCACATTCAAACTTCTCACGTGGACCAGTTCTCTCTGCTTCCTTCCCATACATCGCCGTGGCCTGGTCTCTACACCACGACTCCAGGGGAACAATGACCTTTTGTGGTTCAAAGTCCCCTTATCTCACTTGCCTCCTTATCTCCAATTCCAAAGGCCACCTCTCAGTCCCTCCTCTGCGTGGGAGCTCAGCAGCCTGTAGTTTCTCTGACTGCCTCTTCCTTTTTTCTGGACCCGCCCTCTTCCTGAACACCATCTCCTCATGTGCACCACCACTGCCTCTCTGACGGGTGCTTCTCCATCTCCTCAGTGGGGCCCTCATCCTCTGTTCATCAAACGGTAGGTGTTTCTGGGAGTCTGTCCTTAAGCCCTCTTTTCTCACTGGACACACACGTCTCATGGGGTCTGTCCACTGACAAAGCTTCACTTTCAATCTGCACATCTGCGATTTCTGAATCTTCGTTGCCAGTTTCTACTTCTCACTCCCCTGACCTTCAGCTCTATTTACCCACTGGCCTCCTGGAAGCTCCACCTGCATGTCCTAGAGGATCATCGCTAGGACATCCAAACATGCACGCTGAGGGTTGGGGATGGCAAAATGCTCAACATACAAGACAGGACAAGACTTGGAGCCCAACAGGTGCAGCAATTTGCTGCAGATGCCATACAAGGCACCGGACAGAGGGTAAGGAGGGGAAAGGGCAAGCAGGGTGGGACTCTGGCCAGAACAGATAATACCGCAAAGAAGAAACTGGACATCATCTTCCCCGTCACTAGTGTTTGCTCTGCCTCATGCATCTGCCTCGGATGGCCACGCCCTCAGTTGACGCCTCATTCTTTTGTACCCAGGCTGTCACAGCTGGTCTCCCAGCTTCCCTTTACTCTCTGTCCCATCTCTCCTCTCTTGATCCCTGGGGATCATTCTCACGTAGACACTTGGTGTCACTGACCCAACTAAGGAGGAGTCAGAGAATGGAGACCTTTGCACAAACGTTCTCCTGAACCATGGATCTGTTTATCCACCTGACCATTCATCATTGTCTTCACTTGCATGTCCAACAAGCATCTCAAATTCAGCGTGTCCACCACCGAGCTCCCAATACTTTCCCAAAGCTCCCCCACCCTCCACCCCATGGTCATTCCATCTCAAGCAACAACATTTCCAGTATTCCTGGAGCTCAGGCTAAATTCCTTGCAGTCACTCTTGAGCCCTCTCTGAACCCCACACTGCACTTCCATTCTCTAACCACATCTGCTGTTTAAACACTCAAACACTGCCTTGAATCTGATTACCTCTCACCATTTCCCATTCCAAGACATAACTACCTCTTGTTTGGATTGTAATAGGGAAGAACAAACCTGACTCCATATTGGTCTGTTTCTTTTACTTTAACCTTTTTGCATTTGCCACAAGTTCATCACCAAAGGGATGCTGCCTATAAGCTTAAATTACACATAATGGCCCATCTCTGGGAACCCTGCCTCCCAGGTAACCAGCACTGAGCTAAAATACCTTTGTTGGGCTCACAGGAAACATCCTGACCAGGCCCCCCTGTGAATGACTGCAGGAAGGAAGGAATCAACACCTCCCCTCTGGAGGCTGACGTGAAACAGGAGGTGTGTGAATTTACTCCCCACCCCTCTTAGTATAAAAGAAGCCTGAATTCTAACTCAGGCAAGATGGTTCTTTGGGACACTAGTCACAACCTTTACCAACTTCTTTATTAGTGGCTCCTTGTGCTAGAATGTAAGCTCCAAAAGGGCAGGAATCTTTGGTAGATTCACTGTTTCCTCAACACCCAGAACAGCACCTGACACTTAACAGGGGCTCCGTTACTGTTTTGTTGGATGAATGAATGGACGTCCCAGAGCTGAGACTGACACCAATTTCACGGCCACCAGTCCAGGCTCTCAGGGAATGGGGAGTGGCAGATGCATTGTGATCCCTGCCACAGACAGCATTAGCCCCTTCTGAGGCTTGTGGGGGGGATTCACTGATCCTGCCCTCTGACCTACCCAGTGACCAGCAAACACCCCAGGATCTGACCTTGACAATGAGTCTTTCAGATGCTCTCCCAAACCTTCCACTCACCTGCAGATCAGATCCCTGTGTGCCTGTTTCTTCTCACTCTTCTTACACCTGGGAAAAGGACATTAGGGTGAAAGGCTGGGGAGGGGAGAGAGGCCGGAACCAGGGGTCCTCACCTTTCCCGCAACCCCCACCCTCCAGGCACCCAGTAAGTCCTGAGCTGAGTCTCACCCCTTCTTCAGGAAGAAAACCAACAAGCCCACCAGGATGAGAAACAGGAGGACACCGACGATGGCTCCTATGATGACCACTGGAGGAAGGAGGCATGAGGGGCTGTTAGAGTCTGGGTCACCTCTCCTGGTGTCCTATCTCTGCTACCTCTGTCCTAACCCAGACTGTGATCAGAGGGTCTGCAGGGTAGATGCGAGGGCAGAGAAGGGAAAGGAGAAAGCTTCTGCATAAAGCCCTATTTCCCACTCAACCTTTCCTCCCAGGAGCCTGGTCCAAAGACATCACTTTCCCAACTAATCTGCTTTTTAGAGTGACTCTCCCCTTCCTTGGTCTAGACTAGCGATCCTCACTGAGGGTGGTTTTGCCCACCAGGAGACATCGGGCAATGTCTGGAGACACTTTCAGGTTCTTACAACTTCAGCAGCAGTGCCACCGGCATCGAGCGGGTGGAGGCTGGGGATGCTGCTCGACACCCTACAGTAATACCCAGGACAGTCCCCACCAGAAAGAGCGATCCAGCCCAAGATCCACGAGGACCTGTCTCAGCAAGAGTACCCTGGACAGTGGGACCACCAAGCCCAGCCTGGAAGAGCACCCCATGTTCAGTGCACCAAACTCCAGTGTCTCCAGATCAAAGACCCCATCTCCTAAGAGGCTCTGATTCCTAGGCGCTGACTGACGGGGGCCCAGGGAGGCCTATGACCATGGTCAACGGTACATGAGCAAAGATTTCCTGAGGTTCAGACTTTTTCAAATGTCCCATTGGTGAGTGAAAAATCATGCGACCAGTGCTGGAAAAAAATTTGGCAGTTCTTCAAAAGGTTAAACACAGAGTTACCACATGATCTAACAATTTCACTTCCGGGTATACACCCAGGAGAAACGAAGACACACACCCACACAGAAATGTGCACACAAATGTCCAGAGCACCATTCAGAACAGCCAAAAAGTAGGGTCCATCCATGGATGAATGGATAAACAAAACGCATTCTATCTGTACAATGAAATATTATCCGGCAATAAAAAGTAATGAGGTGCTGACACACGCTAGAACATGGATGAACCTTAGACGCATTATACTAAGTGAGAGAAGCTAGTCACAGAGGACCACATACTGTGTGGTTTTTTTTTGGTTTTTTTTTTTGGAAATGTCCAGAAGAGGCGTATCTATAGAGACAGAAATAGATTACAGACAGACAATGGCTGGCTGGTGGGGAATTAGCGAAACTAGGGGGTGATGGCTTAAGGGGTAATACAAATACGGTAAAAAAAATATCCTAAAATTAACAACGATGATGGTATAATGATGATGAGTATATTAGAAGCCACTGAGTTGCACACTTTAAATGGGTGGACTGTTACAGGTTATATGAATGACATCTCAAAGGAGCTGTTTTACAGAAAGCAGGAAACAAAACATAAACAAAAAGGACCCCATGGGGTGGTGAGACTCCTTCACAACAGGGCCTGACGGGGTCTGAGAGAATGTCATTGTAGCTCTCTGTACCTGTGGGGCTCTGCTCACCTGTGCTCTCAGTGCGGCAGGTCATGGAGGCAGACCGTGCCTCCCTTCCATCCCAGATGGTTGTGACGGTGGCTGCGTAGGCCTGAGCCGGCCTGAGTCCCGACAAGGACACGCCCTTCCCACAGGAGGATCCGCTCTGGGAAAACTGCTGCCTGCCCACCTCCACTTTAAAGGCCTCATAGCCTCCCGGGGGGCAGGACCAGGTCAGGATGACCCCGTAGCCCCCCGAAGCGCTGATGCAGGACACGATGGAGGGGGGGCTTGGATCTGGGTGGAACGGATAGGAGGAATCAGTAGGCTCCATCCAAGGCGGTTTTCTAAGTCCCCACTCCCCACCAGTCGTGCCAGTAATCTGAGAACTAGCTCATCCTCTTCTTCCCCAAAACAAAACACCTCTTATTCCCTCAGTTTCTGTTGCCCCCGAACGGACGCACCGCAGGTCGCCTCAAACTACAACTCCCATTAGCCCAGAGAAGGTGCCATCTTGGCCAGTTCATAATCTCACCCAAGAGAGTGCACAATGCTACCTCTCACCTGTGGCGACACTCAGAGTCACCCGGGAGCTGTTGACTCCATTCTTTTCTGCCCACACAGAGAAGTTGTACAAGGTCCCGGGTTCAAGTCCTTCCACTGTGAAACTGGTGTTGGCTGTGCATCTGGTCTCAATTGCGTCTCCCTCTCCAGACCACTGGACCCAGTAGGCGTAGCTCTGAAGGTCAGTGCCCTCAGGCACCTCCCACCTCAGGGTGATGTTGCTGGTGGTCTGAGTCTCCACACTCAGGTTCCTGATGGGGTTGGGGGCTGAGAAATGAAGAAGAAAGATCCAGTGTCAGCAGGGCAGTAAACGGGGGGACAGTCAGTGGGCATTTCTGACCCTCAAAG
Organism: Camelus ferus; assembly: GCF_009834535.1. Taxonomy (NCBI): domain Eukaryota; kingdom Metazoa; phylum Chordata; class Mammalia; order Artiodactyla; family Camelidae; genus Camelus; species Camelus ferus. The sequence goes on along the minus strand of NC_045704.1, from coordinate 9,484,089 downwards.
TCAGTTCCCAGTCCTGCCTGAACTACGGGTCCAGGAGATACGGGGTGTGGGGTCTAGACAGTGCTTCCCAGACTTCCATGTGCATACGTGTCACTGGGGATCTTGCTAAAAGGCAGGTTCTGACTCAGGAGGTCTAGGATGGGACTGAGATTCTGCATTTACAGCCAGTTCTCAGGAGATGCTGACGCAGCCCACCCACGGACCACACTTGAGGAGCAAGGATCTAGACCAGTGCTTTCCAGTGGAATTTCTGCAACAGTGGAAATGCCCTCCCAATGATCATTAGGGTAGATACAAACCCAGTGGGAGACTGGGAGCCCCTCAACGGAGCTCTTGAGCATTTAAAATATGGAACGAAGCCTGCAATTTTATGCAATTTTATGCAATTTTAATGAACTTAAATGTACATAGCCACCAATGCCTAGGGGCTACCATATTGGACAGTGGAGGTCTAGAGCAGAGGAGCTGTCCACCTCAGGGTAATTGAGCTCATGGTCTGAGCTTCCATCCTCAAGCCCGTGACATAGTTGGGAAGTAGGAGAACAAGAGTCAGAGGGTCAGAGTGTCCACATTCCACAGCACCTAATCCCCCCAGAACTCAGTAACAAGACTCCCCTGCACAGCCCTGGTTGCTCAGGAGGATACGCCCTAGTGTTATGGTCTGTGTTCTCTAGAGTCCTAGAGCCTGACTGATCCCAACGCACAACCCTATGGATATTCTTTCTTCATCTCTCTCATCGTGATCCAAAGAGACACTGGGCTAGGGAGTGTGCCACATTCTCCTGTCAGCTCTGCACCATCGTCTATCATCAACCCCGCATTAAAAAAAAAAAAAAAGAATCACAATAAGAGTTGCCTCTCACCTGTGGCGGCATTGAGAGTCACCTGGGAGCTGTTGACTCCATTCTTTTCTGCCCACACAGAGAAGTTGTACAAGGTCCCGGGTTCAAGTCCTTCCACTGTGAACCTGGTGTTGGCTGTGCGTGTGGTCTCAATCGCGTCTCCCTCTCCAGACCACTGGACCCAGTAGGCGTAGCTCTGAAGGTCAGTGCCCTCAGGCACCTCCCACCTCAGGGTGATGTTGCTGGTGGTCTGAGTCTCCACACTCAGGTTCCTGATGGGGTTGGGGGCTGAGAAATGAAGAAGAAAGATCCAGTGTCAGCAGGGCAGTAAACGGGGGGACAGTCAGTGGGCATTTCTGACCCTCAAAGTCAGTTCCCAGTCCTGCCTGAACTACGGGTCCAGGAGATACGGGGTGTGGGGTCTAGACAGTGCTTCCCAGACTTCCATGTGCATACGTGTCACTGGGGATCTTGCTAAAAGGCAGGTTCTGACTCAGGAGGTCTAGGATGGGACTGAGATTCTGCATTTACAGCCAGTTCTCAGGAGATGCTGACGCAGCCCACCCACGGACCACACTTGGGGAGCAAGGATCTAGACCAGTGCTTTCCAGTGGAATTTCTGCAACAGTGGAAATGCCCTCCCAATGATCATTAGGGTAGATACAAACCCAGTGGGAGACTGGGAGCCCCTCAACGGAGCTCTTGAGCATTTAAAATATGGAACGAAGCCTGCAATTTTATGCAATTTTATGCAATTTTAATGAACTTAAATGTACATAGCCACCAATGCCTAGGGGCTACCATATTGGACAGTGGAGGTCTAGAGCAGAGGAGCTGTCCACCTCAGGGTAATGGAGCTCATGGTCTGAGCTTCCATCCTCAAGCCCGTGACATAGTTGGGAAGTAGGAGAACAAGAGTCAGAGGGTCAGAGTGTCCACATTCCACAGCACCTAATCCCCCCAGAACTCAGTAACAAGACTCCCCTGCACAGCCCTGGTTGCTCAGGAGGATACGCCCTAGTGTTATGGTCTGTGTTCTCTAGAGTCCTAGAGCCTGACTGATCCCAACGCACAACCCTATGGATATTCTTTCTTCATCTCTCTCATCGTGATCCAAAGAGACACTGGGCTAGGGAGTGTGCCACATTCTCCTGTCAGCTCTGCACCATCGTCTATCATCAACCCCGCATTAAAAAAAAAAAAAAAGAATCACAATAAGAGTTGCCTCTCACCTGTGGTGGCATTGAGAGTCACCTGGGAGCTGTTGACTCCATTCTTTTCTGCCCACACAGAGAAGTTGTACAAGGTCCCGGGTTCAAGTCCTTCCACTGTGAAACTGGTGTTGGCTGTGCATCTGGTCTCAATTGCGTCTCCCTCTCCAGACCACTGGACCCAGTAGGTGTAGCTCTGAAGGTCAGTGCCCTCAGGCACCTCCCACCTCAGGGTGATGTTGCTGGTGGTCTGAGTCTCCACACTCAGGTTCCTGATGGGGTTGGGGGCTGAGAAATGAAGAAGAAAGATCCAGTGTCAGCAGGGCAGTAAACGGGGGGACAGTCAGTGGGCATTTCTGACCCTCAAAGTCAGTTCCCAGTCCTGCCTGAACTACGGGTCCAGGAGATACGGGGTGTGGGGTCTAGACAGTGCTTCCCAGACTTCCATGTGCATACGTGTCACTGGGGATCTTGCTAAAAGGCAGGTTCTGACTCAGGAGGTCTAGGATGGGACTGAGATTCTGCATTTACAGCCAGTTCTCAGGAGATGCTGACGCAGCCCACCCACGGACCACACTTGGGGAGCAAGGATCTAGACCAGTGCTTTCCAGTGGAATTTCTGCAACAGTGGAAATGCCCTCCCAATGATCATTAGGGTAGATACAAACCCAGTGGGAGACTGGGAGCCCCTCAACGGAGCTCTTGAGCATTTAAAATATGGAACGAAGCCTGCAATTTTATGCAATTTTATGCAATTTTAATGAACTTAAATGTACATAGCCACCAATGCCTAGGGGCTACCATATTGGACAGTGGAGGTCTAGAGCAGAGGAGCTGTCCACCTCAGGGTAATTGAGCTCATGGTCTGAGCTTCCATCCTCAAGCCCGTGACATAGTTGGGAAGTAGGAGAACAAGAGTCAGAGGGTCAGAGTGTCCACATTCCACAGCACCTAATCCCCCCAGAACTCAGTAACAAGACTCCCCTGCACAGCCCTGGTTGCTCAGGAGGATACGCCCTAGTGTTATGGTCTGTGTTCTCTAGAGTCCTAGAGCCTGACTGATCCCAACGCACAACCCTATGGATATTCTTTCTTCATCTCTCTCATCGTGATCCAAAGAGACACTGGGCTAGGGAGTGTGCCACATTCTCCTGTCAGCTCTGCACCATCGTCTATCATCAACCCCGCATTAAAAAAAAAAAAAAAGAATCACAATAAGAGTTGCCTCTCACCTGTGGTGGCATTGAGAGTCACCTGGGAGCTGTTGACTCCATTCTTTTCTGCCCACACAGAGAAGTTGTACAAGGTCCCGGGTTCAAGTCCTTCCACTGTGAAACTGGTGTTGGCTGTGCATCTGGTCTCAATTGCGTCTCCCTCTCCAGACCACTGGACCCAGTAGGTGTAGCTCTGAAGGTCAGTGCCCTCAGGCACCTCCCACCTCAGGGTGATGTTGCTGGTGGTCTGAGTCTCCACACTCAGGTTCCTGATGGGGTTGGGGGCTGAGAAATGAAGAAGAAAGATCCAGTGTCAGCAGGGCAGTAAACGGGGGGACAGTCAGTGGGCATTTCTGACCCTCAAAGTCAGTTCCCAGTCCTGCCTGAACTACGGGTCCAGGAGATACGGGGTGTGGGGTCTAGACAGTGCTTCCCAGACTTCCATGTGCATACGTGTCACTGGGGATCTTGCTAAAAGGCAGGTTCTGACTCAGGAGGTCTAGGATGGGACTGAGATTCTGCATTTACAGCCAGTTCTCAGGAGATGCTGACGCAGCCCACCCACGGACCACACTTGGGGAGCAAGGATCTAGACCAGTGCTTTCCAGTGGAATTTCTGCAACAGTGGAAATGCCCTCCCAATGATCATTAGGGTAGATACAAACCCAGTGGGAGACTGGGAGCCCCTCAACGGAGCTCTTGAGCATTTAAAATATGGAACGAAGCCTGCAATTTTATGCAATTTTATGCAATTTTAATGAACTTAAATGTACATAGCCACCAATGCCTAGGGGCTACCATATTGGACAGTGGAGGTCTAGAGCAGAGGAGCTGTCCACCTCAGGGTAATGGAGCTCATGGTCTGAGCTTCCATCCTCAAGCCCGTGACATAGTTGGGAAGTAGGAGAACAAGAGTCAGAGGGTCAGAGTGTCCACATTCCACAGCACCTAATCCCCCCAGAACTCAGTAACAAGACTCCCCTGCACAGCCCTGGTTGCTCAGGAGGATACGCCCTAGTGTTATGGTCTGTGTTCTCTAGAGTCCTAGAGCCTGACTGATCCCAACGCACAACCCTATGGATATTCTTTCTTCATCTCTCTCATCGTGATCCAAAGAGACACTGGGCTAGGGAGTGTGCCACATTCTCCTGTCAGCTCTGCACCATCGTCTATCATCAACCCCGCATTAAAAAAAAAAAAAAGAATCACAATAAGAGTTGCCTCTCACCTGTGGTGGCATTGAGAGTCACCTGGGAGCTGTTGACTCCATTCTTTTCTGCCCACACAGAGAAGTTGTACAAGGTCCCGGGTTCAAGTCCTTCCACTGTGAAACTGGTGTTGGCTGTGCGTCCGGTCTCAATTGCGTCTCCCTCTCCAGACCACTGGACCCAGTAGGTGTAGCTCTGAAGGTCAGGGCCCTCAGGCACCTCCCACCTCAGGGTGATGCTGCTGGTGGTCTGAGTCTCCACACTCAGGTTCCTGATGGGGTTGGGGGCTGAGAAATGAAGAAGAAAGATTCAGTGTCAGCAGGGGAGTAAACGAGGGGACAGTCAGTGGGCATTGCTGACCCTCAAAGTCAGTTCCCAGTCCTGCCTGAACTACGGGTCCAGGAGATACGGGGTGTGGGGTCTAGACAGTGCTTCCCAGACTTCCATGTGCATACGTGTCACTGGGGATCTTGCTAAAAGGCAGGTTCTGACTCAGGAGGTCTAGGATGGGACTGAGATTCTGCATTTACAGCCAGTTCTCAGGAGATGCTGACGCAGCCCACCCACGGACCACACTTGGGGAGCAAGGATCTAGACCAGTGCTTTCCAGTGGAATTTCTGCAACAGTGGAAATGCCCTCCCAATGATCATTAGGGTAGATACAAACCCAGTGGGAGACTGGGAGCCCCGCAACAGAGCCCTTGAGCACTTAGAATGTGCTCATCTGTCTTTCTTTCATCAATTACATGTCGAAGCAATACTGTCTTGGATCTACTCAGATAAGTAAAATACCTCTGTATAATTGGTTTCACCTGTTCTGACTTATGCAATGTGGCTCATAGAAACCTTGGATCCACAAGCGTGGCTCCCATATGTTTCTGTCGGTCTACGGGCCTGCCGAGTTCTCATGCGTGTTCTCAGTCACTGCCTGCCACCTTCCTTTAGGAAAAAAAGAAAAACAGTGGTTGCCTCTCACCTGTGGTGGTTTTGAGGGTCTTCTTGGAGCTAGTGAGTCCATCCTTCTCCACCCACACGGAAAATTCATAGGAAGAGCCAGGGTCAAGTCCCTCCGCTGTGAAAACGGTGTCTGTCGTGTTTCGGCTCTCGGTTTTGTTATCTCGTCCGGTCCACTGGACCCAGTAGGTGTAGTTCTGCTGGTCCAGGCCACTGGGGGCCTCCCAGCGTAGGGTGATGGAGCTGCTGGTCCAGGCCTCCACAGTCAGGTTTACGACTGGGTTGGAGGCTGAGAATGGGGAAGAAGAATTCACTGTGAGCAGGGAGCAGATCAGGAGTGTCCCTTCCACTGCTCCCAGTTCCTGCCTCGTGTCCAGAAAGGACTAGCTCCATCGGAGCCAGGTGGGGATCGCTGTGCCCACCATGGAGACCTCCCTCTGGAAGCTCACGGGACTTGAGGGTGCAATGGCTTTGTGTGGGCAGTGAACTCAGACAGGGGTCACTCACCGTCCGCCCTGGCCCCTGTCCAGCTGCACAGGCCCTGGAGAGATCCAAGAGGGGGGGAATCAGACACCGAAGCTCACCTCCCCTGACCCCAGTGAGTCTGCCAGCCAGAGACCCTCCCGTCCTCTGCTCAGACCCTGCGAGTCACACTGCCTGAAGGAGAGGAGGGACAGCACACAGACTCTCCTCCTGCAGGCTGGGCTCTGACAAAGGTCATCCCATAGTATGTCTGTCTTCTCTGGGTGTGCCCTGTGTTGGGGGCAGGGGGAGTGGGGAAGGGGCAGGACTCCAGGGACCCAGGAGCTGGGATTGGCTTCACTGATATGGTAGAGAGATAAACTTAATGGTTTCACTTCCTGAAAAAATACAGCCTTAGAAGACTAAGGCAAGGAAGTAACCAACAAACTGGGAATGAAAGAAGAGACTGATGTTGGGGACCAGGAGCCAGACATCCAGTCTGAAGGAAAAGGCTGGGGACTTGGACCCCTGGGTCTGAGGGAGGAGCGGGCTGGGGGCCGAGGCTCCTGAGTCTTCGTAAGCTTACCTGTGTCTTGCCAGTAACCTGAGTTCACTCTCACCGCAGAAGTAGCAATGTCTAAGAGCCCGGGTGTCCGACTCCCCAGCAATCTCCCCCAACCTAGAAACTTGCTTCCTCTCCAGGGAATTATCAGTCCCTCCCCACTCTGGACCTGAGTTCTGGGACCCCAGCCTCCTCTTTCCTGGGACCCAGGAGTTGGCCCCCCTCTGCTCCTCTCAGAGGACCCCCCCACCCCCACTACCCTGAGTCTGGGAGCACTCACCAGCAGCACCAGGCTCCCCAAGGCCCTGAGGCCTCTGCCAGCCCCGGTCATGTCTCTGGACACTGCCAGGGGACCCAAGTGTCCTAGCCCAGGACCTTCCACCTGCTGGACTTTAAACGCAAGAATTTCCCCTTTCCCAGCCCAGCAGTAAGGCCATAGGCCAGGGCAAGAAGGGAGGAGGAGGAAGTAGAGGCTTTCCAGCCGGAGAACTCCTAGCCCCACCCCCGCCCTCAGCCTTGGTCCTCACCTCTGGAAGCTCTGGCTTCTCCTGGCCACAGGGTCTCCCCTGCAGCCCCTGCCTCGCTTCACTTTATCCTGCGCGGGTAAGAGATGAGGGCACTTCTTCCCGCTGATGTATGCATGCACAACACATGTCCCAGATGTTCAGAGTGGGAGGGGGTGCCGGAAGAAAGATGTGTCCATCCCTCTCAAGTGGACAGTTACACACCAAAGCCAGGTGGGGGGTCTACTCTCCTGCGCCCTGAGGCAGGCACTGGCCCCTCAGCCTCTCCCTGCCTCCCCCAAATCCGTGCAGCTGTCACCAAATGAGCCCAGTATATTCTGCCTCCTGGCCTTTGCATATGCCGTCTGCTCTGCCAGGTGCCCCTTCCTGCTAGCCCTTAGGATTCAAGGGTCAACATGCTGGGTCAGACCTGTCTTTTTAGCTCCGTCAGGACCTGTGCTGTCTCTACAACACATGCCAGACTGTCCGTATGTGCGGAGGCACGTGCCACATTCTACCCAGGCCCTTGAGCCAAGTGGCTTAAATTTGCAGTGACTTAGATTCCTAATCTACCAAAATGGGCACAACCCCTTGTAAATATGCTGTGAGGAGTAAGTGAGTTCATATATAAAGTCTTAGAGCAATGCCTGGTTCTTTTAAAGCCTTTGAGAAACCGTAGGCCATGTTTATTTTTGGTTCATCCCTAGACCTCCAGCGTCGGAGGGGCTTCTCAGGCCGCCTGCATTTCACATACAGTCTGAAAGTGAAGAGTGTGGGTACTGCAAACAGCATGCTTGTCACTAATCACCAATGCCATCTTGAACCTTATCCAACCTCACTGTGTCTCTGTCCTCTTGCTTTTGAAATGGAATTAAAAACACTATCTACCGCAATACACAGCAGCTACCTGCTCCTGGACAGCTCTGGACTCACAGGTATCTGAAGGTCCCCTATTTAGAAAAAGGACTGCCCTTTATCATCTCAGCGGACTTTGATGGAAAGAGGGAGGCGTATCCCTGGGGTTAATGGGTGCTATGTACTGAAGGATTTGGAGAACACCGATTGCCTGAGGAGGCATTTTCCTGACTGATGAAAAAACAACTCGGTGGTTCTCACTTACCCCTGCTAGAAGGTTTTTCATGTATTATGTAGTGCTTAATAAAAATAAAAATTCAAAAATACTATCTACTAGGGATGAATTTGGAATATGGGATTAATAGATACTAACTACTATATATAAAGTAGATAAATAAGTTTATAATGTATAGCACAGGGAACTATATTCAATATCTTGTAATAACCTATAATGGAAAAGAATCTCACAAAGAATATATCTATGTATATAAAACTGAATCACTTGGCTGTACACCTCAAACTAACACAACATTGTAAATTAACTACACCTCAGTTTAAAGAAATCGTTAAAAATAACAAAAAAAATTCTGCCATTTCAACAATGTTATATAAGTGGAATCATACAGCAGGATCCAACACATGCTGACACCTTGATCTTGAACTTCTGGCCTTCCAGGACTGACTGCAAGACATTTCTGCTACTTAAGCCACACAATGTGTGGTACTTTGTTAAGGCAGCCCCAGCAGACTAAAACATTTTCATTGGTATTATAACAAATTGCACTCAGTTACCGATCTTCTATTTTTAACTTCATTGATTTTTTTTTAAAAAGTGTGGAAATTTGTCTTCTCTTTTATTAAGTATTTACATAATATCCTTCCTCATTGTGCCTCTGGGCCCACAAAGTAGTTACTACCTGGCTCTTTACAGGAAAAGTTTGCTGTCCGTGATGGAGTTATTTTTGTCTGCACTTTTAAGTTCCCAGCAAAATTGAGTGGAAGGTACAAAGATTTCTTTTGTTGTTGTTGTTTTTCAATTGAAGTACAGTCAGTTACAATGTGTCCATTTCTGGTGTACAGCATAATGTCCCAGTCATGCAAATACATATGTGTATTTGTTTTCATATTCTTTTTCATTAAAGGTTATTACAAGATATTGAATATAGCTCCCTGTGCTATACAGAAGAAATTGGTTTTTTATCTATTTTCATATACAGTGATTAACATTTGCAAATCTCAAACTCCCAAATTTATCCCTTCCCACCCCCTTTCCCCTGGTAACCATAAAATTGCTTACTATGTCTGCACAGAGATTTCTAATACACCCCTGCCCCGACTCATGCACAGCCTCCCCCAGTGTCAACAACCCCACCAGAGTGGTACATTTGTCACCACTGATGAAACTATGTTGACACAAGAATCACCCAAAAGCTATACTCCACTCCTTTTCATGGCCGAATAATATTCCACCATACGGAATTGATGACAACTTGTTTCTCCAGCCACCAGCTGATGGACATTTGGGTTTTCACCCTTTGGCTGTTACAAATAATGTCATTTGAATTTTCACATCATCTGTTTTCAGTTCTGTGTGGTCTACCCGCAGGAGGAGCCAAACTCTCTTTCTACGGACTCCATGGCTATCCCCTCTGCAGCCAGGCCCAGCCGCCAACCCTGTCTCCCTCCACCACCCATTTGTGACCCCGTCAGCATTCCCAGGAGTTCCTCACCACTTTTGTTGTCCTGTGACTGTCAGTCGGTCCCTCTGCCCCATGCTTTCCTCTCCCTGTGTGGTTCAAGAACTGAAGCGTATCTGCTCATTCTCTTGAAGCCATTCCCTGCAGGTGTGTTCACCCAACACCTGCAGCTTCCTGCAGGCGGGACCGCAGACTGAATGAGCCCCAGGGACTCCAAGGGCAAACGGACTCTTCCAGGCCTGGCCAAGCTCGCGCTGCGGTGAGACAGACTGGGAAGTTAACCACAGTGTGACACACAGGACGCCTCTGTCCCGGAGGGGGAGATGACTTCAGGGTGAGTCTGAGCACAACAGTAGGATGCGGTCAAGTGAAGAATTTGCATGGTGTGGGGTGGTGGTACGGATGAAGAGGGTGTAGCTCAGAGGTAGAGCCTGCTTAGCACGTATGACATCCTGGGTTCAATCCCCAGTACCTCCAATAAGAAATAAACTTAATTACCTCCCCAAAAAATAAATTTAAAAAAAGACTACATGTTTAAAAAAAAAAAAAAAAGACTTGCACTGGAAAGGCCAGAACTCCATGTGGAAATGAAACTGGAGTGACCCTGAACTAGGGGTCAGGTCACCCAGACCCAGACTGGTCTCAGTTTATGCTCAGCCTGCTGGGTTGGTGAACATGTGGAGACAGAGGGGAAAGGGGAAGCCCTGTAGGAATGAGTCCTGAACCTGTGGGATAATGTCAGGATTGAGTTGAATTGTAGGATGCCCAGCTGGTGGTGCTGGAGACTTGCTTGATGGTGTGCGGAGAGAGCCCCATACCGGAACTGAGCGCAGAGTCATAATCATTTATCATTGTGAAACATCTGGTAACCACCCAAATGATTGATCACGCCAACGTTTAAAGATGAACTATGCTGGTGGTGGCCTTGGGCTGAAGAGGATGGGTGACTGGGGAGGCAACAGCTAAAAGGTACGAGGTCTCTTTTGGGATGACGTAAATGTTCTAAGGTCATTATGATAGGGGCATGACTCTACGAACATACTGAAAACCTCTGACAAGCACACTTTAAATGGGCAGTTGGTATATGAAGTATATGTCTGTAAAGCTGCGATCGTAACATTTTTTTCTCCAGGAATTGGACATAAACGCCTTTGAGCAGAACATGGTCACAGTATAAGTGATTATAGTCGACAATATTATACTAGAAACTTCAAAGCTCCTAAAAGGCTAGATCTTAATTGGTCCCACCACAAATAAGAAAGGTAATTTTGTGATGCAATAGGGGTGTCAGCTAAGACTAAGGGGGTAATCATACTGAGGTGTATTGATGTATCAAATCAACACTAGTACCCCTTAAACTTACACAATGTTATGTGTTGATCACATCTCAATTTAAAAAAAAAAAACAACAGAACGTGGTGCTCAGAGAGATGGTGGCTGGAAATATCACACCTCAGTACTTTTCCCTAGGGGTGGGAGGTTGTTCTGGGGAGCCCTTTAGGAGGGGGAAGGGTGCTCACTCATTTACCCCCCACCCCACCCCCACCCCAGTTAATCTATCCTGAGCCTTGCACCCTTAATGGATGAGAGTGATGAGGACCAGGGCAGCGCAGGAGGTGGTGATCGCCGCCAGCTGGGTTTGGGGCTGAAGGCAGGCATCCCAGGACAACATGGTATCTGAGACTGCGAAGAGCAGGGCACCCCACCCTGATCACCTGCCTCATCTGGGCTGAGACCTTCCTCTAGGGTGAGTGGGGATCCTGGTCTGAAGATGGGGCAGCCACTAAAAAAGGGTGAGCTTGAAGGGTCCCTAAAAGCACATCATGAATGTAGAAGACTCCTCTCTGCTATGAGGCCCTTTTAAACGCACATCATAGACATAGAAGTCTCCTCTCTGCTGTAAGGGTCCTTTTAAAAACAAATCATGGATGTGGAAATTGAGCAGGGTTTGGAGAGCAGCTCTGACTGCTTCCTGCCCTCACACGCAGAACCTGAGGCCGAGAGGGGCAGTGAGCTGCCACGCTCGGCTTCTTCCTTCCTCGGTACTCTATTCCCACCACGTGGTTACCTACCCCTTCCTCCAAGCTCCCCTCATCTTTGAGTTTCCTCACCTCCTCAACTCTCTCTCCTGATACTGCATGTGACTGCAGTGCACTGAACTGCGTCCCCCGAAGAGACGTGCCCAAGTCAGGGCCCACTACCTATGGACGTGATGTTAATTAGAAACAGAGTCTTTGGAGATGTAATTAAGTTCAGGATCTCAAAATGAGATTATCCCGGATTTAGGGTGGACCCTGAATCCAACTGGTGTCCTTAGGAGAGGACAGACTCACAGAGGGAGAGGATGCCACGTGAAATGAAGGCGCTCCAGGGCTGGGTACGGCCGTCAGGAGCTGGAAGAGGCTGGAAGGACCCTCCCTGGAGCCTTGGAGGGAGGACAGCCTGACAACACCTTGATTTTGGACTTCTGGGCCTCCAGAACTGTGACAGAACAAGTTGCTGTTGTTTTAAGCCATCCAGTTTAGAGTAATTTGCAGTCATAGGAAACTAACATATTGACCAGTCTCCTCCTGCTCTCAGTCTGTAAAATCCTCACCTGTCCAATGGGTATAATGAATCCCCCCATCGTCAACAGGCCCTGCGGGGGGAGGGGGCACTTCCATGTCCCCTAAGCCCTGGCACCAGGACTGGTCCACGGGGGGTCTGCTGTAGGTATAGGTAACAACACCGCACAGCAAACGTGTTCCGAGTGTAGATTTCATGGCAAGTGTTCAATCCACAACACTGTGAAAGTACTTAATGCCACTGAACTGTACACTTAGAAGTGATTAAAATGGTCAATTTTGTGGGCAAAAAAGGGAAAAGAACCATTTGCTGTTATTGTGATCCTCCCTGCCCTCACGCCCTTCCCCAAATAACAGATGTCACAGCTTCAATGCCCGCTTTACTTAGGCAAGAGAAAGAGATCCAGGCCAGAGGGAAGGGGAGGCACACCGGGATCACAGAGGAAAGCGGGAGGCCGAGGAGGGTCCAGTGTAGATCTGGTTGAGGGGCCTGGAATCTGGAATCAGAACTGAGTGGGAACTCGGTGGTGCATTTGAATTTCTGCCAACGGTTCCCATGTGTCTCCAGATAGACCAGTACCGCAGACAGGAGTCTGCAGGCCTGGCTCTTGCCCCCAAGGGTATTTCTCTGGCCTCGCTGGTCTTGGGGGCCCAGGTCCTTGGAGGAGGGGAGGGTGCGGACACTTGCCTGTCTTGGCCCCCAGTCAGGTGGACTTGAGCCTGGGGCCCTGGAAGACCGACAGGGTGATGAGCATCTGGGCGGCATAGTAGGTGGTCATGATCACCAGGCGGGCATGGGGCAGGGGCTGGGCAAAGGTGTTCCAAGCCAGCACAGCATCCGAAAGCATGAAGAGCAGGGCACCCCAGCTGGCACTCCCGCCCCTGGCCAGGCCACGCCACAGCATGGCGGCCAGGACTAGGGAGTAAGCCATCAGGGGCAGGACCATGTTGGGTGGGAGGTGCCAAAGCAGGAGGCAGTAACACAGGATGCAAGCCAGGACGATACGCAGCAGGAGGCCGGGCTGCAGGGGAGTGAGGCCGAAGGCCCAGAGGTAGAGCAGGTGGGCCAAGGTGAAGGCAGCCACGCCTGGAGGAGACGGGTGGGAGCACCCAGTAAGGTGCCGGGTCCTCCGCTTCCCCACACCACCCTACTGCCCTCAGAGCTTGACAGAAAGGGCATCCTACACACCAGTTCCCGCCCTGGCCACGCTGGCCACGCTGCTGGGATGACGGTGCCAGCCTCCTTGGCGGTCCCCCTGCTTCCTGCCCTTGGCTTCAGAACAACTTTGCAGTGCAACCTGCATCCTGTCCTTACTCTGCTCAGGAGTGTCCACCAACTCCCATCAGCTCCACCCACCAGGCACACTCCCAGCCCAGGGCCTTTGCACTTGCTGGTCACTCTGCCTGGAAGGTTCTTCCCTGGAATGAAGGGCACATGGCTTTGACCAGCCTACTTGAGACCGCGACCCTGACCCCTGGATGCCCTCTGCGTTCTCCCTCCACGGCACTCACACTGCCCCTGCCCTCAGTGGAAGGAGAGCTCCATGGGGGCTGGGGTTTGGGTGCGTCTCCCTCACTGCTGTTCCCCAGTGCCTTTGCTCACACACTCGGCAGGTGCTCTACTAGGGAGCCACCCCTTACCCCCCAGCCTGGGGTCTGAAAAGGACAACACGACACAGCCCCAACACACCCCCACTCACCGTGGAGGAAGCCCTCAGGCCAGATGAGGCAGGCGTCCCCCACGGCTGAGCACAGAAGGGCCCCCTGCAGGAGAAAGTGGTGGCCCCCGCCGGAGGGTACAGTCCACAGGAACACCACCAGGGAAAGGATGGGCAGGCACTTGACCAGGGCGCCGACCCAGGATGGCTGGTCCTCAGGGATCCAGAGGAGGAAGTACACGGCACAGGTGAGGAAGAAGGGGCTCAGCCACCTGACCACATGAGGCTGCTCCGGGGGATGAGGGGGCCGCTGAGCCTCCGGAGCTCAGCCCAGCCCCCAGCCCCCGGGACCAGGCCCCACCCAACCAGGAGTTGAGCTTCCACCCTAGCCCCATTCAGGGACCCAGACTGCTGTCCGGGGTAGGGAGCAGCTGCACAGGCACCAGGACGTCTGCCTCACAGAACCCAGTCCCCCTCTTCCTCCAGGTCACTTGGATTCCTGGAGCCCAGGCCCAGCCCACCCTCAACCCCCTCGATGGCTCTCACTTGAGCTGAGAAGCAAGGTTTTCGGGGCGGCCCCTCTTTCCGGGCATCCATGTCGGCCTAGACCTAGAGTGGCCTGCATGTGGGCACCAGGGCTTTCGGGGTAGAGGGGACAGCATGTGGTTACACATTAACCAGAGTTGTGTCCTGTGGACTCTGAGACTGGTAACAGGGCCCAGGGAGATGCTGTCCCCACCCTGGGGATGGCCCTGCCTGGCACCTGCTGATAAGGAGCCCACTGGGACCCAGGGGTCTTTCCTCCTTCACAGCCTGGTTTCCCCCGGCTTCCTCCCTGCCTGGGGGGCCATGGCCGCAAATGCCCCTCCCATTGTCCTTTACCTGGTTGGTCAAAAGGGAAAGGGGTGCAGGATTCCAGTGTCCTCCCCTTCATGAGCAAGGGGGAGAGGGGAGGGGAGGACCACCCCTCCAGAACCAAGAGACAGGTCGGAGACTCTCCCCACCTCGCTGTGCCCCAGCCTGGCCTTCCCTCGGGAGCCCGTACCACCCTGCACCCGCCTCAGTGCCTCCACCACCAACGCTCACTGAACAAACAGGAGCTGGACAAGGAGGTTGTCGTCCATGCCCGCCCCCGGCTCCGGGGAAGGCTCCCAGGCACATCCAGCCAGGTGTGTTCTTTACCTTCCCCTTGGAAGGCACAGAACACTGGGCACCCGCCTGTCTGACTCATTGGCTGCCCCAGCCACCACTGTTCCACCAAGGAGAAAGGGCTCAGGGGACGTGGCTTCTGCAGCATGGCCGGGGAGGTTGGGGGGGTGAGAAAGGGGACCGGTTGGAAGCTCACTCGCCAAATCCCAGGTCCCGCGTGTGTGGACATGGGTGGGCTTGCCAGAACCAGTCTCGCATGAGGCTGCGTAGTGCTTAGCTCCTCCTCCAGGAAACCCTTCCAGGTGTGAGCAGAAGTTACCCCTCCAGCAGTGCAGAGGCTGAAGGCCCTAATTCCACGCTCCGAAGGTCCCAATCCAGTGGTGCAGGAGTATCTCGGGTTCCTTGAACCCACATCCCAGGGCCCAAGGTCTGAGCAACAGGAGTCTTAAACTGTCTTCTTTTATTTGTTTATATTTGCAATATGAAACAGAAGCTCGGCACGAACACACACACACTCACGTCAGCCTGGGGAGAGGGAGCTGGGACAAGGTCACTTGGCAGCTGGGCTGGACCCCAGACCCTAAGGAGTAGGAGGGGGACCCCAGCCAGACCCTCGCCGAAGCCCCGCCCCAGGGACTATAGGAGATGGGGGGTGGGGCTCGGCAACTGCATCAGGGCCCTGTGGGAATGTCACCGGGGAGGCCCCTGGGACCAGGGCCCCGGGGTCCCACAGAGCTGGCTGGGCCGGGTGGAGGGTCTTTTAGCTCCCAGCCTGGGTCAAAGTGCAGGGTCCAGGGTGAGAGGGTTTGGGCAAAGGCACGACCCCCACTCGGGCCCTCCCCCAAGGTGGACCTGAGCTGAAAGGCCGAGTGTGGGTGTGGGCGTCTGCACCCGAGAGTGGGGGGCACGGCAGGAGGGGAGGGTGGTGGCAACCTCAGGACCCCCACCACAGCAGTCCCAGTGGGACAGGGTGCAGGTCCAAGCTGCCTCCCGCCCAGCCCTGCTTCCTCTGGCTCTCTGGCCACCCACTCTCTCCTCCCTCAATATATATATATAATATATAATATAGGTCTCTTTCTCCTTCAACTCTCCTCTCTATTCGATTCTATCTTTATTCTAGGAGACAATACTCCGAAATTTCTTTTCTCAGTGCAAATGGGGGTGGATCGGGGCCTGTCTCCCTGGCACCAGCCTCCCGGGAGTCCAGAGAGGGCATAGAGTGGGTGGGGTGGGGATGGGGTGATGGGGCATCAGGGCCATCATGGGATCTGCCCTGCCCCCACCCGGGCAGGGTCCACGTGGAGTATGGAGGATTTGGCCGCCACCACTGGAACCAGGCAGTTACCTGGGAACCGAGAGGGAGACCTGTGTGAGGAGCCCAATGCCCCGGCCCACCCAGGCCCAGCCCACCCGCAGCCCCCAGCCCCCACCACTCACTGGGAGCCCGGGGACGCCGGCCCTCCTGGGGCAGAGCCGTTGGGCATCAAGAGCGGCTCGAGGTCCAGGGCACTGCTGGGGGAGAGGGACACGGGAAGAGTCAGTGCCTCCCCCACTGAACACCAGCTGCCCCGTGGCATTGCACCACACTCACCTCTGGCTTCGGGGGAGCCCCAAAGGCTCTGGGCTCTTCTCCCCACCTGTGGTCTGGGGGGACTGGTGGGCCCCGGAGGCTGGGACAGAGGTAGCAGGGTCTCTGGTTGCACTGTGGAGGCATCTGAAGGTTACCTACTGTCCCCGACACCCTGCAGTCACCCTTAGGCCCAGGTGTGTAAGCCAGGGAAGGACTGCACAGCTCGAGGGCATCTCTCATATTCAGAGAACCCTGTGTCAAGGTCAGCTGGGACACACACAGACTCCACACATGCCCTGCCCTCTTCTGACCCTGCTGGAAGCCCTCCCACCCACGATCCTCTCTGGTGACCAGTGTGAGCACAGGCGCAGCCCTAGACCTCCAGCTGCCTTGAGGCTCTGGGGCAGTGGCGCAGAAGAGGGGTGGGGCGTCCTGCAGGAGCCACGTGGAGTGGCCCTGAGACAGGGAGGACCCAGGGGCCAGGCTCTACCCACCTCCCCTACTTGGCCCCCGGCAGCTACTCCCAGCCAGTTACCTGTCCAAGGAGCTGGGGACGGAGTGTGTCCCTCTGAGGGTAGCCTGGAGGTCCCCGACACTGATCAAGGCCTGGCAAGGGGCTGTGCAGAGAAGAAGGGCCCAGAGACGTGAGACTCAGTGAGCTTCAGGCCAGCCATGCTCCTCAGGACAGGTACGCACCAGGCCAGGGCACAAGGGCGGGGGGGGGCGGGGGGGCTCACCCAAGGGCTCCGCTACTTTGCTGCCGTCTGTGGCTTCCTGAGGTGCTGGGGGAGGGGCGGGGTCCTGAGACCTAGCAGGTAAGAACAGGAGCCCGAGGGCGGATGGGATTGGCACTGGAGCCTAAGGCAACGAGGACCCAGGAGCCCACCTTCCTCGCCAGCCTCACCTGAGCTGCAGGGCACTGGGGGCCACAGGGCCAGCTGGGCTCGAGGCAGGGAGGTCCAGGGGCATGCCGTGGGCGCCCTGTGGGGCGGGGGGCCCAGAATGCGGCTCCTTCTCCCTGCAGTTTTGGGGGCCGGTCGGGGCATCCATAGGCACTGGGTCAAATGTGGCTGTCCAACCGGGACCTGGCAGGGGAGAGCAGGGAGGGGTGAGCACAGCAGGCAGGCAGCCTGTGTGCACCCAACCACGCCCCACCCTGCATATTCACCCACCCGGAGGCTGGGGGCAAGGGCTGGGGTAGGAGGGGGGCCCGGCCCCACCACGAGCCGCCCGGCCATCACCATCCTCGTCCTCCTCCTCGTCGTCGTCCTCTTCCTCCTCACTGTCTGTGCTGCCTCTGCTCCTGCCCCAGGAACTGCCGGTCAGTCAGCCAGCCACTGTGCTGGGCAGGGGGAATGCTCCCATCCCATCCTCCTGAACCCCCAGGGCTGGCCTCAAGCAAAGGTCTTGAGGGAATCAAAGGGGTGGAAGGGAGGGAGCAGTGGAGAGGCCACGGGACTGTGCCCCGGGTGTGCGAAGATGCCTAGAGAGTCCCACTCCCAATACGGGAAGGCAGGTGGGAACCCGAGCACCCTCGGGGGAGAGCGAGGCCACCAGCACAAGGGCGGAGAGGCCCACGCAGCCCTCAGCAGGAGCGGCCGGCCCTCTCAGGGAAGGCTGACTCTGCGCTCCTCCTCCACGACAGACTCGGGTGGACTTTCATCACCGCCGTGTCTTCGGCTGAAAGCAATGTCCTGCAGCACAGCTGCTCCAAACAGAACGGCCGAGTGCTGGTGACTCGAGACAATGGAGAAGGTCTGGCCAGCCTATGCATCCAACGGGGAACCGCTAAGCAAACTTGGAGGTTCCCAAGATGCTGAATGCACGCTGTGGCTCCACAGTCCCCAGCAGCCAGGACCAGAAGCGGCTCGTCTGCACACAGTGAAAGCGAGCTAGACACTCAGCAGACGGGGCGGAGGGAGATTCCTGAGCCTGGAAACCTGGGAGGGTATCTCCAGAACCTGCCAGCCATGCCACACTCAACGGGGGAGACCCGATGTCCCCCAGATCAGGAACGTAACTCAGGGGCCTGCTCCTCCCGCTTGGACAGGAGAAAGCAAAACTATCTCTAATTGTAGAAAGCGTGATTTTGTACACAGAAACCTAATGAATCCTCTAAAACTGTTAGAACAAGCAAATTTTGCAAGGATGCAGGAAACAAGATCAACATACAAAAGGCTACTGTATTTTTATACACTTGAGACAATTTCAAAACGACTTTGACAGGACAATTTCACTCAGAATTGCATCAGAAAGAACAAAACGCTTAGGAATAAATTTAACAAAAGCAGCAGAAAACTTACACTCTGAAAACCACAAAACACCATTAAAAGTAATAAAGACCTAAATAAACGGAAACACATCCTCTATTTAGCAGCTGGGAGGTGAAATATTGTTAAAATGGCAACACTCCGCGAACAGACCTATAGATTCAAGGCAATCCCTCTCAGAATCCCAGCTGGTGTCTTCACTGAAGGACAAGCTCATTCTAAAATTCACCCTGAATCTCAAAGGACCCCAAATGATCAATACAACTTGCAAAAGAACAAAGCTGGGGACGCTCACACTTCCAATTTCAGAACTCACTACAACCTAACAGTAATCAAGACAGGGTAGCCCCGCCATGGACAGACACACAATAAACCTTTGCACCTACAGTCAAAAGATTTTTGACAAAGGTTCCAGGACCATGCAGTGGGGAGTCTTCACCAGGTGATGCTGGGACACTGGCATTCCTGCACACAAACAAATGAGGCTGGCCCCCTACCTCACACCACATACAAGGAACCAGCCCAAGGTGGATCAAACACCGAAATGTTAAGAGCTGACGCTATAAAACTCTCAGAAGGAAACACGGATGAATCAGGACCTTTGACTTCTCAATGACACACTTAAGTGCAAACCAACTTGGCAGTCACACAGTGACACACCCAGCAGATGACAATGACAAACCACCACACCTACCAGAGGTATGGGCATCACACACAGAACAAAAAAAGGCAAAATCTACAGGGCAAGAGGTCAGGACTGTGTTCCTCTTAGAAACGCCAGAGGCCAGGAAGGGCATCCGGGTACAGGGATGGTTCCACTCCCTTCTCTGGACGTCAGCAAAGGGGTGTCCACGTGGCCGGACACTTAGGATCCGTGTACTTGTCTGTATGCTGGTCACACATCAATTAAGATCACTCTAATCCTCAGGTCAGAAGCCACAGGGGTCAAGCTGCAGGCCCTGAGTCGGTATTCACACTGGCAAGTCTTTGCTGCCTGAGTGCATTTAGTGACTCTGGGGCCAGCCAGTACGAGTTAAAAATAAAGTACTGATTACTGACCCGCACGCTGGGACTGAGGGAGGGACGACCATCCTCTCTCACTTCACCGGAATGAGGGGGAAGAGAGCTGACAGGACACCTCACCACCCTTTTTGGAACACCTAGGTGAGAGCTACCGCAGGGGAGAGCAGAGTGGAGGGAAGGGTTGGGGGGGTGGAGATACTGGTTCCAAGCACACTTGGACCAAGCTGTACCTGAAGGACCTGCCTATAGTTGCAGCCACACACAAGCCATTAGCCTATTCCTTTCGTAGCTGAACTCAATCTGGGTTGGGTTTCTATCACTCCAAACTGAAAGCATCCCAACTAACACACACAACACTCTAATTCCCCCTGGCTGGTGAAGACCACTTCCCATGGGCCCTGCAGCCTTGCTGTGCCAGGCTTGGGGTTCTGGAGAGGACTCACCGCACGCCTGGGGGCTGGCCCAGGCGGGCCCCCCTGGCCAGCTGGCTGCCCTGCCATGTGCCATCCTCCCCGTCGGACTCCCCAGAGCCCTGGCCTTCCTCCTCGTCCTCCTCGTCCTCGTCGTCATCAAACTGCTGGATCCGGTCCTTGTAGCATATCTCCAGGAGGTTGGCGTTGGGCTGCGGGCAGGGGCAGGAGGGTGAGGCGCTGACCGCCCGCAGCCCCTGCCAGCATCCAGGGTCGGGGAGGCACTCACGTTGTCGTCGTCGGCATTGAGGGAGAAGGTGATGTTGGCTGTCTTGTCAAAAGGCGCGCTGCGGGAGAAGCACGGGGCAGTGAGGGGCCGCCGCCGCCCTCCCCTCGCTGGATGCCACCCGCTCGGCCCTGTGCCTGCGAGTACATCTCCTCGATAAAACCGATCTGCAACCCCAATCAGCCCTTGCAGCTCGCTCCGCGGCATGCATGCGTGCAGAGTGGAGAGCAGCGAGTTGCCTGACCTGCACGGCCCCAGCCGTGCGAGGTTCCACACAAAGGCCCCTGAACCTGTTTTCTCCGCTGTAAAATAAAGGACACAGAACCCAGATGGATGGGTTGTTTTTAGGGTCTGAGATCATAACCTGGGCGGGATATTTATTTACAGGCACACACTTCCTCCCGGGTGACAGCTCAGTGTTCACAGTGACTTTACTGGACACAGCCTGACACAGGTCACACCAAAGCACACCCCTGGCCCCAAGAGGGTCAGTCTGGAGCTGAAATAAAACCGCTCCTGTGTGGACCCTAGGACGCAAGGGTGGTAGAAGCACCGTCTCCTCATCTCTAACCTCAGGCCTTTCAGTGTCAGCATCCGCCTCCACCACTCAATTCTTTCAGAAAGCCTCACAGAAGTGGAATTAAATCCACGCATGTTAAATATTGACACAAATTGTGGAAAGAGATCTGTCAATTCAAACTCCCACCCACAGAGGATGCAACGTTAACAGCCTCCTACTCGTTTTGTTTGCAACTTCACCCCGTTTCTCCTGGGGCATCCTCCTCCTCCCGTTCTGTGGAAAGAGCACCTGGCGGCCCGGGCCCGCCTCGGGACTATCCCAGGCTATCACTTGTCTCGCCGACTCCGGAAGTTGGTTAACAATTCCCGAGTGCTGACTCGTCAAAGCCATGGTCCAAGCACGAGCCGGACGCCCGCCCACCAGAAAGGCAGGCACTCTTGCCCCTGTCACGGGAGAGGGGGCAGCCCGCGGGCACAGCGGGCCGGGCAGAGCAGGCAGCCTTGGTAGCACCTTCAGCCCTGAGATTATGAAGACGTTCACCCACTTTGCCCTCTAGAAGGCTTCAAGTCTGTAGCTCGGATTTTTTTTTTCACATTTAACGTTTTCAACCTCACTGGAATTTATCCTGACAGAAGAGGTAACACAGTTTCATCCCCAAAGGGCAGCCAGCCACACCAAGGCCATGCACTAAGTGTCTCTGTCCCCCCAGGACAGGGGGCGTCTTCTCCAGCGCCCCTACCGCCGCACACCGTGCCAGGCAGAGCAACAGCAGACGCTGCATCCTCAGCTCTTCATCCCAGGGGTCCTCGGTCTGACTGTGGCTACCACAGACCACAGCTGACCCTCCCACAGTGACCAGTGAGTGCCCTGGGCTGTGTGACAGTGCTGAGACTCTGTCTCCCTAGCTATAGATGGGTTCCTGAGCCCCAAGTGGGTGGTCACAGCATGTAACTGGGTAACACCCAGAGGTACCTGTGACCAAACTGACAACACGGACAAGGCCAGCTGCCTGGCCCCCACGAGTAGCCCGAGGGGCCCGCCGGGCCTTTCTCTGTCACCACCCAACTCAGGACTGCCTCCACAGCATGCCCTCTGGTGGCTGTTCCACTTTCCCTCAGGTGTCACAGACTCACCCTCACAGTAACATACCCTCCTCCGCTCTGACAGCACTGGCTGTGCCACTCACAGAGCATGCCCAGGGCCCAACACGCGTCCACGGGCTGCTCTGCTCCCACCCTGCCCAGGGCTTCCCACAGACTCACACACCACCAGCCCTGCCTGTTGCTGCCACAAGGCCGCTCGTGAAACTTATAAAACACTAAAAATTATAGTTTCCTCAGATGTCTGCGGCAGAAAATTCAGACAATAAAAACAGTTCATGACAGCAACGTCAGAGATAATCAGTATCAAAGCTTTGTACAATACATAATCAGGATTGGTCACTGGATAAAAACACCCCACCCATCACCCTAAGGCGTCTGGAGGGGAGGGGCAGACCCGCTGTGACTGGGGGCTGTGGCTCTGTGCAGCCCCTGTCCGCACAGCTGCCCCGTGCCCTACACACCTCCCCACAGCCCACTCCTCAAGAAGCCAGGCAGTTGAGAGGAGGCCCGAGGCTGGGCAGCAGGGAGCACGCACAAAGGACAGCAGGGGAGCGCATCACAGGGAGCCTCCCGCCCTCCGCCCCCTCCCCGCCAGCCCCGCCTGTCGCTGGCCTTGCACATGGAGGGAGCACACTCACTTCACGCTCTCCTCCTGCTCCCCAAACTCCTCATCGTTGAAGCCAAAGTGGTCGATGAAGGCTGAGGTCATGCGCTGCATCTGGAAGTCCATGAAAGCCTGCGGGGGGTGGGGGCGCATCAGGGCCAGGGCGAGGGGGAGGGGGCAGAGCAGGGCCGGGGAGAGGGGGAGCAGAGCAGGGCTGGCCCGGCCCCCCACCTGCTGCAGCACCGCCTCCTCCGGGAAGCTGAACTCCTTGAGCCTGTCATCCTCATCGTCGCTGGAGGAGTGCAAGTGGTGCGTGTTCACCTGGGACAGAGGGCGGGCAGGGGGTCAGCGACTCGGGTGGCCGCGCTGGGCCAAGAAGACAATCAGCGAGGGCTGTAGTGGGTGAGCGCAGGCGCAGTGGGCTCACCAGATCCACCATGTTCTTCTTGTTGGTCTCCGCCAGGGGTCCGGACACGAAGGCCTCCCACCGCTCCTGCTGCTCTGCTGGCAGCTCTGCTCAGTGGGAAGGGGCAGCCGTGAGGACGAGAGGCCCTGGCCCCCACCTGCCCCTGCCCCACCCCAGCCCCACCCCAGCCCCAGTCCTCACCCTTCAGCAGCTGCCCCAGCTGCTCGGCGTTGGGCCCCTTCTCCAAGTTCTGCACCAGGGCGTTGGCCACTCTCGTCAGGTGGCCCATGTAGCCTTTCCGAGGGCCCCCGGCGGACCTGGCAAGAGGGAGGCCACAGATGGACACAGGCCCACCGCGCCCGCCCCGCCCCCTGGGAAAGCTGGGACACTCACTGCACGCGGTCGTTCTCCTCCCAGGATGTCAGGATGCGCTCCACCAGGCAGCAACGCTGCAGCAGCTGTGGGGGAGAGTGAGGGTGCGGGTGGGCCAGGCTGCACCCCGCCCCCCGGCTCTGCACCCCAGCCTCTCCCCTGCGAGAAGTGCACAGCACGCATGTGCACAAGTCTCCTCCTCTGCTCACCCAGAAACCCACTCAGTCTAGACAGCAAATCCCAGAGTTACTCTGCCTGCCTCCCACTCCTGCTTGTCCAAACACAATACGCCACAGTGGACAGGAGCCCAGAGGCCCTGGGCTACATCCAAGGAGGCACTCCCCATATCACAGTGGCCATCACCCTGGGAGCGTCCTTCCCGGTCTCCCAAGACACCTGCTGCCTCATGAAGTCACCACATCCACTCACCTCCCGCACGTCACCCTCTATTTTCCTAGGACCCAAGGATAAGGCTCACCCCCAGCCCCCAGCACATGAATGGCCTGGCTGCACAACAGGCGAGGGGCAGACCTGGGGCAGAGCCCACCCCTGGGGATTGAGGGGGGACCCGGGAGCCCCAGCTCACATGTTTCACAACAGGGTTCTGAGCAGGTGTGTCAGAGCTGCTGTCAGAAGGAGGCCCGGAGCTCAGCATCGTACTCACACACACCTCCACTTGGGCATGCAAGAAGTTGTTGAACACGTAGTGGAAGAAGAGGTCCTGGGATGAGGGGCACAGGCTGGTTCTGAGTGGCCCCTGCCTCTAATCCCCTCCCCCAGCTCGGAGCCTCCTCCACCCCCGGCCCCTCCAGTACCAGCATGGTGTTGGGCACGTCCAGTGCCAGGAGCTCCTGGGTCAAAGCTGCGTCATTAGCGCTCAGGGCGCTGGCCAGCAGCTTGACCACATGTAGCCGCATGTTGCCCAGTGGCGGGGCCAGGCTGCCCCACGTCGTGCGCAGCGGCTCAAGCTGCAGGAGTAGAGGTGGCTCAGTTCCTGCCCCAGTGCTGCCCGAACCAAGCGGCCGCCCTTCCTGCCACCCTTCCCCTGCCCACCTGGCCCACCTTGGGTGGCTCCAGCAGGAGCTGGTGGAAGTGGCCAAGCCGCGGGCGCAGGGCATGCAGGGTTCCCACACTGGACGAGGCGCTGTCCAGGGTTGCCTGGGCCAGGAGCTCCAGCTGCCCGTCCACACTGCTGAAGAAGTTGTTCATGGTCACGGACTCGGACCTGCAGCAGGGACAGTGGAGGGCAGAGTGAACTGCCCAGATGGCCTGTGCACGTGCATGTGCACACGTGCGAATGTATGGAGCACGCCTGGGAGGTAATGAGAAGCTGCTCCCCTTGGGAGCCCAGATCCCAAAGGCCAGCTTGAAGCTACAGGCAGTCTACTCAGTCTGTTTCCTCTACTGTCAGACAGGAATGAAGGACTCCACTCTGGGACCCTAGCGACCACCAGGAAGGGGACACCACTCATGGAGGCTGTGTCCCTGCAACCCTCAACCCTTGAGCAGGATGGCGGGGCTCCGAGGGGTCGCAGAGCTCACCTGGGCCTCCTGGGCTCCAGCAGCGTCAGCAGCACCTGGATTCCGCTCACGATGACGGACTGGCTCTGCTCCCCCTCCAGCATGTTGCTCAGGAGCTGCTCAATTGTCTCCTGCCTAGGGCAGGGGCAGGCAGACATCAGGGAGAAAGGCCCCCAGGACTGTTCCCCACCCCACCCCTGGGCACCACCCGCAGACCCACTTCTCCAGGGTGGCCAATAGCTGGTCAGGCTCCAGGCTGTCCTGTGCTTGGATCATCTGCTCCCGGCTCAGGCGGATAATGTCGCACAGGGACTGGGATGCATTGGAATGTTGCTGTGGAGGGAGAGAGAACTGAGGACCCTGGCCCAGCCCTGGAGTCGGGAAGTCCCACAAGCTGAAGGGCACCTGCTCTTGAGGACAGAGAGTCACAGAGACACAGGGACACAAATGCCGAGAGAGAGAACACGAGGCACTAAACGCTGGAAAGGGAGAGACAGCAGAAAGGAAGGGAAACCAAGGAAGGTTTCCTGGAAAAGGAAACACCCACACAAACCCCACACCATCCCCAGTAGCGAAAGAGGGGAACCACCCAGGGGTCCACCAACTGAAGAATGGATAAGCAACCGTGGTCTATCCACACAGCGAAACGTTTCTCAGCCTAAGAAAAGTATGAAACACTGACACTACAACTTGGATGAACACAAACAACTTGGTACTAAGGCAAAGACGCCAGTCAAGGAAGACCTTCTATCACGTGATCCATTTACATGAAATGTCCAGAAGAGGCAAACCCAAAGACAGAAAGCAGCCTGGTGGTTGCTGGAGGCTGGGAGGGGAAGGGGGAATAGAACCTAATGGGTATAGGGTTTCCTTTCTGGAGTGATGAAAAAGATTCTAAAATCGACACGGTGAGGGCTGCATAACCCTGTGAATACTCTAAAAGCCACTGATTTTTTAATGGGTGAGTTCTATAATCGGTGAGTTGTATGGTATTCATTTTATGTCTCAAAATAGTTGTTGCAAAGTGAACAAATACAAGGAGGAGCAGGAGCAGAGCTCTGAGTCTCACCAACAGGCAGCTGCCAGGGCCCACCCACACAAACCCTCGATCCACGCAGACACAGCCAGGTGCCCCTCGTCGCACAGCAGAGCCCCTCACAGGTGCCCACCGCCTGGCTCACAGCAGATGCCCCTCGTCCCTTGGCCACAAAGGCCCGGACAGTCATCACTTCCCCAGGCCAGGCGCTGACCTGGTGCCTGGTGCTGACTACCTGCGCCTGTAGCCCTCCACTCTGAAAGCCAGTGGGCTGGGGGACAGGTGCAAGGCCCCTGGGTAGCTTCTCTGAAGGACAGGCAGGGCTGGTCCAGGCGCAAGACAGGAAGAGCCGCCAGGGCACAGAGCCAGCAACAGAGGGAATGGGGGGCGGGTGTCCCAGGAAGGGCAGCAGTGAGGGGCCAAGGCCAGAGGACCTTCTTCAGACCCCAGACCCCTCAAATGATGGGGCCAAGCTCCTGGTTCCTGAGAAATGTCCCATGTGTGTAAACTCCTTTTCTGTTCTCAGCAGGTGCCCCCTCCCCACATACATGGCTCCAAAGGCTCCCTGTTCTCATCCCCTGGTTTAAGGAAGGAGTTGGGGGTGGACAAAGTTGGTGCAGAGAGGAGACTGGGAACACCAGGTGGTTGGGCTGCACTCACATTGTCGTCCTTGGACGGGTGGATCTGCTCAATGAGCCGCTGGATGATCTTCTCCTCGTTCAGCCACTGTGGTGAGAAGGAGGGGCTGTGCTCACTGACCCCACCCACAGCCACCCCGCCCCCGGCCCCGCCTCACCAGCCTGCACTCCAGGCAGCCAGCACTCACGTTGACCACGTCATGCCTCAGCTGCGGCCGCTCCACGCAGGTGAGGAGCCTCAGCAGGAGGTCCATGATGGCGGAGGTGCCGATGTGCTGCAGCAGCAGGTCCACAAAGTCGTCCTTCTTCCGCAGGAAGGACACAAGCTGGGGACACAGGGACCCAGCACGTCAGCGCAGGACCCTGAACCCACGCCTGCCCACCTGCCCATCCCAGGGCCCCTGGCACCTGGTCCGTCTTGCGGTTGATGAGGACGCCCATGACCTTGCTGAAGAAGCTGGCCAGCAGCGGGTTGAGGCTGCCACTGCTCTGCAGGAAGCCGTAGAGCCGGTGCAGGAGGGATTCGTCCGCACCCAGGGCATCGTTGATCTGGGGCACATCTGACGTCAGGATCTCGCAGGCCACGCTGGGATACCTGTCACACCCAGAAAGGGCTGGGGAGGGCATGGTGGGGGCGGAGGCCAAGACCCTGCCTCCCAGTTGGAGCCCACCCATGCTCCTCACGCTCCAAGGCAGCATCCAGCCTCCTGAGCCTGGAGCCCACCCTCTACCAACATCTGTCTTTCCACCCCTGACCTTCCAGTCTGTCCCAGGTCAGGCCCCAGTGACCTCTGTATGATCTAACTTCATCCCCAAGACACCTTCACACAGGGAGAGGGCAGCTCTGCCCAGTGTACCACCCAGGGCCTCAGGTGACCACAACATGCTCCAGGTTGGCCCCGTAAACTATAGGGGCCCTGAGAAGTGGGTTCCTTGGAACAAGATAGGGACCCCAGGGGCAGCCCGACACACATGTCAGAATGGCAGCTCCCTGCTACTGTGAGCCAGAGCCCAGTCCATGGGGCCCCTGGACGTTCTAGTTTGGTGGGCAGGGGGACAGAAATGTTGGATGGACAGAGCGAAGGAGGGAGAAGACACACATGGGGTTGGGAAACTGACAAGATGGACCTCGGGAGGCATGGGGGACACTCTGCTGGCCCCACCAGAGGTCCCCACTGTGCACCAGGCCCCACAGTAAGCAGCTAGCACCACCTTACCCAACCTCCACTTTACAAAGGGCAAAGGGGGACAGAGCACTCTCTCCCAGTCTGGCTCAAGGCCTCGGGGACAGAAGATGCAGCACTCGTGAGGACCATGTGCATGTCTTTAGTGTGAGGGGCTGGACAGAGGGCAACATCAGGGAACCAGGAGGCGGACAGGAAGGGCTGTCCAGGACAGACTGAGCAGGGCCCAAGGGCAGTAGCGACCTAGGCAGACAGAAGCCCCCTGCTACGGAGACAATTCCCTGCCTGGCACACCTGAGGACCCCAGGGTGGGAGTGAAGGGCAGAGGAGCCCGCAGCAGCAGGCACGGACATGCCCTAGCCTGGCACCGTGTTGGACACTGGGGACGTGGGGTGGGAGAGGCCTCGTGCTGTCCACACTCCACAGAGAGAGCAAATATCCAACTGAATAAGACCTCGGGAAGTAAAATGCAGGTAGGCTGTGGGCCAATGACACAGGCTGCCCAATGCTGTTCATGGCTGGGAGGACTCTCAGGTTTGCCCTGCCCATCCCTCCACCTGGGAGACATCTGGGATGTCTTGTAATAAAAACGGTGTCCCGCCACTGGGGACCGACAGGGCAAGGCTCACTTGTAGCGCAGCCGCTCCTCGCCGCTGGCCGGCGGCTCCTGGGTGACCCAGGCCACCATGGCCTGCAGGTGCGGAGGCTGCAGCAGGAAGTCCAGCAGCTTGCGGTTGACAACCTTGCACTCCTGCAGCACGTCCTCCTCATCCAGCAGCTCCGGCAGGCTCAGGTCATCCCGCTCCAGCAGTGTGTCCAGGTGTGAGCTCGTGTGCAGGTCAAACTTCCAAAACATGGCGCCCTGCAGGTAGGGGCTGTCACACACGGGCTCCGACTGCACCTGCCACCCTCCACCTCTCAGCACCTGTCACCTAGATGACCAGGACAGCCTGCAAGGGCCAACCTGCAGGTGACTATCCTGCCTACTGTGCAGCCCCCACCAGGCCCGGTGAAGACCCCTGGCTGTGACCACACCCAGGGCCCACAGAAAACAGCCTGACACTGTGCAGAGCCACCACAATCCTGTCCCCACAAGGCCTGTGTCCACTGCCCCCATATCTGGGCTGGAACTGTGTTCATCCTGGAACCTCTGGCATCAGACTCGCTTCAATCTTATTTACTCAACAAATTAAGACGCCATCCAGCTGAGCAATCTCCATGCTGTGTGCAGGGTGCGAGGCGGTGGCAAAGGGAAAGAAGTCTGTGGCTATTGCCTGGACACTACAAACACACACGCACGCACGCACACGCACCTCCATACCCAGTGCCAAGACAGGAAGAGGAAAACTTCAAAGGGAGGGGGTGGCAGCTCCCAGAATAGCCACTGACCAGAGCCCAAAGCAACCAGGATGGGGAACCACCTCAGCAGGGAGGACAGCAAGGCCAGTGTCCTCTACCTGGAAGATGGCAGCTCGTTGGCCAGCACTGGAGATCCCGCATGCCGGCTGTGGCCCACCTGGCCTTAGGAGCATCTCGGGGGGAGCACTCACTAGGAACCAGGTGGGTCCAAGCCCCTGATGAGCATGGACTGGGCCGTTCCTCTGTAGAGGTCTACAGGCCCCCAGCCTAAACCATACAGTGGAGACCCACCCCGAGCTCCCAGGCCACTTGACGTCCACTCCTCATGTCCACTGTGCCTATGGCCCTCTGAGGGGCTGTGGTCACCCCACTATATGGCAGGCAACCCACACGCAGGTGAGCTGGGACCCCCGAGCATCGCGCAGGTGCTGACCACAGCTCACACTCCTCATCTGCCTCGTGAAGACCACCTTAGGCACAGGCCAAGAAAGACTGAGTGGTCGCAGTGCCCATGCTGGGCACCTCCCAGACCCGTGTGCCAGTCCCTCTCCTACAAAGCCCTGCCCCAGGCATCCCAATCATGGAAAGCACGCCAGCCACAGACGGGGCACCAGCCCAGGGAAGAAAGATGCTCAACTCAGGAAGCAGCTGGAGCTGAAAGCCAGGGTGGAGACAGAGGGTACACACGGCTAGAGGCAGGCAACTGGTCTTCTGACCCTCAGTTCCTTCAAGATGCTGCCAGCACCCAGCTCTCCCTTCCAGCTTCCTCAGGAGCCTCACTTATCTCCTCCCTGCCCCCAGGGTGACTCCTCACTGACCAGGAACAATTGGCTCTAAATCTGCAACAATCCTGCCAAGAGTCATGCCAGTTCCTAAGCCCTGGCTGACTATGGTTGAAGATGGAGTGGAGGAGCCATGACCTTGGAAGATGGCAGCCAACGCCGGCCCCAGGCAGGCAGTAGACGTGGGGGCACCTGAGAGCCCCCCGTCCCACAGGCCTCACGGGTCCTGTCCAACAGCACTCAGGGACTTGCCCCCTTAGCCCTGCAGCCCACTCCCATTTAGGATGCTTTCCTGAAACACAAACTTGAACATCTGTTTGTTCCCCCAGGATGCCCTGAGATGGCTCCGAGCTCAAGACCCCAAGGGCCCCTGACCGCCTCCCAGCTGCCGTCCACCCAGGACCTCCTGTCCCCCCAGTACTCACAGTTCTCCCTGAATCTGCACACCAGGCTCCCTCACACCTGCCGACACCATGCGTCGACCGAGGCCAGGCCACCTCCCCTGGTGCCACCCTCTCCCCAAGGAAGCTCTGGCCTGGCTCCTCACACGTCACCCCAGGACTGCCATTTTGGGGTGCATCTCCTTCACAGCCTGCAGCCCCCAAGAAGGCCCTGTGTGACACCGCTGCCCCAGCACCATACCAGTCATTCAGGCACCTGGATCTGTGGGAACGGGGCCAGTCCATGGCCAACACACCAGACACACAAGGCGGACAAACCGTGCTGACTGCACCTGACACCATTCTCAGCCCATTATCTCCTCCGACTCTCACGACCGCCCCAAGGAAGAAATGGACAGCCTCAAGGTTTGGGTGCTGGTGAACTGTGGAGTGGGCACCCAAGCCCCAGAAGGTAATTTCTAAGGGTGCAGAGGCCTCGGCCCATTCACTGGAGGCCAGCCACCAGCAATAAGTGTGTACAGAACAAGGGGGTGAGCTCAGGCCCAGGTCTGCACCAGCACTGGCTCCACCCTGCCTACAGTCTTCCCTAGCCCAGCACTTACCAGCCAACACCTCCAGGCAGCTGAAGGCCAGCTCCTTCCTGGCCCTTGGGGGCCTTAACAGGACACCAGGTTCCAAGTCTAGCATTTACTCAGTAGAGGCCTCTGCCTTCAGGGAGGAAGGTTGGGCCCAGGCCTCCCACACACACACCCCCATCACTTGCTGACTGTGACATTCAGCTTTTGGGGGGCCACCAGAAATCCAGAGGCTTCCCCGGATCCTCCCCATCCAGATCCCGGCACTGGAGACCCTCCCTCCAAAACATAATTAACACCCACACCTTCTCTCAACCTGCAGGGCCACCACCCCAACCAGGCCCCACGGTCTCTCCCAGCCTCCCTGCACCTCTCTACACCCCGTTCCACAGGCAGACAGATGGAGCTCGCTGAAAGGAAAAATCTGACTCCATCTCGTCTGTGCTCAGGACCTCCCCAGCTTCCCACTGCCCGCTTACAATACCTCTAAGCCCCGCCCTGGCTGACCGCTACTCCCGCCTCCCTCACACACGGCCCTCACCTGCTCTGACCACCCTGCCCTCTCTTCTGTTTCCAGAACACATCAAGACTGGGCTCCCCTCAGGACTTCGCTCTTGCTGCCTCACCCGGCTGGGGTGTCCCAATAACTGGGTTTCCTGCCAAGCATTTATCTCCCAGAAGGGCTGGAGCAGTCCCTCAGCCCCAACTCTACCCACCAGCCATGGGACACGTGTCCAGACCTGTACAGCACTTAATGCTGCATGTGCCCTGTGGGACAACGGACAACACAGAGAACCCTCCCTGCTGGGCTGAGCACCCTGGACAGCACCTCGGACAGAGCCTGGCGTGCCATGTGTGCTCAGCAAAGTCAAGTGGAAGACACCCACTGCCATCCGCAAACCATGAAGCTTTCCCAAGGACGCTGCCCCTGAACCCGGAGGCTGACACACCTGTCAGGGCATCGGTATAGGGAGTCGCTCCCACTCTGCTCCCCCCAGCCACACTCAGGGGCACCGGGTAGGGTGGGGAGGGGAGGAAGGAGCATGGACGGAACCAGGGGCTAAGTGTGTGTCCCTGTGTTTGAGTGAGGACCCTTGCTCCAAAAGGAAGTGAGACCCACCCCGACTCCGCAAGTGCCCAGAGACCCTCCTCTGCACAGGGCAACTCCCCACTTCTGCCAGATCCCAGGCCCCTGAGGGACCTCCCACCATCCTCTCCACTCGATGACGAGCCTGTGACAGGGCTCACACCACAGGTGAGAAAACTATGGCTCATGGAAGGTGACTCCCCAGCCACCAGGTTCCACAGCAGGCCTGGGCAGGTTTCCTGAGCTGGGTGGACCTGGGACCAGAATCACCTCAAGAGGCAGCTGCTGCCTGGACCCACAGAGACCACCACCTATTCCTACTTCGCAGACTTTCGTGCAAGGGTAAGTAAGGAGATTCGAGTTTAAAAGGCCGCCCTGGCAGTGTGAACGAAGCCAGGCATCAAAGACCACATGTCACATATTTCCATTTACGCAAAGCGTCCAGAAGAGGCAAATCCATAGAGACAGAAAGCAGATTAATGGTTTTCAGGAGCTGGGGGGCAGAAAGGTGAGCAATGACTGCTTGTGGGTGTGGGGTTTTCTTTCGGGAAAACAATGCTCTAAAAGGAAAAAAAGTTCTTAAATCAATTGTATACAATTTTATTTGTCAATTATACTTCAATTTAAAAAATCCATTGTCGTGACTGATGGTTGCACAACTTTGAAAACAGACTAGAAACTGTTGAACTGTGCACTTTAAATAGATGAGTCGTACACAGCATATGAATTATGTATCAACAGAAAACCGTTACCAAAAACACACAAAACCAAAGCTGCCTGAGGCTGCTGTGACAGGGCCAGGCCTGGGCCTTGCTCTGCTTCCAAGACACCCCGAGCTGACAAACAGCCAGGCTCCAACCCTCCAACCCGGGTGCACGCCCAGGTCCCCCCTCCCCGCCCTCACCACCCACGTGGTCTCTGAGCTCAGCAGGTGCCCCATGACTAGGTGCAGCACTGCTATTAATCCCGTTTGACAGAGGAGGGCATGGGGCCTGCAGGGACGGACCACAGCACAACGGGACTCAGCGCCCTGCCCTCCGGATTGGAGGAGGAAACTCTCACGGTTGAGGCCTACCCACCCACTTCCAAAGCACCTGGGCAGAGGGCACAGGCTATGCACCCCCGCCCCAACCCTCCCTGTCTGCCTTGGACAGCAGGTCGGGCTTCCCTTCCAAAGCTGGCTTGCCAGAGAACTGAGTGTGGCGGGGAGGGCCGGGGGCCCCTGTCACAAGGCAGCAGGGTGTGAGGGGCCTGCAGAGCGCGGACTCTAGAGGGATCAGAAACCAGGTAGCCCCTGAACGTCTCAGAACCTCAGGTCCCTCGGAAAATCAGAGGAGGCTGCAAGGATCAGATGCAGCTGAGTGGCAGTTCTACAAACATCAGTTCTCGAGGTCTGCACAGAATGAAATGCAGACAGAGAACTGGAAAAAAGAAAACACACAAAAAAGAGAAAGAGAATACTTCCCCGCCACAAACTCTTAACTCACTCTAGCCTCAAGTCCTGGCAGTCAGTCCCACCTTCCCACTTAATGGAACTTCCAGACAGGAGAGGTGGGTTTCATTCTCAGTCTCTAAGGGGGCGAACCTGGGCGGGCACGTGGCACCCCAACGCCTCACTTCCTCATCTGTGAAATGGGAGCACCGCCATAAGGAAGGGCCATGTTATAAGAACAGCCAGGTCAGGCCGTAGGCCTCACACAGCAGGTGCTAAGCAAAGGTTGGCCCTCCCTATCTGTCCCTGAAGCCAGGCTGAAGCCCCGACACTTCTGAGTAGGAGGGAAGGAGCAGCCACCACCCAGGGTGATGGCGTTAAAAACAGAAGACCCAGGAAAGATGCCCCTTTTGCCTGAGTAAGAGAGCTCACTCAAATATTCTGGCGGGCGCCACACACCCCGCTGCCCCCACTCTTTGCAACTTGTAGCAAACTTCAAGAAAACGGAAGTGACTACCACTGGTTTTTAGCGACCGTTTGAAAACCATGACTCTGGCTGCTAACGGAAGAAGGGGAAACTAAATGAGAAAGGAAGCCATTAAAAACGAAAACTACCTACCCGCCCCGCCATCGTCCCGTCCTTCACCCCCTCCGCCAGCTCTGCACCACCACCTCGGGTTTCTTGCTTTGCTGCATTGTCCTCAGGCCTCCGACACCAGCTGACCCCCTCAGGAGGCTTCTAGCCCCTGACCCTGCCCGGGCTCAGATGGGGCCCAACTGCAGCTCCCACAGAGCATCCCCACTGCCACTGCTGCTGCCACCGTCTGTTCCCCGCCTGCGAGGGAGCCTGTGGGCTGATCCTTTATCTGCCACCCCTTCCTCGCCCTCCCTGGCCCTGAAGCACCCGGAAGTGGATGTCAAGTGTGCAGAGCCCTCTGTGAGGGCCTCGGGGCAGCCACCTGAGATGCCCTAGGCTCAGCAGGGGTTCTAGCATTGGGAGAGGCCATCTACGGCCTGCTGACGCTGCTGCCCTCAGCCACCACAGGCCCACAGGCCACTTGAATGAGACACAGGCCAGGAGGGGAGAACCCACTGCTGGCTGGCCAGCCTCCAGCCCTTGCAGGACCCAGCAGGTCAGAGGACAGCGAGACCACTGCCTTCTAAATCCCCGCGAGCCACAGCCAGCTCTCAGCCAAATCTGAAAAGCAGGGTGGGGGGCTTCCGATTCCAGGAACGGGACAATGGTAATGGCAGAACCCAACACGTACCCAGCAAGGTAAGTGGCAGGACACCCGTATGGAAGTAGGGGTGACTGAGGCCAGAGAAGGAGAGGGACTTGGCCAAGGCCACACGAGATATGAGGGGCTGGGACTTTCTCTTCTCGGGAAAGCGGGGCAGGGGGCAGTTAGGGGCACCACTTCCCTTCTAACCCCAGAACACACTCTCCCAGGGGAGGTGGCAGCTCTGGTCCAACCCCAGGGGATGGATTAATTAGGAAACAGAAGAGAACTGGACACCTAGCTAAGCACTGAGGAGGGGCCTGAAAGCTCACATCCTGGGCCATCTCCTGGATTGGTCACAGGTTCAAAGGGGACAAGGAAAAATGCAATGAATATATTTTGAAACAGCCCTTGGAAAACAGAGGGATGTGTGAGTGTTATAGGGTGATCCAAAGTCAGAAAGGCCTGGGTTCCAATCTTGCCTCTCCAAACTCCAATCTCTGTGGCCTTAGACCAGGGACCTAACCCCATTGAGCCTCAGTCTCTCTCCTGAGAGACACCTCACGGTCACTGTAAGACTGCACTTCCTCTGGAAGAGCCACAAAGCCGATGTTCAGAGGCAAAACGGTGGTTCAGCCTGGAAAGGAGGGTGTGTCCCCACCCCCC
This sequence comes from Camelus ferus, assembly GCF_009834535.1. Classification (NCBI taxonomy): domain Eukaryota; kingdom Metazoa; phylum Chordata; class Mammalia; order Artiodactyla; family Camelidae; genus Camelus; species Camelus ferus. Next base: position 9,448,745 of record NC_045704.1, on the reverse strand, counting down.
AGGCGCTGAGCCTGCCCAAGAGCTGAGCAGGAGCCCAGGGATGTGGGGAAGGCTTCTCATTTTCACCAAGGCGTCCAGGCCTCTCACCTCACCTCTTGCTGCAACCCGCATGGCACACAACACTCCCGCCACACCTGACTGCTCCTCTGCGCCCTCGCCTCTGCCCTGGCTCGGCTGCTCCCTCTGCCTTCCCTCCAACTCTTCGGGCCTGACTAGCCAGCTCCTTCTGGGTCCTTCAGGCTTCAGCGCAGACACCACTTCCTCCAGGAAGCCTCCCCTGACTGCGTGAGGGGCCTGCTCCACACTTCCACAGCTTCCGTGGTCATACTATGACAGCATCTGAGCGCTCGGTGACAGGACTTGCCTGTTCGGTCACCTGCCTCCCGCAGCAAGATGCCAATTTCCCAGGACGTAGCATAAGGTCAGGCCCACTGCTAGAGCTACTTCTCAAATTAATGAAAACTGGAGTCCTGAGGTGAAGGTGACCAGCTAAGGTCACTTGGCCATGGATCCTGAAAAAACACTGGGTGGGTGGCTGGGTGGGCTGGGGGTAAGATTCTCCCCTACTGGAAAGAAACAGGAGGTATCCCACCAAAAGTAACTACCAAAAACACAAGAGTAAATAAAAACACACAGCTCACAACACAGAGCTGCTCACGGTAGCAACAGAACAAGTAAGCCACAGCTATACATAACATCCAAGCAAGAGGGCAGGGTTTTTCCACCACCGTACTGCTGACAACTGGGGCGGGAAAACACCCTTGCGGTGGGCCACTGTCGGGGGCCGTCCTCTGCATCGGAGGATGCTGAGAAGCGCCCGCGGCCTCCATCCCCTCGATGCCTGCCAGTAGCAGCCCCCAAACTGTGACAACTAAAAGTGTCTCCCACCATTAGTAAATGTCCCCTGGGGATACAACCTCCCCCCTCCCCGGGCGGCCTGCTGAAAACCACTGCAATAGATAATCCTAAACCAAATAATAACCCTAAAAGCCTCGGATCCTGAGGTACTTCCTGTGCCCTGCCCTCTGCTGCAGACGTCTACACGCTGAATCCCCAGACCTCCCTGTGAGGAAAGCACTGCTGTCAGCGCCACTTACACCCTGCTGAAGTTTTTACAACTCTGAAGCCCGTCCCACACCTGACAACACATCTTCCTTTCCAGAAACATCTGCCTTTCAGGCTGGTGTTACTAGTAACGGCTGTGTCCTCAGCACAGATGTACAGGTCCGTGACACAGTGAGCAAGAATGACCCTAACCAGGTCGCGTTCAAGGGCCTGGACAAGCAGCCCCACCAAGGAGCCCGCCCCTCCCTCCCAGCACATCTGCACTCCAGGCGCGAAGACTCCTCCTGGGTTCCCACCTTCACATATTCGCACGTGCTGTTCCTTCCACCCGGAAGGCCCTTCTTCCCACTCTCCATCTGTCAACTCCTACTCATCCTTCCTAGACAGAAAAAGCCACCCGCTGAGCCAGTCTCACCAGTCTCTCCGCTCTGTGGCCTCCCGCAACGCGCTGGGTTACCTCTATCACTACACCAGCAATTGTGACTGTCCTGCTCTGCCTTTGTCTCCCCAGGGCAGGGCCTGAGGCTGGTGCCTCCCTCCCTCCCTCCCTCTGTGCCCAGCACCAGCCTCCCCACCCTGCCCTCAGCCGACCTCATCTCACAGATGGGGGATCGAGAGGTGGCTGCTCCACATTAGGCTGGCTCCCTATCCTCCTCACAGCAGAGGCAGCGGGGCAGGAGAGCCCCGGTCAGGGTGAAGAGAAAGCCCCACTACTCTGGCCTCCTGAGCCCGAGAGTGACAGTTACAGAAGTGGTGGAGTCTAGGATGCAGGCGGCGGGAAGGAGGGGGTGAGGCAGAGACAGGGAGGGTGAGGGGTGTCCTGGGGAGGCGGCCAGAGGAGTAAGAGAGTGGGGGTGGAGTCCTAGGGGTAAGGGGGGGTCAGAGGGGGAAGCCACTATGAGCCTGAAAGGGGAAGGAGGGGTGGGCTGAAGAGGAAGAGACCAGGAGAATCGGAGGGGCTGGGGGAGACTAAGAGATGAGAGGGGGGTTGAGGGGGAAACTAAGAGACGAGAGGGGCTGAGGGAGTAGAGACTAAGAGACTCGGGGGCTGGGAGAAGAGACTAGGAGACTCGGAGGAGCTGAGAAGAAGAGACTGGGGTAGAGAGGAGCTCCCACGTAGGAGGGGAAGAGTCCGAAAAAGACGGGGTGAAGAAACTCGAGGGGAGCCTGGGCGGGGCTCTCGTGGGAGGGGAGGGTCCCGGGGCGGCCCGCTCACCTGCGCAGGGGGGCGGCGGCGGCTCCTCGCACTCTGGGCTCATCGGGGCGCCCCCCCCGCCCCGCCGCCGGCGGCTCCGGCCCCTGCTCAGGGGCCCGGTATGTGGAGGCGGGGGCGGCGGCGGGGGTCGCGCGCTGGCGCCTGGGCTCGCGCACGCGCTCTCGGGCCTGTGGGGGGCCCTTGCGCGCCGAGTTCCAGAGTTCGGGGGTCAGCGCCGGCTGGGAGGCGGCGGGAGTCCGGGACCCGCAGGCGAGGCGGCTGAGAGAGGCTGGCGGGGTCGCGAGGCCCGCGCAGGCCCTCAGCCGGGAAGTCGCCCCGGTTTCCCCGGCCCGGTCCGGCGCCCCGCGGGAAAGCAAAGGCCAGTCAGGGAAGACGTCCTACTCCGCAGTCCGAACAGGCCACAGTGCTGAGCAACGGCCGACGGAAGCCGAGGCCCACTTCCTCCACCGTCCCCTTCCCCAAACCGGCGCTGTCCCCGGGCTTTCCAGTCCACTTCAGGGCCTCCGACGCCCGGCTCCGTCCGCCACTATCCCACAATCCCCCTAGCGCAGGGGCACGCAGGAGGCCCCGCCCTCCCGCCGCCGTCTCGGTGCGCAGGTGTGCTGAGGCCGCACGCCCGGGCCCTGCAGCGCGCGTGCGCGCTGGGCCAGCCGCTGCGGACCCCGCCCAGCCAGAATACCTCCGCCGCAAGTGCGCTTGCGCAGGTTTGTGCCAATGGTCCCTCCCGGAATAAACCCAATGCGCAGGCCCCACTGCATACTCGGGCAGCTTTTTTCTGCGATTCCGTTCCAAAGTCCACAGAATGTCCTGCTCCAGGATTTCTTTCCCCTCGCTCCGTTTGGAAATCCGCTTGCTATCCTGTCTCTTCCAATCATATTCCTGTTTTGGCTCCAGGATCAGCTCCGGGGGAGTCCATCCCGGGTTTTCTCAACCAAGGCCAGGCGCTTTTGTCCCGCCGCGTTCTTTCTCGACGCCTTACTTCTCGGTGCCTCCGGCTGACTTAAGTCCCACTTCTAGGCCTGTACTGAGGCCGTGTCGTTACTGTTGCCAGTTGCTGCACAAAATCCTCTAACAGCATGGACTGAACAGACAGAACCCTGTTGGAAGGGTTCTCCTAGACTGTGTATCCGTGATCATGAAGGCCCCATCTGGCTCTGAGCCTCAGAATTTCCGTGCCCATGTCACAGGCCCACTGTAAGGGTCAGCGCTGAGTGTGTATAAGGACTTAGCATTATTTCTTTTTAACCGGCAGACTTACCTTTTTCATTTCAGGAACGTTTTATTGTTCCAGTTCTCTATTTCAAGGATGTCTGTTATGCTTTTGTCCTTCACATCCGTTAGCTTCTTTCTAGTTGCTTTATTCTTTGTCATATCCACCTGTATTCACTGATTATCACATGTCAGTAATTTGATTTTACAGCCGTGTCTCTTCTGGTCCTTGCCATTTCCAGTGTATCTCTTGCATGTGATACTTTTTGGTCCTTGTATCAGTTAGCTACTGCTGAGTGACAGGCAACCACAACCTATTATGTTCACAGCTTAGAGCTGCATGTGTGAAGTTTGGCGGGACTGTTCTGTTTCCCATGTTTTTTATACTCTGGGCACCAGTGGACATCACAGGGCACCATCTCAGAAGAAAAGACAAAAGCACCTCAGACCAAGACCAGTTGTGTTAGCACATTTCAAGTCTCAGGTTGCCTCATTGGCTACCATCCATTGGTGAAAGCAAGTCACATGGTCAAGCCCAAAGTCATGGGGCAGACAGCTACACCCCACCACCATGGAGTGAGAAAGTGTACTTCTCTCACGGAGGTGGGATGAGAGAGTGCCAAAATGCAGAACCATCTAACTTATTAATTACCACAGTCCTCAGTTTGTTTCTTTAGGTTTAACAGTCTTTGTCATCTTTGAGGTCTTGTTTTTAAATGGACCCAGGTTCCTATTCTTATAGTTTAAAGCGGTAGTGAGACACTTTCTTCTGTTCCTTGAGTCATCTTCTAGGTCAGGTTCTTTCATTGTTTATGCAGCATTTTGCTTGCTTTTTTCCACAGTACGATCGCATGGTTGCCACACTGTTCTAACACATAAGCTCAGGCACTGGGCTTTAAGCACCAAATGGAACCTGAGAAGCTGACAAGGTCGATCTCCTAGAACCTGGAAAAGCTACAGAGGCTTTAAGGACTGAAGTCTTGTCAGAGCACACAGGTAGACGATGCTGTTATTTGTATTAGAATTGGAAGGAGCTTCTTAAACTGTTTGGTGAGAACACTCATTCCTCACGTTTTCACATGGAGAAACTCCTATTGCTGACTGTCTTTCCTGGCCTCTCCACCCCTTCCAGGGGCTGAGGAATGACTTAGTGGAACGGATGGGCCTCGTGGCTTAGCCCCCAACTCTCTCTCCTCTCAAAACCAGCCTGCCCACTGTTCCAGCCTGGTGCCTGCACCCAAGGGGAAGGACTGTGCATGTCCAGTACTGCCTGTGACCAGGCACACAAGCATGTCTAATGCTGGGCTGACGTGTCAGCAAGACGAGTGCCGCTTTCTCAGATCTGCTTTAAAAGTGATGCAGATGATAGTTGATCTCCAATTTTCAGATCCTGTAGCTACCTTTCGATTTATCCTGAATTTGGGAAGGGGAGTGAAAATAATCAATCTCTCCATACAAGTAAATTCCACAGGAGAGGAATTAGACTGGCATCAAACGGGGCTAGGAAACCAGGATACAGGGAAGAGGAGCACAGCTTTGGAATTGGCCCAGGTCTAAATCTAGGCTATGAACTTGTCCACGGATCAACCACTCTGGGCTCAGCTTCCTCCTCTGGAATATATCATTAGTTACGACTCTTGGTTGTAAACGAAACCACCTCTGGCTAAACTGAAAAGGAATTTATTAAAGGAGGTGAGGCAGTTTCCCTTGTCCCAGGCCCGCCCCCCCATCTCTGAGAAGGCTGGAAAAAAGGCTGAGTGCCTCCATCCCTGGCACTGGACCGCCAGACCTCTAGCACTCGCTCCCGCCTTCGCCAGCACGGTCCCCAGGCAGGCACAGTGAGCGCTGATTGGCGGAGTTGAAGTCACGTGATGCGCCCCTGCACAGCATGCTGGGAAAGAATATGGCCTCCGCCTTAGGCGGGGCGGTGCGGACGTCTAAGGTAGGGATTCTTCAAACAGGAGAGTTAGACAATGGAGACCTAAGAAGGACGGGTGTCCCCCACACTCCCTCTCCAGAGAGAGGCAGGGAAGACAAAAGGAGACAATGGGTCTTGATTTTAGAGAGCAACACTTTTATTATTCCTAGGTTCTGCCCGCTGCCGTCCCGTCCAGGGCTCCCCAGGTCCCCTAAGATCGTGCCTCTCCTCCCTTCCCACAGCACCCTCCAGGGGAGGTGACAAAGGTGGCAGTGAAGGAGGTGGAGAAAAACACCTTTATTGGAAGAGCAGTGTGGACACGAGAAAGGGGAATGGAGTGAGTGCATGAGAGGGGTCCACGGAGCCAGCCCCTTTCTCAGCGCCCCTCCAGGGGGCTGAGCGGAGACAGGCTGGCACGCCCCAGCCCAGCACCAACAAGGCCCTGCTTTCCTTTGAGAGAGGGCCCAGTAAGTGAGAGGAGGCAAGAGGCCTGGGGTTCCCACCGAGAAGGGGTGAGAAGCCACCGGGTTTCACCGATCCATGCTGTCGTCCGTCGGGGTGGAGAAACAGGTCTGTAGCAACTTTTCGCAGAACTCCAGTTCCTCCTGCAATAGGGGGCAAGATGGGGGGCCCTGAGTGCAAAGGCCAGGCCCTGCCTCCAGCAACCCTGCATCCAGAAATGGCTCCTCTTCTCTCCTGCCCCCCACCCCAGCAGCTTGCCAGGGTTCTTCAACATCCGCTGAGATACATGACTCATTGTTTCTCTTCTCATTCACTTCTGGACTACTGAACTAGAACCCAGGGTCTCTCCGCCTCCATTCGCACCCTTCTGGTCTGTCCTCACATCAGCCCCCTCAGGCTATTTCTAATTCCCAGATATGACCAACCTTTACTAATTTCTACTTAAAACCCCTTCCATGGGTACAAATGCCAGAAACCAAGAAAGAAGCACGGGAGAGGTTGGTCTACATAAACATTAAAGTTGTCTACATGGCAATAAGATTCCAGAAACGAAAATGAAAGAAAAACAATTAGCAGTGAAAAATATTTGCAACTCATCACAAAGGGCTAACAAACTTAATACTTCAAGAGCTTCAATAAATCAATTGCAACAACTACCACCCAGTAGACAAATGGGAAAAGGATATGATGAGTAGTTCACAAGAAAGGAAAAAGACACCCAGCTTCACTCATGGGAGAATGTAAACTGGAGAATGTACAATGTAAGCTGGACTGGAATAGTGCTTTTCACATTAATCAGTTTGAAAAAAAGGTCAAACGGCTTGAGGCACCCTGTCCTGGCCAGGATGTGGGAAAGCTAGGCACCCTCACGGCTGGCGTGTCGACTGGTCCAACTTCTATGGAGAGCAACTTGGCCAACAGCTAAGGACATGGCCCCTAAGCCTGTAACTTCATCTTTAATCTACCTTAACCCAGTCTTTTCCTTTCTAGAAACTGTTCTGTAGACATACTCCCACATATAAAGTAATATGTGTCAAAGGTTATTCTTTTAGCAGAGCTGGCAGTAGTGAGAGGGTGGAAACTACCTCCACGTCCATGGAGAGGGGCGGTTACATGACAGAGGCTCTCCCTACTGTGCAGCTACATGAGGAAAGACGATAGAGCCATAGGCACGGACAGGAAATGCACTCCTGGAGACGGTGTGAAAGGGAATACAGCAAGAGCAGAAGGGAGGTCAGGATTGGCTGAAATTGCACAAAATGAAGAGAGGAAGAGGAAAAGACTTTCTATACACATTTCCTTGTATGTGCACAGGATATCTTAGGAAGGCCACCTGAGGAACCGGGAGAGGTACTGACTGGGTGCTAGGGGCAGGGGTAGGAGGGAGACTTTTCACTGTTACCCTCTTGTGCATCTTGAAATTTGAACCACGTGACTATGGGACCCATTCAAAAAGCATTAGTGAAATTAAACTCTACATGGGGCCCACAAACATACCTGCAAAAGAGGACCAACTAAACAATGATCTAGTCACCTTAGGAAATATGCAGTTATACATTTTTAAAAAATTTTGTTTCATTGTTTTGTTTTAGGGGGTAGCTAATTAGGTTTATTTATTTACTTTTAATGGAGGCACTGGGGATTGAACCCAGGCCCTCGTACATGCTAAGCATGTACTCTACCACTGAGCTACACCCTCTCCTCTGCAATTGTAATATTGAATTACACTGAAATTAAAGCAGACCTCTGTTTACCTATCTGGAAAGAATTCTAAGACACAGACACAGACACACAGGGGAGAAAGAAAGCCACATGAAAACAGAGGCAGAGATTGGAGTGATGGATCTCATCAAGGGATGCCAAGGATTGCCAGCAACTACAAGAAGCTGGAAGAGGCAAGGAAGGATTCTTCCCTAGCACCTTCAGGGGGAGCACAGCCCTGCTGACACCTTGGCTTCAGGCGTCTAGTCCCCAGAACTGTGAAGGACTAAGTTTCTGTGTCAAACCACCCAATTTGTGGTAATCTGTAACAGCCCTAGAAAACTAATGCACAATGTTACTTAAAATATCACTGCCCACCATTGTCACTAGTTTAATTTTTCTTTAGTATAGTTCTAACTCTTTGATGTCATATTATACACCACAGTATAGCTTAAGTTTTATATATATATATATATATATACACACACATATATTAGACATTATACTTGCATGCATATATATATACACACACACAATAGATGTGTTTGTATTTGTAAATATACATACGAGTGTATGTTTTCTGTTGCCCCGTGGGAACCACAGCTATATCCCTTTGCTCCTCACTAAATCCCTAGTACCCAGGTCGGGGCCTGGCCCGTGGGTGACCCACCCCTGATGAATGTGAGAGATGGAAAAATGACAGTTTCCACAGGTGTACACATACATCAAAACTTCTCACACTGCACACTTCCCATATATGTCAATTATACCTTAATAAAACTGTTAAAATTTTTTCTTGAAAACAGAGAAAAGGCATGTTGGATAGTTCACATGAAGCCTCCCTTACCAGGTCAACCCTCATGGTCTGGTACCAGGGTCTGGCACACCAGAGGCTCAGGGAACAAACACACGGATGTGTTGAGCAATGACAGACATGCTCCCTGAGGCCAGACAGGACCAGGGCACCCCCTGCCCCATGGCCCACAGGCACGTATCTCCATGGGTTCCTGTGACAAGGTTGGGGGCGAGCACCTGGGGGCGGGCACTGTGCCTCTCCCAGTCACCCCTACTCCGACACACCCAGTGCCCGGCACGCCTCTTGATGGTGTCCATAGAGGAATGGACTCAGCAGAACCGAGGTCCCAGAAGCGCAGCACGTTTGCAGTGCTGGGCTTTGCTGAAGTATTAACGCCTGGCTAGTACCTCTACGAATGACTAAATCACTGAAGTACAGTTAACTAAATCACTTAGTTGTTTAAATAATTAACTGATTATTTGAATGTAGAATTAGTTGCTCTTTATCACTTATTTGTTATTTATCTATTTAATTAAATATCAGAGTTGTTATTTATCACTTGTAACTTAATATCTATATAATTAAATATCTCTGAGTTGTATTGCCGCTTGTTACTTATTATTTAACTATCTAGCGAGTTATTTATTACTTGTTATCTACCACTTATTACCCTTAATCTAATTAAATAGCTAATGAGCTGTTCTTTATCACATATTTGTTACTTATCTATTTATTTGAATGTTTAATTGGTTGCTATTTATCATTTACTTGTTATTTATCAATCTAATAAAGTATTTGATTATTAAATATTTGAATGATATGACATAAATAGTGGTAGTAAATAATTTGGATAATAATTCAGTGAATTCGTTACTCTAAGAAACTCCCAGCCTCTCATCCTCCCCACCACCCCCCGGGTTCTAACACAGCACATGGCACAGGGAGGGGGCAGTGGACATTTGCTGACTGGAACCACAGAGGCCAGGAAGGCAGGGCCCCTGGCCCCGCCCCGGCCCTGCCAGCAGTGCCATACCTGGTACTCCTCGTGCTGCTGCAGCAGCTGGCAGCGGTGCCGCAGAAGCTCCTCCAGGCCCAGCTCAGGCTCCCGGCACTCCCGCACGCCCTGGGGGAAGTCTGTCACCAAGCTGCGGGACAGAAGAGCGGTCCTTGGGGCCTCCCTCTGCATGGGCCCACCCCCCACTGCTCCCATGGGAGCCTGGGCAAGTGGCTCCCCATGCTGCACTGGTTTCCCCATCTGCAACTTGGACTTCACTAACGTCCCCTCCCCACCCTACCTCAGGGACTTTGATGAGACTTGCACAAAAAAGGGCACTTAACATAGTGCCTGGCCCGGCGCCAGCGCCACACATGAGAGCTGCTGCCTGCTCGCTCTGCTGTCCATTCTGTCACTCTCTTAAGACTCTACTCTTCTTGTACTTCTTGTGTGCGCAGGGGAGCATGTGTGTAAGAAAGACTCTCCCTCCTCCCCAGGCTGCTGTCTTAGCCCCTAAGGTGAGGAAATGGGCTCAGACAGGGCCAGCCCTGGGATTCCTGCTCCCCTCTGACCTGATACCCTTAACCCCCGAGAGGGGGTGCCGTCCTCTCAGGCCCCAGCGCACCTGCACAGGGCTCCAAGCACATGCTCATGGAAGGGGCTATGTTCTGTCCGGATGAGGGCCACCAGCTGCTGGACCATCCCCATGGAGCACAGAGTCCCTGGAGAAGGGCCACAGGAGTCAGATGGGCGGTCCCTTCACCCATGCACTCCCCCACCTCACGCCCCCACCTCAGGAAGCACCCAGGCTCCGTGCCCTGGCTGCCCCACCTTTGTGTTCAGGGTGGCCCACCAGCAGGTTCTGCAGCAGGAATGCCGACTTGACCTTGAGCTTTTGCACCTGCTGCTGCATGGCCCGCATCAACACGGAGAAGCCGTCCAGGCGGAGGAACTGCAGCAGCCCAGCCTCCTGCTCCCGGACCAAGCCTGGGGGTAGGGGTGAGGGGGAAGTTGGGGCATTGAGGTCACAGTCATAGTCACCACTGTCACCACCGTCACCATCACCACATCACCACCATCATCACCATCATCATCATTGATTTCTATGGGCCAGGCTTTGCAAGCATTACGTTGAAGTATTTTTAATTGAGATATAATTCCATAGCCTGTACAATTTACCTTTTTAAAGTACACAGTTCAGAGAAAAACAAATACTGTTAGCACTTACATGTGGAATCTAAAAATATACAACAAACTACTGAATACAACAAAAAAGGAAATAGACTCACAAATACAGAGAACAAAGTAGTGGTTACCAGTGCAGTGGGGAGATGGAAAGGGGGAGGGACAAGATAGGGGTATGTTCTAAGTGGTACAAAAATAAAAACAAAAAGATAAAGGACATTGTAGTTTCCGTTGCTCCTAACCAGCATTCAGGACTGTGTTCTCTGGGAGAAGCCCGCTGCCATGCTTGCCAGGACGCTCAAGCAGCCCCCTCAAGAGCTGCCCCCCTCCCCACGACAAGGAACGATCAGGCCCCCGATGTCAACAGTGCCAAGGCCGAGAGCTCCGACGGGCCTACAGCACTCGAGCGGGGCCTCGGCCTGTGTGCTTAGGGTCTGGCTCTCTGACCGGCAGAGGGTGCGCTGGGCTCGCAGCTCTGTTCCCAGTGCCCAGCAGAGTCCCGACAGGTACTGGAAATAAATCAACAAACAAGAGCCCTCTCCCTCTACCCTCAAGCAGATCCGCTGGCTGGTGCTGGCCCCTGGGGACCTGAGCTCCTGCCCAGCAGCCCCCGGGACACTCACAGGAGATGGCGAAGAGGGCCTTGACACGCACGGAGTCGCAGGTGTCCCGGTCCAGCAGGCGCAGTAGCTTGCGCAGGGCGCCGAGGCCCAGCACCTGCTCCTGGATGGCCGCCACGTTCTGGCTGCACGTGCCGATGAGCTGCGCTGCCCGCCACCGCAACCCTGCGGCCCCCGCCTCCAGGTAGCGACCCACCAGCAAGTGCATGCCCGACAGCTGGCAGAAGTCTGTGTGGAGAGAAGAGAGCAGATAGGCCAGGTGTGATGGGCTGAGCTGTGTCCCCCCCCAAACTTATGTTGAAGCCCTAACCCCCAGGGCCTCAGGATGTGATGGCACTTGGAGACAGGACCTTTAAAGAGGTGATCAAGGCGAAATAATGTCACAGGACAGGGCCTCAATCCAATATGACTGGTGCCCTTATCAAAAGAGGAGGCGAGGACACAGACGTGCACAGGAGAGACCACAAGAGGACACGGCAAGAAGACCCCCAGCTACAAGCCTCAGAAGGAACCAACCCCCGGGCTTCCAGCCTCTGCGAGAATAGACTTCTGTGCTTTAAGCCCCCAGTCTGCGGTCTTCGTTACAGCAGCACAAATGGACTAACACACCTGGTGAGGCTGAGGGGAGCCTGCCTCCAAAGGCTTGCTCTCTCCCAACTTGGGGGGGTCCCTCCAAGGCCAGTGTGCAACATCAGCATTTGGAGGGTTAGGGTCCCAGGCTCCAGCCCACTAAATGCCAGTTCTGACCTCCCCGTCTTTGTGACAACTGGAACATCCCCTGCGGGAGAAGCACACGCCAGACCAGAGGTCACCGAGCAACAGCCCACCACTTGCTTTCGTAAATAAAGCAGTGGCGGTGAGCTTGAGAGTTCCTCAACAAGTTAAACGTGGAGTTACCATGTGACAGCTCCTACACATACAACCAAAAGCATCGACAGCAGAAACTTGGACAGATATTTGTATGCCAGTGTTCACAGCAGCATTACTCACAGCAACCAAAAGGGGAATTGACCCAAATGCCCATCATCTGATGAATGGGTAAATAACATGTGGCCTATCCACACTCGGGAGTACCAGCCAGCCACAAAAAGGAATAAAGTTCCGATACAGACTCTGACATGGAAGAACCTTGAAAACGTCACACTCAGTGATGGAAGCCAGTTGCAAAAGGTCACACGTCTATGATTCCAGGTACATGAAACGTCCAGAACAGACAATCAACGCCCTCAATGACTACACCACGCCCCTCCAAGTGGAGGTGGTGACTCGTCCTTCCACTGGCTCCAGGGCATTTAGAATAAAATCCGCCGCACCCACCATGGCCCACGAGGCCCTGTATGCCCAGCGTCACCTCCTAACCCCTGTCCCTCACTCACTCCACTCTGCTGCACTGGCCTTCCGGCTGTTCCCGCATGTGCCAGGCACATTCCTACCTCAGGGCCTTTGCACTGGCCGATCCCTCTGCCTGGACTGCTTTCTCCAGAGCTCATCCCATGCATGACTCACACCCTCACTTCAGGTCTCTGATCAGATGTCACCCCTCGGGAAAGCCTCATCTGAGTAACCCATCAGAACCACCTCCTGTCTCTTACTCTAGGGGGTGGCAATGGATTCCCAGCAGACCAGGGCGAAACGGCCAGTTTCATATAGCATCAGGGAGATGGTAGACTGAACCTGGTATCATCATTACATGGGGTAGCATGGGGACCAAGGAGGGAGGGACAGGGCAGTCCCACTAGGGGCCCGAGTCGGAGGCAGACTGGAAGGGTGAGGCTGGAGGCTGGGAGGCTGGGAAAGAGGCTGGATTATGGTCCCTGAGACAAAAGACAGGGGCTGGGCTGCAGTAAGACTCCGGAGCTGAGGAGGAGGCAAGAGACAGAAAAGAGATCAGGAGGCCAAAGGGGTAGGACCCTGGCAGCCGGACCCGCACCGGAGAGGGCCTGGGTGTACCTGCAGCATTGTCCATGTTCTCACACAGGTCAGCCAGCAGCTCAAGGGCCCCCTCACGCTCCTGCTGGTCAGCGGCCAGTTCAGCCTCACCAGCCGAGGAGGGCGTGGGCTGGGATAGCACTCGGAGGCAGTTCTTCATCTGCTCCACCTCCTCCCGCTGGCCCCGGAAGGCGGCCGACATGGCCTCCTGCAGCCACTGGCGCCTCTGGGGGACAAGGTGGGGTAGGAGGGTGGGGGAAAGAAGCAAAATGTATCAGTAATTAACGCATGAGTGACGGTCACTAATAGTAACAGCCAACAGAGAGCTGACTGTTCTGCCACCAACAGGTTATCTGTCGAGCACCCTTTCTATGGACAGACTCTTTTCTAGACAACAGACCTATGGAGAGACTGGTTATGGGGTGTGAGAGAAAAAGAGGATGTCAGGGAATCCTTGGTTTCTGTCCTGCACAACTAGAAGAAGATGGGGAAGATGGCAAGAGAAGCAGGTGTGGAGCAGGAGGAATGGGGATGAGAGCTCATTCCTGAACATCTAAGTTTGAGGGACCCATGACATGCCTAAGGCTGCCTCAAGTTCAGGGAAGAGGTCCAGGCTGGACCTGCATTTCTCAGCCTCGTCTCTACTGACACTTTGAGCTGGACGGTTCTGTGGTGGGGGCCATTCTGTGCATCGTTGGGTGTTGAACAGCATCCCTGAGAATTGACCACTAGCTTTTTTTTCGGCCAGGCTCCATGTTAAGTGCTTATATGAAGGCTCTGTAGTCGCAGTCCTGGATAAATTTGGGCAAGATGTTTGTCTTTCTGTGCCTGTTTCCTTCCTTACTGTCCTAAAGGTTCAACGACATTGTGGTTGTAACTGAATTAGCACAGTGTTTTGTATACTGTAATCACCATGGCCAAGTAAGCATCATATGTAACAAATATTGCTGTTAATGTCCAAAACAACCCTCCATGGTATTATTGTTTTCTTTTCTTTCTTTTTTTTATTGAAGTATAGTCAGTTACAACTTCTGGTGTACAGCATAATGTCCCAGTCATGCATACATATATACATATATTCGTTTTCATATTCTTTTTCATTATAGGTTATTACAAGATATTGAATATAGTTCCCTGTGGTGTACAGAAAAAAAATGGTTTTTATCTATTTTTATATATAGTTGTTAACATTTACAAATCTCAAACTCTCAAATTTATCCCTTCTCACCCTCTTTCTCCCAGTAACCATAAGACTGTTTAGTAAGTATTGTTATCCTCACTTCACAGATGAGAAAATAAGAGGCACAGAAAGGTGTGGCTTGCCCCAGGTCACACAGTCAGCCATCTGCATGGCCTTAAGTCAAACCTAAGTAGTCTGTCCACAGAGCCTGTGCTCTTAATAACACTCTGCTGCCTTCAGGAGCACTTGGCTATGCGCCTGTGTGGTGTTCTGCTTCAACTGGAACCTTAGAACTGCCCTGGGAAGTACCATTGTGAATCTTATTATTAGCATCAACTTGCAAATGAAAAACTTGAGGCTCAGGAAGATGAAGTGATATACCCAAGGTCACACAGCTGTAAATGCTGAATCCAGGTCTGTCTGGCTCTGGAGAGCCCTCGCTTTTACTTTTCACCATGAGGCTATTCTGCCTCCCAGCAGATATTCTGCCTCCCAGCACAGTGCGGGGATCCAGAGATCCGACCTTCAGTCTACAATAACTCCATCAAGCACAAAAAATACAATCTACTAAGCCTTCACCCCTGGACTCCCGCCCTTCCCCAGGGCTCACTTCCCAACATATCTCTGTCCCCACACCTCTCACCCCAGCTCATTAGGTCCCCACCCTTTACCTCCTCACTCATGGGTTCTGGAGGGGGGTCTGGCACTTCAGAGCCCGCCGTGATGGCCATCTGCAGCAAGCCTTGGAGGTTTCGTGGTGGCGGGGGATTGCCCGAGCCCCCTGCGGAGGAGCCGCTGCCCCCAGACGAGCAACCCTGGGAGGCTGGGGGCAGCGCCAGGGGAAGGCGGCTGCCCCCAGAGCCTTGTTCCGCCATGGGCAGTTTGCGAAGAAGGTAAGAATGTGTTGTGGTAGGGGATGGTCACCGCTGAGGTAGCTCTGGCGTCCTGACCGGTCGACTCCTGGGGGTCTGCTGAGAAGGCGGCGTTTTAGGGGAGCTCGGAGGCCCCCCATGACCCCAAACCACTGGGTCCACACCTCCCTTCACCACGGCCCGTTTTCCTTCCTTCACACCAACAGGACCCTTCCCCAAAGTTACAAGAAGCCCCTCCTTCTCTCCCTAGCAACAGGCCCCACCCACTCTCCCTAGCAACCCCTCCCCCATCTCCACTGCAGGCGTTCCTGTCTCTTAGCAACCCACGGCCTGCACAGCAACAAGCCTTCCCCTTGGTCTTCTTAGCAATAAGTCTCCTCCCTTCTTTCGGAAAAAAGGAGCCAGAGCGGGGCGCACCTCACCTCCCTGGGCCTTGTGTCGCCGCCGCTACTAAAGACAGAGTCGCCTGCACCTGACCATGCTGGGCGCCGCCATATTGACCGGAAATACGCACGGTCCCACCCGGAAGTTCCTGGCGCAGCCACCCGACTTCGGGCCGTAGCTGGGCGGGAGGCCTCTTTGCCCGGCTCTTAAATCCTTCCCACCTGGCCCGGCCAGACCCCTCACACAGGCCACGCCCCTCATGCTCACGCTCCCACCTAAGCCCCGCCCCAGGCCCGGACCCCGCCCCTAGTGAGCCCCACCTCCTCATCCTCATTGCAAGCTCCACCCCTTCCCAGTGTAGGCCCTGCCCCAGGTCTGGCTCCTCTTTAGCTTGACCTCGTCCACACCCACGCCCCTTACCCCAGTTCTAAACTCTGCCCTTCCCCGCCACTTCAGGCTCCGCCCCTGTTCTAGACCTTTCGTCCTCTCCCAGCTAAGCCCCGCCCCCTTCCTGGCCCTGCCCCACCCCATGGTTGGCAGTTGTGCGGTCCCGCACCTTCGGGGCCTTCTTCCGGACACCTGTGCCCCCATCCGGTCTTTTACTGGAGCCTGGCGTTCTCCCCGCTAATACCTGATCCAGGCAGCCTTTGGCCCAGCCCATCCCTCCCTTGGCCTCAGTTTCCCCGTTCTACAAAGGAGGCTGCCTGTTCTTGGCGCCCTTTTATCAACCAGCATTTCCCTAGTGGAAACTTCCCTGGGTCCTGCGAGGTGCAGAAAAGGGGATTCTTGAAGCCTAGAAGTAAAACGCCCAGGCAATGTTTAGGTTCTGGAGGCCTGCCTGCATCAGATTTGGGGCTCAGATCTGGGAATGTGCCTCGTCTGTGGAGGTGTTGGCTTTGGGCTGGGCTTTAAGAAATTCTTGTTCTAGTCTGACGTCAGAGGCCCTCCTCTCTAGTAGAACATTGTACTCGACTCTGGTGGAGCCCACAGCCACAAATATATTGAGCACACTGCTAGGTCTGGGATGTGCTGGGTGATCTTCTGGACAGAGATGAGAAAACCAAACATGTAAGCGGTGTGTGTGTGTGTGTGTGTGTGTGTGTGTAAAATCTGCTTTCTTGCATTTTCCAGCTTTTAGAGGCTTCCTGCATTCCTTGGATTGTGGCTGCATCACTTCAGCATCTGCTTCTTTCCTTATCCTGGCTCCTCCTCTGACTCTGATCCTCTTGCCTCCTTCTCATAAGGACCCTTGTAACTACATTGAGGACCCACCTAAATAACCAGGATAATATCCCCACCTAAGGTCTTTAGCTCAATCACATCTGCAAAGTCCCTTTTGCCATGTAAGGTGACGTATTTACAGGTTCTGGGAATTAGGATGTGGACATCTTTGGGCGTCCATAATGCAGCCTACTATACCTAAGTACAGCTATGTAGATGTCCACCTATTGATAATACTATTAACATATATTATTATACATAATACCACTTATCATATATGTATATATAACATGTAACTGCATATAACATTACATATATAAATATACATATAATATAATGGTGGCCTAGATGAAAACCCCCCCAGGTACCCTATAAAGGCCATAGCCTTTACAACAATACTGTTAGAAGGGTGATCGTATAATTTTTTCATCCATAGCAAGACACTTCAGAATGAAAACAGACCCTTTTAACAATTACAGAATAGTAGGCATAAGCCAGGACATATAATCACCCAGTTTCTAAGGTCCTATGTGATGTGTTTCCCCACCTCATGCCCCCTCACTGCCCCCTTTAATGTTCCCATAACATACCAGGCACACACCTGCCACAGGGCCTTTGCACTGCTGTTTCCTCTGCCTGGAAGGCTCCTGGCACTTTATCCACATGGCTCTGACTCTCATTGTCCTTCAGTGTTCCTTCACTGACCAGACCTCACTTGACACTGTATCAAAAATCATCCCGCACACCACAAAGCCTTCCTGTCCCCCTTCCCTGCTTTAGTCTCCTCTTTGTCACTGATCACAACTCTGTAACATACCATATGTTCTGATTGCTTATCTTACATATCAATCACCCGCCTCATCCGTTGTAGTGGGAGCTCCACAGCACAGGGATTTTTGTCAGTTTGGTTCACTGTTGTGCCCTCCCCACTGGGAACAGTGTCTGGCTCAGATATGGCGCTCAGTATAGATTCACAGAATGAAAGTGGTGGACTAGGAGATTTAAGGCTCATAGATACACTGGATAGGTGATCTGGGGATACAATGGGTGCCTAACACCCTTGGGAGTCTGACATAGGGGAATCCCAGATTACACGGAAATCTAGCTGTGCACAGTTCCGCCGATGTGCTCTAGTGGGTATGTATGATCATAGTGTAGCCCACATGAAGATCTAGGGAATCCTGTGCTGGGCAAAGAGAATAGACAAGGGCCTAAAAAAATACACAGGGACCTCAAGGGGTTCTGGAAGCTTCTCTGTAGGACTGAGGATCCTAAATGAAGATACGGAACCAAGATGATCTGAAAACACGCACCCTAGGCTATAGATGGATATGGGCCCTGATGCTAGTGCGGAAAGGGGGCCTGGGGGTCTGGGGAAACAGAGATGAGTCTTGGAGCAGCAATAACCCCAATTCTTTCCCTCTCTCTGCTTCTGTCTCCTTCTTCCTCTGCCCCTCCAGTCTGTCCCATCTCCCCCCACCATTCAGCCCTCCACCTGCGTAGACCTCCCCATCTTTTGTGGTCCTCTTGTCTCTCCCTCTTTGTTTCTCTCTCTCAGGAGCTCTCCCTTTCTACATCTCTGTCTCTCTCCACTCTCCCTCTACCTGTCTCTCTGTTTTGTCCCTCCCCCTTGTCCCTTTCCATCTCTCCCACTTTCCCCTGCCCTCTGACCCGCCATCCTCCCCCTGCCCATCTTCCCCCAGCCTCACCTTTACGTCTTGCCCCTCTGCCTCATCCCTCTATTTTCCTTCATTTCTCTCCCATCTTTCTGTCTCTCCCTTAAATTACTCCATGTGTCTCCCTGTCAGTTTTCTCCCTTCTCTCTTTCCATCTGTTTCTCCATCTCCCTCTGCCTCTATTTCCCCCGAACTCCCTGTCTTTCCAACTCTCTTTCCCTTCACCTCTGTCTCTCTCCATTTCTATCTCTGCTTTCCTCCATCTCTGTGTCTCTCTCCACCACCTTCTGTCCTTTTTCCATCTCCCTGTCTCTCTGTTCCTCCTGCTCTCCTTCGTTCTCTCCTGTCTCTGCCTGCCTCTGTGTTCCCCCACCATCTCTCCTGCCCCAGCCCTGTTTCTTGTCATCTGTCTCTTTCTCCTTCGCTGGGTCAGGCTTCATCTCCCTTTGTGGAGCTCCCACTCTGCTCCTGCCTGTGTGCTCCGCATCTCTCTCCCTCTATCGTCTCTCTGCATCCCTCCATCCCTCCCTGCATCCTCCCACCTCGTCTCCATCCCTCCAGCTCCCAGGCCCGCCCCCTGCCCCGCTCCCCCTCCCCCCTCCGAAAGGGTTAACTTTGGGGAAGGGCCCGGAGTCCCCGGATGGTGATGTCAGCGTGCCGGAGAGAAAGGACGAGGTGGCGGGGGGAGGCGGAGAGGAGGAGGAGGCGGAGGAGAGAGGGCGCGTGGGGGGGCGGGGGGGACCTCGGCCTGCAGCATCCGCCGGCCCGCACCTCAGACCCCCCCGGCGGGGGGAGGCGCAGGAAGGGGGGGGCGGCCAGGGACGGGCTGGGGAGGGGGGGCCGCGCAGCACCCCCGGGCTATGCTGACTCCCGGGGCCTGACCCCCCCGGGCCAGCCCCCCCTCCCCCAGCTCCGCTGCCCACCGACTGGGGGGGGCCCAGCCCAGCCCCCTGGGGACCCCCGGAGAGGTTGGGGGCAGCCGGGGGGGCCGGAACGGAGCAGTCGCCGGCCCCCACCGGAGAGACGGGGCGACCGGCCGCAGGGGGGGCGGCCGGGGGACCGGTCGGGCCGGGACCAAGGGCACCATGTCGACCGGGGGCAAGGAGGGGGGCGGGGGCTCCCCCGCCTACCACCTCCCGCACCCACACCCACACCCACCCCAGCACGCCCAATATGTGGGTCCCTATCGGCTGGAGAAGACGCTGGGCAAAGGACAGACAGGTGAGCCAGGGGAGGGGACACCTGGGGCGGGAGCAGGGGAGATGGGGGGCAGAAGGCAGG
The DNA here is from genome assembly GCF_009834535.1 of Camelus ferus. NCBI lineage: Eukaryota > Metazoa > Chordata > Mammalia > Artiodactyla > Camelidae > Camelus > Camelus ferus. The sequence continues at coordinate 9,429,036 of NC_045704.1, read as the reverse complement.
ACTCTTGGGTATCAAAGGGCAAGGGCTGGCCATCCAGACCCCTGAGTCCCCCACAGAGAAGGGACCTGGGACCCAGACTGCCAGGTCTCCAGGATGGAGGGGGGTGAGGGCTCAGACTCCGGGGTCCTGGGGAGGAGGAAGCTGGGGGCCTGGACTTCTAGGAGGAGGTGGCTGGGACCCAGAGGCTCCTACCCTTTGGGAGCAGATCTTGGGGGGTGCGGTTGGGGCCACAGTGGGAAAAGGAGGCGGGCCTGCAGCCAGGGTCCAGGCTCCGAGCTGAAGTACGTGCTGCAGTACAGCCGCAGGCTGGGGTGAGGTGCCGGGATGGGAGTGCGCCTCAGGGAGCTGCTTTCCCTCTGCACTGTCCTCTGGCCTAGGAGGACCTCACACGCTCCTGACAGGGGGAGTGAGGCTGGGGCGATGGGATCTACAGCATTCTGCCCCTTCTCCAGCATGCTGGCTCAGTGTGGGGACCAGGAACGGAGAGTTGGAAAGGTGGATGCAAGAAAGAGGCAAATCCCCCAGGAGTGGAATGGTGGGGGCAGGGGGGAGGTGGTCATCTTTTGGTTGCTAACCAGCCATGGCCTCTCTCCTGCCAGGTGGGAGCTGGGTGGGTATAAGGTGGGAGCTGAACACCTGTGTCCTGGCAAGAGGTTCAGGGGCAAGGCCGGGATCTCTGTGAAGCTGAGGGCCAGGGCCGGCAAAGTGTCAGACTCCGTATCACAGTGCGGAAAGTGTGAAGGTGTTGCTGACCTGAAGTCATGAGTGGCGGGGGAGGAAGGGGCCATGGGCCTGGACTTGGGGGTCTGAGGGAGGAGGAGCTAGGGGGTCTGCATTCCGGGTCTGTGGTTTAGGGGCTTACCCTTGGGGTTTGCATGTTCCCAGCTACAGCTGCTATTAAAAAAAGAGCAAAGAGGATTGAGAGGTCAGGATTTGAAAGAAGGTGGAGGAGGATGGTCTGGAAAGGGGGCAATCATAAGATTATATTCCTTGGGAGACATGGTGTCTCCAGAAGATTAAAGGGCAAAGAATTCAAGGAAGTGATGGGTTGAGAGAGAGGTTTGAAGGATGCAGATTGAGGGAGACAAAACTATGGGGACTCAGTGAGGCCTCCACATACGTGGAGAGATGAACTTAAACGGGCACACTGGAAGGACGGAGAATCAGAGTGAGAATTCAGGGTGCTGCGTGTGGAGGTGGAGGGGAGGCAGGTAGGTGGATGGACAATCATAAGGAACAGAATTGAATAACAAAGAGTAGGAAGAGAATTGGGTTTTGTGGGAATGGCCACTGCCAGCCCCCAGGAGTTCAGGTCAGGGTGATTCAGGTCACCAGTTAAACAGCCAGCAGGGGAAGGAGGAGGAAACAGGGTGGCAAGGGGGGCTTAGGAGCCAGACGTGGGGAGAATGCTCTGGGAGCACACCCCACATTTTCAGTCCCACTCCTCCAGGTCTGGTTAAACTTGGGGTCCACTGCATCACGGGCCAGAAGGTCGCCATCAAGATCGTGAACCGGGAGAAGCTGTCGGAGTCGGTGCTGATGAAGGTGTGTCTGTGTGCTGGGGTAGGGGGAAGACTCTGGGGCTCTGGGAGGGAGGGAAGCCATGCTGACCTCCATCCCTTTTCCCTCAGGTGGAGCGGGAGATCGCCATCCTGAAGCTTATTGAACACCCACATGTCCTCAAGCTCCACGACGTCTACGAGAACAAGAAATATTTGTAGGTATTTATGGACGCCCAGCCCTGCCATGTGCTCTCCTCAGGTTCTTAGGGTGGGACATTTCCAGAAACAAGGCATGGAGGGGCCTGGAGAAACCTGAGCTCCCTGGCTGGGCCACTGAAGGCCCAGTCCCTTCCCTACTGTGCAAGGACACCTTCTGCATACACTCGTAATCCTCCTTGTTCCCACAGTGACCTGGTCTGACACTAAGGGCCGATTGTACCCCAGCAACAGGACAGCTAAGCCAGAGTAGGGGACAGAGGCTGATCCTCCCCCTTCCCCCGCAGTCCCTCGCCCTGCTGTGCTGCAGGGAACACTCTATACTGGATAATCTGCCAGACTCAAGTTGCCAAGGGCAGATCGTCTCCCCATTTCCTCAGGCAATGGGGCCTAGCAAAGCCCCAGGCCCGTGAATCCTGCCTCTTCCCACTCGGGATCATTGGAGGCCTCCCCTCCCTCAGCATAATTCTGGGTGCTATGACTGGACACCCCAACAATGGGTCTCCTTAGGAGTTGTGAGTCTCTCTCAAAGTCGATTACCCCCCAGGAAGGGTGGGGGTGGGATCCAGCTGTCCAGGCTCCAGACAATAGGCCTTTGTCTGGATTCTGGTGACCCAAGGGACAGCTGGGCTGGGCAGTGGAAGAGGGAACAACCCCATGCCCCCACCACGCAGTCCCCAGGTTGAAGTGACTCCAGTACCCATCGCATGCTAGGGTGGTTTCCCCGGGCAGGAAGCTGCCCGGCCCCTGCAGGTGCTCACGGGAATTGTAGCCCTCAGGCTTCCCCAGGTGTGGTGGCAGGGAGGGGCCGTTTGTGCAGATTGGTGGAGTAAGGGAGGGAGGGCCCCATGGGAGCCTGTGCTTCAGAGAGGGACCTCACCTCAGCCTTCCAAGAGCTCATAGAAATTGAGCTTTGTTTTCCAGGGGCTGATGGGAATGAGATTTAATCTCCCATGGCCTGATGGGATTTGTAGTCTTTAGAATCCAGGTGGCTGATGGGAATTGGGAGTCTCTGTGTCCCAGGGGCTATGGGAGTTGGGAGTACTTCACCCCTCAGGAGCTGAAGGGAGTTGTAGTCTTGAACTTCACAGAAGCTAACTTAGATTGGTGCACAAGGCAATCGTCATGGCCAAGAATTAACAACAATTGGAGCTTCTTCTTCCCAGAGGCTTATAGAATTCAGAGGCTTGGCTTCCAAGGGCTACTGGGTGCGGGGTGGGAGAGAGGGCCTTTATCTGCCATAGTCCTGTGAGAATTGGGGGTCTCTGTCCTCCAAGTGCTAATGGAGTTGCCTTATCTCCTGAAACAACTAGGAGTCAAAAGTATTAACACCCCTGAAGTTGACATGGGAGTCTGTGCTTCCCAGGGCTGATGGGAACTGAATTTTGGCTTTCCAGAGGCTGATGGGAATTAGTGTCTCTTCTTCTCAAGGGCTGATGGGAACTGAAGTATCTTCCTCCCAGGAGCTGATAGGAATTGGAGTCTTCATCTCCCAGGGGCTGATGGGAGTTGTAGTCTTCACCTTACAGAAGTTGACAGTTGAATTGATGCAAGATGCAAATGTCATTGCCCAAGAACAGATTAGCATTCCATTACCCGCATCCCAGAAACTAACGAGAATGAGAACTTTGGTTTCCCAGAGGCTGATGGAATTACAGGGTTTTATTTCCTAGGGGTCTATGAGAATTGGGATCTCTGACCTCCAGGTGCTAATGGAATTGCCTTGTCTCCTGTGGACAACTATAAGTCAAAGTGGTGACCCCTGAAGTTGACAGAGGAGTTTCTGCTGACCAGGGCTAATGGGAATTGAGTTCCTGCTTCCTGGAGGCCAATGAGGATTGGAGTCTCCTCCTCCCAGGGAACTATGCAAATTGGGGTTCTCTGCCTCCAGGGGCTGCTGGGATTGAGGTCTTGTGCTTTTGGAAGAGGGAGACCAGGTTCTTTGGTCCTCCACATGCCCCTTCCAGCCCTCTGCCCCCTCCATGTCCCCCAGGTACCTGGTTCTGGAGCACGTGTCTGGAGGTGAGCTCTTCGACTACCTGGTCAAGAAAGGGAGACTGACCCCCAAGGAGGCACGGAAGTTCTTCCGCCAGATCGTGTCAGCGCTGGACTTCTGCCATAGCTACTCCATCTGGTGAGAGGGCAGCTTGAGGGGAGGCCGGGATGAGCGCCGCCCAGAAGGCAGGCCCTTGGGAGCACATAGCAGACTGACTGGAAGCCGGTGTGGCACAGCCCCCAAAACAAATCTTGTATCTCTTTTTAAAAATTGTGATGTAACTCATACATCATAAAATTCCCCCCTTTAAAGTGTACAGTTCAGTAGTTTTTAGTGTATTCACAATGTTGTGCATCACTGCAATGTGATTTTAGAACATTTTCATCACCCCAAAAATCCACTAACTGGTCACCTCTCCCTCCACCCTGCGCACAGCCCCTGACAACCACTAACCTACTTTCTGTCTCAATGGATTTACCCATTCTGGACATTTCCTATAAATGGACCCATACTTTATGTGGTCTTCTGTGGCTGGCTTTTTTTTAAAGAGTGGTTTTTACTTTTTATTAATTTATTTTTAATTTTTTAAGGGAGGTACTGGGTTTATTTGTTTTTTATTTATTGCTTAATGGAGGTACTGGGGATTGAACCTCGTACATGCTAAGTACGCACTCTACCATGGAGCTCTACCCTCCTTCCACCCCCAGCTTCTTTCACTTAGCAAAACGTTTTCAAGCTTCATCCATGTTGTAGCATGCATCAGTACCTCATACCTTTTCATGGCTGAATAATATTCCATTGTTTGCCTATGCCACGTTTTGTTTATCCATTTACCAGTTGATGAACATTTTGTCTGTTATGAATACTACGGACATATGAACATTCACATACAAGTTTTGGTGTGTAGCTATTTTTTCAGTTCTCTTGGGTACATACCTAGGAGTCAAATTGTTGGGTCATACCAGAAGTCTATATTTAGCTTCTTAAAGAAGTGCCAGACTATTTTCCAAAGTGGCTGCATCATTCAACATCCTCACCAGTAGTCTATGAGGGTTCCAATCTCTGTACATCCTTGCTAACACTTGTTATTATCTGACTTTTTGATTATAGCCATCCTAGTGGGTGGTTTTGATGTGCATTTCCCTGATGGCTAATGATGTAAGCACATCTCTTCATGCACTTATTGGCCATTTATATATCTTCCTTGGAGAAATATCTATTCAGATCCTTTGCCCATTTTTAATTGAGTTATTTGTCTCTTTATTATTGGAGTTGTAAGAGTTCTGTATTCTAGGAACAAGGGGTAACTCAAGGAGTAACTTTTAAGAGATATTTATTCTAAGAACAAATGTTTTATTAAATGTTAATTTTTCAAGTATCTTCTCCCAGTTTGTGACATGCTTTTGCATTTTTATAACAATATCTTGTGAAAAGCAAAAGTTTAAAATTTTTTACATTGTTTATTATAATTACTTTGCTTTTTCTGTTGTTTGTTTTTTGAGGGGAGAGATAATTAGGTTGTAGTTTGATTTCTTTTTTTTGCAAAAGTTTTAAATTTTGATGAACTGTTTGTTGATTTTTTTCTTTTTACAGTTCATGCCTTTTCTGTTCTACTTAAGAATTCTTTGCCCAACTCAAGGTCACTAAGGTTTCCTCCTGCGTTTTCTTCTAGAAGTTATATAGTTGTAGCTCTTGCATTTAGGCCTGGGATCCAATTCAAATTAATTTTTGTATATGGTATGGTAAAAGGGTAAAGGTAGAGGGTCTCTCTTTTTTTTTTTTTGCATATGAATGTCCGTATGAAAAGATCTTCCTTTCCTCACTGAATTGCTTTCAGCTCTCAAAACCAAGATATTAAATATGCAGCATTTTAATGATTAAGGTGCAAAATAGGTGTGTCTCCAGTTCGTCTTTCACCTTCATCTGCACACCTCCCTCTCTGGGATGGGTATTAGAGATGGGGTGGGGATCAGGTGGAGGGGCTGAGAAGGGAGTAAAGTTTGGTGATGAAAAGGCAGCCAATTTAAATTGTCAGCACCTCCCCACGGAGTGTCAAGACATTAGAAACACTGGCCTCCAGGGGGCGATAGTCAACACATTTAACAAGTATGACCCAGTTACTGACTACTTCCAACAGTAACTGTAGAACCTTCCACCCCACCTACCCCCAGACATGAACCCTTACATCTTGAGGGTTTTTTCCTTGGTGGGGAAGGGGCAGGGAGGGACCAGTGTTGGGCTTGGGGTGGCAGTATTTTTTTAAATTATTAAATATGGGAATATTTTGGTATTTTAAGAGCAAGATCAGTATCAGCCCTGCTTACCTCAAAATATCTCTTTCACACATATTCAAATATTTGTGGATAAAATGATATGCTCTCTGGGGTCTCCTACAGAATTGTCCAGTTGGGGAAGGAGAATGTATACAGGGGCAGAGATGAGAGAAGATTCGCCCTGAGTTGATAATGGGTGGCGCTTGGGGGTGGGCACATGGAGCCTCCCTATATTCTTTTCGGGGAGGGGGATTAGGTTTATTTATTTATTTTAACGGAGGTGCTGGGAATTGAACCCAGGCCTCACGCACGCTAAGCACATGCTCTACCCCTGAGCTGTACCTCCCTCTTTATATTCTCTGTACTCTGGGGCTTGTTTGAAAACATCCCTAATGAGGAGTTTCCAGACATGTCTCCCACTGAGAGATAGTGAATGGGGCCCCGGCCCCCCCGGGGAAGGCAGAGGCCTGAGCCCCGCCGCCCTGTCTCAGTCACAGAGACCTGAAGCCAGAGAACCTGCTGCTGGACGAGAAGAACAACATCCGCATCGCGGACTTCGGCATGGCGTCCCTGCAGGTGGGGGACAGCCTCCTGGAGACCAGCTGTGGGTGAGTGGGGGCCCGGCCTCCTGCCTCCCGGGGAGGGGAGTCCAAGCCAGCTAGAGGCTCACAGCATCTCTCTCGCTCAGGTCCCCACACTATGCGTGTCCGGAGGTGATTAAGGTGAGCGAGGGGCAGGTGAAGGAGAGAAGGGGGCGGAGGGAGCATGGGGTAGAGATGAATATCACCGCTGCTCCTTCTCCCTTCCAGGGGGAAAAATACGATGGCCGCCGGGCAGACATGTGGAGCTGCGGAGTCATCCTCTTCGCCCTGCTTGTGGTAAGGAGCTCCTCACCTCTACTGCCCTGTTTCTCGAGCAGATCTGCCTGCCAGAACCTGAAGTTCCGTCCTCACCTCAGGGGTTGTCTCCCAAATATGTAACTTAACAGGAAGGTGGTGGTGGAGGGGACTTCACGAACAGAGCAAAGTCCTGGGCACGTCTCTCTGTTCCCAGAGCTCACCATTCTGTCACATAACTGAGATAGTCCAGGGGGGGTCCCCCAGAACAGGACGGGGCATCCAGGAGCACTTGGAGCACTTGGGGGAGTGGCTGTTTACTAACTGATCCTAGACTATTATAGTATTGCAATGACTGGTAGAACCAGACTGGGGAGTATCACCCTGGCTCCTACCACAGGGCCTTTGCACTTGCTCTCAATTATAGTGTTGTTGGTCATTAGTTCAATATTAATGAATCAACCATATATGTGTGTGTGTATGAAATATATACATGAGATAAGAAGTCTGTCCTAGTTTGGGCTGCTGTAGCAAAAATACCATGGACTTGGTGGCTTAAACAACATTTATTTCTTGTGCTCTGGAGGCTTGGAAGTCTAAGATCAAGGTGCCAGCAGATTCAGCGTTTGGTTATGGCTCGATTCCTCCCTTTAGATAGCTGCCTTCTTACTGGGTCCTCACACGGTGGAGAGAAAGCTTTAGTCTCTTCCTCTAATAAGGACACTAATCCCATCCTAGGGGGCCCTACCCTCACGATCTCATCTAAACCTAATGACTTCCCAAAGGCCCCACCTCTAAACACCATCCCCCTGGGAAGGGGAAGGAGGGCTTCAATGTATGAATTTTGGGAGGACACAAACATGCAATCCATAATGAGGTCTTTAAATAGAAACACGTAAAACTAGGTCATGTATTGATCAGTTGACAAAAATGTCATGACCAGAGGCTCTAGGGAATCTCTACATGTTTCCTCCAGAAGCAATGGTTCAGTATTCGCCAATTAGTGTTCACAGTGACTTCATAGGACACAACTACTCTGAATATCACGAATTGACTATATTGTTGTTGTTGTTTCTGCTTTTTTTTTTTAATGGAGGTACTGGAGATTGAAACCAGGACCTCATGCATGCAAGCACACCGTCTATCACTGAGTTATTCCCACCCCCCTGTTATTATACTTTTTAATCCATGCCATAGCCCTTCCTGGCAGGACCAGCATCTCCATTTCACAAAGGAAAGGAAGTTAAGGCTCCGTGCTACAGTGACAGGCAACCAGAGGTCACACTCAGGCTCCCTGATCCCCAGACCAGCCCTCTCCCCAGTTCCTCCATCCCACACTCGTCCTTCTCTGTCCATAAGCCTTGATACCGGGGGCAGCTGGAAACACCTGGAAAAGCCCTCAGAGACTCACATCCTCACTGCTGCCAGTTTTTGTCCAGCATCGTCTCCCCCACGAACCCCTTCCCAACTCCTAGCTCTTAAGCACTGTGCCTGGTGGCCCTCTGCGAGGTGGAAAGCCCTAAGTGACCTGCTCACCCCTCAGGCACTCCTTGGTGTGCAGCTGCGTTGCCTCAGTCTCTGCCTCCCTCTTCCCATGACTTTTTTTCCCTGTGTCTCTCTGTGCTTTCTTCTCCTGTTCTAGGCATCGGATTTAGGGCCCACCCTAAAGTCTAGATAATTTCATCTCCAGATCCTCAAGGCATTACACCTGCAGAGACCCTATTTGCAAACAGGGTTGCATTCTGAGGTTCTGGCTGAACATGAATTTGTGGGGCACACCATTCAACCCTGCAACATGCCCAGATTCCCACAGGCCCCACTCAGCCTAGTCTGGCCTGTGCTCCAAGGTCACCTCAATCACTCCATCACTACATAGCTGTTAACGTTTGCCTGTTCACCCACGTCTTCCGCTATGGGGTGTGAGGTGTAGGAGGGCAGGGTCTTGCTTGGTTCACTGCTAGACCCCTGAGCCGTAAGGGACACCCACCTTTTGTTGAATGATGAATGAAGATTATCTCTTCCAAAACTGGTCTGGGGAGAAGCATGTTTTTAAAGGACAGCCTCCAAGCTGCAACCCCAGCCTCAAGCACTAGAACCAGGCTGCCCGTGGCCAAATCCCTGCAATGCCACTTCAGAGCCAGGAGGCTCCGTGCCTCAGTTTCCCCATCTGTAAAATGGAGATAGTAGTAGCTCCCTACCTCCTGGGGCCTGTGATGAGTGCTTGGACGTTCTCGGTATATTGTAAGCTCTGTGTAAGGGGTCCTGTTATTTCTCACCCAGGGGGCTCTGCCCTTCGATGACGACAACCTCCGCCAGCTGCTGGAGAAGGTGAAACGGGGCGTCTTCCACATGCCCCACTTCATTCCTCCAGACTGCCAGAGCCTCCTGAGGGGGATGATCGAAGTGGAGCCCGAGAAGAGGCTCAGCGTGAGTTGGGGGGAAAGGGATGGAGGGACAGTGAGTGATGGGGACAGAATCCCTAGGTGACTCATGAGGATGGATTTCCGGGACCTGTCCATCAGTCCCTGGGGTGACAGTTGGGAGAGGGATCGCTGTCTGAGCCATTCTGGGGTCCTGCCAACCTGCCACTCCAAACTGGGGAGGAAGAACTCCCCTCCAACAACAGTGGGATGGCACATGCGCATACCGGCCCTGCCGTGGCGGTGCGGAGGGGGCAGGAGGCCACTGCGCATGCGGGAGGTGTAGCCAGGCCGGTCCAGAGCAGTCAGCCTGCGCCGCACAGGACAATGTGCTCAGCTGCCACTAGGGGGAGACATGAGCCGTCATCCAGCCCTTGGTTGGGGGTAAGGGTGGTGGCACTTTACTGATCCCCAACGCCATCGCATCAACTTTCATTTCGCGCCTACTGTGTCCAAACGACCTCACTTCTGCTTCTCCACTACCCACGCCCCTCACAGCTGGAGCAAATTCAGAAACATCCCTGGTACCTGTGAGTATGGAGGAACTGGACACCTGGGGGGAGGGAGAGGGCCCCAAATATCGAGGGCCACCAAGGCAGGAGAGCCGGTTGGGGGTGAGATGCCAAGGGTCCTGCATGAGGACGGGCTAGGGACTCGGACTTCTAGGTCCTAGAGGAGGAGGACAGAAGTGGAGGAGGAGCTGAGGGTCTGGACTCCTGGGTCTGAAAGGGGAGGGCCTGGGGCCCCGACTCCTGGGTTCCCAAGAAAGGAGCAGGCTGGGACTTAGGACCCCTGAGGCTCCGGGGAAGGAGATGCCTGGTTCCCTATGATTCTTCTCCTCATCAGTGGCGGGAAACACGAGCCGGACCCTTGTTTGGAGCCAGCCCCGGGCCGCCGGGTGGCCATGCGGAGCCTGCCATCAAACGGAGAGTTAGACCCTGATGTCCTGGAGAGCATGGCTTCGCTGGGCTGCTTCAGGGACCGCGAGCGGCTGCACCGCGAGCTGCGCAGCGAGGAGTAAGACAACCCCCGTAACTAACACACACCCTGGCCAAGTTGAGTGAGCTGCCGCAGCCCGCCCGGCAGCCGGCAGGGGGTGCGCCGGGGCTTCGCGCACGCGCAGATTCCCCTGAAGGGTTGCCCTGCCACTTTAAGGGGCGAGGCTTAAGGCACCCACATGGAGCTGTTCCTGGAGGAACCACGAGGGGGCGGTAGGATCAGCGGGAAAAAGAACTGAGGCTGAAAAGTATTAAAAGATGCTGAGGCCAACTTAGTGCCTCACATAGTGCTTGCATATACTAAGTGCTCAGGTGTTAGCATAATTATTATCACTGAGAAAAAAGAGGCTGAGATGTACACTGAGACAAAGGGACAAACCCTACTGATACCTAGGAGAATGGAATGGTAGACAGAGAAACTGAGTGGACTGAGCCCCCACAGAGTCACAGCAACAGGGAGGGGATGAGATCAACTCTGGAACCTGACCTCTGACTCCAGAGATCTCTTACCTCCGACTCACCCGTCCCCCATAGGGAGAACCAAGAAAAGATGATATATTATCTGCTTTTGGATCGGAAGGAGCGGTATCCCAGCTGTGAGGACCAGGATCTGCCTCCCCGGAATGATGTTGGTGAGAAGGATAGGGCTGGGAGGCCAGACCCCAGATTCCCGAGGGAGGAAGGGGCTGCAGGCCGTGAGCTTCTGAGTTTAGACTCCCTGACTTGCTATGTGACCTTTGTCAAAACGCCTCTCCGCTCTGAGCCTCAGTTTCTCCATCTGTACGAGTGCCACGTACAGCTGGACCAGTGGGTCTTTTGATTGAGTTGAAACTCTCGGCCCTCAGACCCACCTCGGAAGCGTGTGGATTCCCCCATGCTGAGCCGTCACGGGAAGCGGCGGCCAGAACGGAAGTCCATGGAAGTCCTGAGCATCACGGATGCTGGGGGTGGCGGCTCCCCGGTGCCCACCCGACGAGCTCTGGAGATGGCCCAGCACAGTCAGAGGTGGGAGCCCCTGCTCCTCCAGTGGGATACACAGTCCTGGGTGGAGAGGGAATTCAGACCTTCATCCCCACCTCAGAGGTGCTCTATGATGGGGACAAGTTACCTCCCCTCTCTGGACCTCATTTCTTCATCTCAAAAGAGTATGAATAGGAGAGGGCATCTGAGCCTTCTGAAACCCTCCCACCTGATTTTTTTTCTTAATCTATTCTGGAAACAGATCCCGTAGTGTCAGTGGAGCCTCCACTGGTCTGTCCTCCAGCCCACTGAGCAGCCCAAGGGTAAGGCCTGGTCCCAAATGAATTGAGAAGGGGTAAGGGGGTGAAGACATTGGAGCGAAGATGGAGCAGCAGAAACTACAATTCCCATGAGGTCTTGGGAGGTTGTCTCCTTGTCCCTAAAAGGCCAAAGACCCAAGGCCTCAGTATTTTAGTCCATTGGCCATTTCCCACCTCCATAGGATTGGGTTTTCAGTGTGTTTGAAGATACCATTTATTCATTTAAGAAAAGCTAGTTGAGCGCCTACTGTGTACCAGTCACTGCTGGGATTATAGGTAATGAGCAGGGATAGAAAAAGTCCCTGCCCCACTAACAATAGGTGTTGGGGGGCAAATAATTGGACTACAAGTTTCAGCATGCTTTGGGGTGCGCCTCTGTGAGTGTGTGCTAGTGGGGCTCCTAGAGCCTCCTGGGAGTTGTAGTCCACCCTCTCACCCGACTCCACTTCTCCGCAGAGTCCGGTCTTTTCCTTCTCACCGGAGCCCGGGGCTGGAGATGAGGCTCGGGGAGGGGGCTCACCGACTTCCAAAACTCAGACGCTGCCTTCTCGGGGCCCCAGGGGTGGGGGCGCCGGGGAACAGCCCCCGCCCCCCAGTGCCCGCTCCACACCCCTGCCCGGACCCCCAGGCTCCCCACGCTCCTCCGGGGGGACCCCCTTGCACTCGCCCCTGCACACACCCCGGGCCAGCCCCACTGGGACCCCAGGAACAACACCGCCTCCCAGCCCCGGCGGTGGCGTCGGGGGAGCCGCCTGGAGGAGTCGTCTCAACTCCATCCGCAACAGCTTCCTGGGCTCCCCTCGCTTTCACCGGCGCAAGATGCAGGGTACGGCGGTCCTTTGCGGTGTAGGGCCTGGGGACGCGGCGGAGTCCTGAGCCCTAATGTGGGGAAGTGGCCGGTGTCTAACATCTGGGTCCCCGGGAAGAAAGAGGCTGGGTGCCTGTACTCCCACTTCATGGGAGAAGATGCGGTTGTGACCAGAGATCCAGGTGTTAGCCTCCGATTCTGGAGGATGAGCTTGTCTGAAGGACACGCCCCTTCAGTGCTTTGGCTCACCTTCCCATTGGCACATGCCTAGCAAGCCCCACCCCCCAGAAGGCGTGGCCTACCTAGAGGCAGCATCTTTAGAAGGAACATCATGCTGCGTGCCATTTGGGATTTAGCTACTGAGAGGTGAATAGACACTGGGGTCTGCAAGTCCTGGTTGGAGGCCACTGCTGGCCTGTGTGCTGGACACCAGGATGATGGACACGTGTTAACCATGCTCTCCCCTCCCCAGTCCCCACTGCCGAGGAGATGTCCAGTTTGACGCCAGAGTCCTCTCCAGAGTGAGTTTGACAGGGAAGGGAAGGAAAAGGGATGGAGAGGGGATTCATTACCTTAGCCCCTTCCTGACCCACCTCCAACCATTCCCTCCCACTCAGGCTGGCAAAACGCTCTTGGTTCGGGAACTTCATCTCCTTGGACAAAGAAGAACAAATATTCCTCGTGCTAAAGGACAAACCTCTTAGCAGCATCAAAGCGGACATTGTCCATGCCTTCCTGTCGGTAAGGGGCCTGCGTCCCCTTGCCCCCTGGCCACCACAGAATTACAAATCCCAGCAGCCTCTGGGGTTCGCCACCTTAGCCCTGGCCTGACTTCCATGACTTCAGCCAGGGTTGGGTTTGGTCATTGTGGGGGCACAGAGACAGGAGAGGTTTATTGTACCCTGAGGCCTGGAAGTGGTGAAATAGGATGTCAACATCCACTGAGGACTGGCAAGTCGTCATTCCCCTACCACCAGCTCTGAAATTGGCAAAAGGAACTATTTTTTTTCCAGTGGACACTCAGGCTGCCCACTGGATCCTGTGGTTCTTTGTTCTAGGGGCTTATGGGACCTAAGTTTCTGAGACAGATGTGACCTTAGGCAGTGTTTGTGGAGGGAGGAAGGAGTTTGTTTCATGTGGAGGCACCAGCTATGAGAGTCCCTGTTACCTTGGGATTCAGTTGCTCAACCATTCCTCTGATACCCTGTTTATAGGACAGAGGAAACTAAAATCTCAGCAGGCATAGGGCTTCCCGATGCCACGCCTGCTATTCTTTTCCCCGGGGGCTGCAGGGACTTGTCATTCCTTGGGCAGAGCTGGACACAGGGCTGCTTCTCCCTTCCCTTGGAGTCAGGTCGCTGAAATCACCCCCTCCTTTCATCCCCCACCTCTCTCAGATCCCCAGCCTGAGTCACAGTGTGCTGTCACAGACCAGCTTCAGGGCTGAGTACAAGGCCAGCGGTGGCCCCTCCGTCTTCCAGAAGCCTGTCCGCTTCCAGGTGGACATTAGCTCCTCTGAGGGTCCAGAGCCCTCCCCACGGCGGGACGGCAGCGGTGGTGGCGGCTTCTACTCCGTCACCTTTACTCTCATCTCCGGTAAGTTCCCCTTGACTCGGTGGCCCCCAGCCTGGTGTTTGGGATGCTCAGGACAGTGGAGATAGGGCAGCAGCCCAGGAGGGCAGCATGAGTGAGGAGGAGGTGGTGCTCAGTTGGTTCTGACTCTGTGAGCCCCCTCCGCTCCCAGACCCCCCACATCCTGTCCTTCACAACGTGCTAAGTGCTTTATACCACTAAAAGCTTCCCAGCACCCTTGGAGGTGTAAATAACCACCCGTTTTACAAAGATGAAAACTAAGGCCTAAAGAGATAAATTGGCTTGACCAGATTCACACTGCAGACTGTGACAGAGCTGGGGCTCAACATAGGCATCCTGACCTCAAAGCACAGGGCTCTTCCTTGTTGAAGACTATGGTGTGCTGCTGTCAGAGCAGACATCATCAATCAATCGCAGCCCTTCTTTCTGCTGAAGCCTCAGAAATTCCAGGTAGCCACAACCAATCAAGAGTTGGCACAAGAGATGAAAATTACAAAAATGCCCTGCTTCCAATTCTCCTTGATTCCTCAGTCCTGATAACAAGAGTATGGATGATGAGGAATACGTCTATTTGCTATCCTTGTCACCAATCTTTTTTTTTTTTTTTTTTTTTGGTGGGGGGTGGCAATTAGGTTTATTCATTTATTTAATGGAGGTACTGGGGATTGAACCCAGGACCTCGTGTATGCTAAGCACACACTCTACCATTGAGCTATGCCCTCCCCCTAGAGTGTCCTTTTAATAAATCCCTTAAACTTGACAATAATATATAGCGACAAAGATCTTTCTGGGAAGTGAGCCTTAGGCAGTCAATACAAACCTATGAGGCTAGAATTTAATATCCACCGAAACATAATCTTTTTCTCTCCAAAATTGTCCTCACTTCTGCCAAATACAGCCAGACTAATTTGTTTGCAGGATAAGTCTGGTTAATTGCCCACATGAGCTTTTTTAAATTGGCTGTGCTGGAACTTTTCATACAGAATCTCAGATTGAACTTTTAAAAAATCCTCTCAAGGCCAGGAAATCCATACCAAGGACGCATCACAGATTCTGCCTGAGATATCTATCGATTTGGGTGAATTCCTCTTTCCGAGGTCCCCAAAATACCTTGAGTTTCTTGCACCTGTTAGGAGATGTCCTTCCTTCTTTACCTGGGAAAGGTGCTAGGAACCTAAGAGTTTCCAAATCCTGGAGGCATCAGGTAAAGAGAAAAGATAAGTATTTCAATTCTGCCTACAAAGGTATAATTTACCAAATTGCTGTAAGTCATAATTAGCTTCAGGGGAAGAGTTTCCTTATACCTGAAAAACACAGATTAGAAGCCAGTAATACTTCAGACAAAAGCCCCACATTGTAATCATGCTTATCAGTTCGCTCAGTCCTATGTGACTGACTAATCCTTGATCTTAGTCCTTGATTAACAAATTTATGAAGCCATCAGTTTTCCTTTCAGATTCCTTAATTTCTTTCCCAGTTCAGCAGGATGCTCTGAAATTTACCAGCAACCTGTACTTGTCAGGAACTTCTTTCTGTGAATCTTCTTGAAGATGAAACACTTTTTTGCAAAAGCATCAGAGTGCAACAATAACTGTGTATAAATGATAGAAGACTTAAAAAGTCAGTTAAAGACCTGATTACAATGCAGTTGACAGATACACTTGGTTACTGCTGTGACATACAATTTAAGATAATTAGTAGAATTATGACTGATAACATTTTATCAGAACACACCAGATTTTTAGGAACTCCATGTAATTTCTAAAATATCTATTTTAATGACATTTACCCGTATGGTACAACCTAAGTTTTATCACCGCTCATTTGACAGTGCTTCCCATGTAATTTAACATACCAAGTAAGTCTAATTAGTTTAATTTTTTGTCTAAGATGCTCCAGGGGCCCTCTCTCTCTGAAGCATCCCAAAGTCAGCAAGAGATCAAAAGAACTTCGATTAGAATTTGATCTTTGGGAAGTTTGTCAAAATATCAAAAATGTTTCAAAACGCTTGGTCAAATAGGATCATCAGTCACTGTGGGACAATACTTAGTTAAGCAAAGTGACAATAAAAGATTTCAAAAATCAGTATGGAAAGTTATAACAGATTACCAGTTAAAGATAAAGAAACTTTATTATCTGTTTTCAGAAGCAGATCAATATTTTAAGAAAACTTTCTCCTTTTAACAGAGAGAAAGCCAGATTCAAGTTTTGCATCACTTTACCTTTAATATGAAAATTCATTTACTTAATTAAATTCAGTCTAATCTTAGCCAACCCTGACCACACACAAAACTTTATCCTCAGGGTTTATTTTCCCTTAACAAAAGGCATTTCCATTCCTCTTACCGTCTTTTACTGAAAACAGACCTGTTTTTCAGGCAGACTGAAATGTTTTTTTATTAGCTTTAGTTTACATATATAATTCTTAACCTTGAAACCTAGTTTCTAGCAAAAACTAAGAAGTAAGTACTTATGAAGTGTGTTTTGCATTAGCATTCCGCAGATAAGCAAACTTACAAATACTACCTATGATTTCTACAAAATGTACTTTTTTTTCCCCACAGAAAATATCTTAGTGAGGTGCCAAACATATTTATTAATAGTCATAAATATCTTTAGTTTCTCTGTACAAGGAAGCCTCCTTTCAGTAATTAATATTCCAGTATCTTGTTTGGAAATGGCCTAGATATTCAATAGGTTCACCACATTTAACTTAATTTAACAAAACTCTAAAGTTTCAAGTTACCAAAATCTGGAGAGACTATTTTAGATAGACATTCTGAAAACATAATTATCCCTAAAGAGTTTACCTAAAAGCTCTTATCTTATTTCCCTCTATTTACTTAGAAGTTTCATTATATCTAGTTATTTTTCTTGCTGAAAAACTTTGTAACAGGAATACTAAAATCTTATTTGATTTCTGACAATAAAGTATCATACCTAGTGCTGATGACCCTAGAGACCTATCAGTATTAATTACACCAACAAACTTAAGCTAACTTTAAAAAATTTTTTGTTGAATTTTTAAATTGAAATATAGTCAGTTTACAGTATTGTGTCAATTTCTGGTGTACGGCCTAATGTTTTAGTCACACATATACACGCATACATTCCTTTTCATATTTTTTTATTATAGGTTACTGCAAGATATTGAATATAGCTCCCTGTACTAACTTTAATACCAGATATTAATTCAATACTGAATATTTCCCAGATCACGTGAGCCCCACATTCATTCTGGCCAGTTTCTTTTGTACTTCTAATTATTTATATAAGCACTTAATTTCCTTTCAGCCAATTCAATAGAGCTCTTTTACAAGTTACCTTAGGGAATACCACACGTCTACAACATGCGTGTATATAGATGCATACAAACGCACAGACACCTCATAGTTTCCATTCCAAAATGTCAGCCATGAATCAGTTACAATAATATAAAACCCATCAGTTACAGAAGAGGTTGGATCCACATTGGGTTTCTGGCAGATGGAACAAATCAAGATCACCTGTCTAGATGGCTCAACCCTTTTTATTAATATTTATAGAGAAGACACTTAAGATTTCTGTTCGTTCTGACAGGTCAGGTCCCCAGTGACCTATCCCCCCCTTTTGTTTTTTCTCTCAATACAAGTTATCTTTCCTGAAATTAGCATTTTAAAAAGATGGCTGAGATAAGAGATCCCAGAGGAGACCAGATGGAACATTTGCATCTCAAAGGCATAGGAGGAGAAAGGCACATTCTCCTCCAAGGACTTTGTTTCCTTAAGGCCTGAATTTTTTTCCCCCCAATACTTACAAACCTCATGAGATAAATCGGGGAGGTTTGGGGAGTGGTCAGAGGACTGGTGGGCTCTGGGCTGTCATACCTCTGGCCCTGTGAAGACTAAATTTATAAAACAAGGACAGTTGGTTTTTTTCCCTCAAAGAACTGGGTGGCCACCCCGCTGACACCAAAAGACTGACACAGCCATCCATCTATGTTTGACTGTTTTACTTTCCCTCATTTAACTTAGGGGAGAAAGCCTCCCCCCAGAATTCCCATCAGGCTCCCAATATCAGCTATGTTCTGTTTAGTCAGACCAGTGGCCTCCCATCTTGGTAACCCATTTACAAACACTTTTGAGGATCCTCCTTGGGTTTAAGAAATTCATTAACTGTTGCCTTTGATCCGAAGAGGCTCACCTGTAGCCTCAGGTGGTCCCATTTCTAAAGATAAGCACTTAAGAGTATCTTCAGAGGGGAAAGACAATTCAGACAGAAGACTACTGGAATGAGTACTCAGATAAAGGAGGAAAGGGTGGGGAAGGTATAGCTCAGTCGAGGTCCTGGGTTCAATCCCTGGTACCTCTGCTAAAAATGAATACAGTAAAAATAAGCCTAATTATAAATTAACCTGAAAATAAACCTGATTTCTCCCCCCAAAAAATTTTAAAAATACAATAAAAATAAATTTTAAAAAATCAGTTTCTGCATTAAAAAAGAAAAAAAGGAAAAAGGGAGCAGTAGTTAAATCATTAATCTCTCATCAGCCTTCTACAACAAATCTTTCAAAGAGGCTATTTTGGAATTTTGAAGCCTTTTGGGGCTTGCATACAAATGAAAATAGGTACAATGGTTTAAGTGAGAGATATCTAAAATTTTAACAGTTTAGAAGTTTTTCCAATTCAAAAGATCCAAGATGTCAGTGCTGCAAATACTTCCCCCTGCTAATCTAATTTTAAGAAAGAGAAAAACTCTTAGCTGCTGCTGTTTCCAGTAGACCCTGCAGGCACAGATCCAGGAGACTCCAGGCTTTTTGGGGGGGGGTTGTAATTAGGTTATTTATTTATTTTTGGAGGGGGTACTGGGGATTGGACCCAGGACCCTGTGCATCCTCTACCGTCCCCCACCCCCAGCTATATCCTACTCCCACTCCCCGAGCTAAAGGAGACTCCAGGCTTTAACTGCAGTTTTAGAACGCCGAAAAATCAGTTTCAGAATGCTGAAGAAAGAACCCCATCTTACATGATATCACTTATATGTGGAGTCAAAACAAAAAACAAAGAAAAAAATGAACTTATTTACAAACCGGAAATAGGTTCATAGGCATAGAGAACAAACTTACGGTTACTAAGGGGAAAAGGGGTGGGAGGGAGGGATACATTAGGAGTTTGGGATCAACAGGTACACACTACTATATATAAAATAAGTCAACAACAAAGATCTATTGTACAGCACAAGGAACTACGTTCAGTATCTTACAGTGACCTGTAATGGAACAGAATCCGAAAAAGAATATATATGTATAACTGAATCACTAAGCTGTACACCTGAAACTAACACAACATTGTAAATCAACTATACTGCAATTAAAAAAAAAATCACACACACACACAAAAACCCCATCTTGGCCATTTCAGGGCCTTGTTTCATTTAATTCCCTATTAAGTACTTGGAAGCAGCTGGTATTCCCGTAGGCGGCTGTCTGCACGGGAGCTGTTTGGCCTTTGAGGCACAACTTCCCAGTATTAATTTCGTAGCCTAATTCAGATATGAGATATGATCTGAGCAGCTTTCTGAGGACACTGTGGTAGATCGAATGTGTGCTGACTCTGAGCCTCCCTCCCCAAGGATTTACCTTGGGGTCAGTTGGACGCGTACACGTGTTGGTTTCTTTCCCTGACTGTCTAAAACCGCCGTGGGTGCTTGGAACGCTGTTATCCGCCTCTGGTGTGCCGCCCTCACACCCCTCCACAGATGAACAGGATTTACTTAATGCTTGTAGGGGGTCTTCCTTGTTCTTCAGAGCTGAATAATTCAGACTGTTACTTCACTAGCAAAAGTTTTGTTCATGGGGTGGGGTTGGGGGTATAGCTCAGTGGTAGAACACGTGCTTGGCTTGCACGAGGTCCTGGGTTCAATCCCCAGTACCTCCCTCAAGGGAAATTAAAAAAAAAAAAAAAAGTTTTGTTCAAAGCATGTAGCAACGTGTTGGGGTTTTTTTTTTCCCCCCAATTTAAGCCAGATTTAACAAAAACCCAGCCACCTATGCTTCCCTGGGCATTCTGTCCAGATGCCCCTAGGTCCCAGCCTAGGAAATACACCAGTGCCCCTTAAGACTCCAAGTCTTAAGTAAAAACAGCTTGAATAAAATTTTCAGGATCCTCTCTCCAACAATGAGATCCAGGTGTCAGGAGGACTCACCGGAAGACCTGAGCAGTACCAAGAAGCCGGTGGGGCCCAGTGGGCCATGCTGGCACCGCGCGCAGGTCCTGGGTAGCCTCCAGGTGTCTCTGACATCTGCCGACTATGCCCTGCATGTCCGTGCAAAATTAGTAAGTCAATCTAAGGAAAAAATAGAAAATTTTATTTGAGCCAACCTGAGGAATATAACCCAGGAACAGCCTCTCACAATACTCCGAGGACTGTCATGCCCCTTAGAGGTCAAAGCACAGTTATGTAAGATTTTGAGACAGAGGGCTGTACGTTAAAGGACGTATTAACGCGTACAAAGTGAGTGGTGTGGTTCCTGGGTCTCCGTGGACCCTTCCAGGATTAAGGAAGGCTGTCTCCTAAGGAGGTCTGGTCAACGCAGAAGCACAGCACACGCTGAGGGGAAGGGAGGCGGCCCCAAATAGGCAGAGAGAAATTTTGTGTTTGAGTTTTTCTCACCCTGCCATAACATACTGGATTTTGATCCATCAGTCTGTCTCCCTGCCCCTTCCAGGGCCCAGCCGGCGGTTCAAGCGGGTTGTGGAGACCATCCAGGCACAGCTGCTGAGCACCCATGACCAGCCTTCTGTGCAGGCCCTGGCAGGTGGGTGGCGCCGCGCGGTTCCCGAGGGGCGGAGGGGGGGCTTCCTGGTGCCGGTGTCTGGGTTTGGGCTGCTGGCGAGGCTTCTGCTGTGGGGAGCGGGGACCACGTGCTGCTGCCTTCAGCTCCTACCTGCAGTGCTGGGAGCAGGTTCCCGGAGAGGCTGGGGCCTGCGCTTGTGGGAACCAGGCCATCCTGACGCTGAGAAGGCCTTGCTAGGGAGGGGACCTCCAGGGGTCCCTGAGAGGATGACAGCTCTCTGGAGGTAATGGAACTTCCTGCCAACAGAGGCTCCTGAACTGTATTCTGGAGAGGGTGACCAGCCATCCCAGTTGGTCCGGGACTGAGAGGTTCTGGGGATACGAGACTTCCAGTTGCACCCTGTCTTCTGGCCTTGCTGGGCCTGGTTTTCAAGGACTCAGGCGTCCCCTGGGAGTGAGTGAGGTCTGTGCTGCAGGGGGAAGGGGCTTCCCTGTGCCCACCAGCCCTGGCTATCAGCAGCAGAATTCTCTAGCAACCAGAGGACAACGACGACATGGTCACAACCAACCACAAACTCCGTGGTTCAGACAACATCAGCTTATTGTCATACAGTCCTAGAAGTCAGGGATTCTGCACACTCTCACTGGGCCAACACCAAGATGCCCAGAGGGAAAGCCGGACTCCCTCCCGGAGACTCAGGGTGGGGGTGTGGGGAGAATTGGGGCTTGCCTTTCCGGCTCCCAGAGGCCTCTGCATCTCCCTGACGTCCTTCTGTGGCCCTGTCTCCCTCTGACCCTGCTCTTAGTGGGGAAAGGTTCTTTTAAGGACCCACCTAGGTAATCCCAAATAGCCTCCCCACCTGGAGGTCCTAACCTTAATCACAGCTGCTGGGTCCCTTGCTTTGTAAGGTGCCGTTTTCACAGCTTCTCAGCATCAGGAGTGGGGCATCTTTGGAGAGGGGCATTGTTCAGCCTGCCACAGTCCCCTGGGGGACATTTGGCAACGGCTGGAGACTTTTGTGGTTGTCTCAGCTTGCGGGGGAAGGGCATGCTTGTGGCCTCTTGTGGGTGGAGGCCAGGGATGCTGGGACGCGTCCTACAGTGCGCAGGATGGCTCCTGCGGCACAAGTTCCTGGCCCCAAGTGGCCCAAGTGGGGAGGTGGAGAAACTGGTCTCTGCTGGTCTCCATAGGGCCTGGTTCCCCGGGGCAACCAGAATGTGAGGAAGGCCCCACCCGAACCCGGTTTCCATGACAACCAGAGTTCCTAAAAGGGCACACCCCCAAGGATGTAGGACCCACAGGCACCAAGGGCCAGAGCCACAGGCCTTACAAGGGGAGTGGGGCAGTTGGGCACCTCTGGGTCTGCCCTGAAGACCGGCTGACTTATTGGTTCCTATGGCAACAAGGCCTCCAGCAATCAGTGTCTCTTAAGGGGGCTGGTTTCTGCCCCAGGACCTCAGGTACTGTCTGGGGACCCACAGAAGTTGCTGGATGACCACTGGCAACCAGTGCTGCCCAGGCAGCTCCCTAGTCTGGGGCAGTCAGGTGACCCCAATCATTCAAGCCAGACTAGGAGAGCCCAGGACCTCCCCCCAAAACTGCTGTAGGCTCCCCTAGGCCCCATTACCAAGACTCCCTAAAAAGCAGCAGGACGGTAAGATGGCCTTTTGGCCATCCTCTGGGGGACTCGAATCTTACCTGTTGCTGAGAGCAGCATCCCTTAGCAAGGAGGGTTGTAATCAGAGTCTCTGAGGGTGTGTCCTGAGCTGGGCCCAGTTTCCCAAGCCATGAGGGTCAGAGGGCACCAGAGACATGTGCCAGATGGTTCCAGGGAAGCCAGGCCTGATTGCTGGTGTGTGTGTGACCCCTGGCAGCCACCTCCCCTGCCCTGGGGCTTGGCAGCCTTGGGGTTCCTGAGGCCAGACCACTTCCTCCCCCACAGACGAGAAGAACGGCACCCAGACCCGGCCTGCCGGTGCCCCACCCCGGCCTGCCGGTACTCCACCCCGAAGCCTGCAGCCCCCGCCTGGCCGCCCGGACCCAGAGCTGACCAGTTCTCCCCGCCGAGGTCCCCCTAAGGACAAGAAGCTCTTGGCCACCAACGGGACACCCCTGCCCTGACCCCAGGGGGCCGGGGAAGGAGGGGCGCCCCCTCCACCCCCCTTCCCTGCCCCCCAACTGTGAATCTGTAAATAGGGCCCATGGAGTATGTAGGGAGGGGGAGACACAACAAACCCGGCCTTGCCCTGCAGGGATGGGGCTCAGGGGGCCATGCCCAACAGCAGGTGGTTCTAGGGGGGACTGGGGGTGGGGGAGCTGTTTCTATTTTATTTATTGATTAATTTATTATTTTATTTATTGATCAATTTCTCTGCGGGATGGGGTGGGGGAGGGACGGGGGCTGGTTGGGGTGGCTTAGCAGATCCGGACAGACAGGGCCATCTGTCCTTGTGTCCCCAACTCCCCCTTCCTGGGCCCCCCTCTCCTGGTCCTCTCCCGGCCCCCACAACCTTCTGTACGGATTTGCTCTCCGGAAGGAATTCTGATTTCGCGTGATCCTGCCTGCGTCTGTGTCTCTGATTCCGCCGGCGGCAAAAAAGAAAAAGTTAATAATAATAATAATAAATATCCTTGATCAGGGATGGCTGGCTGGCCTTGGCCTCTCGCTTCCTTGGTGGCCCTGACCGCAGATGTGGAACCAGATGGCGGGAACTGGAGGTATGAAGATGCTGCGCTGATCAGCGGTTCACAGCGGAACCTGCAGGGAGATGGGGGAGGCCGGGGGGCTGAGGCTGTTGGGGCCCGGCTGGAGATGTAGGGTGCAGCGACCCAGGCTGGAGAAGTCCACGGCAAAGAGGCCGAAGAGGATGAATAGCAGCATGGCGGCGACCCACTCGCAGGCAGCGGAGGCTGAACGCAGTAGCCAGACGTGGAGGACGACCACTGTGCACCAGGGTCAAGGGCAGACCATCACGGGAGGATGCGGGAGACTGGCTGGGTTGCCATATGACCTTGGACAGGCTGAGGCCGTCTCTGGGTGCCTTCTCATGACATGCCCACCCTGCCCTGGCTAGAATGACCCCTCTGGCTGGACACCCTCCTTGGCAACACCCAGACGCTCCCAAAGGGATGCCCTCCAATCCCTGTCTCTGTCTCCAGCTGTTTCCCAGTTTTTTCCTTGCATGTTTCTCCTGTTTGTATCACATTCCCAACATCCCAGAACAAGACTCTTCTCTCCTGTTGGCTTTTCCTGTCCCGGAGAAGGCCCTGCTGTCTCCTCACTTGCCAGGGCCAACCAGCCGCCATTGCTTCTACCTCCAAAAATGCAGGGTTTCTTAAAGTAACCCCTACCCACCCACTGGCTTCAGGCTATGCTTTTAACTCTTCCCCCGACCCACGGCCCACAAGCACCCCCTGCTCACTCCCAAACAGAATCTCACATCGTCCTAAAACCTCTTCCTCCTTCTGGGTGGAAGAGCACCACCTCCATGACACCACCACCCACTCCTGCGTCCAAGCAGACCCTTGGGGACCGCCCTCACCCCTCCCTCCTCATCTCCATGGCCAGCTGGTCACCCCAAGTTGTGTCCTGACTGCGCTGTCCATCTCCTTCTGGCCTGGCATCTCTCTACTGGTCTGTCCTGTCCCTTCTCCAGCCCCCCAGTCCCAGCCCCTTAAAACGTGTTGTTAAGCACCAGCCCACACATACTCCAAGCTCCAACCTGGCAGAGATGTCCCTCACATTCTGGGGCCATCCCCCCACCCACTAGAGTACCTCTCCTCCTCCTCTCAGCCAAGCTAGCTCCAACTCACCCCTCCTAGATCAGATTAGACATCATTCATTCATTCAGAGATTTTTAGACAGTGACTAAGGCCAACACCATCCCCTGTCCCCACCGATCTTAGAGCAAAGGAGAAGTGTGAGCCCCCCAAACACAAGTGCTTACCCCCAGAACTGACCTTGTACCTCCCCTGTTCACAAGCTATCTATGGCTCCCTACTGCCCTCGGGCAAACCCAAGCCTGAAATCCCTCACCTGAATGCCAGTGATCCTCATCTCTGGCCCTGCCAGCAGCCTCAGGTCCTCCCCTGAGGTCCTCAGAGGGTTTTTCCACCCTCTGCAAGTACCTGTGGTGTCCCCCCAACCTCCCAACCCAGGCCAGGAACATCTGGTTCTACAAGAGCAGCTGAAAACAGACCAGGTCTCAGGCCCCTCTTTGCAGCCACCCAGCCCTTACGACACTCAACTGACCACTTATGGTCCCATCCCCCCTCCCCACTGCCAAGGGATACTTGAGCCCCACAGGAGGACCCTGCAGCCAAACTGATTATCAGCCCAGTGGAGGTTTTCAAAAGGGTCATCGGAATCTTAGCAGCAGCACTGCTGCTGGTGCTGGCCTCAGCTGGTTCCCTCCAGCCTCTTCTGAATGCCAAGGACCCCAGCCTCCCCTTCCCTTGTCTCCAGAGCGGAAAGCAGTCCCCAAGGCTAAGCTCACAGCCCTCCCCTCGCTCAGAGTACTCAGCCTCTCTCAGAGTAACCATCATTATTCTGATAAAACCAACTCCATTCTACAGCTATGGAAACTGACGCTCAGAGAGTGGTTTGGCTTGCCTAGGGGTGTGCAGTGCTGATAGGTTCTGGGGTGACTGAGAAGTGGGTATGAATCCAGGCTTCACCTCGTAGTAAATGTGTAACAACCAGCTCTGATTTGTGAGGACTGGCTCTGATTTGTAACATTTGCCAGTTTCTGGGGAGTGACTACTCTCACTACGGCCATTTCAAGCTACTAACATGACATTACCATGCAAGGGGCTGGGAGGAGACAAAGTAGGGGCCAGGGGAGCCGTCTGCCGCCCACACCAGCTCTGTCATTGAACTTCCGGGACAGTTCTTGGCCAAGAGACTCAATCCCACTGTCCAAACCTCTGTCTCCAGTCTTAGCCAGCAAGATGCCCAAAGCAGAGCGGGTACCCCAAAGTGACTGCTGTCGTTGGTTTCTTGTTCTCCCAATATTTATGCATCACTCACACTATGCCAGGCACTGATGTAAGCACCTCATATATATCATCTCCTTCCTTCCTCACGTTCCTTATTATTACCCACATTTGATAGATGAGGAAACAGGCACGGAGACATTTAGAAACCAGCGGAGTTTCCCGCCCGGTGGTATGTAGAAGTGGTGGGATTCCAACCCAGAGTGAGCACTCTGAAGACTCCGTTATAACCCTGCACGGAGACCAAGGCTGAGAAAGGAAGAGGCTGCCACACCAGTAAACGGCAGACCCGCCCCGGGGAAGAAGCGCCCCAGCCCCTGCCTCCCTGCCACAGGAAGGATACTGGTCACTATGAGGATACTGCAGAGGCTGCAGAGGACCAGGCGGAGAGGCCCAAGCCAAGGAGCCCCAGGCTGGGGCAGGCTCTTCATCCGCCAGCAGAGAAGGACCTGCAGCCAGAAGTAGAGGACTCCCACGAAGAAGGCAAAGAAGGACCCCGTCAGGTGCACGGGCCGCTGGTTCTTCTCCTGGGAGGAGGAGGAGGGGGCAGAGTTGAGAGAAAGCCCTGTGGGAGGGGAAGGGCCACGATGCTGTGCAGGGAGGCCCCTGGGACCAACCCAAGAGGCTGTGACTGGAAGCGGCCATTCCCAGCAACTAGCTTATTGCTTAGGTGCGCTGGCTCTTTTCAGCTCCAGGAGGGCAGATATTCACACTTGCTTCTCAGGGAAGGGTGTGGCTCAAGTGGTAGAGCGCATGCTTAGCATGCGTGAGGCCCTGGGTTCAATACCCAGTACCTCTCCTAAGAATGAATAGTAAACCTAATTTCTGCCCCCACAAAATTAAATAAACAAATAAATAAATCTGCTGTTCACTGCTGGGGCCTCCATCCCTAAAACAGTGCCTGGCATATAACAGGACCCCATAAGTAATAGTGCAGCCTTCTGTCTAAACACCCTGTGGCTTCCCCAGAGTTTTGTCAGCAGAGGTTTAGAATCAGAGGCTTCGTAGTAAAATACAATGATATTAAATAAACCAATAAGATTTCTCCTATCACTCATCCATTTATTTATTCTACAATATATACTGAGCTTCCTGGTTAAGAATGTGGAGGAGGGTATAGCTCGGTGGTAGAGTCTGTGCTTAGCATGCAGGAGGTCCTGGGTTCAATCCCCCGTACCTCCATTACAATAAATAAATAAACCTAATTACCTCCTCTCTCAAGTAAAATAATAAATTAAATTTAAAACAAACAAATAAATATATCTAATTACCACCCCCTGGCAAAAAAACAAAACAAACAAACAAAAAAGAATGTGGGTTATAGAGTTTACGAATCTGGGTTCATCTCTGACCACCACGAACGCAGTGATAAAGAAATATCTCTGTGGGATTTGGCCAAGAAGGACCTACCTAGAGTTCTTGTGGAGATGGAGTAAAACAACCTGCCCAGTGTAAATCGTAGTGCCTCCTTCATTAAGAGTAAGTGAACTGAGAAATTTCATCATTAAGGAGGGGCATGGCAGTGAATTACCCCCAACATCCTAGGGTTCAGCGTAATGATTCTAAGGCGCCTCTATTCAGAGAGCAGAACGCACCCCCTCCACAGCCCGAGAGCCACAGAGAAATACGAGTCCCAGGAGGCTGCGCGGGAATCAGCCTCCTGAAACAAGAAGCCTATGGCCCCGGGGGATGCTGGGAGTTGTAGTCCCAGGCTCTGGCTGACCAGTACCCGGGCTAGGCTACTCAGTCTCACCTGAAAATTGCCCACTATAGAGGTACCCAGGGCACAGAGGAGCCCCGTCCACAGGATCATCTGGTTAGGACACTTTCTGACCCCCCAGTCCCGAAGCTGGTGGTAACGGAGAATGCAGATCCAGGCAGCTGAGAGAAGAGGGAAGTGGGAGGGAGACCAGAGCCCCAGACTCCTGGGTAGGGGGTAGGGGGTGGGGTGGAGAGAGACTGAGGTCCCCTGGGTGGGAGCCCAACTCCTGGATTTGGGGGAGGAGGAGTCTGGGGCTCTCTCGGCTAGGTAGGGCTAGCACCAAAGGAGAGGTGTGGCTGGGGTGTGGAGGGTGGGGGGTGGGGGGCACATTTACCCATAGCAGCTCCCACGTTGAGCACCTGGCTGAAGACGCAGCTTTCAGGGGGGTAATTTCCACATCGACTGGGGGAGATAAAGGGTCATCCTGTAGCTCCTCAGAAGCAGGGACCCCTCCTCTCCTCCCTCCGAACACCCACATCCACACCACGCTGTCAGTGGCAAAACTACCTGATATAGGGGAAGCCTTCCGTGAGGTTCACTGACTTGTGGACCACCGCAAGCGAAAAACTGAGGTCAGGGACACAGCAGAGTGAATAGAGGGCTTTCGAAGGAAACTTTTCTTTCTGTTACCCACAGAAACCGGACTTCTAGCTCCTTCCCAGACTCAGGAGTCCAGACCCCCAGCCCCTCCTCCCTCACACCCAGGAGTCCAGACCCCCAGCCCCTCCTCCCTCACACCCAGGGGTCCAGACCCCCAGCCCCTCCTCCCTCACACCCAGGGGTCCAGACCCCCAGCCCCTCCTCCCTCACACCCAGGGGTCTAGCTCCCACGCCCTCCTCCCTCAGACCCAGGGGTGCAGGTACCCAGGCCCTCCTCCTTCAGAGGCAGGCATCCATCCTGCCTCTAAAACTCACACGGTCCAGATGCCAGCAATAGCCCAGAAGGCCAGGAAGACAGGGAGCAGGGACAGGTAGCCCCACATGCCGGGCTCCACAGGGGAAGGAGAGGGTCAGGGACTGAGGCCACGGCTTAGGCTTGCTGTCTCTCAGGTGAGGAACCAGCCCTGAGGGTCCAGGTGTGTTAGATCATGGCCACCTGCCCCTGAGGCACCAGTTCTCTGCTTGAGGCACTTTTCCTATCTTCTGCACAGTCCTTCAATCCTGATCTCCCAGTTTCTCTTAGCTATCCTCCCCCCACCCAGCTTCTGAGTCTCTCCCAGCCCCTCCCTCCACTGCCAGCCTCTGGGTTCCCCCAGGATGCTCACTTGTCAGGCTCCCTCTGGCTCTCTCAGTCCTGAGACTGGGGCTGGGTGAGAGGTTTGGGGAAGATGGCTGTGTCGTGGGGTGGGGCTGTCGGTGTTCCAGTAGAGCCAAAGTCCAGGATAGAATGCCTGCAGGAAACAGTCAGGCCAAGAGTGTGACCTCCACTTTCTCAGGGACTTCACCCCCAAACTGCCACATCCAGGTTCAGCACAGAGCAGGCAGCAGCGTAGCTTCCAGGCTCCCCCAGCTTCCTTCCTCCAGCTTTATGGGTTCAGCATTCAAACTCCCAGCCCTTGTCATCCCCCAGAACCCAGAAATCTGAGCCTCCCCCTCTCCTCGCCCTTCCTCACTTGGGGACCCAGAAGTCCAGGCCTCCAGTTCCTTCCAGAACACATGCAATTGTTTCTAACTTCCGAGTTCCCACCTCCCAGCTCTTGTCTCCTTGAGGACCGAGAACCAGGCCTGCGGGTCCACTGCCCTTCTTGGTGCAGACTCTTCCTGAGGCAGTTGGGCGTGGGGCCCTGATGACACTGCCTCCTCCCACACTGGCCTTCCGCTCCCCCTTCCTGGAGTTCCCCACCGGCAGGGCATAAGTGGGAAAGGAGATCTTGGGATGATGACATCTTCATCCGAGAAACCTCCCCCCAGAAAATGACTGCTTCCTGTACTGTAACCGTTTTCTTCTCTGTCCCACAGAACAGCCCTCAACTTTCTGGCTTCCTTCCCTGTTGGTCCTCAAGTGTTTGGGTCCCGGCCCCTCCTCCCTCAGACCCAGAAGTTCCAGCTACCTCTTTTTTAGAAACTGAGTAAAAATTCATGTAATATCGAAAGCATTCAATTTAAACACGTAATTTTAAAGTATACAGTTCAGGGGCATTCAGCATTCCCATAATGTTGTGCAACCCCCACCTCTATCTCATTCCAGAACTTTTTCATCACCCCAGAAAGAAAGCCCTGCTGTGAAGCAGGCACTCCCATTCCCTCCTCCCCCCAGCCCCTGGCCACAACCCAGCTGCTTTCTGTTTCTCTGGATTTGCCTATTCTGGACATCCCATTTTAAAAAGGAGTCATACAATACATGGACTTCTGTGTCTGGCTTCTTTCACTGAGCATCGCGTTTTTGAGGTTCCTCCGCGTTGTAGCCTATGTCAGTGCTTCACACCTTTTCATGGCTAAACAATACTCCATCAATGCCACCCATTTTGGAACCCACATCTTTCTTCCTCTGCACTGCAGAATTCCCAAGGCCCTGGCAACTTGGACTTTTAGCTATCCGCTTCCTTGAGAGTAAAGAGGAGAAAGCAGAGAGGCATACAGATAGACACTATGAGTGTTCCTTGAGGCCAGAGGCCCAGGGATCAATCAAAAATGAGATCTTGGGGTGGCGAGAGTATAGCTCCGTGGTAGAGAGCCTGCTCAGCATGCACGAGGTCCTGGGTTCAATCCCCAGCACCTCCATTAAAATAAACACATCAGTAAGGAAACCTAATTGCCTCTCCCCACCCTGCAAAGAAAAAGAAACACACACACACACACACACACAGAATGAGGCCTCTGCCCTTGGTGGGTTCCCAGGTTGGAGCGCAGACACAGGGATCCCTAGTTACAATATGAGATGTTATAATGAAGGTAGCCAGGGCCGTAGGGCCCCTAGAAGAGGAAGTGGCTAACTGGAGATGGTGGTGGTCAGTGTGGGTGTGGTTGTGGGGGATGTTGAGGAAAATCTCATGAGCCACACTTAGAAAGAGGTGCAGGAAGGCTTTCTCAGCAGAGTCCAGTCCAGGCATTTCCTGAAACCTGGCCTCTGAGGGTGGAGTGATTTTGTTTTGTCGACTGAAATAAAAGCACACGACCTGAGAGCTGTGAGTTTCAATTTTATCTGGGTACTTACTGAGAACCATAGCCCAGGAGACAGCCTCCTGGAGGAACTGCTCCAAAGAGATA
This sequence comes from Camelus ferus, assembly GCF_009834535.1. NCBI lineage: Eukaryota > Metazoa > Chordata > Mammalia > Artiodactyla > Camelidae > Camelus > Camelus ferus. The sequence continues at coordinate 9,398,375 of NC_045704.1, read as the reverse complement.
GAGCGCCAGGGGAGAGACAGCACATATGTGATTTTGGAGAAGAGGTACGTGCAATCAAGCCCACATCTCCGCAGAAGGCTGCTGCTGCTCACGAGGCACAAGATAGCTCAGTTAATTGTTTTAGTGCCTTTCTAAGTAGGAGATGATAACAAGAATTTGGGTTCATAAAATTTTTTCCTGAAAATCTCTATCTGAAGGCCTGTTCTGCCAGTTTCCCCAGAGCACAGAGCACCTCATTTCTGATCCCTTAAAGGATTAAAGGTCAGTGACTGCAGTGGCTAATGACTCACAGTCCTCCTAGAGCCAGGTGGAGAGCGACATTCCTTTGTCAACAATCTCCTGGGTGGCCCATGAAGAGAAATGAGTCAGGACTCAAAGCTCTCGACTGCAATAAAGGGCTTGGATGTTACCCTCAGGGTACTGGAGAGCCATGGAAGGTGAGTGAGAGTGAGAATACCTGACACTGGTGGTGTGTAGACCCAGAAGAGATATGATCTTAACTGTTAAGCCATCTTTTGTGTCAGGCACTGCCCTATGTGCTCCACGTGGGTTCACTCACTAGTTCTCATGACCAGGTACCTTAATCCTTATGTAAGTAGAATTCCTGGTTTCTTGACACATTTCTGCACGCCTCATGCTCACGCATACACATACATTCACACACATTGCCCAGCATCTGCAAACACATCCAAGAGCTATCCCAGAAGATCCAGAACTTTCACGGCTTGAATTCCAATCCCACCTCTACCACTGAGAAGACCTGGGTGCTCATCGAGGACACTATGGCTCCTACAGCAAAGCACCACAAACTTAGTGGCTTAAGACAACACCAATGTATCATCTGACAACTCGGCAGCTCAGAAGCCTGAAATGGGTCTCACTGAAATAAAATCAAGGGGTGGGCGGGGCTGTGTCCCTTCCAGAGGCTTCTGTATCCCTTGGCTCCTGGCCCATTCCTCCGTCTGCAGAGGATCTCATTCCAGTGCGGGCTTCTGTCATCACACCCCCTCCTTTGATTCCCAGATTGACCCCTTTTCACTTACAAGAATCCTGTGATTACGTTGGGCTCACTCAGATAACCCAGGAGCAACTCCCCATCTCAAGACCCTTAATTTAATCACACTGCAAGGTCCCTTTCGCTGAGTAAGGTACTGTCGTCACAAGTCCTGGAGATGAGCATGGGGGAGGGGGGCGTTATTCTGTTCCCGCAGTGTCCTTAGTGGGCACCTCAGTTTCCTCAGTCTGTAAGTTGGGTCACATCATACCACGCTGGAGCCTGGCTGCCGGCGTTTGTGTCTTTGCCTCTGCCTCTGCCTGGTGGGGTGATCTGTGGCATCATCTCCCTGACCCTTTGTGTCCTCCGCTGCACAATGGAGATCCGCAGAGGGCCACCGTGTGGAATCGAGGAGCCAAACCAGCGCCTAGGTAAGGTGTTCAGAAGAATGTCTGACACCTACGTGTTTCTAAGAGGTAGCTGTTTTTCCCATTGTCTTCACCTGGGGGGTTTGTGGTTAAGAATCAAGTGAACGGGGAGGGTATAGCATGCCTGAGGTCCTGGATTCAAACCCCAGTACCTCTATTAAAATAAATGAAAACCTTTAAATTAATCCTCCCCCCCAAAAAAGAATCAAGTGAAAACAGAAAGTGTGGTCAGCCTTTGATGGGTGACTGACACTGACATGTGGTTCTATCAGTCTGGCACTACTTCCTTGGTGGGAGAAGGGGAGGGTATGGGGGAGGGGTGGGTAGAGCTCAGTGGTGGAGCGCATGCTCAGTATGCCCCAGGTCCTGGGTTCCATCCCCAGTACCTCTGTTTAAAAAAAACAAAACACTGGAGACACAGCTGTGGACGAACAGGCGAAAACTGCCCAGGTGGCACGAAGCTCTAGCAAGTTGTCATCCCTCTCCCAGCCCACCCACGCCCCCTTCCCCAAATACGTCTCCCCCGTCCCCTCCTCTGATCTTCAGGGGCCGCATCTCAGCCAGGAGCTCAGCATCTTCCTCCTGAATCCTTCCTTCATGCAGTAAACATTTCCCTGTGTCCCTGGGTTCCTAGGCATGCTCTGACCCAACCCCTGCCCTGGAGGGGCTCCCTGTGTGCAGGTGATGTGTGCCCTAGTGGACATCACGCAGGGCCCTGAAGGAGCTTGGGGAGGGAGGGCTGGATGCTACCTGCTGCTCACTCTGCCGGAAGCAGTGTGCCCCCCACCTTGTCCCAGCCCTGCCTGTGCCTATCTGATTCCTACTCCTCTTTCAAAAGGAAATAAACTCTAATTTGAAAAGAGACATGCACCCCAATGTTCATAGCAGCACTATTTACAATAGCCAAGACATGGAAACAGCCTAAATGTCTATGGACAGATGACTGGATAAAGAAGATGTGGGGTATATATATATATACATCCACACAACGGAATACTACCTGCCGTAAAAAAGATGGAAGTATTGCCATTTGCAGCACCATGGATGGACCTGGAGATCGTCATACTAAGTGAAGTGAGCCAGAAAGAGAAAGAAAAATACTGTATGATATCGCTTATATGAGGAATCTAAAAAAACACAAGTGAACTTATTTACAAAACAGAGAGAGTCAGACATAAAAAACAAACTTATAACTACTGGGGGGAAAGAGGAGGGGGGAGGGATAAATGGGGAATTTGGGATTTGTAGATACACACTACTGTATATAAAATCAATAAACAACAAGGTCCTACTGTGTAGCACAGGGAACTATATTCAATACCTTGTAATGGCCTATAATGGAAAAGAATATATACACACACACACACACATATATATATACAACTAAATCACTATGCTGTTGTGCTGATATTAACAGATATTATATTATTAGCACAACATTGTAAATCGACTGTACTTAAATTTAAAAAACAATTCACATCTACAAAAAAACAAAGGAAGTAAAGATGCTAAGCCTCTGGTGACCCTGGGCAGGAATTCCCCCCTCCTGTCCCCTGCTCTTGGCCTTGGTACCAGCCTCCCTGCACTGACACAAAGGCTAGGCTTACTGGTGTCCCTGTGGCGACTGTGTGATATCTTCAGGACATCCCTGAGAGACCAGAGGAAGTGGGTTCCAGCCTGGTGGAATACTTCCAGTTTGAGAATCAGTCTCCTCCCTCTGGCCACTCCCAGGCCAGGGGCTTGGAATCTTCTGGATCCTTCTAGAAACTGGGGCTGCTCGCATGGCTCAACGGAGGGGAAGAGGCTGGTCCTCCTCTGAGTGAGCAGCTACTGCACTTCCCCATTTAGGAAACAGCTTATGTTATGCTGGTGGGAGCGGGTTTCCCCAGAGAGAGCGTACCTGCAGGGGAAGTAGCCATCTAGGGATCTGTGTTTTCTCATCTGGAAAAGCAAGGATCATGGAGGTGCCTCCCTCCTGTGGTTCAAGGGTGAGTCCACGCAAGGGCTGCAAGCAGTGCCTGGCCCTTAGCGAATGCTGTGCAAAATTAGGCATTCACATTGTGGAGCTCCTCCAGGTCGCATTCGGGGCTTCCGCAGAGCCTCCTGCAGCCCTGAGAAGTCGTGCTGCTCCACAGAGTAGATAGCTGGAGCTCAGAGGAAGCGGCTTGCTTGTCACTGGGTCCTCCAGGAAGCAAAGGCTGACTTGGTGTTTGCCATGCAAGTGATTTATTGGGGGTGACATGGCGGGGGCAGGAGGGCAGGAGGGCAGGAGGAGGTGGGAAAGTTGGTCTGCCAGCTGTGAAAGGAGAGGGGAAGGGAAGGAAGATGTGTGTAGCACACACAACTATATTTGTGACTAGTGATGGTTTTGTTTCTTTTCTTAAAAATTTTTTTTGTTTTCAGTGTTATTTTTTGTTAGTTTGCATGCTTATTTTTATTTTTTTAATTAATAGACTTTATTTTTCTAGAGCAGTTTCAGGTTCACAGCAGAATTGAGCAGAAAATACAGAGAGTTTGCACATAGCCCTCCCCACCCACACATATGTACTTCTCTAACCTCAACCCCCCTCATCAATGTGGCATATTTGGCATAATTGATGAACCAACACATGCTTACTTTTTTAACAGTTTTTTTAATAGATTTTAATATAATTTAATTTATTTTTTGAAGCACTAGGGGGAATTAGGTTTACATATTAATTTACTTATTTTTTTAATGGAGGTACTGGGGTTTGAACCAGGACCTCGCCCATGCTAAGCACGTACTCTACCACTGAGCTGTACCCTCCCCCCTCCTTTCTAGTCTTACACCTTCTGTTTCTTATTGTTGCCTTATTCTGAAGACTGGCTATGTCTTCAGAACAGTGCTGAACAGTAGTAGGGGGGCATCCCTATCTTGTTTCTCACTTAAAGGGAAAAGCTTTCAATAGTTCACCATTAGGAGGGCTGGGGGTCTAGCTCAGTGGCAGAGTGCATATATGAGGTCCTGGGTTCGATCCCCAGTACCTCCATTAACAGCAAAAAAAAAAAAACCCACTATATGTCACCATTAAGTATGAATTTACTCTAGATTCCTTTAATTGTGGTTAAAATATACATGAAGTAAAATTTACCCTTAGAACCATTTTTAAGTGTACAATTCAGTCATACGAAGCACATTCACTCTGTTGTGCAACCATCACTACCACCCATCTCCAAAACTTTATCATCCTAAACAGAAATTTTATCAAGTTAAAACACATCATTAAATAATAACTCTCTAGCCCCCTCCCCTTGCCCTCAGCAACCAGCATCCTACTTTCTGTCTCTATGAATCTGACTACTCTAGACACCTCATATGTCTGAAATAATGCAGTCTTTGTCTTTTTGTGTCTGGTTTATTTCACTTAGGAGAATGTTTTCAAGATTCATCCATGTTATAGCAATCGTCAGCATTTCCTTTCCACATTTTGTTTAGTTATGTATCATTGATGGAGATTTGGGTCAGTTCTGCCTTTGGCACTGAACGTTCGTGCACACCTTTTTGTGTAGATGTGTGTTTTCATTTCCCTAGGGTGTATACCTAGGAGTGGAATTGCTGGGTCCTATGGTAACATTTTAAAGAACTAGTAGACCATTTTCCACAGCGCCTGCATCATTTTACATCCCCACCAGCAATGTACGAAGCTCCAATTTCTCTTATTCTTTTTTTTTTTAATGGAGATACTGGGGATTGAACCCAGAACCTTGTACCTGCTAAGCACATGCTCTACCACTGAGCTATGCACCCACGAGGGTTCCAAATTCTCAACATCTTCAACAGGGGTTTTTGTTATATGTCTTTCTGATTATAGCCATCCTAGTGGTGGTGAAGTGGTATCATGTTGTTGTTTTGATTTGCATTTCCATAATGACTAATGATGTTGAGCGACTTTTCATGTATTTATTGGCCATTTGTGTATCTTCTCTGGAGAAATGTCAATTCAGACCCTTTTTCCTTCTGGGGTCCTTTTTAGCCGAGTTGTTTGTCTTCTTTATTATTGAGTTGTAAGTATTCTTTATATAGTCTGGATTACAAATTTTTCATCAGCTATATGATTTGCAAAGATTTTCTCTCATTCCAGGGGTAACAGCCCTCTTTTGAGGGTTTCTCTCCTTTAAGGTCAGACTTTTTTAGTTGCTGTTATTCATTTAATCATTTGGTATATTTTTATCAAATGCCATTAATGTGCCAGGCACTGTCCTTGACGTTAGAGACTCAGCTGTGACAAAAACAAGGGTCCCTGCCCTCTGAGAGCTTATGTTCTAGCTGGGGAGGAGGACAATGAACAAATAAGCAAGAGAAGTATGATGTCAGGCAAGTGCTGTTCAGTGCCAGCCTCTCAGGCGTGTGACCCGTGTGGTTGCCAAGGGCACATTGGCTTCATGCTCTGCTGTCGCCATCTTGAAATTATTAACAATTTCTGCACAAGGGGCTCTTGCATTGTTCATTTTGCTCTGGGACCCACAAATTATCATATCACTTGTCCTGGGGCTGTGATGCTATAGAGCAGAGTGAGGAGATGCCTGGGGTGGGTGGGCTCTTCCAGCCAGGGTTGCTGGGAAGGTCTCCCTGAAGAAGCAACATTGCAGCAAAGACCTGGAGCAGGTGAGACAGAGAGCCCTGCAAGTGTGAGTGGGCAGAGCTGCTTTCCTGGCAGAGAGAGAGAGCAGCAGGGAAAGACCTGGAGATGTTTGGGACTTTCGACTTCCAGCAAGAAAGCTGATGGGACTGTAGCAGTGAACAATGGGGAGAAAGTTAGTGATAGGATCAGAGGAAGAAAGGGGGCCATTGTAAGGATGACAGATTTTAATTTAGGTGTGTATCCACTGCCTATAGCTTAAGAGAACAATAAGCACTTATCAGGAATTCAGGAGCCGCTTAGCTGGGTGGTTCCTCTTGAGGGTGCTGTCAAGATGTGGCTTGGGGCATGATCCTCTGAAGGCTTGGCAGAGGCAGGAGGACCGTTTCTGGGGTGGCTCACTCACATGACGGTCAAGCTGTTGGCAGGAAGCTTCAGTTCTTCTCTGGCTGTTGGCACAAGGCCTCAGTTCCTCACCCTTGCCTCGGGGATTTCTCCATACGGTGGCTCCAATGACCTCGTGACATGGCATTGAGCCCCTCTGGAGGAGTGAATGATCCTAGAGAGAACAGTGTCTTTGATAACCTAGCTGTGGACATGCCACCACTTTTGCAATGTCCTGTTGGTTACACAGCTCAGACCTATTCAGTTGGGAAGAGGCTACACAGGGGCATGACTCCCAAAGGTGGAGGTGGAGAGTGAAGGTCATCTTGGGGGTTGGCTGCCAAGGTATGACTCCACTGCAGGACTTTGAGCATGACGATGATGATGATGATGATGATATAGATAGATGGAGATACGTTTGTGTGCGTGCATGCGCATAAATACATATATCTGCATACAGATACAGGACTATGTGTACAAATTACCATATAGCATGTAATTCTCACATTTTATTCTATTATTATATGCGTTTGGTAGTTACACAAGTAATACATGAAAGCACAGTCAACTCCCCATCAACTATTTTTTCCAGCTTTATTGAGCTGTGATTGACAAACAAAAATTGTATATATGTTTAAGGCATACAACATGATTTTTTAAAGTATGCTTTAGAAAGATTCTATCTTTTATTTTAAAAATTTGGGGGGTGGAGGTAATTAGGTTTATTTATTGATTTATTTATTTAATGGAAGTGCTGGGGATTGAACCCAGGACCTCCTGCATGCTAAGCCTGTGCTCTACTCCTGAGCTTACCCTCCCCCAAGATGAAGTTTTGATGTATGTATTCACCCTGAAATGATCACAGTGATCAAGTTGATTAACACATCCATCACTTCACATAGTTACTGCCTTTTTGTGTGTCCTGAGACACTTATGATCTACTGTCTTAGCAAATTTCAAATATACAATATATTATTATTAATTATAGTCATTAGATCCCAGAATTGTATTCATTTTATAACTGGAAGTTTGTGCCCTTTGACCAGCCCCCACTCCCCCTACCCGTCCGCCTCAAGACCCTGGTAACCAGCATTCCATTCTTTGTTTCTGTGAATTCAACTGATTTTTGGATTCCACATATAAGTGAAGTCATGCAGTATTTGTCTTTCTGTGTCTGCCTTATCTCACTTAGCATAATGTTCCCCAGGTTCATCCATGTTGTCACAAACCACAGAATTTCCTCCCTCCTCATAGCTGAATAATATTGGGTTGTATGTATACACCATATTTTCCTTGTCCGTTCACCTGTCCACGGACACTTAAGTTTTCATGTCTTGGTTATTGTGAATCATGCTGCAATAAGCTTGGGAGCACAGATATCTTTTTGTAATAGTGATTTCATTTCCTTTGAATATATATCCAGAAGTGGGACTGTTGGATCATATGGTAGTTCTGTTTCTAATTTTTGGAGGAAACTCCACATTGTTTTCTGTAGTGGCTCCACCAATTTACATTCCCACCAACAGTGTACAAGAGTTCCCTTTTTTCCATACTGTCTCCCTAGTCATTATATATATATATATATATATATATATATATATATATATATATATATATATATATATATCCCTTCCCCTGGAAATATGATCATCTTAAATTTGCTGTTTTACAGCAAGCCTTTCCCCTTAAGTCATGTACCACCTTGAAAGTTACCAAGCCTACATCTCCCTCCAGTTAAGTGATGTCTGGTCTCAGGAACCAACCTACAAAGGTGTCTTCTAAGGCATGCTTCTCAAATGTTCTGGAACATCCAAATCACTAGTCTGGGTGATTCTGATTTAGGGGGTCTGGGCTGTGGTCTGAGATTCTGCTTTTGGAGCATTCTGATTTCCGATTTCAGGTAGCAACATCCTAAAATGACTGATTCGTTTTTTAATTAATTTATTTTGGGGGGAAGGTAATTAGGTTTATTTATTTATCTATATTTGGAGGAGGTACTGGGGATTGAACCTAGGACGTTGTTCATGCTAAGCATGCGCTCTGCCACTTGAACTACCCTCCACCCCTAAAAGTGATTAATTATTACATACTCGACCTTGCTTGCTAGAGGCTGAACCTTCGAAGCTATATTTTCACTGCATTCCTGAGGTGATTATTTTCTCTCTTTCTTTTTTTTTGGGGGGGGGTGATTATTTATTTATTTATTTTTTGGTGGTAAAATACACAGAACACCAAATTTACCATTTTAATCATTTTAAAGTGTACAACTCAATGGTATTATGTACCTGCTTGATGTTTTGCAAGCATCCTCAACCACTCTGTTGTTCCAGAACGTCTTCATCCAAAAAGGAAACCCCATACTCATTATCAGTCACTCCCCATCCTCCCCTCCCCCAGCCTGTAGCAATCATGAATATGTTTTCTGTCTCTCTGGATTTACCTATTCTGGGTATTTCATAGAAATGAAGTCAGTCTGTATGTGACTTTTTGTGTCTGGCTCCTTTTACCTAGCACGATGTTTTTAAGGTTCATCTGTATTATAGCACATGTCAGGGCATCATTCCTTTCTGACATGCCACCTGTGGGTGAAGAACCAGCTGGATCCTATCCGGTGTAGCCCAGGGGTTAAGAGTACAAGCTCTGTATTCTGCTGGCCAGTTACATCCCCTCTGTAAGCCTCACTGTGCTCATCTGCAAAACGAGGATAATAACAGCCCCTTCCTCACAGGGCTATTTGCAAAGTGACTGGCGTGTCTTGAGAGCTCAGTAACTGTGAGGTGCTGTTGTGATTCCGAGCTTGTGGATATGCTGTAATTGATCCAGTCAATCTCCTAGTGTTGAAGATGAGGGCTTTTCCTACTTTTCTGCTTTTTCAACAGTGCTGAGACAAACATCTTTAAATACAAATATTTTTAAACGTTTGTTCAGTTATTTCTTTAGAAAAAAACCCTGGAAGTGGAATTGGTGGGTCAAAATTTTATTTTTATTATAAAATATTTCTGACACATAGAGAAAGAAGAGATAGTGAATACAATGAACTCATGGTTTCCACCTCTGGTTTTAAAAAAAAAAAATTACAAATGACAATGTCCTGAGTAGCTTTCCTGATTGCATTCCTTCCGCCCCGCCCCCAGGGGTCGCCACTGGGGCTCTCCCTCCCTGTGCTATATCTCATGCACGTTTGTGTACGATTACAACGTGTGTCCACATGCAGCCTCTGTTTTTGTGTGTTTTAAAGGTTCGTGCATTCCACTAAGTAGACTTCTGCAACTAGGAACATGCTTTGGGGTTGCCCACGTTGATATATGGAGCGCTGGTTCAGCCATTCACTGATGTATGGTGTGAATATGGCACGATCCATTTATTCACGTCTTGCGTGGTGGACATTTAAGCCCTTTCCAGTTTTTCACCGTTGCAAACACCACTTGAGGCAAGCATTCTTGTGCTTATCTTTTTCTTAACATTTTGGAGTTTCTCTAGGGTGTACACCCACCGGTAGAAGAGCTGACTCTTTTTTAACAGTCAGACATACTGATAGGACTTTTCCAGAGGGTTGAGATTTTTACAGGGTCCTTTCTGCTTACTGGCTCCCTGTCTCTAGGTGACGCTTTCCTTCCTCCGGAGCTGTAGCCACCGTTATGGAGGAGGAGTGCCTGGGTTGGGGGTGTCTCCGACCTGGGGGTAGTCTCAGTTGCGGAAGGAGTAGTATGAACAGAGGGTGGGAGTCTGGAAGCAAGATAAAGGACACTTAGGAGGACTCCTCAGAGAGGGACCAGTGTGGTCCTTGTTTTATAGATGCGCATCTGAGGCCCAGAGAGGGCAAGCCACTTCTCCAACGTCACAGAGAGACGGTTTGCAGAAACTGTCAGCTTCAGACGTTCACTCCTTCAGCACAAATTAACGAAGAACCTACTCCGTGCCACGTATTGTTCCGAGCACACAAGATACATAGTAGTCAACAAAACAAAGACCACCTGCTCCAAGCGCGGAGCTGATTATTCTGGGGTTAATTATGATTAATTGCTAATTATGTTTGCCTCTAGGATTGGAGCGGGGTCGGAGGTGGGTGGTGATCCCACCAACTTGGGGCCAAGGTGCCCCCATGGGAGCACCCCACGAGTCAAGGCTTTCTCCAAGCCCCTACCTCCCAATCTCCCTCTTTCTGATAGAGGGAGTGTTATTGTGGGTACTTCCCGAAATTAAATGGGGTATTTGGGGAAAGAGGAGGTGGTCTAGGAGGAAGGGAGAGAGAGTGAAGAGCCCTTTGTACCGAGCAGGGTTGTCAATAAAGTTTTGTTGCCTTGGCAACCGCAGGCCTCACCGGGCCCCGGGGGTCGGCAGGGGAGAGGTGCGCGCGCATTCACCCACTCCCGCCCTCCCCTGCTTTCTTGCTAGGGTGGCAGAAGGTTTCTCCAGAGACTAGAGAAGTCGCGACTCTACGGTGACAGTCGGAAACCCTAGCCAATGGAAGGATAAATCGTTCAAAGACCAGCCAATCACATACAGGCTCTGGAGCCGGCGGAACCCGCCCTCTTTCCACTTGGACCTGAAGAACCCGACCCAAACCCGAGTTTCGCCCGGAGCGACGGCGCTTTCGGCCAATGAGGGCGTTGACTTCGGGTCGTGGGCGGGGACACGTCTCCATGACAGCGGCAGAAGGACAGCTGCGGCAGCCACTGGCCGCACTTGGCGGCGCTCGCTGGAGCGCGGGTGTGGCGGGGTTTTGTAGGGGCACTGACTGGGGGGCAGGCAGGGAGGGGCAGAGCAGAGCTTGGCCAATGGGAGTGGCGTGAGCTTCATAGCAACTGAGGAGTGGCGGCGACCTTGACCAATGAGATGCCGCAGTCGCCGTGTCTGGGCGGGCCTGGCGGGGCAGACAGGAGGCGCGACGACCGTGTCTGACGAGAGCTGGAGAAGGCAGTGGGAGGTGGTGGCAGCGGCGGCGCGGGCGCCTGAGGAGGAGGAGGAGGAGGAGAAGCGGGTGAGGGGCGGCGCGGGGCTTGACCTCTGAGCCCCCTCTCGGCCCCCGCCCCGCGCCGCCTTGGCTCCCGGTCGTCCCCAGCCCCGACTGTCCCCCGCCCCCCCGGCCCCTCCTCGTGTCCAGGCGCCCACGTCTCCTGGCCCTTCAGCGAACCTCAGGCTGCACTCGGCGCACAGCCTGTGCTTCCAGACCCAGGCCCCTCTCCGCACTCCCGGCCTCCCCTGGCCCCTCTCTCGTGTCCCTGGACCCTCAGCTCGCCCTCTGACTCTCCACTCCCCTCCCTGGTCCTTAGGCGCTTCCCCTGCACTCTCACTGCCGACCCAGGTTCCTGGGACCCTTCAGGCCTTCCCCAGACCCCTGTCTGCTTCCCTCAGTTTCCCCCTGGACCTCAGGCTTTTCCCCTGGATCGTCACTGCCTACTCAGCTCCCTCGCTGGAGCCCAGGCTCTCTCCTCTCGGCTCTTCTAAGCTCCTTCCTGGATTCCCATGACTTCCTCTGTCCCTCTTTTCTTCTCCAAGCCCTGTTCTGGACCCTAGGCCCCCCTCTGCCTTCTTATTCTTAGGACCTTCCCTGGACCTCGAGGTTCTCTTCTGCTTTCGCTGGACCCCTAGTCTCCCTGCTGGCTTTCCTGGGGTCCTCCCTGGGTCCCCGAGCCTTCCCGCAGACCCCTCTGTCTCCCCTGCAGGCACCGCCGGCCCTTCCACCTGCCCCAGCTCCCTCCCTGTGGTGTCTATTTTTCTGTTTTTTTACCTACATGCCCCTCTGCAGCTTGCGTCTGTCCCAGCGCCCTCCCGCAGCGCCCCTCTTTATTTATCCCCAGCCTTCCTACCTTCTCGAACCCCTTTCCCAGCCCCTCCAGCTCTTGATCTTTTCAGCTCTCCTCTCCTTGCTGTCCCCATCGACTCTCCCTGAAGCACTGTGCTGTGGGTGCCCAGAAGGCCCTCTGCAGTCGGGGTTAGGAGGCTTGTTTTGTTTCTTTAGCTAGTCCTCTTCTTTCTCCTCTTTTTCGTGGGCCTCTTTTGCCTCTCCCTACCGTTCCTTCTCTCTCCCCCCTCCCCCGCTTTGTCCTCTGTGCTCCTCCCTCCCCCGCAATCCTTGGAGAGGGAGCAGGTGCTGGGATCCTTCCTCTGCTCTCCCTCCCCTCACCCCTCCTCCAGACTGCCTGGGGTTTCACCCAGAGCCTTCTGAGGACTCCCAAGGGCTGCTGGGGAGGGGGGTGGAGGCCAAGGCCAGGAGAGAGTGGGGGTGGGCAGAAGAACAGGCAGTTCCAGCAGGGCAGGACCCCTTGGCTTTATCCTTGGTGAGGGCCAGAGGTGGAGCTGGGTGCCCCCTGACTTCCACCTCCTGAAGGAGTAATCCTTTAGGGTTATCTCAGACTGCCAGTTAATCAGCCTTCCCTGGGTGCGTGTGCGTGTGTGCGTGTGCGTGTGTGCGTGTGCCTTTGTGTGGTCTGTGATGTGTGTGAGGGTCTTAGGGAATCTGTTTATGCACAATGGGTCAGTGAGGTGTGTGTGTGTGCACATGGACGGGGTCATATGTGGTTGGAGGATCTGGGTCTGCACTCAAGAGCCTGAAGAGATGCAGATGCTGAGGATGGCGGCTGGCCTTTCTCTGGGGGCTTCCCTGTTGTCGGAAGCACCTGTTGCATTTCATCTTCAGTGAGAGCCCTGTGAAGTCAGTATTGCTCTTCTCCCTGCTTTATAGATGAGGAGACCCAAGGCCTTGCTAAAGTCCCATACAGCTTATAAGTGGCACCGAGCAAGCACACGCCCAGGGCGCCGGCGCCCCTGCCCTGCACTCTCCACTCTCCGCCGCAGGCAGCATGGTGCATGGGGCACCATGGGGCCCGACAGAGTGACAGCCAGAGAACTGTGTGAGAACGACGACCTTGCCACCAGCCTCGTCCTGGACCCCTACCTCGGCTTCCGCACCCATAAGATGAATGTCAGGTGAGGCGACCTGGAGGAGGGCGGATGGGGGCTCATGGAAGGCTCGGGACCCCTTCCCTCCCACGCCACCCCTCAGCCCCATCCTCCTCTCAGCTCTGAGCAGGGGTGAGGGTGGGGCCCGGGAAGGCCCGGAGGGAATAGGCCAAGGCCCTGGGACCCAGGCGTGCCCTCTCCCCCAGCCCCGTGCCCCCCCTGAGGCGACAGCACCACCTGCGCTCAGCTCTGGAGGCCTTCCTGAGGCAGCGGGACCTGGAGGCTGCGTACCGGGCCCTGACGCTGGGAGGCTGGATGGCCCACTACTTCCAGAGCCGGGGCCCGCGGCAGGAGGCTGCCCTCAAGACCCACGTGAGGGAGCCCTTCCCTTTCCTCCCCGCGGCCCGCGTGTTCTCCATGTCACCTCACCTATCCTGGGTCCTCCGCCATTGGGGGAAGACCCTCAGCACAGCCCCTTGGGACTCCCTGACTTCCTAGCCATTGGGACCATCTGAGGCAAGGCTCAGAGAATCCTAGGAAGGGAGAGTTGGGGGGCCCTCTGCGATGGAGTCCAACCTCTTCATTTGACAGATGAGGAAACTGAGGCCCCAAGAGGGGAAGTGAGTTCCCCGAGACCACACAGCGAGTCAGTGGCAGAGCAGAACTAGAACCCAGGAGAGAGAGGGCGGAGAATGACCCTACCCTGCCTCCTCACCCCGCCCACCCCCTCACCTCCCCCAGATCTATCGCTACCTCCGCGCCTTCCTGCCTGAAAGCGGCTTCACCATCTTGCCCTGTACCCGTTATTCCATGGAGACAAATGGAGCCAAGATTGTGTCTACCCGAGCTTGGTAAGAGGGCAGAACTCACAGCCCAGGGCCCCAGGCCTGATAGGGAGGCATCCCTCCCTGGGGGCTGCTGGGAGAGGGAACCCCTAGTGCCTTCTGGAGGAGGCCAGGTGCTGAGGGGACAAGGGAGAAACCTCTGGCGACTTGGAGGCCATGAAGATGTCTGTGTTCCTGGGCTAGGAAGAGGTGGTTTCCAATGAGAGGAAGGAGGCCCAGCTTGGCCTACAAGACCCTCCTTGCCCACCACAGCCCTGCTGGGAGATGACATCTCATTGTGAGCCAGGGTCCCTGGGGCTGCTGGGAAAGGACTGGCTTTGTGCCCAGGACTGTGCTGTCCTTTCTTCATCCCCATCTGAGCCCCTGCCAAGCAGCAAGATGGACCCTGCCCATGGCTCAGTCTAGCAGGAAGGCAGTGGGTAGTGGAATAAACATGGAGGGCCAACCCTGGCTGCTCAGTGCTTCCTGAGCCTGCCCAGGAATTCTGGGTGTTCTTGGGATCCAGGCCTAGGCTGAGACCCGAAGGACGAACTGAAGGATCTAGGGAAGAGCACAGGGGCGCCTGCGGGGGGCTTCTGGGCAGAAGCACTGGACTGAGGGAGGCCCGAGGCAGTGGGGAGGCCAGGTGGGGAGGATGCGGGATCTGGCACCTGCTGAACATGGGAGGGTGCCATTACCTGCCCTAGTGGAGCAGGGAAGCCCACTCAGGCCAGTGTAGATGCAATGGTGCGTGAGTTTGAGACATTTGGAAGGTGAAACGCGGTGGCCGGCACTGCCCCATTGATTCTGCCCGCAGGAGGCCTAGGATGAGAGGCCACTGTTGTCCCCAGCGCTGGTGGTCCGGGAGGTGCCGGTGGTCAGGGAGGCACGGCTCACAGACCCGCGGCCTGGCCTCTTGGCAGGAAGAAGAACGAAAAGCTGGAGCTGCTGGTGGGCTGCATCGCGGAGCTGCGGGAGGCCGACGAGGGGCTGCTGAGGGCCGGGGAGAACGACTTCAGCATCATGTACTCGACTCGAAAGCGCAGCGCTCAGCTGTGGCTTGGCCCTGCTGCCTTCATCAACCACGGTGGGGGTGGGGAGGGGGATGAAGGCAGGGCCAACGTCGCGGTGGGGCGGGGCCTGGGAGGGGCGAGAGTGGGGCAGGGAGGAGGTGTGGCCCCCCTGCTCTCTGGCTCCGCTGACCTGACTCTCTGCTCTCCACTCCCCCTACCCCTCAACTGGCTCCAGACTGCAAACCCAACTGCAAGGTAAGACCTGGGACCCTCCCAGAGGAATGGGCACATGGGAGGGGCTTTCTGGCCCAAGAATAGCCAGAAACAGGCTCTCCCCACCTGACAAATGGGTTTCCCACCCCTGGATGCCCCTCTCTGGGCTGGGCAGAGCTGGTGTTTGCGCCTGTGGTCGTCAGGGATGGAGGAAGGGACTGCAGGCAGAGTCACACTAGAACCCAGGTTGCCACCTGCTGGCAGCATTTTTCCCTCTCTGAACCTGAGCTCCGGCTGGGCCAGTTTGAGGGGGCAGTGTGGGGCGATGGGGAGACAGAAAGTGCCCCTGCGCCTGGAGCTGCTAGCCTCCCAGGGAGACGCCCACTGCAGCTGTGAGAGCAGGAGACAGAAGGGAGGGCCCTGGGGCAGGAGCCTGCCAGTTGGTGTCCCCTGGGGTGAGGGCAGAGAGAGCCCTGCCCTGGAGGATGAGGACTCTTCCTCATAAGAGGCTCTGGGAGGCCGAGGAGGCAAGGTGGGGGAGAAGCCACTGCTGGTTCTGTGTATGGAGCACAGGAGAGGGGAATGGAAGGAAGGTGGCCCTGGTAAGGCCTTACATGCGCACCCTGCCAGGCGTGGGCCTCACCGGGCTGCCTGCTGGAGCCCCGAGATGTGACAAGGGTTTGAGTCCTGGCTCTGCTGCCCCAGGCTCTTGTCTCTCTTCCCAGGTGGGAAACGGTGAGAACTTGCCTCCTGGGGCAGTTGTGAGGGCTAGGTGTGTGTCAGTGTCCTGTGACTCTACGGTCCATTACGTGGGTTTCAGGCTGCGGACACTGGGTAGGAGAGAGAGCCAGGGGGGCTTCATGAGCCAGTTGCTAGGCACCTCGTGGTGTGGAACCAGGAGGCTGCACAGAAGATGCCAGAGCCGGGCGTCGAAGGGAGAGTAGGATTCTTCTAGGTGTTGAGGGCAAATGGGGGCACGTTAGGGCATCCTGGACAGGATGCAGGCCGGACTGGAGGGCTTGGGGGCCAGAAGGCAGGGTAGCTGCTGCTTCGTATGCTGAGTGAGCTGGAGTCTGCCCCCTGGAGGCTCCCACTGGGTGAGGGAACCTGCTGTCCTGGGGGCTGTGTGCAGAGGGGAGGGACTGGAGGCAGGGCACTGGGTGGAGCAGCATGAGAGACGACGAGGGGCTGGCTCCCGCTAGGGTCTCGGGGATAGAGGACGAGGACGTGAGACACCATGCACTCAGGAGGTGCTGGCCAATTGTGCTGGCGTCAAGCAGGCAGGCGGCCAAGGTGTGTGTCAGGCTAGAATGGACAGACGGACAGACGGATGGGATTCCTGCCTCTCCCAGACTGGGAACTTGGAGGCAGGAGCAGGCAAGCCAGAGGGGCCCGTGGGGCAATAATTCTGAATGTGACACAGGCCTCGGGAAGGGGATGTGGCAGAGCCAGGCAGAGCTTGGACCTCGGCCACTGAGGTGCAGGCTGGCAGGGTGCGTGGAGGGGTAGGGTGTGTCACAGGAGCCCAAGGAAGAGTGCTGGAGGGAGCGGAGGGAGCGGTCCCTGTGCACTGCCAGGGCCCGGTTACATCATCATCCTGCAGGGAGGGTGGGGGCCAGCAAGATGGGTGGAGGGTCAGGGAGGGCGTGCAGAGGACAGGCCCTGGACAGGGTGCTGCCTGGGGCTCTCGGCCACTGCCTGTCCCCAGGAGCAGACTCTTGGGGCCAGGGTGGCAGGCCAGGCAGGGTGAAGCTGGGCTGCCCCCAGGGCAGGGCACTGAGCCTCCTGGCCCCCAGTTTGTACCTGCAGATGGGAACGCGGCCTGCGTGAAGGTGCTCCGGGACATTGAGCCAGGGGACGAGGTGACCTGCTTCTATGGCGAAGGCTTCTTCGGTGAAAAGAATGAGCACTGTGAATGCTACACCTGCGAGAGGTGGGGACGGCCCGCAGGAAGGGACACGGTCAGGATCTTGGGGACCGGGGATGTGTCCTCAGGGCCCGTCCCTCCCTCCCCCTCACCTTCCTCCTGCCCCCAGGAGAGGCGAGGGGGCCTTCCGACTGCGGCCCAGAGAGCCCCTGCCACCTCGGTCCCTGGACAAGTACGAGCTCCGGGAGACCAAGCGGCGGCTGCAGCGTGGCCTGGGTGGCCCTCGGGCCTGTGCCCACCCACCCCCGCTGCGCCGGGACCTTTTCTGCGGTGAGCACGGGCAGGTGCCCTGGCCTGTTGGTCTGTCTCCACCCCCAGCCCCTTCTCTACCCTATTCCTATCCTGCCTCCTCCTCACCTCCCTCCCTCCCTCCCTCCGTCCCCCTGACCGGGCCTCACTCCTGAGCATCACTCTTCATCCATCCCCCTCTGAGGAGCACTGGGTGGCCACTGGCCTGAGCAGAAGCTGTCCCCCTTTGCAGGGGCCCTGCTCACACTGGCTGCCCCTTTCTCTCCCCTCTCCCCCTCCCCCGGGCCTCCACAGCTGCCTGCCAGCCCCTGCGCCCCCTGCCCTGCAGCACCCGCCCCGATGCCTCGCCCCTCTGGCTCCAGTGGCTTCCTCAGCCCCAGCTCCGGGTGCGTCCCAGGAGGCGCCGACGCCCCCAGCCCCGGCGGCCCCCAGCACCCCCTGTTCTCCGTGCTGCCCGCATCTCCCTGCACCGGTGGGGAGGCTGTGGCCCCCACTGCTGCCTGCGGGCGGAGGCCCTGGTGGCCCTGGGTCCAGCCCCTCGCGACCGGTGGGCCCCTCAGCAGGACTGGCACTGGGCCCGGCGCTATGGGCTGCCTTACGTGGTTCGTGTGGACCTGAGCCGTGTGGCCCCAGCCCCTCCTGCTGCTGCCATCCCAGCCCCTGCCACCGGGACCCCAGGCCCCTTCCCCATCCCCAAGCAGGCCCTTGCCTTCGCCCCCTTCTCCCCACCCAAACGCCTGCGGCTGGTGGTCAGTCACGGCTCCATTGACCTGGATGTCAACAGTGATGGGCCATGATGGGCTAGACAGGGAGGCCCAGGCCGGGAGGGGAGGGCATCCCTCCTGGTCCCTTCCACTCCGAGTTCTCGAGAACTCATCTCCAAAAGGAGCTCTTGGACCTCTGGAAGGGAGCTGACTCTCAATCCTAGCACAGCTCTGACCCAGGGGAGGGTTGGTTTGGACACCCCCAAGGATCTGACCCCTGACCCTTTGTGACTGCTGACCCCTGAGCCACCCCCACCCCAGCAGGGAGCCCTGGCCGTTGTGCTCCCACCCCAGCTCCAGCCCCAGGGCTGAAGGAGCTGTTCCCTTCCTTCCCCACCCACCTTCTTCTGCCCAGGGAGCAAAGCCATAAGGGGCGGGGGCCACCCTATGGCTTCTCCACAGAAGCCCAGGCCTCGGGAGGAAGGAGGTGGAACTGACTCGAGGGTGGCGCTTCTAGACGCTGCCCTACAGAGGGGCGTTGGTGTGTCCTCAGCTCTGTGACTGTCTGAGGTGGGGGCGAGTTGAGGGCTGGCCGGGGCACGCCCTCACCACCCTCACCACCCTCGTGGGTCTCAGGGAGGCCGGGTGCGACCTCATCTTTCTCATGGTGCTATCCCTGGTGCTACTGGGGTGTGGGGGCTCCCTCCCCTCCCCCACACCGGAATGGGATATGTTGGGGGGTTGGAAGCACTTGAACTTTTTATTTTATTTTATTAAAACCTTGTTATAAGCATCACCCCTGGAAGCCTTTCATTTTGATTTATGTTTTGAGGAGTTGTCCATTGTGAGGGTGAGACTCTCCACCTCACTGGGGAGACCAGATTCGGGGGAGGCAGCCCAGGCTTTGGGCCCTGAAAGCTTTGGGATGGTGAGAGGGCAGTGGACTCTGAGGATGACAGAGACAAGAATCATACTACGGCACAGGTTATGCTCATGAAGAACGCTTTCATACCTGTCTGCTCACGTGGGAGGGGAGTCTTCCCATTTTTCTGATGAGATAACCGAGGTCCAGCAATTAGAGTGACTTGTCCCGGGTCTCATGAGGTTGGACCGCCCTTGTCTGAAGTCAGACGTTCCTTCCAGACCTCATGCGTGTCATCGTGGTGGGCCTGGCTCTGTGAGACCAGGAAGTGAATCTTCTCACAGTTTCTTCAGATCCAATTCAGTGCCTTGACTCTGCCATCATCTCTTGATTCTCACCTCAACCCCTGTGTTACTCAGGGAATACTAACTGCTAACAATTAGTGCTTCCTAGTACCAGACACCCTGCAAAGCATCTTGTGGATATTTATTTCTTGTTCATTGAGGCCTCACATCCATTTCACAGGGACGAGGCACAAATGTCTGAGAGTCAGGTGTGTGCTGCAGGCTCCAGTTTGTCTCCTCTGTGTTGGCCAGCCTTGGAAGAGTTTACTCAGAGGTTGATGAGGCTCGGCCACATGCAGGAGGGACCTGGGCCCTGAGGAGAGGGGGTGAACAGGCATGGAGAGGCTGCAGGAAGACCTGGGTGGGCCGAGGGGATGGCCCAGGAAGGGGCACTTCCACAGTGGTCCCAGGGCCTGGGAATGGGGACAGTTCAAAGCAGGTAACATTTTTTAACTTTAAAGTTAATTTCGTTTACACATAGCCTGTTGAGAAATGAGAAAATGTGCAAAGCCTACTTAACCCTGTTAGTTTTCTCCCTCAGGTTAAAAATAAGGAGGGAGAGGGCCTCCCAGTCAGCAAGTCAGCAAGCGGCGACGAGGAGAGTGGGGAGAGCTGGCTGACAGCAGCTGCTAAAGTACTTGTTCCTCTGAGCAAGCAAGAACCCACGGCTTCTAGACAAAGATGGTCACAGCTCAGCAAGGATCCTTAGCCCGGATGGACGCCAGAGGTCCCAAGAACCTCCTGGAACCCTGTTTCAAATGTAGCCACTGCATATTCCCTGTGCACATTCTGAGGGCGGAGGGTCTAGAGCCTTCAGCCAGCTCTCAAAAGGGTCTGGAACCCAGAACACGAAGATTAGGAACCAGTGACCGGGGTCTCTCCCTCAGCACTGCCGCCATCTTGAGGTGCTGATCCTGTGTTGTAGGACGAGGAGCCAGCTCTCTGGCCTCCAGCCACGAGAGGCCAGTAGCACCCCCTCAGTGGTGACAAAAGTGTCGGTGTTCATTGCCAGATGTACCCCTGGGGGCCAGAGCCAGCACCCGGTGAGAACCCCTGGGCTAGAGTGACAGGAAGGCGGGCTGGGAAGACCTCCAGGACAGCACCTACAGCCAATGCTCCTCGTACGGCCTGTGCACCCTGGCCCCAACCTTTACGGCAGCGCCACCAGGATCACGCCGCCTCCACAGACGGTCAGGGAGGGCAGGTATGTCTGCCCCGAGGTCCCACAGCTGGTGCGTGGACGGAGCCCACCTTGCTGCTGGGTTTATTCTCAAACCACAGGGTAGGTGGGGCCCCAACTGCAATAGGAAGGTGAGAGGGGTTTGTGTTGGGTCCAGTGAGCTGGCAGGCTCTGCGATGTCCCAGTGGAGCTGGGGCCTGGCAAGCCTATGGGTGGATTGTGTTCAAGAGTCAGAGGGTGAAGGCTCAGGCTGAGATCCCCATCATACACATGGGGGCCAGAGCAAGGAAACAGGGAAGCTGGCCAGGAGGTGAGGGAAGGAGGGAGCTGAAAGAAGATAATTATGGCCAGAGTCTCAGGAAGCACCCCCGCACTTTGCAGTGCCTTCCCCAAAGCTTTCTAAGTTCCCCTCCTTTGGTGGCAGGAACAGCAGGGGAGCCAGGCAGGATGCCCCAATCCTGGACCCCATTTCTTCCCTTGTGGCCGCTCTCTGATCTTTTTGCCCTGTGCACGGAGTCGACCAGATGCCTCCAGGAGCTCCAGGGCCTGTGAATGTGGTTGGTCTTTCTGTGGTTGCTGTCCAGCGTGATATCAGGCACTGGAATCAGGCCAGCGTGTTTCCAGTCATTTATATAGACTGAGACCCCACACACCCTGAGAACAGCTGGGCTACATGCACGTTGTCCTAGCTTGTGACTAAGCATCATCCTCCCCACAGCCCTGTGAAGTGTAGGTATTGTTATCGCTGTATTTTGGACGTGAAGACCACAGTGCAGAGGGCTTCGGATGTTTGTCCAGGGCCACATGGCTGGTAAGCTTCAGGGCCAGGACTTGAAACCATTCTCAGAGTTCATTTGGACTCTGAGATCTTCGGGACGGGGGAGAGGCAGACATCAGAGAGGAGGCTGGGACTGTGCCCACTGGAGACCAAGAGCTTGGTTCAGCAGTGGCTTATGTGGGATGGTATGTGGGCGGAAGGGAGAGCCAGAGCAGTGCCTCCAGGGTTCGTGGTGCGAAGGGCGGAGCGGTGGCCAAGTGGTTTTGTGAGTCTGGGAAGCACCTGGGAACACCTGAGCCTGTCAGTAGACTGGCAGGAATTAGCTGAAGTGGGAAGGGAAAAGAGTGAGTTTACTGATGATGGGGCGGGGTGGGGAAGCGGGGGAGGGGGAGGAGAGCATGGATGCAGGTTGAGGGGAGGCATGGGGAAGAGGCTGAGAGGCCTCAGTTTCCTCTGACCTGGAAGGCTGCTTCGGGACAGTGAGGCTGGCACTGAGGTTTCAGGATGTGGGTGGGCAAAGCTAGCCCAGGAACAGTGGAGGAGGTGTCCAGAGCCAGAGTTTGGGGCCTGAGAGTGTTGGTCAGGCCCAACTGACTAGAGGTGAGGTGGGTCTGGCCCTGCCCTGGACTCAGGCATCCATAGGGCAGTGATGGCAAAAGGGAGGCCATGAGTGTAAGAATGTCCCAGAAGTGGTCAAGGGGTGGAGGCAGCGAGCCTGGCCCCAGAGAGAAAGAAGGGGGAAGGCTCAGAGGGGCTGCTGGCCCACAGGGTGGGAACCCACTGCAGGCACTCTGGAGAGGTCAGGAGGCTGGCTGTGGCTGCACAGGTGTCAGGCCCTGTGCTCAGATGCTACCTGGGTGACCTCACCAAGTGCTCAGACAGCCACCATCCCCCTGCTGTGACTCAGAGCTGCCTTGCTGCGTGTCATCTCCGCTTTCCTCCTTTCCTGCAGCAGCACCACCTCTGTGCAGGCCAGAGGTCTGCAGGTTGAGGGAGGTTGCCCAAACGACGGGCCCCCTCCTGTGGCTTCCAGCCCCGCCTGTCTGGCTGAGTCCACACCCTGTGCCCTCATTTGCCCCTCTGCTTCTCAGGTTGTGGTCTGAGAGAGGGAGCCGGGGCCAAGGTCAAGGGTGGAGCCATCCCAGGAGATGTCACATCTGGGATGTGCCCTGGGTGGGCTGGTGAGGGCAGCTTGGAGGGAGAAAGGGGAGTGAATGGATCCAGTTCTCCCCTCAGCTCACCCAGCCCCTCCCCTCATCCCACCTCTCCTGATACTGGGACTCTGGACCATCTCTGTTGACTGCCAGGGAGACTGAGGTGACGCAGGTCAGCAGGCTTGTCCAGGGCCGCCCATAAGTCATCAAATGATTAGTAATAGCCACCTTTGAACCCTGGGATTGAATGGGGCCTTATGAGATCACTTCAGGCAGAGTCTGGGGGTCCAGGCTGCCCCAGGAGGCTGACAGCTTCAGACAGAAACTGTCAAATCCAATCCTCCCCATGCCCAGGACACACACCCATCTAGGGAAGGACCAAGGTAGAACCCCAGGGCTCCAGGCTCTGCCAAGGGTCACTGCTCAGCCTGGCGTGGGGCCGGGGTAGGGGGTGGTGTGGAGGTGGCTGGAAAGGTGACATTTTGAGGGATGTCTGGAATCAGAATGAAAGTATTGTCGTCCCCAAGCTTAACTGAACACAGACCCATTGTCCCAGTGGGTCAGGGGCAAAAAACAACAGACTGGAGCCCTGGTGTCCTAAGCTCACAGTCAGGAAGGGGCTGGTGGGAGAAACTGAAGTGACGTTTGTCTGATCAGAGGAGGAGGCTGCTCCTGGCTGTGGACAGGGTGCTCAGCAGACCTAGGGGATAAGTGCAGAGCACTCTGCTGGAAGGGGCTCACGTGATGGAGATGGGGATGTACTGGGAGGGAAATGGAGTTAGAAGGGGATGCGGGAGTGAGGGAATGGTGGAGAGCCAGAAAGGATCAGGAGCAGGAGAGGGTGGGCTAGGGGCAGCGCTGGGTGGTACATAAAAGACTTCTTGGGACTCGAGATGGGATGGACTGGGGGAGGAGGGCCACAGGAATCCCAGGAGCGGGCTGGGGTTGTGGTCCAGGAGGAAAAGAGGGTCCTGCGTGAGGAGGTGGAGGGAGGACTTAGGTGACAGGTAGGTGTGGGAGTTGAGAGGCAGGGACAGCAGGGAACTATCCTGGTGGGCAAGTGTTGGGACTCAGAGAGAAAAAGGGGACTGGGGGAGTTGGGGAGGGGTGGGAGGGGCTCGGCTTGCTCCTACCCTAAAGATCTGACTGTCCTCCCTCCATCCCTGCCCTGATGCAGCACAGTCCTCCCTCACCCCGCCCACGATCAGAAGCAGTAGTGTTGGCTGCAGGGCTGACACAGGGAGGACGTCCCCATGTCTCACTGACCAGACGTTAAGAAAGATCAGCGATAACAGCTTTATTTGCGGCTTGGAGATGGGGCCGGCGGCGAGGGCGGGTGTTGGGGTGGTAGGGTCCATTCTCTGAGAGACGAGAGGATGCGGAGGGTGTCACTGGGGCTGATCCCTCGGAGGAGCCGCGCTCAGACAGTCAGATTTTGCCAGCGAAAGTCCCGTTCTTGATCTGCTCTGTCCAGCGCTGCACCTGGGAGAGTGGTGGACGAGAGGGAAGGAGGTGGGGAGCGGGCGCTGGCTCAGCTCACCCGGGCCATCCACCCTCGTCCGGCTCGTCGGTGCGGCGCCCCCCTGTCCACTCACCCAGCTCATGGGGCACAGCGAGTGGTACACGCGGAAGTAATACTCGCAGGGCTGTGTGCTCTTCCCGCGGCGGTTCATGTTCTTGACGCAGCGGTGGTAGTCTGCCGGGTGGGGCGGGGCGGGCAGGTGGCCGGGGACGGAGCAAGCAGGTGGCACCGCACGCCCTGCCCCTCCCGGCCCGGCCCCATCTACCTCGCCCCAGCCCCTCCTAGCCACGTCCCTCCAGAAAGACCCGGAGACAGCCTCCTCCCGGTAAAGCCCCGCCTATCCCCCCTCTCACCCAGCCCTTCCAGGACTCGTTCATTTGCCTTCAGAATAGGCCCTGCCCCTTCCAAGACCCGGTCCCACCCTAACCTGCAGGACCCCTCTCCTCCCTCTACTAGCCAGGCCCTGACTATCCCCCCCTCACCCCGCCCCTCCACGACTGGGACCCGCCCCTTCCAGACCAGGCCGGCTAACTCCGCTCCCCCCTCACCCTGCCCTTCCACGGATCGATCCCGCCCCTTTTAGACAAGGTCCCGCCCCTAAGGGGGTAGGCCACGCCCCTTTCGGCCGAGGCTCACTCCACTCCCCACCCCAAAGGTCTCCGTCCTCGCGTCGGGGTCCTGGACCCTCTCCCCGTCCTCAGGTGGGGCGCGCCCCTTCCTAACTCCCATCGTCTCTCACCCCTCCCCCTAACTTGGCCCGCAAGGTCTTACCCAGGAAGTTCTGGTAGCAGTTGCGGGTCTGGTTCTGGTTGGGGAAGCGTGGGTCGAAGGGTGGCGTCGGCCATCTCCCCTTGGAGGGCACCTGGCAATCAACATCCAACATCCGCAAGGCTGGCAGCTCCTGCTTGGAGGGAGAGGGCTCTGTGGGTTCTCTGGGGCGCCCCTCGCTCTGACCGGCATCCAGATTCTGACCATCACCCCGAAATCCAGTCCCGGTTTTCACCCATCTTGCCCTCACCAGGCTGATGTCAGCGGGTCACTGGGTCAGCTGAGTTTGTGGCTCCGTCCGGGGTGCCCCTCGTTTCTGAGTCTCAAGGGTCCCAGCCCAGGAAAAACATGACCCCTCTGCCGGATTGGCTGGGACCCCCGGGACCCCAGCCAATGGGAGCCGCTGCGCTGCAGGGAACGTCCTGGGACAGGGGCCGGGTCGGTGTGGACCACCCAGGTCCCGCCTCCAGCCCAACGCCCTTCTTGGGGCCGGTGCGCGCGCGCACACACACACACACACACACACACACACACACACACACACACACACACACACACACACATCCAGGCGCCGCTTTTGCCGAGTCTCAGACTCAGGCTTTTAATCTCTGCGAAAGTGGGCCACCCCGCGGGCTCTCCCCCGCCCCGCCCCCCGCCCCCCATATATAAAGGTACAGGTAGTTCTGGTCGCTACCGGAGAGGGAACATGCCCTGCCCGGCCTGTTCAGCACCCTGCTTCTTACAGTAGAGGTGCACAGCACCTGGGGGCCTGTGAGGAAGAGGAAAGAGCCAGGGTGGGGTCTGAGCTCCTGGACTCCAGCGCCAGGTCTAAGGTGGTCCGCGGAGTGCAGGGACTACCTGGCCAGCTGGGCTTCTCTGGACACTTGGCAACTGAGGTTGAGTGGCCCCGCATCCGGCTACTGAGGCCACTGGGAACTGTGCTTGCTGGAGAAAGAAAGCCGGAGAAGGCTTTAGGGGATCAGCAGGGAGACAGTAATGAGTGCTCAATAAATATATGCTGTCGAGGGGGTCCTGCTCCTGGACCCGGCTGGAATCTGGGTCCCCACCATTGTCCCTCCTAGGCTTCTCTCCTTCCTGCCTCCTTAGCATCAACTCTGGACCTTTCACCCCCACATCCAAATGCACTAATCTCTCTTTCCTGTCAAGAAGCCCTCTCTTGTGCCCCATCCTATACCAGCTTCTTATCCATGTCTCTCCTCCTCTTTCAACAAACTGCTTGGAAACAGCTAGTCTAGTCCTCCTCTCCGATTCCCCTCTTTACATACATATGTACATATATATGTAGTGAGAAAATACACCACACAAAATTTACCGTTGTAACTAACCATCTTGAAGTGTACAATTCAGTGGCATTAATTACGTTCATAGTGTTGTGCAACCACCACCACCGCTAAGTTCCCAGAACATTTTCATCACCCCAAAAGGAAACCCCCTACCCATGAAGCAATCACTTCCCATCCCTCCATCCCTTCCAGCTCCCAGCAACCACCAGTCTGCTTCCTGTCTCTTTGGATTTGCCTCTCCTGGACATTTCATTCAAACAAAATCGTACACTATGTGGCCTTTTGTGTCTCACTCCTTTCAACTCAGCCTCATGTTTCCAAGAGTCATGGCACGGTGATCCCCGACTTCCTGTGCTCCCTTAAGCCTGCCCCATTCAGGTCTTTGTCCCCACCCCCTCACTTCCTTACTGACAAATCCAGAGGCCCTGTCTCACCCTGTCTTCCTTCACCTAACCGCAACATTGACGCGGCTGCTCCCATGATGTTCCTCAGTACTTTCTTCACTTGATGTTCAGGATGCCCCAGTCTCGTTCTTCCACGCTCCCTCTGACTGGTTCCTCGTTCCTTGAACACCTTGGTCTCCGTCTCCGCCTACGCTCACTGGCTGGTGACCTCCAGCCTCATAGCTTGCAGCAGCTGTGCATGTGCCAATGACTCCCTACATCATTCCAGACTCATGTGTTCAGCGGCCTACCCCACATCCTTACCAGACATCTCAGAATCAAGATGTCCAAAACAGAATTCTTAATCTTCTCCCTGATACCTACTGCATGCACAGCCTCCTAGACTGCTGCGCCTTCCCAGTGTCTCAGATCCCAGACCTCGAGATCACCCTCGATGTGACGTCAGCATACCCAGCCCAGGGGCTGATCTTTTGGCTCAACTATCAGAGTATCTCCAGAACCCCACTGCTTCTCAACACCTCCATCCCCGCCCCTCTTGTCCAAGCCACCATCATCTTGTGCCTGGGTCATTGCAGCTGCCTTCCCACCATTCTCCCAGTGTCCAACCTTCCCCAGCTACCTTCTCTAACTTCAGCCAGAGAGAGCCCTTTCCAACATAGATCAGTTCCAGCCGTTCTGCTCAAAACCCTCTGGCTCGCTCAGCGTCAAACCTAAAGTACTTAAGATGGCCTGAAGGTCCCATGTGATGCTGCCACGCCCATGACTCCTCTGACTGCAATTCCCACTCCGGGAACTCCTGGGGTCCCTCTTGATCCAACACATCATGCACACTCCTTCCTCAGGGCCTTTGCATTGGCTGTTTCTTCTGAAGGGAACAAATTTCCCCAGATGTCCACTTGGCTTGCTCCCTCCCCTCCTTCAGACCATTATACAAATGACACCAGCTCACTGAGGCCTCCTGGACCACCCAGTCCAATACTGGAACCTGCTTACCCCACTCCCAATCCCCCCTACTCTGCTGTTTACCCAGAGCCCTATCACCTTCTAATGTACAATATAATTAATATGGATTTTATTGTCAGAGTTCCCAACTTCAGCGCCGCTGATATTTTGTGTGGAATCACACTTTACTGTGGAGCACCATCCCGTACATTGTTGGATATTGAACTGCGTCCCTGGGCTCTACCCAAAAGATGACAGGAGCACTCCCTCCCCAAATTGCTCAGTGCCACATCAGGGTGTAGAATGATGCCTGACACTCACTATACATTGAGCACACGAAGGAAAGTGAGAAAAAAAAAAAAAAAAAAAAAAAAAGAGGGAATGACCCTCTTTGCCCTCATGGATAATGGAGCTGTTAGTACACTTTAGCTGTCACCCCAAATACCTGGGTGAAGGAGCGAAGACGCCCAGTTCCTTCTTTATCTTCTCTACCTTGG
Source organism: Camelus ferus (assembly GCF_009834535.1). Classification (NCBI taxonomy): domain Eukaryota; kingdom Metazoa; phylum Chordata; class Mammalia; order Artiodactyla; family Camelidae; genus Camelus; species Camelus ferus. The sequence continues at coordinate 9,370,380 of NC_045704.1, read as the reverse complement.
AGGCCGTGTCCTTCATACTCTCAATTTCCAAGAGAGTCGGCAAGAGAATCTCCAAGGATGACCCCGCAGTGGCCACAGGACTCTGGTCTGGCGCCCTCGCCAGCTCCTCAGATACCCTCTCAGGCTGCTGGGAGACCCTAGCCGCCGTCTTTGAGATGGGGGTCATGGAGACGGGTGACTCGGGTATCTCCTCCCACCTCATTGCGGGCAGAGGGATGGGAGTCTTGGAGGCAGTATTCATCTTTGGGCTGCTGGTGGCACGCTTGGGGCGGGGGGGCACTTTCAAAGGCCCCCTCGGGTCCCAGGGCACCTCCTTCACCTCGGCCCCTGGACACATGTCCCCCTCCACCTCTGCTTGCAGACCTGTGTTCCCCTTCACCCAGGCCCCCAACAGTGGCTGTTCCCTGCCCACCGCTGGTGTCTCTTCCAGCAAGGACACCTTGGTGGGGCTGAGGGGCAGCGTGCCCATTGTTGGCATGGCAGACACCTGGAGAGTGGAGAGCCAGGAGGGTAGACTGACCAGAGCTGGGTTCAAGGGGTGCTCCTTGGAGCCGGCAATGATCATCAGCTTGGCAAGGGCGAGCCCTTCCACAGAGAAGGGCCTGGCCTGCCCCTGCGGGGCTTCCTCGATGGCCAGCTCCTGGGTCTTGACCCACTTCTTCTGCTGCCCCACCTCCTTGGATCTGAAGCCGGGCATGTCCACAGAGATTGCCTCCTTCATCGTGTGGACCTTGTCTTCCAACTTGCCCTTGCCCTTCAAGCCATCCACAGTGATCTCCTGGGCTCTGCTGATCAGGACTTCCTCCGACTCCTTCTCGGTGGTAGTGAAGGGCAGTCCCAGGGATGTCTTCTGAGTCCTCATCTCCACCACGTCCATCTCCTGGGTGCCCATCAGCACCACCAGCTCTGGCTTCTCTTCAGGCTTGCTTTTCTCAAGCACATCCCCTCCATGACTTCCCACGGGCAACATGCCAGCGTTGGCAGGCCCCAGTGTCGTCCGGTGCTGGGCAGGTGAGGTCAGAGCCTTCTGGGATGGGGTTGGTAGGAACAGAGATTTCCTCTTTGGGGCAGGGGGGGACACAGCCTTCAGGGGAATAGCACGTGCATGTGGGACCTTCCGAGGTGGGGCCGGCACCGCTGGGGCCTTGTGGGGAATAGATCCATGAGGGGCCTTCCGAGGTGGGGCGGGCACGGCTGGGGCCTTGTGGGGGATGGCAGGTCCATGCGGGGCCTTCCGAGATGGGCCAGGTATGGCCAGGGCCTTCTGGGGAGCAGTGGGGTGAGTTGCAGCTTTCCTGGATGGAGCAGGCACAGCTGAGACTTTCTGGGTCTGGTCAAGGATGAATGGAGCCTTGTAAGAGGTGGCAGGGACAGCTGGGGCCTTCTGGGAGGGTGGTGGCCACAGCTTCTGTACAGAGTCTGGAGTCCTGGCTTCCTCATTGTACCTGGGGAAGGAGGGCTGGGGGGCAGGGAGGTGTAAGTCGGTCGGGTGGGTGGTCCTGCAGAGGGAGGAGGTGGACAAGGTGCTGGACTCAGGGTCCATCAGGTCTTCCATGTCCTGCTGCCACAGGTACATATCCAGGTGATCACAGGAGCCCAGCAAGTGCGTTTTAGGGCTGTCCACCGAGACACAGCGTGAAGGGGTCTCAATCAAACCTGCCAGGCATGTGGCCGCTTCAGAATTAGAGCAACCCTGTAGGTGGATGGAGGGGCAGGGAAGGATGGTCAGTGCCCAAAGAGATGCCCAGACCTAGGGCCCAGCCCCCTTCTCCCTCGGACCCAGAGGTCCAGACCCTCAACCCCTCCTCCCTCAGACCCGGCAGTCCAAGCACACCAGCCCCTCCTCCCTCAGATCCAAGTTGGCCCCAGCCCCAGTATATAGCTGCCTTGGAAGGGGACTCCATGTGGTTGGCTGTGTTGGAAATGATGCTGAAGATAGTCCGAATGGTGATGCTGGGCTTCTCTGGGTGGGGAGAAAGCAGTCTGAGCCCTGGGCAGAAGGGCTGGAACTTCAGGGGTCCAGGCACGGAGGCAGAGGTAGGGATGTGCTCACCGGACACTTGGACTTGGGCCTGTGGTCTGTCAAGGCAGAGGTCCATTTGGGGCCTGTAGGGGTGATTTGGTGTGACTTTGGCAGCATCTGAGCCGGGTCGGGAGAGGCCCCCACCCCTCTCCCCATGCCCGCACAGTGACAAGATTCAAGCCTACTTCTTTCTGTGGATTTCTTTCTTGTGGCAGAATGGTCCAACTGCGACCAGACAAGAGGCATGGAGTCACCCACTGCCTGAGACTTGAATTTGCGCTTGAGGGTCTGGCAGAGAGGGGCGGGTGGGAGGGAGGGCAGTCAGGAGGCGCAGCGCCTAGGCCCCCCACCCCACCAGGCCGGCCGGGGCCTGCTCACCTTGGCCTTCTTCTGTCTCTGAGTTGTCAGCGTCTTGTAAGGAAAGGTGGGCTGGACAATCGTGACTGGAAAGAGACGGGGAGACCTCACATCAAGGACCTCGACAGGGATGACACGGAGAGAGGCCCAGAGGAGGCTCCTGGGCGCTCAGCCAGGGAGAGGGGGCAAGAGCTGGACTGCAGAAGCTCTGTCCATGCCTGGTGGGGGCGGGGCTAAGACTCAGGGGAGGGCCTGATGGACACCCAAACCTGCTCACCTGATCGTCTGTGGTGGGACTGTTTCTGTGGACAGAGAAGGGGGCAGTCAGGAGGAGCGAGCTCTTCTGATTCCCACATCTCCGTTACCTACCCAGCCCGGGACTCCAGACCCCCAGCCTCTCCTCCCTCAGACCCAAGGGTCCTGCCCCCCCAGCCCCATTCCTGGCGATCCTGGACTTTGGGCTTTTGGTCCTGGCTCCCTCTGGAATCTAGAGCTATGAACTGCCCCCAGGGGTCTGTGGGGTCAGGGCCCCACCTGGAGGCGCCAGGTGGAGGCAGGAGGTGCCATGTTGGCCAGGTCCATGGGGGGCACATGCAGGGTCCTGGGGGCCCAGGAGGTGGCGGGCTGCTGGAGCAGGTTGATGAGGCGGATCCAGCGGTCGAACAGAAAGCCAACCTCATTGTCAGGGGCATCCAGCTCAAGGTAGTAGTAGCGGCCTGTGACTAGGCGCAGCTTCAGGCGCCAGGCAGTCAGGTCGTGGACGTAGAGGTGGACCAGGTCCAGCGGGATCATCCTGGCAGAGGCAGGAGATGGAGGCGGTAGAGCAGGAGATGGGGGCAAGGTGGCAGGGGATGGGGAGATGGAGGCACCTGGTGAGGACGAGGTTGGAGCATTCCCTGCCCTCTGGCGGCTGGGCCATCAGCAGGATGTCTGGCAACACCAGGCCTGGCAGGGAGGCAGCCACGCCCATGGTCACTCGGTTAGTTCTGTGGTGCACGAACACGGGGGCCCCTCGGTTGGTCACCTGGGGGTCCAGGGAGAGGGGCTGGGACCACTCCTTTATGCTCCTCTGGTACCCCCACACTGAACCCCCCACCACAGAGCCCCCCAGCTGCCTCGTGCCCGCCTAGGTCCACATTCCCCAGCCCAGGGGGTCTTGCTGCCCTCCTGCCCCTCTCTGCCCCCAGGGTGCAGGGAGCCGGGGACCTGGACAAAGTTACTCTCAAACATGGGCAGCGGGCGAAGGGGCAAGTATTCGCCCTTCTGAAGGGTCTTCTGCAGCTCGCCCAGAGTGGGGACCCACTTCAGGGGGCCCTGGAGTGGCTCCAAACGCCTGATGTTCCGGAGCCGGTTCATGGCGGCTGCAAAAAGGATGGGTCACCCGGGGCACAGAGTAAGGGACTTGACATACCGGTCCATGACCCCCCCAGCCCCCCGGCTCCCAGGCCCCAGCCCTGTGGGCTTCATGGGTACCGGGAACTCAGCGGTTCCAGAGGATGGAGCTTCCCCAGGGCTTGGACATGGCCCTGCAGGGGTGGTCAACCCTGGACTGGGGGAGGAGCCTTCGGTGTTGGGGCTTTGTGACCTCATTGGTCACAGATTCTTCCTGGGAACTCTCCTGGGGCCAAGGGCTCCCTTCTCCCGCAGGAATGTATCCTGGAGTCTTGGGGCTGGGGTGGATGAATCAGAAGCCCCTGCTCCAGACCCAAATTAATGGCAACCCAGGGCCCTGGGAGGGTCCATCAGGGATATTGTAAATGGATAATTAAACAAAAGGATTTTGCGTCTTAAGAGAGGAGAACTGAATTACAGTCTCAACTTGCCACTGACCCTTCTCTAGACCCTGGCTAAGGCCCATACCCCCACAGGGCCTCAGTTTTCCTGTATCTAACTTGTCTGTGTCTGCGGCAATGGTGGCTCTACATTGGTTATAAAGAAAGGAACATGAGTTTGGAATGAAGCAGACCTTTGGCAGAATCAAATTCTGTCTCTCCCTAGCTCTGTGTGACTGTAAACAACACACATTTCGCCAGGAGCCTCAGTTTCCCTCATCTGTAAAATATGGGGTATTGGAGGATACAGGGGGTCCTGTAAGTACTTAGAGCATGGCCCAGAGCAGGCGTTCAATGAATGGTCACTCTTGTCCCCTTCTGAGGGCTTTTGGGGTGGAGGAGGGGGGCTGATATTCTGTCATTCTAAATATAGTGTTTATTATTTTTTAAAATGTGTCATGCAAAATACATGGTCATTGTAAAAATTCTGGAAAATACAGACAAGCACAAATAATGAAAGTCACCCACCATCCCACCCCCACCTTCTACCCTGAAGTGGCCGCTGTCAACGTTTTGGTGTATTTCCTTCTAGGATTTTTAAATGGCCTATAAAAGGGGGATCACACAGTGGTTAGCAGCTGGCTCCCTCTGTTCTAAAGCGGCTTCTGTAGCATCCCTCTTCGTGGCTGGTGTATTCTATCACACGGATGCCCTGTCATGTATATAACCATCCCGCACTGTTGGACATGTAGGTTGTTTCCAGTTCGCTGCTGTGAACACTGCCAAAATGAACAAATTTGAGCTTGCAGTTTTGCCCTGTACTAGTACTGTTGGTCACGGGGAACCTTCTGGAACCTCCATTAAATATTTATTGAGTGCCTAAGAGGTGCTGGCCACCAGGTGAGGCTCAGTCCCTGCCCCTCAGAGCTCACCCTCTCTGGGGGACTGACAGTACCCCCTCTGCTGCCCTGCCCACTCAGGGCCCCCCAGGGACCCCAGCATCCAGCCCCTGGCCCCCAGAGAAATCATCTCTAAGTGGATGTGTATGACAAATTTAATTCCCTCTTCTTCATCTCATAAAGGTTTCTCACATTTTTGTACAAAAACCCAGGCCTCCTTTCCCCCTCCCTCCCCACCCCAACACAAAAAGTAATTGCTTAATAAATAATACATGCTCCTGCCCAGGCCCAGAGGGGTGGGTCTCATGGAGACACTGTGGCCAGACTCCTTAGAGATCCAAGAATCCAGGACCCCAGTTCCCTCCTCCTCAGAGACCCCCGAGTCCACCTGCCTCCCACCCACCCCCTTAAATAAATAAGTATAAATAAGGCACAGATCCACCCCACTCCCACCCAGGTCTCCTGGATGGATCACCTCTGACTACAGGGAGACAGTGGGGTGGGGGGTCCTCTGGCTGCAATGCCCCCAGTCCCAAAATAAATAAATAAATAAGATCTGGCTTTGAAGGATGCTGGTGGCTCTGGGTGGAGGGTCACAGCCGAGTCTTCAGCAGCAGCAAGCCCCGGACAGCCCAGTCGAGGGTCAGGTGCAGCCCCCCAAGGATGGCATGGGCTGCCCGGATGCCTCCCCAGGCTGAGGACGGTGGGGCCAAGGGGGGTGCCGGTGGGTCTGGGGGCGCCTGGGGCAGGGCCAGGCGGGACATCTGTTGGGAGAGGACGGAGGGTTAGCAACAGTCTGGGGTGCAGTGGGGGTTGGGGAATGGGGTGGTTGGGGCCTGTACTGAATCAGGTAGGGGGGTGTCCAGGTTGCATATTTCCACAGCATCTCTGGCCTGTGAGGTGGGGTGTCATCTGGGTAGGGAGTTCTTCAGGATGTTGAATTCAGCAAATTGAGGCTGGGGTGAAAAGGTGGTGGTCTTAAGGCTGGGATTCCAGGGCCATGTTCATGGGGCTTGGGGTGAGGTCTGTAGAGTCAGGGCTGGGATCCTGGAGCTAGGTGAGGGCTGAGGGTTGAAGTCTGCGGTCAGGCCCAGGATCTCAGGGCTGAGGTCTTAGATGTGGGGTCTCTAGGCTCAAGCTCAGGGACTTGTGGGTGAGAGCTGGTCTCTCAGGTCTGGAGTCTCAGAGCTGAGAGTTGGAATTTGAGTTCCAGGGTCTTTGGGGTCAAGTCCAGGAACTGCAGTCTGAAATCTTACAATCTCAGCGTCTTGGTTCTGGGACTTTGAAAGTCAGCATCTTGGAGTCTTAAGGACTTACAACCTAGATCTGAGGTCTTGGGGATTCAGGGCTCGGGGTCTGGGGTCTTCCAATTTGAGATCTCAGGGTCTAGGTCCTTGAGGTCTGGGGTTTGCAGTTAGGGTCTCTAGGCTGGCTTTGAGTTGGGGTCCATCATCTTAGGGTCTAGAGCCTTGAAGTGTCAGGATCTCAGGGTCAGGAGGTGAGGGGTCTTAAGGTCTGGAGGTTCAGAGTGTCCAAGTCTTAGGGTCTAGAATCCTCTTGTCTTTGGGCCAGTGTCTCCAAGTCTTGGGGTCAGGGTTTGGACTCTCAAATCTTAAGGTTTTAGGGTAGGAGTTTTGGAATCATGAGATCATGGGGTTTATGAGTCTCACGTGAAAATTTAGAGTTTCAGGGCAGGATTTTGGAGTTCAGTGCCTCAGGGACAGAGTGAGGATCTCAGAGCAGGTCTGGGATCTGGAGTCTTGGGGTCTTGGGTCTCAGGGCCAGGTCATCATACCAGGAGCTGCAGCCGGCGCAGCAGCCGGTCCAGCCGGGCCTGCAGAGCACCCAGTTCGGGCTCCAGGGTCCGCAGGGAAGGGCCTCCTGCCCTGCGCAGCCACTGCACGTGCCTCAAGTAGGAGAACAGGTCTGCCCGCAGCCGTGTCAGCACTCCTGGGAGCTGGGGGACATGCGGGGGCGTCAAGGAGCACTTGGCAATGCCCACTCCGGTCCCCAATTTCCTGCACCCCCTTCACTGCCCAGCTCCCACTTTTGCCCCATCCCTCTCCCCTGCACTTACCTGCAGGGCTCCCAGCGCCCCTGCACTCATGGCCAAGGTGGGGAGGGAATCCAGGTTGTGGTCTCCGTCAGCTGGAAATTTGTCTCTCTGGGGGGAAAGAAGCCATGAGAGGGACCTGGCTCAGCTCCAGGAGTCCCTCCATCCTCCACGACAGGCCACACACACACACACACGCGCGCGCGCGCGCTCACACCCCGGCTCTGCCACCAGCAGGGTAGCCTAGAAGCCCTCCTGACTCTGGGTCTTGGCCCCAGCGCATCCCCTCCAGTCTCTCCTACCAGCTGTGAGGCCAGCTGCCGGGTGTCCGCCAGGAGAGAGCGCGTCAGGAGGACGGCGCTGTCCAGCTCAGCCCGAGGGTCTGGGGAGGCCCGCGGGGGGCCAGGAGGTGGCCCTGGGGCAGTAGCTCTATCTGGCCACAGGCTCAGTGCGACCAGGACCAGGCAGCAAACACCTGGGGGCAGGAGAAGAAAGAAGGCTCAAGCCGGACTCGTGGGTCTGAGGGAGGAGGGGCTGGGGTGGGGGTCCTGAGTCCCAGGGAGGAGCGCCCAGGGCACTTCGCAGGGCCTGGGCGGGTTTCCCTCTCCCTCTCCGGCTCTGGCTGCCCCGCCCGTCGGAGCAGACGCGGCCCTGGGCGGGTAGACGGGCCGGGCGTCTCCCGTCCGCCCCCGGACGCCGGAATCTGGGCCCCGGGGCGGGGCAAGAGGGGGGAGACACAGGCCAGAACCTGCCCCCTCCCCGGGCTCAGGAGCCCGAGCCGGACTGAGAGCACGGGAAGGAGACCGGGACAGAGGCCCGGAGGCCCTGACCCCTCCCCGGGACACCCCCCCATAGGCCCGCCAGAGTGGACCGCGGAAGGCCGGTCCGCAGTGCCGGGGATGCCCCGCAGCACACCTGGGCGGAGAGAGGGAGAGACGCGGGCACGCCGGGCACGCGGCGGGGAGAGAGGGACCCGGCGGCGCTCAGCGCGGGGGCTCCGGCCCGCTCCCTCCGCGGCCACCCATCCCCCAGCTGCCCCGCCCACCCCGCCCGCCAGCCAATCAGCGCCCCCCGGGCCGCCCCGCTCCCGCAGCACACCCCCAGCCCGCCCCCTGAGCCCTCCCAGGCCGCTGTCTGTCGGTCTGTCCGCATCTGTCTGGCTCTCTGGTTTCTGTCTGCACCCCTGTCGCTCCCTCTCTCTCCGCCCCTGGGGTCGATGTTCCGGGCTTGCTCTCACCTCCTTGGGCTCTCTGCCTCAGTTTCCTTCCTGGAACCTGTCTGTCGGAGTCCCTGGGTGTCTGCGTCCCTCGGTCCCCGCTGGCTCCCCGGGATTCCCAGGGCTTTTGGGATCACCCCCTGGCATTTGTATCCCTGTCTCTCCCTCTGAGTCTCCATTTCTTTCTTCCTGGCGCTGCGCTGAAGGTGTCTCGGCGTCTCTGATCCGTCCTTTCATATGTCCCTCTGCCAGTCCCTTCTCTAGGCCTCCTGCTTTCTCTGAATCTTCTTCCCTCTCCGTCCCTGCGTCCCCATCGCTCTCCTCTGTCTCTCTGTCCGATTCCGCTGTGTCTGTCTGCTCCCCACCCTTCCCGCCGACGGTCCCTCCCTCCTCCCTCCCTGTCCCCCCTCTCCAGGAACTTGAACCAACTTACTGTTCATGTCCCCACAGGGCAGGGGTTCCCCAGGGCAGGGGGCAGGGAGCTGGGGGCCTTTAACCCTTCCCTGTCCGCTGCCGTGGGAGCCCTGGGGGTCAGCTGGGCCTCGGCCTGGGGAGGGGAGGCATGTGCGTGTGAGCAGAGAGGGCCGCGGCAGTGAGGGAGTGTGTACGCCTGGGGGGTTATATAGGGGGCCGGGGCGGGCGGGCGGGGGGCAGGCGGCAGGGGAGGGCGGCCTGACACATCCTGACTCACCCTCCCTGCCTGCCTTTTCCATTCAGACGGAGCCGGCTGCCTCGCAGGGCTCACGCCGCCGCGCTCGGAGGAGGGCACGGAAGGAAAAGTTGGAAAAGTTGAAAAGGGAAAGGGGGGGGTGGTCGGAGAGGGGCTGGTGAGGTCATTGGCGTCCCCTCCCTCCACCTCCTCGGCCGGCCGCCGCCAGGGCAGACACACTCAGCTCAAGAACTGGGGCCTGGCTGCAGGCGGGGGTCCGACTGGACCAGGACAGACAGAGAGATGTGGCAGCAGGGAGAGATGGGGATGGGGCCACAATATGCAGGCCTGGGGAGATGGAGGTGTGAGAGGAAGAGATTCCCAGGGGCAGAGAGAGAGATGGAGAGACTGAGACCCAGACACACAGAGAGATGGGGACACGGGACAGAGATGGGGAGTCTGAGATGCAGAGATAGAGATACATGGAGAGATAGAGACAGCCAAGGAGATACACCACAGGAGCAGAGGAAACCAGGAGACAGAGGAGAGGTCCTGGGAGTCAGAGATAGCAAGCAAGATGAAGACAGCAGGAGAGATTTGCAGAGACCCAGAGAGACCCCCAAAAGAAAAGAGATGGAGACAGGGTGTGTCAGAAAGAAGAGAGGCAGGCAGCAGAAAAGGGAGACACGAGGCAGGGTGGCAGAGATGGAGAGGCCCCAGGAGGCAAAGATGCCCAGAGGGATGGAGATGCTGACACAAGGAGGAGTCAGCAGTGGGGACAGACTGAGGGGGAGCCTTTCTCCAAGAGACAGGCTGGGACATGGTGAAAGGGAGCCAGAGGCAGAGACAGGGACCAAGAGACAGAAGTTGTGGAGACCTAGTATAGGTAGGACCTCGGGCACATGGCTTCACCTCTCTGTGCCTCAGTTTCTCTATCTGTGAAATGGGGACACCCCGGGCACCTCCCCCTTCCCAAACACCTGGGTGAGGACAGAGTGAGTTCAGACCACACAGTCAGCTCTCAGTAACTGTGAACCATAGCTATTCTTGTGGTTGATGTTTATTAACACACCCAGGGAGACAGAGAAAAAGATGCAGGTTCTGGGAGAGATGGAGATGGTGCGAGCCAGACAGTGAGGATGAGGAGACCTGGACAGGCAGCTCAGAGGGGAGCTGGAGACCAGGGCAGGGCAGGGAGAACACCAGGCCGAGAGGTGGAGATGCAGAGAGGGTTTGGAGCAGGAGATGCAGATTTGGGAGGACAGCGATGCCAACACAGGCACACAAGGGAAGCACCAGATATATGGAGCGCAGCTGGCCCAGGGGATTCACAGCAGCCAGTGAGGGACCAAGACAGGGACCCAAGTCCGCAGGAGTCCCCCTCAACCCCAGGGAAAGGTGGCAGAGAAGGATGGAGCGGACTGAGAAGACAAAAGGTGAAAAGGACTTCCAAAAGTCTCCCCTCCTGGCCCCTGAGACTGTGCTAAGCGGGAAGGGGGCTCTGGGGATGAATGGCGGCTGGAGTCATCCCCCTCCCCTCCCCCACCACTGAGGGGACGACTGCTCAGGTCCCCAGGGAGGTGAGGTCACAGCCCCCCCATGGTGGGACATGACCTCATCGACTCAGGTAAGAGCTTGCTCTGCCTCTCTCAGTCTGTCATGGCCACCCCTTCCAGGGCCCCCCAGGGGCCCTCCCCAGCCCCAGCTCACGCTGGGACCCAGGCCTCTGACCACTGGTTCTCCGCCCCTCAGGGGGCCTGTTTCCGGCTGAGTCAGCGTGGGGGGCCCAAGGCTGCGTCAGTGAGGGGAGAACTGACGTAGCCCCCCCCCCCAGACCGGCGGGGCCAGCCAAGGTGACTCAGGCCACCAGCCTGGGGGATGGACTGGCCTGAGGGGATCGGGGACTGGGCCTGAGGCCAGCATGAGAGCAACAATAGGGATCTGGTGATGGCAGCCCCTTCCACCTACAGGGAACCAGGGGTGCCAACCCCAATCCCACTGCTCCAACCCAGGATTTCAAGACCCCAGATCCTCCTCCCTCAGACTCAGGAGTCCAGACCCCCAGCCCCTCCTCCCTCAGACTCAGGAGTCAAGTGTCTAGTCCCTAAACTCTAGTTTCTAGAAAGGTGGAGAAACCTTGTGCTCATTCTGCAACTTGGGGAGCACTCGGCTGGGGAGGGTCAGGCGTTTGGGCCTGGGTTAGTGTGCTCTGCCTAGTGCCAAGCCCCTCGTCCTGCCTCAGCCCTCCCCCAGTGTGGCTGCCAGAGGCCCAGGGAGATGCTGTGGGTACGGGGCAGGAGGGTGGGGGATTGCTCTGGATTCCTGGGTCTTCTCCAGGGGTGGGCACACTTGGGCTACTTCTGTGGAAAGGACAGCAAGAAGGAGAGACAGAGACATGGGTGCCGAGGTGGAGAGGCAGGGTAGGGGACTCACAATGACAGAAGATGATAGTGACAAACAGAGACACAAGAGCACAGAGACCAGAGGTAGAAGAAGACAGAGATGCAAAACAAGTTGGGACCCACAGAGACACAAAGAGACAAGTTCAGAGGCAAGGACTGGGGGAGACATGGAGCCTAGGGTCTGAGGAATGGCCACAGACGTGGGGGAGATGCCACTAGGATATGACGGGGGACCCCAGGGGGTCCTTGCTCATGTGCTGGCCCTTGGGTGAGGTGGAGCTGGCTGGTGTGAGGTCAGCAGGTCCGAGGCTGTGTGTGTCCGTCTGTCTGTCCCTGGGGGGTCCTGTCTGGCCACTGGGGGGTGACGGGGCAGGCGGGCCGCAGAGGCAGACCAAACCTGTCATTAGCGGTGAGGGCCGTGACGGGGGCCCCCCTAGTCCCAAGCCGCGGTCCAGGGCCTGGCGGCCCCGCCCCCCACCCCCTCCTTGATCCCTGAGGAATCCCGGGAATTGGGAAGTGGGTCCAGATGATGTTGACACAGGAAACGGTCAGCAGCTGCCCGGCCTCAGCCCCACAACCCCTCTGACCCCCACCCCCGGCCCCCTGCCGAGCCCCCTCTGACCTGTGTCATCTCTGACGAAGGCAGCCCAGGGCCCACTCAGCACCCACCAGGATGTTTACAGGAGATGGGCAGGACAGGAGTCAGCCTCACAGGGCTTCCTGAGAAATGGGGTCTGGACTCCTGGACAGCTGCCCTCAGACCAGGAGTCTGAGCCCTCTGCCCTCCTCCTCCCTCAGACCCAGGGGTCCAGGCCCTCAGCCCCCTCCTCCCTCAGACCCAGGGGTCCAGGCCCTCAGCCCCCTCCTCCCTCAGACCCAGGAGTCTGAGCCCCTAGGCCTCCCTGCCTCAGACCTGGAAGTCCTTACCACCAGAAACCCCCTTCTCTCGAATCCAGGTATCCAGACCCCTAGCTCCCCTTTCTCTCAGACTCAGGATCTGGACACAAAGACACACTGCCCCAGGGGAGCTGAGCCCCGTCCCCACTCTGAAAAGTTGAGTCAGGTTCAGGGAAGGACCAGGGTTCATGTCTCCAACCCAGTCCCCAAATTGACCGCCTACCCCACCACTGCGAGGGACCAAACCAGGAGCTTGAGGACCTCCACTTGGATCTGTTTCCCTGTTTGCAGGTGAGGAAAGTGAGACTGAACTAGGAGAAGGGGCTCTGGGCCCATGAGTCACTCTCCCCTGGCACTCAGATCGCTCAGATCTCGGCATGGCCCAGCCCTCCATTACATATTCCCCATGGGGAGGGCTGGATGCCTTTGGGACCAAGAGACCCCTGGGCATGTGCTCTGGCCTATGGCATGAGCCCCATTTTCTCATCGCCCTCCTAGGTCTTCTGGTTGCTAGGGGGCCTCCCTAACAATGGGGCTCAGTGAGGCCTTCTGAGCCCCAGGGCCCCTGCCCCTGGTTGCTAGGGAAGGCCCCCAGCAACCAGATCTCAGGAGCCTTTGGGCTACCTAGAGCTGCCTCGCAGGCATCAGGTTACTAAGCAGAGGTATTCCCTGGCAAAAAGGTCTCCGGGTGCCCACCCCTTGGGGTCCTCCAATTGCAAGGAGGAGACAGACGCCTTAGACTGCTACTTGCTTTCTGCCCAGGGTGCTAAGGCAGCTCTTCTAATGCCTGGGCCCCACCTCCACCACAAGGCCCCCTTCACCTGGTTGCTAATGAAGCAGCCCCCTAGCAACCAGGCATGACCAGGCCAGTGTGACCCCTCTTCCCTCTTCCCCAATGCTAACGGGGCTCCCCGGCAACAGAACTTAGAACATTGGGGGCCAGGTGGGCGGGGCCAAACCGGTTGCTGGGGTGATGGCCTTCAAGGTCTCTCCCCACAGAAGCCCCAGGAGTCTGGGGAGGCAACATGGTGGGCTCTGGGATCCCAGCTTTGGGCCTCTTCCTGCTCATGCAGGGCTCAGTAGGTGAGCCCTGATGGGAGGGTCAGAGTGGAGCAGGGAGCCTCCCCAGCCTCCATACAGCCTCCCAACACTGTCTTTTTCTTTCACAGATGGGAATGGAATCCAGGGGTTCTTCTATCCGTGGAGTGAGCAGTAGAGGAAATCCTGGGTCCCCAGGGACAGGGAGTCCAGACTAGACTCTTGGGTCTAAAGGGAGAAAGGGCTGGGGTCTGGACCCCTGGGTCTGAGGGAGGAGGGGCTGGAGGTCTGGACCCCTGGGTCTGAGGGAGGAGGGGCTGGGGGTCTGGACCCCTGGGTCTGAGGGAGGAGGGGCTGGAGGTCTGGACCCCTGGGTCTGAGGGAGGAGAGGCTGGGGGGCTGGACTCCTGGGTACTACACACTAGTCAGGCAGCCCCAGAGCCTGGTCTTGGGGTCAGGCTCTGTAAGGAAGGTGCCCCTCGTGATTGGTCCCCAGGCTGTGAGGGAGATGTGTGGGACCGGGAGAGCTGTGGGGGCCAGGCAGCAATTGAGAACCCCAATCTCTGTCTGCGTCTACGATGCTGCTACCGCGATGGGGTCTGCTACCACCAGCGGCCGGACGGTGCGTGCCTGGGAGCCAGGGCCGCTGGGCTGGGGCGTGGTGGCTGGGACCCCTGGGCCTCACCCCTCCCTGCTCTGTGCAGAAACCATGCGGAGGAAGCACATGTGGGCTCTGGGCTGGACGTGTGGAGGCCTCCTCTTCCTGATCTCCACCGTCTGCTTGTTCTGGTAAGTGGGGTCAGGGCTCACGGCTCCGGTGCCCCCGGGAGGCAGGTGGACAGCATGGCTGAGGGTGTCCCCTCCCCGCCAGGTGGGCCAAGCGACGGGACATGCTGCGGCTTCCAAGGTTCCTGAAGGACAGGTGCAACCTGTCCAGGACGGTCTCTCTGTTATCCAAGGACCGGGGGACTCTGAGTGAAAGGAAGACGGCATCCATCGGCAGCATTCCTGCTTCCCTGCCTGCGGAGGGGGCACTGGACGTCTCAGGGGGCGAAGGGGAGGGGACAGGAGAAGGCGAAGACACAGAAGGTGGGGAGGATGAAGATTAGGTGCACCCTCGGGGGACCTCTCAATACAGATAAAGCACACAGATGTGTGGTCTCTTTTCTGAGAAGCATGAAGCAGGGGGCAGCTGAGACCCGGAGGCAGGGAGTGTGTGTATGTGTGTTTTAGGGGGACCTGTGCTGATGGGGGTGCTCGGTTGATCATGGAGGCTGTGAGCTGAAGGGCATCTGGAATAACAGGTCCAGGGCTCAGTGGGGAGGAGCCAAGCTGAGGGGCACTTGGGGTGATAAGGGGGTCTCTGAGCTGATTGTGGGGGCCTGGGTTGAGTGTAGGTCCTGGGCTGTGGATATGGGGATCTGGGCTGGGGGATGGGGTGAGTGGCGGTGGCCTGGGATGATGGGCCAGCTTGGTTGAGGGGTGTCTGAACTGGGCTGGGGGTCATGTTCAGCTGTGTCCCACAGCTCTCCTTCTACCACTGCCTGACAGCCTCTGCTGCCTGCCCTTGGGACCCTATCGCCCTCTGCCATCATTGGCCTTACTTCCCACCAATGCCTGACAGTGGTGGCTCTCAGATTCCCCTGTGACTGGGCAGAAATTTTCTTGGAAGTTCATTACAGTTCAACACCCATCCTGCTCACACCCCTTACCATCCCTCTGTCGTTTCTCAGGTGACAGACCCTCCCTAACCTATCCTCCATAAGTACTGCCCCCAATAAATAAATAAAGTGAATTTTGCAAGTCTAATTTTGCCTCTCTGTCTGCTTCTCAGTGGGCCCAAAACTAACAGAGAAGCCTGGGCTGAGGGAGGCCTGGATTGAGGGGGTGGGTCTGGCCTTGAGATCCTTACCCCCACTCCTGTCCCTCCTGGGTGAGGGGGTAGCATGAAGCTGGGCTCCTAGGTCCTGGAGGGTTTGGGTGGCCCTTCGCCCAACCCCTGCCCCAGCACCGTCCCTCCCCAGACAGACATGCAGTGCTGTGAGGCAGAGCTGTTTATCCAGAGGATAGAGTGAGGGCAGGTAGGCATCCGGCCAGAAGATGTTGGGGACAGCTGCACACCTCAGCCAGCTGGGCCCTGACAGGTGGGGCCATGTGTTCACCTGCAGGAGGGAGGGTGGGGTTAGTGGTGGATGCTTGTAGCCAGGCATCCCAGGGCTACCACCCAGGGGGAAGGAGCCCTTTTCTCCCACCTCAGACCCTCACAATTGACTCCTACACTTGCCTATATGCTCCTTCATTCCTCCACGCCCTGATTTGCTGCAGCCAGTGTAGCTTTAACTCACTGGAATCCAGTGGTACAGGTGGGGAAGGAGAGGCAGGGAGAGGCAGAGAGAGGGAGAGACTCATATACAGCAAAGAGAGAGGGACAGACAGAAATATATCAAGGGAAAGACAGAGGCACAAAGATAAAAAAAGACTTGGAAGACGGAGAAGACTGGAGTCCTGTGTTTGGACAGGCATCTTTTTCTTTTAGGAGTGGCCCACCGGCCAGTTGGCTTGGCCAGTTTCTGGCAGGTAGTTCCATCCAGCTGTGTTAGACTTTTGGACAAGGTAAAGGGCTTTCAGGGGTAATTTTAATCACAGGTGGTTCTTTCTGCATGGTATGGCAAATTTTGTGTTAGCTCATGCTTCATCTATGCATACATTTGTTCATCTTAAACTGTTGCCTCGTCCGAATCACAGAGCCTAACAAATGACTGGAGTTACTATTTTCTGAAGTCTCACAAAGAAGGGTATACAGCTAGATTCATTCTGGATGCATAGGAGGGAAGTTAATTCATCACCTACAGAGAACGGCTTTGGATATTAGGATTTAATCTTTGTGTGGAACTCCCATTTGAGAAAATGATTCCGTCACTCATCCATCCATTGTTCTACTTATCCATCCAACCACCAGCCAACCCAACTGTCCTCTCATCTATCTACCTACCCATAGGCCCAAACATCCATCCAACCACCCATTCACCCATCTGCCATCCGTCATCCATCCCACCATATCCATTCACCCATCCATTCATCAACCAATTCATCTATCCATGTGTCACTCATCTATCCATCAATCCAACCACATCCAGCCATCCACCACCTATTTATCCATCAACAATTCATCCATTTATCCCTCTATCCACCCACCCAATCCATCCACCCACCTTAGCATTCCCCAGCAAAGTTCACTCTTTGCTGGGGAATGCTAAGAACAAAGACACCAGAGACCCAGGTCTTACCCTAAGGGGGCTCCCTGTTGTGTGGGAGAGACAGTATCAGCACACAGATAAAACACACGGTGACAGAAGCAATAACAGAGGTAACTCAGACAATGTGAAGACCCAGAGAAAGACATTGAAATAGAGTTGGATCTTAAAAGACACATGGGAAGTTTTCCATGTGGAGTACAGACAACAAGGGCACTCCTGGTGTAGGTGAAGGCATGGACGGAGGCCAGCTGGCATGAGACAGCCTGGCCATCCGTGGACTGAGGGATGCTGTAATAACTGCAGAGAAGGCAGGAGATGAGGGGCACTGAAATGTGGGGGGTACACATAGTAAGTGGCTTGGAGTCGGCCAAAAGGCAAGAGGGAGTGACAGAGGAGTACACTTTGGAGAGCACAAGAGGTAGCTCCCCTTGAAGAAGACATGGCACCTGTTGGGGCCTCAGTGTCGGCCCCGGGATGGGGATAGTCACAGTAGTGACCTCAGAGACTCAATGAGAGGATTAAATGGGAAATGGGACCTGGTGCACCTGGGGACTGGTGCACAGGAACAAATGTCCAAGTGTTAGAGGAGCTAATGGTGACTCTCCAGCCCTCATTTGTGGGGGCAGCGTCTTATCTGTCTCTCCCAAGTCTGCACCTTTGTCTGCGTCTCTGGGTCTTCATCCTCTGGCTCTCTGCTCTTCTCCTTTCCAGTCTTGCCCTCTACCGTTGTCCCTCTGCCTCTCTCCACCTTTCCCTCTCTCCTCGATGTCTCTCCATGTGCCCCCCTCTGTCCTTCACCCTCTCCCACTCTCTCTCCAGTTCTCCTTCTGTCTCTCCCTCTCTTCTGGCTCTCCGTTTCCCCTCCGCCCCGCCTCGCCTCCCCGCCCCTCACCTCGGGCTCACTCGGCGCCAGCACCCGCCGCCCCAGGCCCGGCCTCGAGCGTGGCGAGCTGCAGGCGCACGCGGCGGGAGCCGGCGGAGGGCGGCGGGGGCGTGCGGGCGGCGCGGCGCGCTCCCCGGGAGCCAGGCGCGCCGCGCCTGCCGGCGGAGGAGGAAGCCGGCGCCGACCAGCGGCGGGAGAGTTTTCGCGCCAGGCGGGCCAGAGCCGAGGGCCGCAGGCCGTAGTCGCGCTCCAGCTCCTGGCGCGAGATCTCGATGTTGCCGGTGTACCAGAGGATCCAGCCCAGCAGGCTCAGGAAGACGAGCAGCGCGCCCGAGTAGATGAGCAGGTCGCCGAAGTCGCGGCCGCGCACCTGCAGCTGCGCGAACACGCCGGTCAGCAGCGCCGCCATGCCCGCCACGTCCAGCGCCACGGCCAGAAGCAGCGCCATCCGGCAGCGGCCCAGGCCGGACGCCGGCACTGGCGCGCCCGCCGGCGTGGACGGTGCGCCGGGCGGGGGCCCCTGCGAGGCGCACACCGCCGGCGCCGCCGCCATGGCCCTGCTCCGCGGCCGCGGCTGGCTCCGACCGAGAGCGTTCCGCGTTCCGGGTGCGGCCCGGCCCGGGGCGGGGTCAGGGGACTGCGCCAGGTGTGCCCGGCGCCCGCCTGGTCACCTGAGCTGAGCTGGGTGCGGCGGGCGCGGCCCGGGGGCGCCCTGGCCGTGTTTTCTAGGCAAGATCTGGCCTTCAGAAGCCTATGCTGAAGGCAGATGGGCGCACAGATTAGGGTGGCCCAGGACCCCTGCATCCCAAGGAGCGCGAAGCACTGCGTGGTCAAAATTCAGGGTGCTTTAATGGAGACAGCGTAAGGCTCTGCAGGAGCCCCGGCCATGTTTCTGTTCATTGCCGCCTCCAGGCGCTTCCTATGCACCAGAGCCTACGGTGGGGACAGGTGCGGTCATAAACAAGGATCAGAGAAGGCCCCAGACTCCAAGGAGCCCCAGGAGGCAGAGAATCAGCAGTCGGAGTGCCCTAGGGGAGGAAACGGCTCTGCGGAGCTGACATTTCTCTCACTCATTGCCTGCCTCCTGGGGCTTCCTGTATGTCCAAGGGACAAAGGTGGATCGGACTCACAGGAACTCTGCCGCCACCATCAGATTCAAGGCACTCTAGAGGTGGCAGCAGGGCAAACCCCAACATTGCTGTTTCTCGGTAGGCTCCTCCTGGGGCCTCTGGACTGTTAGGATTCTTCATCGGCGAAGTCCAGGGGCACAGACAAGGCCCCTGCCCTCAACGAGCTCCCAGACATAATCACAAGTTGAGGCTCACTAATGGAGGTGACATAAAAGACTATCATTCCTTTTGTTCACTTGGAGTCTCGCCCAGCCCTGTGATGGTGAGGCTGAGGATAGTTCAGCATGGTTCCTGCCCATTAAAGATGGCCCCAAATTGGGGGGAGGGTGTAGCTCAAGTGGTATAGTGCATGCTTAGCATGCATGAGGTCCTGGGTTCAATCCCTAGAACCTCCTCTAAGAATAAATAAATAAACCTAATTACCACCCCCCCCAAAGGAAAGAGGAAACAAAAAGATGGCCTGAAATTAACTTCTATAAAGTGTAACGGGTGTGACATAGGGCGGACTGGTGCGGGGAGGGATAATGGGGCTGGAGGTCGCGGGGCACAAGGAAGCGGCTGGGCGAACAGGTATGGAACCCCTCAAGAATCCGAGAGCTTTCCCAGGCAAATCTCTCTTCCTCCAAATACAACTCGCCCTTAGAGGAAATCCATGCTCCCCTGGGGTGGCCATCAGCGAGAAGGTTCGGTCCAACTTTTCTCTAGAGTCTAAATAGTTGAGTTTATTTTAAGAGGACCCTGGGGAGGGCGAATTGAAAGTGGGGGGTCCCGGGGTAAGCCGAAGGGTTCCGAACGTGGCTGAAGGGAGACCGAGTGTTTCCGAACAGATCCGAAGCAGGCATGGACCAATAAGGGGAAGGCTGCCACCACTTTGAAGCGAGATTCCGAAGAGTTCCGAAAATGCCCGAACGGGCCCGCCGCTTTCGTCTGGAATAGCTGAGGGCCTACGAAGACTGGAGGCCCCCGAAGACTCTGTAGCTAGGTTTAAATAGTTCACGCTCTCACACATTCATTCACAAAAAAAAATGTTTATTGAACCCTCATCTTGTGCCAAGCACTGGGTGGTAATATTGGAGAAAGGCCGTTGAGGAAGGGAACTTGGGGCCGCTAGAGCTGGACCCACTCGGAAATCCAGCCGTGGAGTTCCGAAAACACACGAAGAGCCCTCGGAACGGTGCCCCTCCGGGTCGAGAACACGCCCTCGGGTCCCTAGCCGAAGAATTCCGAAGGTTCTCGACCGTTTTACGACTGGCTGGCGGAAATAACCGAATGTTGCCGAGCTGCCTCGCCGGCGGGCGGAAGCAGGCGGGGAAAGGCGACGGCACGCGCGTGCCCGGAGAGGAAGCGGAAATGCGTGTCTATATTAAAAGCATCGCCCCGCCCCCGCCGTGCCTCTTTCCGTCTCCGGCCACCGAGAAGTGAGGAGGTTAGTCGCGGCCCTTCGTCTGTCCGCGTGGCTGCGTCTCGTGCCGGCCGCCGGGCGTCTGTGTCCCTGCCTGGCCTTTCTCGCTGCGCCTCTTGCCTTCTTGGCTATCCTCCTGCCCCGTCGCCTTAGGTCGTTGTGGCTTCTCACCTTCTGGTCTGCCGTAGTTAGTCTCGGCCGCCTAAGTTCAACCCCGCGACCGTAGGCCGCGCAGCCCCACCTGGAATATTCCTCACGGTGCCCCCAGACACACGCTTCCTCTGTTGTCTGGAGTCGGCCTGCTTCTCCTTTGACATTTTCTTGTGCCCATTTCTCCGCAGCTGCCGCCATGTCCGCGCATCTGCAATGGATGGTCGTGCGGAACTGCTCTAGCTTCTTGATCAAGAGGAACAAGCAGACGTACAGCACCGTAAGTGGGGCCCCGACGCCTGGGTCTGAGGGAGGTGCCTTTAAGATCTCTGGGCCTCCTGCCACTTCACGATCCCGATGCGTCCTCCTTCCCAGGAACCCAATAACCTGAAGGCCCGCAACTCCTTCCGCTACAATGGACTGATTCACCGCAAGACAGTGGGCGTGGAGCCAGCGGCCGACGGCAAAGGTGTCGTGGTGGTGATGAAGCGGAGATCCGGTGAGCATTTGCCCTGGCTTGGCCCGGGCAGCACACCGCCATCTAGGGCAGGGAGTTGTGGTTGTTCAGTGTCGGGCAGCAGGAGTGATTCTGCTGTCGAATCAAAGATTCCTGGGGTCAGGACGTTTGCCTGGGGAGCTGGCTAGGGCGCTTAATCTTTCATCATCTAGAAAGTGAAGAAACTAATGGTACCTGAACTGCCCTAGGTGCTTATTAGGATTAAATTACAGGGTCGCACGAATCAGTGATGTTTTCAGGTTCCATCCTTCAAGCAGCTCCGGTATCTGTCTCAACACGGGTGGGAAGATTGAAGCAAGTAGCTGGTGTACCTTGCCCTAGGTCTGACATGAAGGAAGTGACAGCTGGGGTCTGAAGCAGTATTTTGACCCGCGTTCTGGCTGTGAGGACTCAGAAGGGGTGTTCAGTACCCCACCTCCGTAAACTGAGCTCAGGCACAGACAGGTCAAGGGGAGGCAGGAGTCTGTCTTGGTTTAACAGTTGAATCAGGATATTCCACCTGCAGCTCCTTTTATCTTAACCAGGCAGTGGGTTTTTAAGAGCTAGGAGTGAGTTTTTCCCAGTCCCTGACTAGGGCAGATTTGTTTGGGTTCTGAGCCCAGTGTCAGACAGCAGTGGCCACACTTGCTGCCTTATCTCACGGAGAAAGGAGTTAGTCTCCCTTGTCAGGAACACACAGCCCCAGGAGCAAACACTTCCCACGCTCCAGAGAACCCTGTTCTGGTGCGCTGGGCCCTGAGAATTTAGTTTTTCCCTTGGTTGGTGGATGCCCAGCCTTTGCTGGGCTGTCAGGAACAGGTCAGACCTGAGGAGGTAACATGGCCTCCCTTCTGGGGTCAGTGAGGGCCAGCGTCAAACCTCAGGTATAGTAAAGGGTCCTTGGCTTCTCGGGGGAACACAGGACTCCAGCTGAGACCCTGTCAGCTCTGTGGCACAAAAAACGGGGTGTTTCCCTTTTTCTCCTGAGTAGTGCCTCAGGACTCTTCATACCCTGGCCCTCCCAGGGCTCCACATCACCTCAGCATGGGGGCCAAGCATCGTAGCTCAGTGTATTAGACACTTGTTGCAGAGGGGTGGTTTGGAGGCTGCGGAAGGGAGAGGAGCCGGAGCTTCAGTCTGAGGAGCACTCATACCTGGCTTGCATGGTGCCCAGTGCCTGCCTCACCCATGCTCTCCCTGGGTTCAGGCAGCTGCTCTGTGCATCTCACCTTGAACAGGACAGTCCTGGTCCTCTGCTTCCATCTCTGTCCAGTGAGATGAGTGCTGTGTCTCAGGGACACGGGGAAGGAGATACCTGTATGGCGCTCTGTGGTGCTGTTTCCTGCAAATGTCATATAAGTTGCTGCTTAGATATGGGGATGCCTGCCCAGGCTCACACAGCCCACACTAAGGTTCTCTGGGCGAGATTGTGCTCCCACACCGGGGGTGAGCACTAAAAGTCCAGACTCCAGATCTGACTAATCCCTGGGGCTTCTTCCAATCTCCTACCAGGCCAGCGAAAGCCAGCCACTTCCTACGTTCGGACCACCATCAACAAAAACGCTCGGGCCACCCTCAGCAGCATCCGTCACATGATCCGAAAGAACAAGTACCGCCCAGATCTGCGCATGGTGAGTGGGGGCCCTGAGCCCCGCGTGGGGGAGTGACTACGCTGGGGGAGCCTTGCCAGTATGGTGAGGGAGGGCCCTCTGCTGAATGGAGCTGGGCCTGTGCTCTGGAGAAGAGGGGGCATCTCCCACCTGGGAGGCATGCAGGGGTGACAGGGACAGCTCTTGGGGTGGGTGAACTGAGCCCACCTCGCCCCCCAGGCCGCCATCCGCAGAGCCAGCGCCATCCTGCGCAGCCAGAAGCCTGTGATGGTGAAGAGGAAAGCGGACCCGCCCCACCAAGAGCTCCTGAGCAGCCCCTTCCCAGAGCAATAAAGATGTCAGCCAACTTTTCTCAACCTCCTTGCCTTCCTCGCGGCCTCAGGGCTCTGACCCAGGCCATGTTTCCAGAACTAGAGTGTCAGCTTGTCCCCGGGGGTCTCACCCATCCCCTGGCACCACACGGGTTGTCACAGTGCCTTGGGTCTGGAGGGACCAGGTCCAGGTGGAGGAGCGGAGCCCCAGCTTTTGTGTGTGTCCTAGATCCAGTGTTCCTGCCAGTCTCAGGGCTGGTGATTGGTGTAGAGTAATATTGAATATGTCGGAGGAATCATCATAACCCCACACCCTGCTAATGCATGACAAAGCTTCAAGAGAGACCTTAAGTGGAAGTTTTTGATCTTTAAACATTTAATCTAAATCTCCTAGGGGGTGGGCATCCAGACCCAGGCTCAGCCCACCTCCCACCTAGGGGTAGGGTTAGGGTTAGGTTTGTATGGTTTTGTGGCCTAGTCGTCGCAGCAGTGTTGGCGCTGTGGTCTGTGAAGGTGGAAGCGTTTACCAGCTGTGCCAGACCCCAGCTGTAGGCAATTTTTTTCTACTGGGATGGCCTGAAAACCCCAATAAGGACTAGGGAGAGGAGCAGGCATTTTCCAGCCTGAAGGGCGCAGGCTGGTTCTCCCCGCCCTGGTCCTGGGGCAGCTCACAACTTTAGGAGGGGGGGCCCTGCAGGAGTGAAGTAAGGGGGACTTTTGGACTTGGTAAGGGGCAAAGAGCCTTCAAGGCCCCCATTCTGTGGCTTATGCTTCTGGGCCCAGAGTGCCCATCTCTACCTACCTGGAAAAGGAGCAGCCCTTGGGTGCCACTGAAGTTGCACTGGATGCCTAGGAGGAAGGTGGCAGCCCCAGGCTTCCTGTTTGCAGCCAAATCATTAAAAACAGCTTGTTCTTGTGGAAGAACCAGGCTGGCCAACTCTTTCCGCCTCCTGCTGCACTGAGTGTGAGCGCCCCATCCCACTGGCCTGTCCCTCACCTGCTCAGTGGTCTCAGCAGGTGACCAACCTCCCCACTGCTTCCAGCCCAACCTCCCCTCCTCTGATTCCACTCTGTAGCGTGGCCTCCAGCTCCGCACACCCCTGGGTGCCTCTTGTTCCTTGCATAGCTGTCTGCTGGGAGGTCTAAAGTAGATTCTCTGACCCTTTGCCTGCTCCCTTTGTGGAGTTATTATAGCTGCGACTAGGGACACAGGCACTGCCACTGGACACCTGCCTGGGTCCTTCCACCAGCTCAGTTGCTAGCTGTGTGGCCTTGGGCAAGTAACCAGACCTCTGCATCTTGTCAGAATTAAGTGGGTTAAGCGCAGAGGGAACATCCTGCGTGTGGTGTGCGGTGATGAGCTATTGGTGTAGTGTAAGTGCCATGAGAAGCCAGACTGCGTCTCTGTGTTCAGGTGGACCTGTGGCACATGTGTGTGTATACGTGTATATACGTGGACTCATGTAACAGTTGTGGAGTGACCGTTTCTCATCCAAGTACCCCAGGAAGCAGATGTCATCCCCACCAGGTGTAGAGACTGAGGCTCACATGGGTAAAGGTCACCCCCATCACTGCTGATGTGTTTCCTGTGCACCTACCATGTGCCAGCCTCTATGCCAGGGGCCAAGGATCCAGCATTGGGGTCGGGGTCGTCCGGCCCCTGCCACTGTTCCCTGCTCAGTGGGCATGAACCTAGTCCCTCCCTGCCAAGCCCTCTGTCTCGCCTGGGCCGTCACAGCAGTCTACCCCTGCCCCACGGGGGTCTGTTCTGGAGCTAAGCCTGGCGACAACACGGGCTCAAAGTCCTGCATGGTTCCCACGAGGGAAAGGCAGCCCCTGGCCCTGGCCGGCAGGGCCCACCTCCACTTTCCACTCAGATAGCTGCCCCTTGTTCCTCCACTGTTTGCACTTGCTGTTCCTCTGCCGGCAAGGTGCTTCCCTGAAGTGAGGCCGGGCCTCGTGCTGTTGTCAGATGTCAAAATGAGACAATGAGGTCTCTCCTGACCACACAAAGTCCTCCCCGACCCGGCTTCGTTTTTCTCCATAGCGCTGATGTCCATCAAGTAAGTGCTGGTGAGCTGGGACTTAACCCTGCGCCCCAGCATACCGGATGCTCAGTACGTGAGGCTCACACAGCCCTGAGCATTTGCTCATCCATGTGGGAGCTGGTGGACGGAGGGTGTCCCTTCCCTGGTCTGCCCGGAACCCTGCTCTTCAGGCCCTCAGCCCACATGGACCCCCAAGATAAGTATTTGAATCCGCCCTCTGTGGCCTCAGTTTCCTCATCCATAATGTCCTCGCTCAGCCAGTAGGCCTCTGTCCTTGTGGGTGGCCAGTCCATGGTGGGTGGCTGGGCTGGGGAGGCCATACCAAGGGTCTGGATAGTGATGTGGAACCAGGAGGTGGCCAGGGAGAGGGAGAAGTTCCTCCTGTTGGGAGTCCCTAGTGCTGCAGGAACTCGAGGCCCCAATGTCCCATCTCCCCCCAGGGAAGGAGAGCCTGGTGTAAGGGGTGTTTCATATGGACCATCTATTCTAACTTTTCTTCTCACAACTGATGTGTTTTGGCATGGAAATTGGGAAAACAGAGATAAACAGGAAAAGTTAAAGTGAGATTTTTTTAAACTCATGCAATACTCAGACACATCATAAAGATGCTGAACACAGAGGACAGGGAAAATCTGGGAAGCAGCAAGAGGAAAAGGGACTACAATAAGAGTTACTGCCGACTTCTTACCATAAACAATGGGGCCAGGAGGCAGTGGGGAGACAGGCACGTGTTGGGAGGCCCCCACCACCCACAACATCCCCCTCTGGGCTAGTGGCCAGGCTGTTTGAGAGATGCGCCTCAATTCCAATTCCAGTACTGCCAGTTCCTAGCTGTGGGCATGTGGGTGGGTCACTAGTCTCCTCGTGACTCAGTTTTCCTATACGTGAAACAGGGTTGTTACAAGTGCCTGATCTTCAGGGCTCCGCAAAGCAGGGATCTTGGTTTGGTTTGCTGCAGTGTCTCCAGTGCTAGCCCAGGTAATGTTTGCAGAGTGCATGTAGGGCATGCCCTTGGCAGCTGCCCCGTGCAAGGTCACTCAGAGCACTGGGGACTCCAGGAGACTCAGGGCTGAGACATGCTCTGTTCATGGGTGGGGCTGGCCTTGATTATATTTCCTTCTGCACACATACATCAGGGCTCCATCACTCCTTGGCTGTGCCACCTTGGGCAAACTCCTCAACCTCTGTGGCTGTGGTATGTGCGTATCAATAGATGCTACTTCCCAAGGCTGTTGAGAAGATTAAATGTGCAAAAAGCTCATGATAGGGCCAGCCAGGACAAGCCCACAAAGCTTCCTTGCATGAATGAATGGTTTCTTATCACAAACGTCTCCCCATGTCTGTAACTATGTCTGCACATAGAGCAATGTCGTGGTTTTCAGAGCACGTTGAGGATAAATCAGCACGCGCTAATGCCCGTGGCTCTCCGTCTGCATGAGTTCTGTGAATATCCTGTGTCCTCTTCTGCATTCCCCCTCCAGGCTGTTCCTGCCCTGTCCAGGAATTTTAAAAATCTCCCTTTGTTTCTCTTGTAGTCATTTGCTGGAATAAAATCTGTTCTTCAAAGTCTTTCATTATGAAAATAACATGTGCATGTGGTTTGGAGACAGGCAAGGAGCCCAGGATCCCAGGCCCGGATCCGACCAGTCTACTGTTTCTTTTTTTTTTTAGTGGTGGAGGGGAGGAGGTAATTAGGTTTATTTATTTATTTATTTTATATATTTATTTTAACGGAGGTTCTGGGGATGGAACCCAGGACCTCGTGCCCGCTAAGAGCACGCACTCTACTTCGGAGCTATACCCTTCCCCCAACCACTGTATTTCTTGTGTTTTGTTTTGAAAACTGTTTACAATTATCCACTTGTGGGCTTCGAGTGCCCCAGGCCTCCTGAGTTCACTCTTACCTAGTACGTTCACCCTCTGGCCCTTGGTGGTGCTCTCTTACAGATAAAACCAGCATTTTAATTTAATTTTTTTTATTGAACTATAGTGGATTTACTATGTGCTGATCTTTGGTATATAGCAAAGTGATTCAGTTATACGTATATTTCCATTACAGGCCATTACAAGGTGCTGAATACAGTTTCCTGTGCTGCAGCAGGACCTTGTTGATCTATTTTATGTACAGCAGTCAGTATCTGCAAATCCCAAACTCCCAATTTATCCCTCCCACCCCTTTTCCCCCAGGTAACCATAAGTCTGTTTTGTATGTCTGTGAGTCTGTTTCTGTTTTGTAGATAAGTTCATTTGTGTAATTTTTTTAGATTTCACATATAAGTGGTATCATATGGTGTTTTTCTTTCCCTTTTTAGCTTACTTCACTTAGTATGATAATCTCCAGGTCCACCCATGCTGCTGCAAATGGCATAATTTCATTCTTTTTTATGGCTGAGTAGTATTCCATTGTATATATACACCACATCTTCTTTATCCAGTCATCTGTCGACAGCATATTTATTTTAGCATCTTCACTTAGTATTTACGGAGGAGATGCAGCAATGGGGGACACTCTACTGTCTTCATGACTTTTTCTGTAAATCCAAAACTGTTGTAAAAACTGAAGTCTATTAGAAGTACACTAACGTAGTGTTCACCTCTCAGAATTTTGAGAAAATTCCAAAACTTCGGTAAAAAGCAAAGTGCTAGTGAGGCATGGCAAGTGTACACTGATGGTGTAAATTGGAACACACCCACGGGGAACCATTTGGCAATTGTGCAAAATTACAAATGAATGTGCCCTCTGGCACAGTGATGTCACTTATAAAGATCCACTCCACAGATCTGTTCCTTGTGTGCCCCAGAGGCTGTGCACAAAGGTCATTCCTTCCAGTGTTGCAGGTCAGTTGGGCCAGGCTGTGTGACAAACATTGGGGCACGTCTATGCGGTGGCATGCATGGCAGCTAAGGGCACGGAGGGACTGTGTGCCATAGGACAGACGGCCAAGAGTGCTGTTAAGTTTGAAAGCCAAGATGCACAGGTCACCGTTAGTTATACCCAAATAAAACAACGGATGTAAAAGAACAGATGTTCAAATGTGCTTGTCTTGGCATAGAATTTCCTCAGAAAAATACCTAAGAACCTACTGACATTGGTTGTCCCTGATTAAAGGAACTGGGTGCTGGGGAGATGGGAATAAGGGAGCCATTTCATTGAAGAAAACTTTGTTATCTTTAAATTAAAAAAAAAGCAAAACCCTAAATCTTTGCTTTTTTGAATGGGTAACATTTCACATGGTATTCCAAGCTCCCCTTTCTTGAGCTGGTATCTGCAGGTGCTAATGTAACCTTGCAGAAGCATTTGATGCATAAGCACGTAGGCATCCCATTTTAAACAAAATTTAAAAAATTAACAGAAATGGGAGCGTATCTTGCATGTTGCCTTTTTTCCACTTAGTATATTCTGGAGATTGGTTCCCATCTGTACATACTCATGTTCTTAAAATTCGGTGTGATAGCAGATACACAGAAAAGAGACGTGTAGAACGTATTTTTTTACTTCCATCCTGGACTCCTTGCTGGCTAGAGAGAACCAGTAGCCCTAGCTTTATGGGAACAATCTCTTGCTTTTACAGCTTTGCAGCCTCAGTAGGTATGTCTAGCAGCACAACTTGGTTTTGACTGTTTTGTGTGCTAAGGTCTCTTGTGACTTGTTGGGCTGACGAGGAGATTTTCTGTGCGGCTGCAGGTAGAGGTGGTTCATGACTGGTGTGGTACAGTGTCGCTCCTCGAATGTGCAAGGACCTTTGGACTGTCTGCATTTGGGACAGGTGTGCTTGCTGCCTGTGGTACAGGTGCGAGGAATGCTGAGTAATGAGATGGTCATGCTTTGGGCCTCACTGCCCGGTCTCCTTGTGCCTTTTACCGCTTCCCGTTCCTGCCAGGATCATACCCTGGTCCTGGAGAGGCCCCGCGGCTCTGTAGCCCGGGCCACACTCGGTATTGGACGTTATCACTGTGGCAAGTTTCGCGGGAGCGCAGTGCTATCAACTATGGGTTTCACTGCCTTTCCCCGCCCCGGGTACTAATAACGAGGGGGCTCTCTGAGTGTGCTGAGTAGTCACTGGGAAGGGACTTTTGTGAAGTGTTTGTGCAAGTGCTTTGGGCAACCTTTGTGTTTTCTTTCATTTGTAGGAGCTCTTTAGATATTGTTTGGATTTGTCTTTTCCAGTTGTATGTCTTGCAGCTGTCTTCTGTCCCTCACTGACTTGTCTTGCATTCTACTTTAAACAGAAGTTCTTGATTAAAAAATTGGGGGGGGGGCGGTAATTAGTTTTTTGAGGGGGAGTACTGGGGATTGAACCCAGGACCTCGTGCATGTTAGGTATGCACTCTACCACTGAGCTATACCTTGCCCCCTAAAAAAAATTTCTTAGATATTTTACACAAAATACACCTAAGTACATAGTTTAAGTTCTGATAATTAACTATGCACTCATGTGACCACCACAAGATCTGGGATATGCTTGTCACCCCAAAAGCCTCCCCCACTCCCCCATACACTTTACCCTCCCTGACCCCAGCCAGCCAATGATCTGCTTTTGGCTATTAGTGATTAGTTTTGCCTGTTTGATTAATTTCATATACATGGAACCAAGTATTTTGTATTTGGCTTCACTTAACTTGTTTTGTGTATCAGTTTTGCTTAGTACTCCATGGTGTAAATTCACAATTCCTTTACTCATTTATCTGCTGGGCATTTGGGTTATTTCCAGTTTTTGCCTATTACAAAGGAAGCAACTACGAAAATCCATATACCATTGAGTGGACAGGGTTTCCTTTGTATTTTGTTCATGATCATTTTTGATACTGTGTCCTTGGGGCCCAACAATTTTGTTGGCTTCCCTGTGTATGCATTCAGTGGTTTCTGCCAAGACCCACAGCTCCCCACTCTTCCACCAGCTGAGAACTCTGACACCTGTCCCCACTTTGCGGCCCTTACCCCTGACCCTCCACTGTAGTCCAAGATACAGTGACAGCCATTCTGCCCTCCTGCAGATGAAGAGGTCAAAGAAGGGCCAAGCGCCAGGTTCCACCCCCACCCCTGGAAGTGCTGGGATATGGTCCTGCAGTCAGCTCACCAGCCATCACTTGGGGTAAGAGCTCCAACAGCTTCCAGGAGCTTATAGCCCCCAGGCCTAAACCCCCAACCACGAGAAGAGGGCCCTAGAAAGGAACACGCCTGGCAGGTTCAACTTCAGTTCTAAGGCCTGAGCAGTGACCAGCTCACCTCACCCGGGTTTACAACCAACACAAATTCTAAGACAGGTATTGCCTGAAGCCTGGGATTGAGACTTCTTACACAGAAATACAACGGAACAATTTTGAGGCGAGCTGGCTCAGGCGCCCCAGTGCAGGGTGGACACCTCACACCCGTCACCAGCCTGAGCGGGGCCATGACTAGCCCACTGCACCCTCAGACCCCAACAGGAGGCCTGGTGGGTGGGGGAACCTGTGCACGTGCTTAGGGGCCAGGGCACCGACTGTGCGAAGCCAGCAGAGGCATAGCAGCTGCTTTTCCAACTTTATTTAGAAAAACAAATCCAGGTCCCAGGCCCCCGTGCCCTCCCCCACCCCAGCCATAATTTAAATAACTTAGAGACAGAGTCGGGGGTCAGGTCGGGGGCGGAGGAAGTGGAGAGCCCACTACAGCCGCCGCAGTGCCCGCTTCTTGTCCGTCTTTTTCTTGGCCGCCAGCTTCTTGTCGCGCTCGCCTGCGTGCTTCTTGGCCATGGGACCCTCGGCCCCTCCCAGGCCTCCGGGGGCCATGGAGTCGGTGGAGGAGGCTGCAGCCCCGCTGGCCCCGGCCCCCCCTGCGCCCGCGCCCCCGTGGATCTCTGTGAGCAGGCGTGCGCGCGCCGCGTACTCCTCGTAGTTCTCCAGGAGCAGGCGGCCCGCCTCCTCGTTGAGGGCAGACTCAGGGTTGGGGTGGATCAGCAGGCACTTGATGGTCTGTGGGAAGAAGGCCAGGATCAGGGGCCTCCCAAGCCTCTCACATCTGGCCTTGTGGCTCTGCACTGGCTGCTCCCCACCAGATCACACACTGGCTCTGCCCACACCACACAGGCCCGCTCATCAGTGACTGAGGCCTGGACCAGGGAGGCAAGGGACTTGCCCAGGGTCACTCAGAAAGCGAGGTGGGGGGAAATGTAGGAACTCACACCCGGCCTGCAAAGCTCCACTTTCCCCCGCTACCGGAAGATGCTTAAACCCAGAGCTGTCACTGGCTTTAACGGGAACCCCAAGGGCAGGGCCAGCCATACCCAAGAAGGGGGACATCCAGAGGGCAGTCCAGGAAGGGAGTGAGTCTTCAGTATTTCTCACCCGCCAACTTTAACTGAGGGGTAAGTAAGGGCTGACAAGTGTGACCAGCAGCCCCTGTGGCTCTTCTAAGGTGGCCCCTAAGCCACTGTGTTCTACCTCCACTTTTTTTCTGAAAAGGAACCCTGAACATGCCTGGCCTTGAGCAGGTGAAATGATCTCTCGCCTGTAAATGGGGGTGGTGACAAGATGCCCCCAGGGCTGTTGTGACACACGCAAAGCACCTGGCACAGCAGACACCACTGATGATCACAAGGGACCCAGGATCACGCCCTAATCCTGACCACTGCACCCCCAAACAGAGGTCTGGCTGCCAGTCCTTCCTGCAGCTGCCCTCCCACAGCTGCGCCCAGCCTGGGCCCTGCACTGCAGGCCCCGGGGCTCACTGGGGACACCTAGAGTTATTCTGTGAGCTCATCTCCCCTGTCCCTGGCCGCCACCACTGACACTCCAGGGAGAGGAGGGGGAAGTTTGGGGTCTGTTTACCTTGGTGCTCAATCCTCCCCAGGGCCCTGCAGGAAACCCCAATTCCCCTTCCTACCATCTGCCCCAGGGGCTAATTAGAAATTCAGTTTTCAACAAGAACTTAAATTTGTGAGGGGTGGAGGGGCAGTCGGTACCCTACACACTAGACACCCCACAGTCTGGTGTCCCCACCTCACCTGACCCGGGCCTGGGTGGTGCTGGGGGGTGGGGCCCTGCACTGCAGACTGTGCAGCAGCTTCCCTGTCTCCCCCCTGCAGGTTCTGGTAGCACCCTCAGCTGTGACAACTAAAAATGTCCCCAGTGGAGCAAAAGCACTCCTGGTTGAAAAGTAATGGTTTATGAAAATATTCTGGGATTACCAGTGATAATAGCTGCAAAAGCTGTAACTACTGAAACACCAATGAACTGCATACTTCAGGACACTGAATTTTGACACATAAATCATATCTTAACCCTAGCCAGAGTGGGGGTGGGTATAGCTCAGTGGCAGAGCGCATGCTTAGCATGCATGAGGTCCCAGGTTCAATCCCCACTACCTCCACAAAAAAACAAAACATCATGTTAACCCTAGCCAGACGCTTGTCTTGTACCTATCAGAAAGTCGTCCCACTACACAAACCCATCACTTGTTCTGCAGGGAAGATGCCTGGGGAACTGTCCACTGTTCCTTCCAGAAAAGCTGGAAACCTGGATTCTTCCATGGAAGCCCCCAACCACTTGAGTTGATTTTAAAAAAGAAACAAGGCTCTGTGGCTGGGACATCATTGGGAAGTCAGGAGGGAGGCCCAGTCCCAGCCAAACTCACCAGCAGCACATGCCGGATGCCCAGCTCAGCTGTCCAGTCCCTCTTGAGCACATTGACACAGATCTCACCGTTGGCGCCCACGTTTGGGTGGAAGATCTTGGTCAGGAAGTAGCCCTTGGGCGGGGAGGCAGGAAAGTCCTTCCCCAGGAGGAGTTTCATACGGAACAGGCCTCCGGCGTATGGGGTCCCCTCTGGAATGCAGGGAGGGGGACTGGGTCAGGAGGCTTAGGACTCCCAGGCACCCCGAACAACCCCAAAGCCCAGTCTCCACAGTCTGGCCCTGAGGCAAGTGCCCCACTGCCTCTTCCACCAGACTGGGGGATTCCTGAAACCAGGATGGGGCTAGGCTTCCAGAGGGTCACAAGCACACATCCCCACCTGAGTTAACCCTTTAGACTCGTGTCACCACCAAGCCCTGGTCTCCACCCGCAGTGCCTATTCACTCCTAAGCAAGGCACGGTCGCACACCCTTCCCAAGAGACACAGACACTGCACACCCTCTCATCTTCCTGGAAAAACGTCTACCTGGCAGCCTCTCAGGCCCATGTCAGGACAGTTCTGTGAACTCCACGGTCTTCCCTGCTGCAGCTTCTCATTCACCCACTTGGATCAGGTCAAAAAACCGTGGGGAGTTGTTCCAGACCCATGGCTATTCCTCACGCCCCAGCCCCCACATCCAACCAATCAGTAGCCTGGGCAGCTGAGCTCCAGGTCCCCTCCTGAATCAGACCCCACCTCCAAGTCCAGCCGAACGGCTTTTCTCACCTGATGGCTGCCAGCAACGGTCAAGGGCTTCCTGACCAGCCTCCAGCCAGCTTCTACCCCAGCCCCGTCCCCACTGAAGTCAAACTCTGAAGTGATCTGTTACCCCTGCTTTACACCCACCAATGGCTTCCTTTCCAAACTCCTTGAAGAGGCCTACAAGTCCTAAAAGCTCGTCTTTTTTCTCCTTTCTGTTCTTATAAAGCACACACTGCGCCTGCCACGGGCCTTGGGGGATCCCCACCCTGCCACCCACATCAAGGCCAGCAACTCTGAAGTCTTCCCTGACCCACACCCCAACAAACCCAACTCCAGACTAGGTCCTTCATCACACACTCTTGTAACATCTTCGCTTAAACTGTAGAAATTCAACTGTTAGCAACGGAAACGTAGTGCGTGAAGTGACACGCTGAACCACTCTGCATGATCACGTGTAATCATTTGGCTATGGTTGGTATTTCCCCTAAGTCGGCAGCTGGCTCCTTCTCGGTTTGGTCCCCAGAGCCTCGGACACTGACGGCAGGAAGGAGTTTGAGATCATCCAGCCTGCCCTCCAGGCCTTTGCTAATATGATTCTCATCACCTGGCACCTTCTTCCCACTCCCACACTTCAGGACTGAGGAACACCCAAACCCAGGTAAGGCCCCCATTAATTATATTCTTTCCTGGCCCCCAGGATTTTCTCACAACACTTACAGGAACGTATACACAATTATTTGTCATTTCTCATGTCCTTCCCTGCACACCATGAGCACAAGGACTAACAGGTGTGCCTGTCATGTCCACTTATACTGGGGGCCCCTAGCCCTGCTCTCAAGATGACAAGGATCTAGGAAGTGCCCTCCTGCCTCTCGTTCCCACACTCACCAGGGCCCTCAATGGTGACTTGCAAGTCGGTGAGGTCTTCCTCGTTGGGAAAGACCTTGATGCCATCAGGTGGGTCAGCTGTCAGCGTCGTCACCTCCTTGTACACCAGGCGGATGATGTGGGGGGGCAGGTTCTCCACGTTGGAGTTCTGGGTAGGAGAGAAGGGGGTGAGCCGCGGGCAGAGCCGGGGCCCAGGACCTTCCGCAGGATCTAGGATGCGGTGGCAGCCCTAGTCTTGTCCCTGCAGGCCCAGGCTGTCAATCACCCCCAGCTCCCAGATCCCCTCAACCCGGGATGCTTCCGGCGACCGTCTCAGTCTGGTCTCCCACTAGAAATTGGGCGGATTTCCGAGGGGCTTGAGGATGACTCCACCTTCCCCAAAAGCCCCCTCGTAGCCCCTCAATGATTCCGCGTAGGGCGGAGGCCTATCCTGGTTCCCTTCCCCACCTAACCCTGGAAACCCCAGCTCGAGCATGGAGACGGCGGCGGAGCGTAGTTGCTCCCGGAACACCTACGGGCGGGCCAAAAAGCTTGGAGCATTTCCCGGGGCTCAGCCGGGCCTTCCCCTTCTGCACCGCTACAGGAAGGCCCCTGTGCCCATCCCTGGCCCGGGACCCCCCCAGGTGGATGCTCCAACGCCCCAAGCCGCCCGCGAGAGGCTCCTGAGGCCCCGCCTCCGCCCCCGACCACTCCTCCCAGGCCTGGACACCGCGCTCACCATGACTGCGGCTGGCCGGGGGCGGGTCCCCCCAGCCCCCTTCCTGCGCTTTCCGGCCGCCGGCCGGGGCGGGGGGCCCAACTGCTGCCGCTGCGGCCCTGGCGAGGCCCCAGCGGCCCCGCTCCGCTCCCCGCTGCCTCCGACGCCCGCAGCGTACCGCGGCTGCAGCTCCACCCACCCCGGTCCCCGGCCGCACTAAGCCGGCCGCGCGCGCACCGCCGCCCTTTTATATCCAGCTGCAGGCCACGCCCCCCCCGCGGCCCCGAAGCGCCGCGTCCCGACCCGCGACGTCAGCGCGCACGGTCCTTGGCGTTCGACGCGCTCGCTCCCTTCCCGAAAGCGGCAGGCAGAGGCGGGAGAAGCTGGGGAGGGGGCTCGAAGCAGGCCGGCCAATGGGAGCGCGCAGGGGTCGAGGAAGGGATCCGGGAGAGTAGGGCGGTGGAGAAGGGGAAGTTGAGAGGAAGAGGACGTGAAGAACGACGCGACCGTTGATTGGGCGGTTTGAATGAGACGCCGGCGTACGCGCGCGCGCCCTGACGCCTAGGAAATCGCGCACGCGACTAACGGTCGGCCTGGGAGCCTGGGCGGGGCGAAGGGAGGCGGGACTTGGGGGGGTTTTAAAAGGATGATGGAAGGTACCCCGGCCAATAGGGACGCATATTCGTGGCGTAGCGTCACGAGATGCGCTCGGGCTAATCCTTGACGGAGAAGGCAGTACCAGGTGGTGGGGGCGGGATAGACGGAGAGCGACCAATGGGGACCCTGCCTAGCGCGGACCTAGGCGCTCGCAGCCAATTAAGTTCGTTGGGTTTTATGTATGCAAATAAGTGCGCGCGGACGCCCGCGCCCCTTCCTCAGCCCGCAGTGGTGGTGGGCGCTGGGAATTGAGGTATGTTTGTCAGTGAGGCGCCATTTTGTGCCAGGAATGACATGTGACCTGCGTGCTGTGTCGCGGAGGTTCCAAGACCAGTCAGCACGGCGTTGAAGGATTAGACGCCTGGCCCGCAAATGTGTGACCTATGGCCCCGGCCAGGCCCCGGGCATGACGCCGGGCCTCAGTTACCTCCTGTGAGACGTGGACGCCGCAGTCCCTCGTGGTGCCGAGGAAGAAGGGAGAGTCCCTGGGCCTCCTTTCAGGGCCCGGCCTTGCCTGTGACTGACTGTGGCTTCCAGCCAGTCAGGCCTTCGCCGGGACTCAGTCCCCGTATGGGAAGCGGACACACAGTTGCCTGAAAACGGGCCCGGAACGCCCCGGGCGGCCCGGTGTCGGCGCTTGGAGAGCGAGGACCGGAAGCTGGACCGGCTTTCTCCTGCTCACCGTGCGGGGGGTCGGGGGCCCCTCCCAAGGCCTCGCAGCCCGGCAGGATGGGCCCCAGCCGGCCCCCGCATCCTGACAAGCCCTCGTGGGCCTCAGCTTCTGGAGAAGGAGGCAGGAAGGTGCAGAGACACCCGCAGCCGAACAGTCATAGTAACTAGTTTGTGGCAGATGGGCCTGTGGGGGCCTGGCACACGTGACCTTCAGTCCTAGCACGCAGGGTGCAGATTCTGGCCCGGTTAACACACAAGGACACTGAAGGCAGGAGGGGTCAAGTGACTTGGGACGCCCCCCGTCCCCCCAACTTGGGACAAGACAGAGGTGGTGGTCAGACTGAGCTGTATCACCAAATCCACCCAACAGGCAGAACGATGATGGGAATGGTTATTGTTTACTCTGGGTGGAGGCCCTGTTCTAGTTTGCATGCTTGAGCGCATTTAATCCTGGCAGGTGGATTACCTTCTGGACCCCCTCATTCACTCAGTACGATTTAATTTGAACACCTACCATGTGGCAGGCAGGATGTCTGGGGATATGGCAGAGAGTAAAAGGGGCAAAACCTCTGCTCTCAAGGAGCTTACGTCCTCGTGGGGAAGCCAGACAGCGAGTAAGTATATGCCATCATCAAGTGGGCGAGTGATGACGGCTTTGAAAAACACGAAGTCAGGGTTCGAAGTCAGGGTCCGGGGGATAGAAAGGGAGGGGTGGGCAGGGCAGACCTGTCTGAGGGAGTGTCATTCGGGCTGCAGGAAGGTCTATGGGAAAAGCAGCCCGAGAAGAGGGAACAGCAGGTGCAAAGATCCGGCAAGGGGACCGTGCTGGCTGAGTTATGGGGGCCACCAGGAAGCCAGCCAGGCTGGGTGGGAGGTGCTGAGGTCAGAGGTAAGCGGTCAGCAGTTCCATCACTGGCCTAGGCTGAGGTGGCCAATGTGTTGTTTACTTCAAGCACTAGGGGGCTCCTGGGTGCATTGACAGGGCGGTGGGCAGGCACGTAGAGGCCATGAGCAGGCTGGTGGCAGTGGGGATGGGTGAAATCTACAGGACCTTAAGGTTCTTGATATTGCAGGCCCTGGGGGTTTCTGTCCCAACCTACTCAGTTCTGCTGCCTTAGCCCCAGAGCGGCCTAAGGCTTAAGCATGGCCATGTTTCAGTCAGACTTTGTTTACAGAAACGGGCAGTGGCTGGAGGAGTCAGAAAGGGAGTCCACCCTTTATGACTCCTGAAATCCCAACAGGCCCCACCCCTGCTAAAAAGCTTTCAAGAGCCGCCAACACACTGCATTTTGAATACATCCCAAACTCTCAAAAGATCCATAAGCACTCTCCCTGAGGCCTCCTGGGCCTTCTTTCCATCTGTCCCTGGTATACACCAAGCCTTGTCTGACCTGGGGACATTCGCACGAGAGTGCTATATGCCTGGAGAGCTTTCCACCCCATCTTCTTTCTTCCCCAACCTCCTCCAGTCCTAGGCCCGCCTTAAAATGTCACCCAGAGCATCTTCCCAGTCTCCGCTCCCATACTCTGTTCACTTCACTGTCTGGTCTTCACGACCCATCGAAATTTATCATTATTTGTTGGCTTATGTGTTTGTCTCCATCTTGCCTGATGAGTACAGCCCCAGGAGAGCAGGGCGTCTGTCCATCGCCCCTGGCAGAGTGCCTGACAGAATGAGGTGTTCATTCAACAAACATCGTATTTATTGAGCAGCTACTAAAGGCCAGGCAGCGTTCTGTGTGCTTGGGATTCGTCAGCAAACAAAGATCTTTCCCCTTGTGGGGCTTATGGTGGCGAGGGCAGGCAGACACAAAAGCGAAATGTAATAAGTAAAATACATGGTATGTTAGGAGGCAGCAAGTACCGTAGAAAAAGTGAAAAGTAGAACAGGGGTAACAGGGGTGCCAGGGGTTCAGACGCCGTGGTAAATTTTAAGCTGGGTGTCCAGGGAGGCCTCACTGAGCACATGTCATGTGAACACAAGTTTGAAGGCAGGGAGGCACTGAGCTCTGTGCTTATCAGAGGAAGAGCATTCCAGGCAGCAGGAACAGCTGGAGCTGGAACACACTCGAGGAACTGCAAGTAGGCCAGTGTGAATGCAGCAGAGTGGGCAGGAGCAGGGTGTGGGGAAGTGAGGTCAGAGAGATGTCTGTGTGGTCAGGTTGGGGAGGGGTATCACGGAGGGCCTTCAAGGCCATGGTTAGGACTCTGGTTTTGTCTTTGAGGAAACAGGGAGCCACTGCAGGGTTTTGAGCAGAGGAGTGCTGTGGTCTGACTCTGGTTTTTCCAGGTCATTCCGACTACTGGGTGGAGAAGAGAAGGAAGGGGGATGAGGATGGAGGCAGGGAGGCCAGGGAGGAGGCTGTTGCCCAGTAATTCTGAGAAGAGATGGTGCCAGTGGTCAAAGAAGGTATGTAAAAGGCCAATAAACACATGACAAGGTGCTCAGCATCATCAGCCAGGAGGGAAATGCAAGTCAAAATCACAACGAGATACGACTTCACACTGCCAGGATGGCTGTAGTCAAGAAGTGAGATAACAGTGTTGGAGAGGATGTGGAGAAATAGCTCAGAGAGCCAGTGGGAATAAAAATGGTGCAGCTGCTTTGTAAAACAGCCTGGCAGTTCCTCCAATGGTTAAAGCTTGAGTTACCATGTGACCCAGCAATTCCACTACGCAGTATGTACCCCAGAGAAATGAAAACGTGTCCACACAAAAAATCATGCACAGATATTCATAGCAGCATTATTTATAATAGCCAGTAAGTGGAAACAACCTGAATGTTCAGCAACTGGTGAATGGAGAAACTGTGGTGTATACTTACAGTGAAATATTACACAGCCATAGAAATAAATGAAGTACTATTACATGCTACAAAGTGGATGAACCTTAGAAACACTGTGCTAAGGAAAGGAAGCCAGTCACTAAGGACTAGGTGTTGTATGATTCCATTGATACAAAATGTCCAGAATAGGCAAATCCATGCAGACAGAAAGTAGATTAGATTGCTTGGGGGATGGGGAGGTGATAGCTAATGGGTAGGTTTTCTTTTGAGGGGCGATTAAAATATTCTGAAATTGATTGTGGTGATGACATAGATGCCCAACTTTGACTATGCTAAAATAATTCAAACTGGTGAATTTTATGTATGGTATGTGAGTTATATCTCAGTAAAGCTGTTCTTTAAAAAAAATTGAAAAAGAAGTACTGAGACGGGAGGAACTAAAAGAAGTCCAGAAGGTAGGGAGAGGAGAGAGGGAGAGAGAGCACGCTGAGGGAAGAAGGATCTGAGCAGGAGAGGAGGGCGTGTAGAGCGCCAGGGCACCAGTGAGGAATTTTGTTGGGGAGGTGTGATAGATTTGGTATTCCCATTGAGACTCTAGCTCAGGGCTGCTGGATAGAGAGCTGACTGGAGGGCCCAGGGTGGTAGCAGAAACTCTAGAGCTGGTTGTGGCTTGGGCTAAGGGGGTGGCCATGGGAGAGAAATGGGTGGCTTTGAGAACTCCTTGGGAGATGGCCTAGTGATGGGCCTTCCCAGTTAGTTTGGGAGACTGGAATTGGCAGGGGATAGGCTGGGGAAGGGGTGTCCTCCCTTTGCTAAACATTGGAGAACCAGAAACTTAGTTCTACTCAATGAAAGCCAGATTGTCCCTTCGGCTGGAATTCTAGCTTCAGAAATGAATCTTCCTTTCTTTTTTTCAGCTGTATTAACTTACTCAAGAAATACACGCTTGGAGGGAAGTTTGCGCAGTTACTGCAGTGTGAGAAGTGAAAGTAGGAGGTGCAGCTCTAGCCCTTCTTCACCTCCCACACTTGCATTCCCTCCCCCTCAGGTATCGCTGTTAACCTCGTTAACCTCGCTAACCTCGGGTGTCTTCTTCCCCACGCCACTTGGACGGTTACGTTCCCACACATCCTCCCTGGGCAGCCTGCAAATTGGCTGCTGCGGGGCAGTGGTTTCTAGTATTCTCCAACTGCCAGGCGTTTCCACCGGGTCCAGTCTGCGGCTCAAAGCTGCAGTGAGCATCCTCCCAAATTTGTCTTTGGGCAAAGGTGTGAGCTTTTCTGAAGGAGAAATTCCTAGAAGTGGAGTCGTAGGATCAAAGGGCACGTGTGCTCACAGTTGTGCCAGGTAGCCCTTGGCAGGGCTCTGCTTAATTGGATCTCCACCAGCAGGATCTGACCCATTCATTCAGCAAGTATTTATTTAGGACCAACTGTTTGCCAGGGATACACCAGTGACCAAGAAAGGAAGCAAGACATCGCCTTCCTAGGGCTTCTGTTCTGGTGGAGAGACAGGTAGTAAACAGTAAGCATTAAACCCATGGTGGCTGACCATCCCAGGTTGCCTGAAATGCCGGACTTCAGTGCTGATGATGGGAAAGTCCAGGGCTAAGTGAGAGAAGCGAGAGAACTAGTTTTGTGGGTATCCAGAGAAGAGGAAGCAGCCGATGTCAATGTCCCGATGCAGAAATGAGCCCAACTGTTAGCAGTCTTCAGAATATGTGCCAGTCGTGGGCAAGCCAGGGTGCCCTATCTTTCAGCTGCATTTCCTTTCTTTCCAGAGAGGCTGAGCATCTTTGCTTGGGTAAGTGCTTCCATCTTCATTTCTGAGTCCACAGTCTGTGGTTGCTGACATGTTCCCCGCCCCTTCGTGGCCTTAATACTTTTAAGCTCGCCACCTGTACGTGCCATCGACAGGTAATTAACAAGAACCACTTTCCTTTTTCCCCTGAGCAGAGGTTAGCGCTCTCCTGGCGGGAGGGACCCTGATTAAGTGGTAACCGTGCCCTGCAGTGGACCAGGTGCTCCCTCTAGTGACGGACACAGCCTCAGTGAAACGCACAGCCCGTCTCACACCCCAACTCCAGAAATGCAGGGCGGAGTCTTCGCACAGGATGAAAACATAGTTTAGCGTGCTGGGGGCTTCCTTTAACCAAAACCAACACCTCTGATGTACATCAAGATTGAATAGAGTAAGGCCTGATGCTGGCGAGGTGGGAGCAGGCGGCCGTCCTCACATACAGGGACTGGCATGGCTTTCAGCATTGCATCTTGGCATCGTGTAGCAAAGGTCTTAAAAACACCCCTACCCCCAGAATTTCACCCTGCTAGGAGGTCATCCTGGGGGAGAAAGTGAACGCTCCATGTGGTGTGCAAAAGATAGTCCTCAAAGTATTGCTATAGTAGTGAAAATCAGGAAAAAACCAAACGTCTAGCGGTAGGAGCTGAAATAAAAATTATGCTGCGTGGACTCCAAAAACATCAGTGTTAAAGGAGCCCCGAGAGACTCAAGAACCAGATGCAAAACCTAATCCCGGAGTAGCAGCAGCTGAAAAGAAAATTGCTCCAAAGGACAATATTGGGACAGTTGGTGAAACTTGAACATGGACTTCACCAATGTGAAGTTCTTGATTTTGATAACTATACTGTAGCTGTGTGAGAGAAAGTCCTTGTTCTTCAGCAATGTCCCTTAGGGGGCGGCCTGCTCTCAAGTGCCCCTGAAAAAAAAAGAATATTTATATGGGAAGAAAATCATAAAGCAGTGTGATGAAACCTTAACAAGTGGTGAATTGATGAAAGCTGTACTTGAACTTGAGAACTATTTCAAAATATAAAGTTAAAAAGAAATTAAAAGGGAGAAAAGGCAGGTGCACAGAACATCTGGTATAGATTTCAGGAGTTTGCAAGCCCACCCTGTCAAACGGCAGTTAAAAATAGCTGCTCAGAGGCTGTATTTATCAACACGGAGCTGCACACTGAGCAAGTGTTAGGGTACAAAGGCAGAAACACTTATGCCAAATCTTATCCTTGACTTGCCCACCAAAGCACAATACATATGGGGGCCCGATTGTTTTTTTTCTTGGTTGAACAGAAATGAAGTAGTGGACAGGCACGTAGAGGCCGTGTTGAATGAAAAACGCATACATTTCAGCCCTGGCTTTACACCTCAGAGTGGAAGCTAACCACCCTGCATGCGAGAGGAGTGAGGCTGGCGTCTCCCTGTCACGCTCTCCCTGGGCATATGCTCGGCGAGGAGAATGGCAGTCAAGTCCTGCACCGTTTATGTTTAAATTTAAGCTTTACTTAAAAAAAATAGATACTACACCTACACAAGAACTCAGAAGTACAAGAGTGTGCAGCAGAAAGCTCCCCCTCACAGGCAAGATGCACCGCCCGGGAGGGCTGCACCAGCCTGCAGTAACAAGTGGCCCCAAGGCCCCAGGGGTTAAAGCAACAAGGGTTTATTTCTCGCTCGCGCTACCTGTCCATCGAGTGTTGGCTCCGGCCCCTATTTGGTGTTATCCTTACTCTGGGGCTCAGTTAACCTACTTGGGACCCAGGCCAGAAAGAGTAGCCCTTCCCTGAAATATCACCAGTGACCATGGCAGAGGGCAGGGAAGAGCATGGGGATCCACACACCGGCTCCCAGACGCTTCTACCTGGAAAGGCACTTCTGCTCACACCGCCCAGAGGCCATCTAACCTCTAGGGAGCAGGGAAGTAGGGTCCTACTGTGTGCCCGGGAGGAGCGGCTCCTCAGTGATCCCATACTAAGAGGCATGGCATCACCACCCTCCCTCCCCACCCACCCCCAATTATCTGTAGACTAAGACTCCAACACAAAGAGGCAATTTCTGAGGATGTGCAAACTACCGTCACATGCACCAGGAGGGGGCACTTCACAAATGATCCGAACACCAGTACTTGAATGCACCCCGCCATTAATCTACAGTCAAACAAATGAAACTGAGCAAGTGAAATCTAGCCAGTGGTGAACACTTAACTGCACTGAAAGGGAGGAGGCTTTCTTAACCCTAGATCACACTCCTTCCTCCAGCAAGCACCTCCCTGCCGGGATGGTTAAGCGGCCAGGCTACCATCCTTGGGTTCAGACACAGCCCAGGTGTTGCTGTGAAGGTATTTCGTAGATATGATTAGCCTCTGCAGTCAGTTGACTTTGAGAAAAGGGGATTCTCCTAGCTCATGTGGTGGGCCACATCCAATCAGTTGAAGGCCTTAAGAGCAAAAGCTGAGGTTCCCTGGAAAGAAGGAATCCTGCCTCAAGACTGCAGCCTAGAAAGCCTGCCTGAGTTTCCAACCTGCCTTACAGACTTTGGATTTGCCAGACCCCACTGTCACATGAGTCAGTTCCTTAACATGCATCCATACCCACACACCCTGTTGGTTCTGTTTCTCTGGAGAACCCCAGCTAATACAGAATAAAATCCAGTATTTGGGAAGCAGACACTTAGTGCACTAGAGAGGAAGCAGCTTTCTTAGCGATAAAATTAATGCTGAAATGCCCTGCACACACAACCCAGAGGGACATGTAAACTGAGGCTTTGATGCAGAGTGAGTCTGCAGTTCACAGACACTTAGATGCTGCTAGAGGAGAGCTGTCCTAACATTTCTAAAACCAAGCCTTAGAGGCACCTTCTGAGAAACGTGGGGTGGGGGGGACTGTAGTCATCACTATACAAATACTGTAGTGCACTGGGTGGGAGGAGAGAGGTGGGGGAAATGCCTCCTAGCTATAAAAGCTGATACTTAGACTGTATCCTGTCATAACCCCTGTTATGGGTTGAGTTGTGTCCACCCCTCACAGAGATGTTGAAGTCCTAACCTCCGGGACCTGTGAATGTGAAATTTGGAAATAGGATCTTTGCAGATGAAATCATTGGGGGTGGGCCCTAACCCACCATGACTGGTGTCCTTATAAAATGTGGAAGTTCTGACAAGGAGACACACACACAGGGAAGACGCTGGGTGGAGGAATGCCAGCACGGCCACCAGAAGCTGGGAGAGAGGCGCAGACAGATTCTCCCGCACAGCCTCTGAGGGAACCAGCCCTGCCCGCACCGCCCTCTCAGGCTCCCAGCCTCCAGCACCTGGAGAGAAGACATTTCTGTTCAAGCTGCCCCAGGAAACTGATGCATACCCCCTCCCCCCACCAACTTCAATGATATTCAGCCAAAGAGTTCGAGGATAAGGAGGTGCCAACAAATGGAATCTGCAAACAAATGCTTACATGCTCAGAGGGAAGAGAGGCTTTCTTAGGAAGAAACCAAGGACTTAAAGGCACCTTCACAGGGCATCACCCCCGTGCCTGACTCCTCTCCTTGCTTGGTGTCAGCCGGCACAGCCATGACCACCTGTGAAAGACACTTAGATGCCTGCCCCTCTTGACCACAAAGGGGACTCCACAGTGACCTGCAAATGCAGAGGTGGAAACCCATCCCTTCCCAACAGTAAAACTTGAGACACGGGATCAGGAAAACATCTGTTTATTCAAAAAAATACCAAGTTGCAGCTCAGCCGGCTGTTCTCACCTAGGAACTGGGGCAAGAATTTGGTGTTGGGGGGAGAGATAAGGAAGGAGGCAAAGCTGTGGAAGGTCTTTTGGTCCAGAATTGTTTATCTTCTCCTTTCTGTACCGCCCTCCACTGCCCGCTCACCAGAATGGGGGTGGGGCTTGCACGCAAGATCCTGTGTCTGTGTTTATCGGGCAGCAGGGGAAGACTCAGATGGTGAGGTCCCAGCTCTGGAAGCA
Organism: Camelus ferus; assembly: GCF_009834535.1. Lineage (NCBI taxonomy): Eukaryota > Metazoa > Chordata > Mammalia > Artiodactyla > Camelidae > Camelus > Camelus ferus. Next base: position 9,325,970 of record NC_045704.1, on the reverse strand, counting down.
TCAAGGGGACCTGGCAGGACATGCCCACTTCCTCACCCCCTTGAGACCTCTCCCCACTATGGCTTATTTGAGATAAGAGGTCAATGCCCCAGGATCAGGCAGCCTGTGAGGAGTGAGTCATGAGTCGGGGGGGGGGGGGGAGCGAGGTACCTGAATCCAGGCTGGTGAAGAGCAAGTTGAGGGGGGCATACAAAAGCTGAAAGGCCCCAAACCCCCCCAATTGTGGGGGCTGGAGAAAGCTGAGTGCTCCTTGGGGGTGGTGAGCAGAGGGGAGGGGGTCTGGGAAGGGGCAGGCACCCCAGCTGGCTCCGCTTGGGGGAAGTCACAGTCTGCCATAGGGGTACTGGGCAAGGTGAGGCCTTCGGAGGGACTGGGGGAACCCACAGGAGCAGCTGTAAGCGTGGATGTGAAAAACTGGCAAACTGGCACTGGGGCCATGGTAGAGTCAGGGTAACACCCCAATTTCCTCCGTGTGGTGGGAACAGAGGCCAGTTACCTATCCCAGGCGCCCGATGAAAAAAGATGAGCTGAGGTGCCAGTATTTGGGGGGAGACAGGAGACGGAGGGGGACGGCCCAAAAGAGGGAGAAGAGGCCCCCGCACCCTGCCCTGGGGGCCGGGGAGGGGGCATGTAGCCCTTTAAGAGTCGGGGAATGGCCGCCCCCCACATGGCTATGTACAAGGAGAATTAGGGGTAAATTGTGCATTGGGTATTGGGGAATCCCCGAAACCCTAGAGGCTCCCTAGTGTGTGAGAGGGACATGAAGGAGAGAACGCTGCTTCTTTGCCATCTTGGGATGATGCAGAGCACCACCCTGCCCCCACAGATGGCACTGGCAGTGGCCATGGCCCTCCAGATGTGCCTGCCCCAGGACCAGGCCAGCAGAGCACGTGAAAGCCCCAGGGAGGTCGGCAGCTATTGGCCCAGCCCACAGGGGTCTCTGTGGAGAGTTTGGCCCAAGCCAATGGAGTGCTGCTCTGGGTGGGGATCCAGGTGACAGGGATTAGGCAAGGGGCAGTGACATCACCTGAGGACTGGAAAGCTACCCTCTGGTGATGATAAGAGGTCCCTGTGTTGACCCTGTCACCGACCAAATGGTTGGGTGAAGGGCAGTGAGTTATCAGGAGGGGTCCAGGTGCCCTCACCAGGGGGTGATGGGGGGCCGGCCAAGGCCAAGTCTGTGGTGAGGTTGATGCAGGCATCAGCCTAAGTTGGGAACAAGGCAGTGACATCATCAAGAAGGGCCAGAATAGGATGATGTCATCGAAGGTGGCCCTCCCCACTCTGTTTTTGAGGGAATGGGAGAATAATGTGTATTGTGCTGGTTCCCCTTAAGGGAACAACTGGAAGTGACCCCAGGAGACAGTTGAAATACAGCTGTCATAGTGCTTGGCCCCAAGATGATGGATACTGGAAGATGGTGATACATGGCTGAAGTGGATCCTGGTAAATGACACTATCATTGGGTGTCCTGGATCCTGGGAGTTGATGATGTCATGGTTGTGGTGGATCCTGGTAGATGGCACCATGGTTGAAGTGGATCCTGGGAGATGATGATGTCATAGTTGAGGTGGATCCTGCGAGATGATGACACTATTGGGTGTCATGGATCTTGGGAGATGATGATGCCGTTGTTGAAGTGGATCCTGGGAGATGATGATATCAGGGTTATGGTGGATCCTGGGGTGTGAAGACATGGTTGAAGTGGATCCTGGAAGATTGATGACACCAGTTATGGGGGACTATAGGAAATTTTGGCATGATCAGTCCTAGTGGATCCTGGTAGAAGATGTTACCATCAGCTATAGTGGATTCTGGAATGACATCATTGGTCATGGTGGATTCTGGGAGATGATGACATCATAATTGTGGAGAATCATGGAAGATGGTGACACCATTGACTATAGGGAATCTTGGGAGAAGGTGACACTATAGTTATGGTAAATCCTGAAAGAGAATGATACCTTAGTTGTGGTGGATTCTGGGAGATGAAGACACTATAGGTCATAGGGAATCCTGGGAAATGATGTCATCATTAGGCATGGTTGACATTTGACCCCAGGTGCAGTGCCATCAGGAGTGGTGGAAGTCTTGTGGTGCTGCTGATGTCATCAACTAGAGCAGCAGCAGGCATATCCTAACCTCCCCCCACCCTGCAGCCGGAGGCCAGGACTTGTTTACAGAGGCGATGGTGTCTGTAGTTTTGGCAGAGAGAAGTGGCGCTAGCCTTTTGGCCACCTATGAGTCTGAGGACTCCAGGAGCCTGGTGGGCCAGAGTGGCCTCATTGGGAGCAGAAGCCAGTCTGGGAGTGCTGTCCTCCGGGAGTCACACAGGAGGTGACCTCACTACACAGGGGTAGGACCTGTGGCCCAAATTCCCTTTAGGGGAAGGTCTGGTGGAGCTCCTGCAGGGCATGTCCGTGGGGTCAGGAGAAGGAGCAACCAAGCTAAGTCACGGAGGGACAAGGCAGAGACCGGCGATACCATCACAAGTGACGGCCTTCCAAAGCAGGCGGTGTCTCTGGGGATGACATCACAGCGCTGGGGCAGAGCCTCCAGTGGTGTGGCGGCTCACTACCAGCAACCCGGAGACAGACCGTCATCTCTGGCAGAGACCTCTCCAGATGGGGCAGCCTTCCCAGTGATAACATCCCTCAGATGACATCTCAGGCTGGGGCACTTTCTCTGGTGCCCCCAGGATGGCCATGGCCTCGGCATCCCCTGCCTTTCTGTGACATGGCAGCAGCAGTGGCGGTCTCCTGGTGATGTCTCAGAGCAGGCAGAGTCATCTCAGAGATATCGCAGAAGGGGCCTCATCCTGGAGATGTCCCAAAAGCAGGCTGTCATCTCCAGTGATGACATCATGGAAGAGGCAATCCCTCTCATGACATCATAGGGCAAGGCACCTTCTCTGGCAATGGCATCACAAAAAGGAAGCAGAATCTCTGTGATGATGTCATAGAAAGGAGGCCTTATGTCTAGTGAGGACACAGTTGGCCAGGCTTTTTCCCCTGGGATGTGTCCCAGGAAGGTGGCTTTGTCTGTAGTGATGACATCACAGACAGAGGCATCTTCTTTGGAAGAAAATATTTTCCTGGTGATGATGTCAAAAGAGGACTTCTGTTGCCAGAGATGACATCATAGAGTGAAACTTATCTATGCAGTGACATCATAAGACGGACTCTCTGTATCTAGGGATGACATCATAGGACAAGGCATTATTTCTTTTATGACATCACAGGAAGGAAGTCTTTGTGATGACATCATGGAACATAGACATAGCCTCTAGTTAAGTGTGGGCCTGTTCCTCTGTGATGACCTCATGGGAAGGAGTTTTTGTCCCTGTGATAAACACAGACATCTTCCATAGTGATGACCTCACAGACATCTTCCTCTGTGATGACATCACAGGAAGGAGGCCTTGCCTCATACTGTGATATAGAAAGAGGGATCTTGTCTGCCATGACATACAAGAAAGAGGCTTTGTCTCTGGTGACGATTTCATCCAAACAGTGTCCTTGAAGGCAGCCCCCTACCACCTCTGATCTGGGCTCCAGGCCCCTGGAGTGTGCTGGGGGATGCAGGCTGGAATGGGGGCCCGGGAGGCTGCAGCCCCCAAGCCCCGGGCCCGGCCTCAGACACTCAGACAGTCACCTCATTCTTGCTGGCAGTGCGCAGGTGTTGGGGCAGGTGATGGCCGGGGATGAACTGCAGCTGCTCCAGTGTGCCCTGGCGCTGGAAGGGCGGCCTACGGGCCAGCGTGCCGCCGCCTCCGCCGGTGTCTGACATCCAGGCGGGCTGCGGCGAGCCGTGCAGGCCGTGATGGTGGTGCGCGTGCAGGCTAGGTGGTGGAGGCAGCCCGTGCAGGGGGGTGGGGGGCCCCCCGGGCCCCAGCAGCAGATTGGAGTGGGAAGCGGCCAGGCTGGCACGGGCGGTGGGCTCCGGAGGCAGAGCGGGGCTGCGCGGGGGTGACAGGAGGTGCTCGCGGCTCTGGCGCAGGGCCTCCGGTGAGGACAGAAGCAGGTGCTCCTGGGACACGAGGCGCGCTCGCGGCAGTGTGAACTCGTAGCGCGAGCGGCCCCCGTCACCCAGCAGGTGCTCCTGGGACATGACACGCCGCGGGTTGGGCGCAGGTGCCAGGCCCAGTTCCTCAGGGCCACCCCAGCCATCCATTCGATAGCCGCCCCCTGTGCCAGGTCGCCGAAGTGTGTGCAGGGGCAGCGTCCCGCGGGGCATCTCCGCCAGGTGCCGGCGCTTCAGGTAGGCCTCATCCAGATCCTTCTCGGCTGGGGGAGAATGGAAGAAACCACAGAGGTGGGCCCACAGCCAGCCCAGAACCTGCCCCTCCTCTAGGGCATCCTACCCCAACACTGACTCCCACCCTCACAAGGACCCCAGACATCACCTGGAACTTCCTGGTCATTAGCCTGGGCAGAGGCACAAGTTTAACCAATCAGAACATTCAAGCCAGCTAGGTAGCCAAAGTGCAGATTCCGAGGCCCAGCTGGCAGTGCTAGGATGGAAGATGGGGCTGGACTTCCTTTTTTTTTTTTTTTGGCCTGGAAACATCCCTTCCTTTGGGAGTAGAACCCAACTCTTGCTTTTGAGGAACTACTTTTCTTTCCCTCTCATCCTCTAGCAAGTATTTTTCAAACCTGGAGATTTGACCCATTCGAGGGTTGTGAAGTCGATTTTGTGAGTGGTGAGTGACCACCATTTTGAAAAGTGAAACAGTAGAAAATGATCAGAAAGTGTCCCATAATAAGAGGATAATAAGTTTCAAACCTTTCCTGTAATTAAAAAATGTGCATATATATGTATATGTGTGTGTCATGCGCCATAATATAAACATAATTTCTTACTGTGGATCTCAGTTTTAAATGCTTGAAGTCTACTCCACTACCAGGGATGGGCCATTGACCCAGAAATGTCCAGTCAGAGTCTCAGTGATTGGTTCAGGGACAAGCATGTGACCCATTTTTGGTATCCAGGCCTGGGATTTTTGCTGGAATCATTGGAAGACTCCTCTCCTGGTAGAATGGGAGCCTGAAAATTCTCAGGGCCATCATTGCCATCATAAGGGGAGGGTCTGTCTGAAAATGAAATCAGCCCACTGTTTAGGAGAGCTGAGAGATGTGGAATTCTGGAGACACTTTTGAGCATCTGGATTCAGCCACATCTGAAGCTTGTGGCCCATAGACTTTCCATTATCAAACCAGCATTGTTACCTTTTTTAAAAAAAAAGTTATATTTCTATTAATTGCAAATCAAATTCTGATGAATACAATAGATCTTGTGGGGAGCACCATGAATTTGCATTTTAAAAAGGCACCCCAAGTAATTCTGCTACAATGTTACCTCAGGTAATTCTGGAGCAAACTTGGAGGAAAAAACTAAGGGCAGAGCTAAATCTTTAAAAGGCCATGGGCCACTGTCCACGGTCCTGAACCGAGGCCCTGACCCGACCCCATCCCCCACTCAGCTTCCCTTCCATGGACTCACCCAGCCTCTTGAGGGAGGAGTAGCGGTTGAGTTCAGATTTCACTGCGGCCTCGTAGGATGGGGGCAGATGCGAGAGGTTGTGGAATGACCGAGAGCAGGACAGCGTGGAGTAGTGCAAGGAGGGGCTGGGCGGTGGAATGGCCCTCCAGTCTAGGGCAGAAGGACAGGGCGGGGGGGGTGGGTGTCAGTCCAGTCCCTCCTCTGTCAGACCCAGCAGTTCTTGCCCTCAGTCCCTTTAGGACGTTAGAAATCTTAGACTCCAACCCCTCAAAGCTCCAGCAGTCCAAGCTCCCTCTGCTCACTCCCCCTACCCACTTAGGGGCTCTTTGCTGGGAAGAGGAGGAGGAGGGGCTCAGCACCTACTGTACACCCAGCCCCAGGCTAGGAGGGGTGCACTCTGGGTAGGAGAGAGATGACTACTTCTGGCAGACACGTGAGGAAACTGAGCCTCACTCGGTTACCTGGCTAGACTGTGAGGACTGGCTCACAGAGTCTCACCCCTGCTCTATCCCGGGCACCTGACTCCAGCTCAATATAAGGGTGGGAAGAGAAGGAGTCCTGCCCTCCCTGCAGCCCTGCCCTGGTCCATACCCAACGTGGCAGCATGGTGTTTGGGGCTGTTGACGTTGAGGTGCAGGTAGTTGTGGTGCAGATTATCTGTGGGGATAAGAGAGGAAGTGGATCACTGCATTGTCTGCTCCCAGCTGGCACTGCTGTCCTGGTCTTTTGGAAGGATCCCCACTCATTTCAACTTGGTCTGCAACTCTAGCCCCTCCTGCCTCCTGATTCTTTGCCCTGACTTGCTTCTCCCTCCTGCATCATCAGACCAGCCTTCTGGCCACCTGGCCAGCCCACCTCCAAGGTCAGCTGCACTCTGGTACTCCTGACATGTATACCTACTCCTGCCCCTTAGCTGCTCGAACTCTTCCCAAGAGACACAGTTTAAAGTGGGGATGGTGTTTGAGGCCTGTGTGATTTGGCTTCCAGCTGACATCTGCAGCCTCATCTCCCATCCCTCCCCTCAAGCCATGCTTCTCTCTGATACCCAAATGAGTCAATCTCAGTTATGCCACCGGGCCTTTGCACATGCTGTTATGCTGTTCTCTCTCCTTTGAATCCCTTCTTTCCCTGAAGAACTACTCATCCCTCAAGATCCAGGTCAGGTGTCTTCCTTATCACTACTGTTCAAACCCATCTGCTCCCCTCCATTCCTGACTGCAGATCAGGCCCTGTATTTACTGCCTGCATCATCATCTCAGCCTCTTCCTGAGCCTTCTTCTGCTCACCTCTCCCCCTTCACAGGGGTTCCAGTGAAACAGTTCTTCCAACCTCTTCTGACTTGGCTGCTCCCCTGCTCTAAACTTCTCCATGGCTCCCCATTGCCCTCAGGACAAAGGCAGAGCTCTTCAGCTCAGCCTGGAACTCATGGGACTTCCTGAGGTATCTGCCCACCCCCTCCTCTGCCTCAGCTCTCTGGCCACTTCACAAGCTGTGCTCCAGCCACTCAAAGCTCCTCCTGCCCAAGAAACTTCCCTCACCTTCCCAGCCACTGCTCCAGCATCACTTTCTTTGGGAGCCGCCTCCCCCTCACACCAGATGAGATCCTTTTCACCCTTTCAGCTACCTGGACTTCTCCACTTCTCCATCATAAGCTATAAGAATAACCATAATATGAAATGAATACTGTTATGATTCTCATTTTATGGATGAGGAAACTGAGGCCCAGAGAAGTGAAGTCACTTGCCCCAGATCACAGTGGTAGAGTCAAGATTTGAGTCCAGGCGTCTGGCGCCCAATAAATTCTCATTAAATTACTAAATGTGTCCTTATGTGTCATTGGCTGTTGGGTGTTCTGACATGAATTTCTCAAGTGCAGGGGCTGAGAATGTCCAAATCTAAATCACCGTGGTGCCCATGGGGCCCACCCAGGGGGTCCACTGGAGGGCAGCGGGGAGGTCTGGCCCACTGCAGAGTCCGGTGTATTACCTGGAAGAGGTCTCGGCCACAACGGTTCAGGGAAGGCAGGGGCAGCAGGCTGAGGCTAGGGGTGGGGCCTGGGCAATGAAAGGCGGGGCCATCCGTGGTGGGCGGAGCCACAGGGACAAGGGGCGAGGGCAGAGGCAGAGGCTGCAGCCGCAGTCCCACTTCCTGCTCACCGAGATTGGAGGGCTTCACTGTGTTGTAGATGTTCTTGGGCGTCCTCGGAGGCATGCTGTCGGGACCCCCGACCCCCGGGGTTAGGGAGCTGCTTCGTGCCCGGTCCGGGCGGGTACCAGGCCCCGACTGATGCCTCAGAATGTCCACCAGAGCCCTAGAAGCGGCAGAGGAATGGTCAATGGCCTGAGTGCTGGCGGTGGGGGTGGGGAGAGGGCGAGCGCAGGCCTTTTTCCCCTCCCTGTTCTCACCTTTCGGGGTGTCTGTTCGCTCAGCTCTGCTTCTCACCTTTGGCCAAGCTCTTTGCTAATGTCAATCTGAGCACTGCCCCACTGCCACAAGGTCCCTCCGGCCACACTTCCGGCTTGAAGCGCCCCTTCCCTAGTTCATTTGGACTACCCCTTCTGTGGTCCCTCCCACATCGTCCTCCCTGTGGCTCTGTCCCACCCTGAGCCTGGAACCTCAGTCCTCTTCTTTTTGCTGGCTTCCCCATGGCAATAAAGGGTGCTATGTGGACCCCAAACCTTAGACTCACTCTTGACTCCTCTTTTTTTTTTTTTTTTTTTCCCTCCACAGCCCTCAGCAATCCTGTGGATTCAACCTCCAAAATCTATCCCAACTTGGACTACTTCTCAACACCTCTACTGCTACCAGCACCATCTCTTACCATCAGTGCTATAGTCTCCTCACTGGCCTCCCGATTTCTGCCCTTGTCTCTTGCCCACTAGTTTCACACGCACAGCCCAGGAATCAGATGGTGACACACGGAGCTCAGGCACTCCAGTGGCTCCCTCATCACAGTTAGAATAAAGCTGGCTTCTGCCTGCTTCTCGCCCACTGCACTACTTCTCCTTCTCAGCTCTGGCCCACTGCACTCCAGCTGTACGGACCTCTTTGCGTCCTGCAGACACTCCACCTCAGGGCCTTTGCACTTGCAGTTTCCTCTGTCTGGAATGCCCTTCCCACAGACATCTACTTGATTCTGCCTTTCCCTTCAAGTCTCTGCTCAGAGAGGCCTTTCCTGAGTGCTCCGTGTAAAACAACACCTTCTCTCCCACTCACAGCTTGTTATGCTGCTTTGCTTTCTTCGCAGCAGTCATCAGTATCTAAAGTATATTGCATATGTGTTTGCTTGCTTACTGTCTTGGTAACAGTAGCCAACATTTGTTGCGGGCTTACCATCCAGGACGCCACATGAATCAACCCAGTTAATCTTCATTACAATCCGAATGAGTGGAGAACAATTATTAGCCCCATCTTGTAGGTAAGGAAACTGAGGCACAGAGAGGTTAAGCAACTTTCCCAGGGTCACACAGCCTGCAGGCAGCAGACCTGGGATTGGAAACCAGGTTTATCCATTAGTGCAGGGACTTTGTTTTGTTCACTACTATATCCTCAGCTCCTGGCCCACAGAAAGTGCTCAGGAAATATTTGTTGAATGAATGAAGGCCTGAGCCTACCCCGTCACTCTGTAGCCTGCCACTTCAGTTACATGCATTCTCAGGCCCCGCCCATCTCTCTAAAGCGTTCACTTCTGCGCTCCTGGTGGCTGCCTCCTCCGTCTCCAGCCACGCCCGCAACATTGCCCAGCACTCCCCAATGGCTCCGCCTCCCGTTGCCCAGGGCCCGTCCCCAGACTCCTCACCCTCGGGCCCCAGAGCACACACACCTGGGCACGTTGATTTCCCGGTGCGCCCTGGGCGCACGGGACGCCTTGCTGAATGCCACTTTGGCGCCGACGCCCACGGCCAGGGCGAAGCTGATGACCCCGCACACTACGTAGGCCGTGCTGCCCCCGGGGCCCTCGCCCCCACGCACCCCGGCGCCCCCCGCCCGGCCCCCTTCCAGCCATCCGGCTTGGCCGGGCCCGGGACCCCCGCCCGCACCCCCAGCGCCCCCGGCGCCCCCGGCCAGCGGCGGTGGCGTGGTGGCCCAGCGCGGAGTGTCATAGTTGGAGCAGGAGGCCTGAGCCAAGCGCATGTGGCGGTGCTCGCAGCAGAAGCGGTAGTGGCAGGTGCCGCAACAGAAACGGTAGGAACCAGTGCTGCAGTTGAAGGTGGCGTCGTACTGGCCCATGACATCGTAGTAGCCGTGGCAGAGCTCGGCAGGAGGGGGCGCCCGTGCCGCCGCGCCCGGCCCACTCTGGGTGCTGGTCCTGGTGCCGGTGCCATTGGCGCCTGGGCCCGCTGCGCCCCCGCCGCCAGTCAGCGCCCCGGTCAGGCGCCGCAGGTGCGCCAGCAGGGCGGGCAGCGGACCCGGGGGCTCGGCGCTCGTGGCGTTGGACGGGAGTGCCCCCGCCTGGCCGGTAGTGGAGGCCAGGAGCAGGAGGGTCCCGAGGAGCAGGAGGGCTGGCATGGGACGCGCAGGAGGTCGGACCAGGCCGCCAGGCTGGAGGGAGAACGGAGGCTGGAACGGTGGGCAGGAGAAAGATGGACAGAGACGGAGAAATGTGGAGGTGGGCGGCGGGAAGGATGAGGAAGGAGGGCCAAAGGAAGGTAGAAGGATGGAGAAACGCGAACCAGAAGACAGAAAGGATGGAGGGAGGGGAAATGCATGGGCCCAAAGTTGGTGGTCCCAGCGGCAGTGTACGGTGGTGGGGAGCAACAGAAATGTACGCAGACACCGCAGAAGGAGAATAGAAATGATAATGGAAGGACGGAGAAAGAGTCAAAGCAAGTGATGAATGGGAGAGGGAAGCGTGGGAAAGTCGTCAGTGACGTCAGGGATGCCAAGAAGTAAGAGGTGGACCAAAAACCAGCGGAAAGATGTGGTGGAGGGAGAAGAAACCACGGAGGCAGGTGAGGGAGAGAGGGTAGAGGGGAGGGTAAGGGGTGAGATGCGAGTGAGCGAGGGCAGAGATGCAGAGAGTGAGAGGTGGGCAGAGTGGGGAGGAGGTTGGGATGGGCCAGTGGGTGGGGGGAGGGAATGAAGGGAGACACGTGGGGAGGGCGAGGTGGGAGGAGTCAGGAGATGAGGAAGAGAGAGAAAGAAGAGTGGGTGGGGGGAGGAGAGAAGGAGAAAAAGAGATTGGAGTTGAGAGTCTGAGTTTATAGCCCAAGAGGGGTGAAGAGGCAGTGCAGGGTTTCTCAACCTGGGCACTACTGACATTTGGAGACAGAATGTACTTAGTTGTGGGGGCTCATCCTGTGCACTGCGGGATGTTTCTCAGCATCTTCCATGCCGGGAGCTTCCTCATTCTCCCGCATTGCGATAACATAAGATGCCTCCAGGAATTGCCAGATATCCCCCTGGGAGCCGCAGTTGCCCCGGGTTAGAACTGCTGGCTTAGACCCATCTGGTCCTCAGTTTCCTCCAGTGCTCATTTCTCTCCTTTGTTTAGGTCTGGTAATCAAGGGATCTCGAGCCTCAGCCCCCTCACCACCACGTCCACACACGGACACACACACTTGCCCTCTTAGAGTGTCAGATCTGAAGTGTCTCCTTGCACAGCTGGAGAGTCAGGGTAGCAGTGGTTTGTCTACAATCTCCACCACGTGCCAGGTGCCTGACACTGGACAGGCTCTTACCTAAGTCCCCATGTGCCTCAGTTTCCCCCATCGATGGGGATAAGGATGGCTATCAGTGGGTGGACAGAAGGATGAACTGAGTTAACATGTGTGGAAAGTTTAGGACAGTGCCTGGTCCAGCGCAGCTGCTATACTTCTATGAAAGGAGGGTGACACAGGATGAGGAGGAGCCACATGGGACAGGTCTGCCCAGCTGTTTCTAGGCAACAGCCCAGTAGGCGGGCTTCCTTCAGCCCTGTTTACTGAGGCTGGGGATGCAGCGGTGGATGAACCACAGGGCTCCACCTGTCTTTATGGGGTTTGTGTTCCAGAGAGGGTAGACAGCCAGTACACAAATCAATGGGATGCATGTTGAAAACTATTCTGACGAAACATTAAGAAATTATGAAGGGAGTCATGAAGGAATGAAAGCAGTATGGGGGGTGTGAGAGAGGGTGGGTGGGTGGAACTAGTTTAACAAATGTTGTTCGTTATTATTTTTATCCTTTGTTCCTTTCCGCCGAGTGCATGTGTAGCTAGGCACCACACCGTTATCAACAAAACTGCTGGGGGTTGTGATGGGGGGAGAGTTATGGGGAGCTGGGGCTCCCAAGCCTCAATCCGCCTCTACCCTCTTCCACATGGGGCCTCAAATTTCCTTTTTGGCTCTGCCCTGGCCCCTCCTCTGAACTCCCCACAAGATCGCCTACTGGATGCCTCCAGTTGGTGTCAAAAGAGCATTTTGGAAGTGGCTTGGCCCACACTCTGCAAAGCAGTTTGGCAGTTCCTTAAAAGTTAAACATAGAGTTACCACATGACCTAGCAATTCCACTCCTAAGTATCTTTCCCAAAGAATTGAAAACATGTTCACACAAAAACATGAATGTTCATAGCAGCACGACTTATAACAGCCCCAAAGTGGAGACCACCCAAATGTCCATTTGTTGAAGAATAGGTCAACAAAATGTGGTCTATCCATACAACGGAATAATATTCAGCCATGAAAAAGAATGAAGCACAGATACATTCTACATCACGAAGAACCTCAGAAACATTAAGAAAAGCCAGACACAAAAGGTCACATAGTGTATGATTCCATTTATATGAAATGTCCACAACAGTCAAATCCATGCAGACAAAGCCAGTAAGTGTTTGTCTGGAGCTGGGGGTTGGAGGGAGGAGTGGGGAGTGACTGCTGAATGGGTTCAAGGCTTCCTTTTAGGGTGAAAAATGCTCTGGAATTAGATAGTGGTGGTAGTTACACAACATTATGAATTTATTACATGCCATTGAACTGGACACTTAAAATGGTTAAAGTGGTAAATTTTATGTTATGTGTATTTTACCAGAGATTTCAAAACACCACTTACATATGTCAGTTGATGTCACTACTCCCCTGTTCAGACCACCCACTGGCTTCCTGTCACATGAGAATGAAACCCAGACCCTTCTCCCAACTTCTTGTTCCTTCGTGCCCTCCTAGGCCCTGTGCCCAAGAGGCTCCCAGCTTCCAGCCTTTGCATTTGCTGCCCCCTTTGCCTGGGACCCCCTCCTGCAGATGCTGGTCTGGCTATGCCCTTCCCTTCCTCAGATGTCCCTCACGTGTCATCTCCACGAGCCTCCCCTGCCCTGTCTAAATGGCCCCCCAGACACTTCCCACTTTTTCACAGCTCCCATCTCAACTGGCCACATTACATGTCTTCCCCACTAGATTGTAAACTCCACAAATCAGAGATTTTTAGACAAAAATAGTACGTGCTCTGTAAGTGTTTGTTGCATGGATGAATGTTGAAAGAAGTGTGAGAGGTTGATCTTCTCTCTCTTCCACACACACACACACACTTCAGATGAGGATGCTAAGGTTCCAAGAGGTCCCATTATTTGTCTGAGCCCCTCAGTGCAATAGAGCTGGGCTCTGAACTCAGGCTTCAGGGCACCACTCATAGACATGGGTGCCTTTATCCCACACAGAGAAACATGAGCTGACAAGCACATGGACACACCTCTTCCCAGAGTGACACATGCACGTGGTGATATGGATTCTTTCATTCATTGAGGGCTGCTACATATGGTTGGGCAGGTTGTGCACTGCACAAAGGGGTCTGGCTAAGAGGCTGGAATTCAGCTGGGCTCTCCTTCCTAAGGCATGCTGGTGGGGCTGCATCCATCTGCAGGAAGGGGCACGCTTTTGAAACATACACAAGGGTACCGTCTGCCTGCTAAATCATAGATGCTGGGGAGCTGCCTTGGGCCAGGAGAGCCTTTGTGTCGTCTGCCCCACAGGGGCTAGCAGTTTGCCTGCTCAGTTCCCATGCTGTGCCAAGCCTTCAGCACAGCACAATTTCTCCCTTGGCCAACAGAGTCCCAATATCTCTTCCAACTGCACACAAATGTGCATGCCCAGGGAGACACAGCTCCAGGCCATTGACAACTCCGGGGAGTGAAGCAGGTGGAGAAGTGGTATACATCCCCTCAGACCCAGCAACACACCCAGACACAGCACACACACACACACACACACATGGCTCCTCTACCATTGGGGATCCCATAGCCTCCTGCCCCTGCCCCATACCTCTTGACATAGTTGCTGATCCAGACACAAGGATACAGGGCATCAGTTCTTCCTTTATCTCACACAAAACTCTGCACAGACACACAACAGAGCTTGTATACACAGTGACCCAGAACACAGGACATCCACACAGTGTCCCAGACACAACACACAATGACACCCAATATCATCCTGGTGGCACACCTGAGCCTCCTCCCCACATACATGGACATGCACAGAGCTCCATGTTGACACACAATCATGCCTTTTTGGGCATTCCCACCCACAGTACACAAGACCCAGATACAATCTTAGACATCCTGACACACCAGGACCACACACAACTCCAGAACATGGCCAGGGGCCTACCCCAGCTGGCTGCACATGGACACGCCATGGCACACATCACAACCCACCTCATGCAACCATGGGCACACACACCAGTGGGAACTGAGCTTTGTTGAGTCTGGGAGTAGGCATGTGACCCTCCACAAGACACGCCCAGATAGCCCCGCCCCCACTCCACCCCTACCCTTCCCCAACCCCGATCTCACACATCCAAAGGCATTGTCCTCCTCCATGGCTGGAGAGAAATGGCCTCCCAACCCCAATCTCCTCCCTCCCGCACCATGCACACCCAGCTGCTCAGGGCCAGAGGTCTGGCTCTGCACCCAGCCCAGCCCAGAACCTGAAAGATACAGATGTGGGTACAGAGATCAGGGGAACCAGTGTGAGGAGGGGTCCCAGGTTAGGCCCCGCTGGGTCCCTGAGCTCCTGGAGAACCCCCTTACCCACCTGCTCCCCTGAGCAGCACTGTGCCCCACCTCTACCCCTATCCCTGACCCTCCTCTGGACCCTGCCAGTGGGGGGTAGGGGTGGGGCTGAGGGCTGCCTTCTGAGATGCCTGGGAGCAAAGAATGAGAGATACAGCAGGACCCAGGAGGAAGGGAGACTCAGGCCAGAGAGAAGGGGATAGAGACCCAGGGAGAGGAACAGAGACCCAGGGAGAGGGGGACAGAGACCCAGAAGGAGACAGACAGAGACCCAAGGAGAGAGGGAACAGAGACCCAGAAAGAGCGGGACAGAGACTCAGGGGGAGGGGGACAGAGACCCAGAAGGAGGGGGACAGAGATCCAGAAGGAGGGGGACAGAGACCCAGAGAGAGAGGGACAGAAATCCAGAGAGACTCAGGGAGAGAGGGATGGAGACCCAGGGAGAGAGGGACAGAGATGGAGAGAAGGGGGGTGTACAGATACCCAAAGAAAAGAGCACAGAGACCTGGGAGGGCAGAGACCCAGTGCGAGAGCAGTCGGGGAGCATTGAGGGAGACAAATTCTGAGAGGAGGGTCAAAGACCCAGAGAACTGGAGTTCAGAGTTGGAAGGAGAGAGAGAGGGAGCGAAAGAGAGAACCAAAGAGGGAAGGCAGAGACCCGCAGAGGGGAGGAGACCGAGTCAGAAGCCCAGATCTCAAGCATCGAGGGGCTGGAGAGGGGTCCACAGGTGGCGGCGGGGTGGCGGCTGATGGTGCACGGGTGTCTAGGTAGAGAGGGAGAGGCCACGATGCACGGGGTCCGAGTACAAAGGGAGGGTCTTCTAGGAATATATCCAGGGTTGAGAGTGGGTTTGGGGTAGGGCTGTGGAAAGCGGGCAATAGGAGGCGTGATTTGGGTTTAAGAGGAGGCGGACCCATCAGGTGGAGGAAAGCTGAGGGAGAAGGGGAGGTGTCCAAGTGGGGGCGGCGATCCCAGTTCTGGGCTGGGGGAGGCTGGGTGGAGGGATCCTGCGCCGCCCCCAACTTGCCACCCGGGAGGCGGGAGGCGGGGACTGAACGGGAGATGTGGACCCTCCCCACGTACTCCCCGCGGCCCGACCCCCCACCAAGTCCCTAGGCCTTCCTGTCTCTTGTGTCTCTGTCTCTGCGAGTCTCTGCGCCTCCCAGTCCTTCCTTTCTTCCGGGACCCCACCTCTCGCCACCCCTCCCTCGGCCCGCCTGCGGGCCTCTCACCTCTAACACGAGGTGCCCGGGTCACGGTCTCTGCCTCTCTCTCTCTACGTGTCTCATCGCATCTCTGCGTCTTTGAGTCGCTGCCCGACGTCTCTGTCTATCGCTCTCCCCTTTTCTGAGTCTCAGTTTTCTGTGCCAACATTCCCTCCTTCCCTCTGCCCCTTCAGTCTCTTTCTCTACATCTGTGTCTGCACCCTGTCTCCATATCCCCATCTCTCTCTACCTCTTCGACTCCATGTCTCCATCGCTGTGTGTCTCTTTGCCAGGTTTGCTGTCTACAGATCTCTGTCCCTCTGAGTGTGTCTCCCCCGACCCCGGAACCCCAGTCTCCCTCCCTGGGCCCCCCCACTCTCACTCAGGCTGAGGTTGGAGGGGCGGGGTGGGGGGGCGCTGCGGCGGGAGCTGTGTGTTCTCAGCGCAAAATAGACTCCTGTTGCCATGGCGACGCGAGCGCGGCCTCCGAGACGCGAAGCTTCAGGCTGGGGGGTGAGAAGGGGGGACACCTGGATCCGGAAGGCGGGGGCCGGGGGCCCCGATGCCCGCTCCCAGGGGCTCCTGGAGGAGGGGTGAGGCTGGGACTCCTAGGTCCCTGCAGAGAGACGGGGGGTTGCTGGGAGCTCTCATGCCGAGGTCCGGTGACCTGACCTTCTGGGAGGGGTATGGGATCCAGGGTGGGGTGCTCTGATTCTCTGATGGGTGGCAGTCTGGCTGCGAGCTCTGACGCCTGGGTCCCTGAGGGAATCAGAGATTGCCTTTCTCAGCCCCCAACGTTGCGGATCGGTGTGGGGACTGAGATCCTGAAGGGGCTGAGAGGCTCTGACAGGAGGGTCCATAGAGTCCCGACTCCCAGATTTCCAAGGGGGCTGCAGAATTCTGGGAGCCCCCATGTGGATCCCCGGGCTTCTGCGTCTTAGGGAAGCAGGGACCACTCTGATGAAGCTGTCTCTCCTTCCCATCCATTCGTCCATTCATCCGCATGCTTGTCTCTTCCTTCCTCCCCGTCCCTAAGTCCCTCGAGCCTCAGTTTCCCCCTCCGCACCGGGTGCGGTCACGCTCACCTCACTTTCCGGATGCGGGACCCTGGGGGAGTCGGGGTGGCGGCGGCGTCGGGGGACGGCCGGGGGAGGCAGAGCGAGCGCGTGTCTGCGAGCCAACCCGGCTGGGCGTGCGCGCGCGCTGATAGGGGGGCGGCCGGCAGTGTTGGGCGACCCCAGGCCGGCAGTTCTTTTCCGTGCAGATGTGTGCCGGCTTCGGTGCAGACGTGACAGTCACCGGCCCTTGCTGCCTTTGCCTCGCACGGGCTTGGAGCTGGGAAGAGGCACCTCCCCCTCCACCTGCTGGGGTCCCCTCTTCCCCACGCCTGCAGCCCCAGGTCGCCCCCAGGATACCCCCCAAGCCCAAAATGGTTCAGTCCACAGTCACATCAATGTTTATTCTCTGAGTCCGGGTCCCACACAGTCTGTGACACTCCCTCCCCCTCCCCTTCCCGCCCCTTGAAGTGGCCCGGAGCCAAGCCCCACCTCCAGCTCAGCTCAGCCAACCCCTGTCCAGCTTCCAGGAGCCTTATTTACATTTCCGGGAGCTGCTGCCCAATAGAGAAGCAGCACCCGCCTCGCCTCCTGAGGGGGCGGTACTCCCAGTGGACTGCACCACTCTTGGGATCCAAGGATGGGGGAAAGCGCTTCCACGAAGGTCCCAAAGACAAGAGGGTGGTCTCCCTTCAAGGCAGGGTAGGGAGTTCAGTGGAAGAGGGGGTTCTGGCCATTGAAGAGGCCCAGCAGCCCGCTGTCTGGGGTGGGATCCTTGATGATCTTCTGGATCTGTAGGGGGAAGAGGGGGAGTCAGGAAGAGTCAGGGGTCCCTGTCTCCATAACAGATCCATGACTTCTCCATTTTCATCTCCCTCGCCCTTTGGCAGCAACTGGCCAAACTAATCTCTTCCTCTTTGAAAACTTTACCTGGGGCCTCCCTTTCACCATAACCACCAGGGTTGGTTAGCTCTTGGTCCACCTTGCTGGTTTGGATCACTAAGGGTGAATGGCTCTGTCCTGGGGCTCCTTGTCTGTACCTGCTTCTATCCCTCAACTCTCAAATCCAGCCTGCACTTTGCCCCTCAAATCTGGGCTCACTCATCCAACTGCCTCTTAGCTGTCAGTTGCCACTTGACCTCTCAACGTCATCGCCCCACTCCTACCCCCATCAGCAGACAGCTTGAGCATCTGTGCTCAAGCTGCAGCCTCCCTCTAGGCTGCCTTCTCACATATTGCACCCATCAACAATGCCTGTCATGCCTGTAACCTCCAGAAAGTAAAAAGTAAAAATAAGCAAAGCCTGTATCCCCTCTGCCTCCACCCTGATCTCCCCTCCTTTCTGCTACATATCCATTGGCCACCCAGCACCAAACACAGATCAGACAGTGGTCATCTCCCCAGCGCAAAACCCCCATGGCTGTCCCTCCCCACCACACCAAAGTCTTTGGGAAGACTCTGCTCTGGCTCCTCCCTGTCTCCGCTCCTGTACTCAGCCAGGGCTCACCATGCCTCACTATGGTTCCTGGAATAAGTCAGGTTTAGTCCTACCTCCAGGCCTTTGCCCTAGCTCTTTCCTCTGCTAGGAACACTTTTTGGATGACTGGCTGCTCCACCCCTTCCAAGAGGTGCCTCCCTGCTGCCAGCCACCATCTGATTTCTCACACACTCCACACATTCCCTCCCCAGCTTCAGGGTGCAATGTATAATTGAATGCAGATGCTTTTGCTATTGCCCCTGGACCTGCCACAGTGGCTGGCACATAGCAGTTGCTCAATAAATGCTCAACAGAACTGAACCAAGAGGATGAGAATGGACAGACCTCAGAGGATCTCAGAGGAATTTGATATTCCAGGACGTCCCATTACCCGAAGGGCCAAGGGTGTGAAGCAGCAGAGGCTACCTGGTCAGACCTGGGTACTAGGAAGGCCACGTGGGTGATGGGTGTGGAGGCTGGACCTAATAGCCACAGATTGGAGGGGTTGGGTGGGTAGGGGTCAAGGGCTCCCATCTGCAGGGCCCCTGCTAGACTGTTCTTTCCCCTGTCTGCCTGGCTCCCACTCATCTTCAACTTGCTCTAAAATTGCCTTCTTCCAGGGGGCCTCTGGACCACCCTAGGCACCCCCTCCTCTGCACACCTTGCCCCCTCCCCTGATTTATCTCTCTCTCCAGTCCTCATGGCCGTAGTACAGCTCCCTTCACTGATTTATGATGTTGACCCACAGTCTCTCCCACTAGAACTTAGCGCCACTGGAGGGGGCAGCCTGCTATGTTCCTGGATGTATTCTGCAAATATGCTACGGGTGCTAAAAAGATACCTGCCCTTTGCCTGGGGGGTCAGGGAGGTGTCGGGAACAGGGGGGTCAGTACCTCCTTGAACTGGGGGTGGGCGGCATCACCCACGAGCTGCAGAATGAGTCCTTCACTGGTGGAGAGGAAGGCACCGCTCTGCCGCATCCGGGACAGTGCCACCAGCCGGTCCACCTGGCTGCAAGCGGGAGGGAGAATGCCAGCAGTTTGATCTAGACACTCAGACACCTGGCAAACTCAGCAGGGATCCTGCCCACTGGTTCTTCCTGGGTGCCCCAAACCCACCCCACATGCACCCCACCCTTCTGGGGGACCCTCTCACCTGCGGGAGGTGCAGGCATCCACCACCACATGGACCTGCAGACCCCGGTCCAGGAGGTCCAGGGCCGTGTGCTAAGGACAGAAAGAGGTCAGGGCCGACCCCAAACAAGAACAGGGGTCCTGAGTGAGTGAGTGGGGAACCAGGATGGGGATGAGGGAGGCTTGGATCACAGCAGGAGGTCCCTAGATTACAACATGATCCTAGGAAGGATGGGAGCCACTGGTAAAGAGAGGGGTCCTGAAGGAAGGTGAAAGTCCCAGGTCCAGAGGGGAGTCATAGGTCAGGAAGGGGAGGACAGAGGGTTCTGGGTCAGGAAGGACATCCTTTTTAGGTTGGGGAGGTCCCAGGTGTGAATGGAGATCCCAGCGGTTCAGTTGGTGTCTCACCAAAATGCAGGCCTGTGTTTCCAGGCCACAGAGGAGCACAGAACACAGCTGGGGCCGCATGTCCAGCTCCTGCTGCACCACTGGCACCATGCTGAAGCAGGTCTTGGGCCATGGCTGTAGACCCTCAGCCCCCAGCTCGGGCACCGTGGGGCCCAGGCCTTGTGGGTACTGTTCAGTCAGCACGGCTGGCACACCTAGCAGCCGGGCCACCTGTTGGGGGGCAGGGAGGAGGGGCTGTGGGATGGACTCCCAGGTCTGAGGGAAGAGGGGTTGAGGGTCTGAATCCCTGGGTGTGAAGGAGGAGGGGCTGGGGGTTGGATCCCTGGGTCTGAGGGAGGAGGGAATGGGGAACTGGACCCCTGGGTCTGAGGGAGGAGGGTCTGGGGTCAGGACCCCTGGGTCTGCGGAAGGAGGGTCTGGGGTCTGGATCTCTGGGTCTGAGGGAGGAGGGGGCTGTACCTTGAGCATGCGGGCAGCCACAGAGACGATCTGGGGGAAGTACACGGTGTGGCGGAACTTCTCCTGCATGTCACACAGGAACAGGATGGATGATCCAGGGACAACTCGCCCCAGGCCGGGCCGCACAGCTGCCATGTCCTGGGGTGGGCAGAGGGGCTGAAGGAGTGGGATCAGGCAGGGAGGGCGATTCTCTGCATGTCCAGGGTCCACACATTTAGACCCTAGGCTTCAACTGTGATCTTTCCCCAGGGGGAATCCAAGGTCTTAGTGGTGAAGTGTCCCGCCCAGGGGCCCACTGCCTGTGAAAGGGAGCAGGATGTGAGCCCTGAGGCAACAGGAGCTGCATTCCCCCAGCTGCACCACCTCCCTCTTTCCTGTCCTAGCGGCAGTGGCAGTGACCTGGGATCCATCAGTCTGACTGCCTTCTCTGCGACCAGTTTACCCCTGTGTAAAACACACCGAGCAGAACTCCCCTCCAGGTCTTAGAAAGGCTGGTGTACCCATACAATGGAATATTATTCAGCCATGAAAAGGAGCGAAGTGCTAACACATGCCATAGCATGGGTGACCTCACCATGATGCTTGGTGAGACAGCCCAGTCACAAATGACCCCACCCAGGAGTCCATTACATGAACTGTCCATAATGGTTGAGTCCATGAGGACAGGAAGCAGGCTGGTGGTGCTTCCACCTCGGGGTGAGGGGTGGCGGAGGTAATGAAGGGTAACTGAAAGGGAGTATAGAGTTTCCATTTGGGGAGATGAAAACATTCTGTAACTAGATAGTAGTGATGGTTACACAATATCATGGATATACTAAATGCCTCTAAATTTTACACTTTAAAATGGTCAAGATGGTAAATTTTAGGTTATGTGTATTTTACTGCAATTTTTTTAAAAAGAAAGAAAAAAAATTAAGGGGGGCTGGTAGAGCCACCTGACCAGTAACCCTTTTAAAGGGAGGGACACTGACTCCCAGGGGTCCTGCATCCTGCAGGGATTAGAGGCATGCCTGCCTCCCTGTCAGAGCATCTGAGCATCTGGACCCTGGACTCGAGTCTCGCATGTCCCAGCTCATGTACCCAGGAGTCTTGTGTCCTTGGGTCCCCAAGTTGCTGCACAGATGGAAGTTCCAGCTCCCTCTCTGCATACTTACTCATTTATTTATTAATTTATTTAGGAAACAGAGACTCTGCAGACCCAGTAGAGAGCAAACTAGATGACACTCCTTCCTGGCAAGCTTTAAAGCTGAGTGATGAGTCCCTAAGATGTTTGTGATTGTTCTTTAAACTGAACACATCTACCACTGATAATGTTTTCTGTGTGTGACATAGCTAAAATTTAAATAAAATCTTTGAAAATCCAAAGCTGACCCTATTAACCCCACCACCACCACCTCAGCTCTCCTTAACACCCCCTTGGCTTCCTCAGGACTAAGGTGTAAGCTCCTCCCACAAGACTCTGGGGACCATTCCAGCCTCGATGGCCCAGTCCCACCTCAGGGCCTTTGCCCATGCACTTCCCTTCACCTGGAGTGCTCTTCTCACTCCCTTCAAGGTGTTAACTCTTCAGGAGACAGGAGGGACAGGGTCAGGTTGGGGAAGGGGAGGGATGGAATGTTGGAGAGCCTGTGACAAGTGTCTGTAGTAATGAAGAGCTCCCCTATGGGCTGGTAGGAGTGTGGACTACAACAACCCCTAGGGATAACCACATGGCCGCATATCTCAAAATTACAGAATCACAAACCCTGTGACCCAGGGAACTCACTCCTAAGTATTTATCCTGCAGACATGTGACACAAAGTTATTCATTATGGGACAAAGTCATTCATTACAGAACAAGGTTATTCATTATGGAACTCTTCCCAGGGCAGAGGACTAGAAATAAATCTAAACATCCACATTTCAGGTACTGGTTACATAAGTTATGGTATATCCACACTATGGAATTCTTTGCAGCCAGGAAAAATCACAAGGAAGATCTTTAAGTAACAGTGTGGAAAAGTGTCCAAGAGATGTTAACAGTGAGGGGAGAAAAAGCACATAGTGTGTATAGCACTGCTCCCATCTGTGCCAAAAAACAAAAGTTTCTTAGAAGTTCCAGTCTATGTCTGCTCTCTCTGGAAGCCATTTAAGGAGCAGGCTCTTCCTGCAAGGACAGGCCTCTGAGGGGCAGAGTGTAAAGGACATTTGATTTTCACTGTGTGCAACTCACAATTTTGGACAATGTGTAACAAGTTGTCTAGTCAGGAATAAATACAAGAAAAAAAGATTTACATAAGGTGAGAACCTATCAAAACCAATCTGTGGAGTTAAAGTTATGATAATGGTTACCCATGGGGGGCAGTGAGGAAGGAGGTACAAGGCAGGCATCTGGGGTGTGGGGGATGTTCAACCTCTGGATGGATGCTGCTCACACCAGAGCGTTCTCTTTGTGAAGTTACTTGAGCTCTGTACCCGTGGTTTGTATGTTTTCCTATGTCTGTGCTATATATATACCTCCATAAAAAGTTTTCAAGGTATAAAATGGGGAAGACTCGCTGGCCGCCATGGGGCTGGACTGGAGGTGGAGGCCAGGGAGAAAGTGGGGGCTGGGATCCAGGTGGTCAAGGGTGAGGCCTGGGCTCCAGTTTAGGCAGAGAGGACAGAGAAGGGCAGGAAAGGGAGCTTCAGGGGGCAGATGGGCCTGGCTGTGGGGGAAGGAGGAAGAAGGAAGATCCTTAGGTTTTCGTTTGGTCCGAGGGTGGCAATTCCCAGGGACTATTTGGGGACCTGGAGAGGGGAATTGACTTTAGGGATAGATTGAAAAATTTGGGGGGGGGTGTGAATGTGAGCAGGGGGTCTGGGCTGGAGACAGAACTAGGGGTTCTCTCGGGGAGTGATGAGAAACCAGAACGCACCTCTGAGTGGAGGGAGCCCAAGGCCGGAGGGGGAGGGGCGGCCCGAGGTGGGCGGCAACCTGAGGAGCGAATGGGGCTGTTTAGATCCCCACGTGGCCTGAGGAATCCGGTTCTGCAGCCAAGACTAGCTGTGTGACCTTGGGCAAGTTTCAGGCTCTGTTTGAGCCTCAGTTCCCTCCTTGGGGTCAAACCGACCCACCACGCAGGGATGATGCGGAAACTTAGCAGAGCGGGCGGAAGTGACCCGGGGGTTGGCCGCGGCCGGGGAAGTCCTGGCAGTTTCCCCACCAGCCTGGGGGGAGGTCGGTCCCAGGCAGCGCGGGAGGGGCCTCACACCGAAGGCGCCGGGATCGAGCCGGGCCCGCCCTCCGTAGGTGAGGCCTGGAGTCACTCACCTCTCGCAGCCGGGACTTCAGCGGCTCCGGTCCTCCCTCGGGGTTCCCAGGCCGGGTTACCGCTTCGCACCGAATCGAAACTTGCCCCGCCTCCGCCCAGCTCCGTCTGCGTCCCGCCCACCCAGGCCGAGCCGCCCAATAGGCACTCGCCTCGCTCTGTTCAGCCCCCTCTCCCAGCCAATCCTCAAGCGTCGCTACTTCAGCCTTGTTGGAGGGGATGTGTGGGCCCCACTGAATGTCCTGAGAGCATTATTGATCCGCCGGTGGCGCGGCGGGGAAAGAGCGTGTCCGGCCAATGGAAAGTCGTGAGAGGCGTGAGAGGCGGGCCTAGGGAGGAGTGGCACTGTGTGTACGGAGAATGCGGACTCGAGCTGGGTGAGTGCGTTGCCATCTGACCAGCTGTAAAGTTGGACTGTTGGGGCCGGGAGAGAGGGAGGAAGGAAGGGACCGTGCCCAGGGCAGGGGCAGGTCTAGGATTCGAACCCTGGCCCTTCAGTCTTTAGACAGAAACTTACAAAGAGACCCAAGCATTTTCCGGGAAAGTGTTAAAAGTGCGAAGAAGCTACGAGCTTAAGTCCCTCCCTGTCTGCGCCCGTTAGTTCTCTGTGCAGCCTCAGTTTCCCCATCTTACAGCACCTGCCCCCCCAGTGTGATGTTTGCAGTATTTAGACTGTGCTTGGAAATGGGGTTGAGAGAGAGATGGAGAGAGAATTTCCCATCAGTCTTGGAATAAAATCCACACTACTCCCAATTCATGTTCTGCCTTGTCAACCTTGCGTCCTCACCTCTTACCACTCTTTCCCGGCTCACTCCACTCCAGCCACACTGGCCTTCTTTGCTGTTCCCCCAACAGCCCACCTCAGGGCCTTTGCACATGATGGTCCCGCCGTCTAGAACCCCAGACCTTCCCAGGGCCAGCTCCTTATCATTCAAGGCCTTCCCAGACCACCCTTCATCAAATAGTCACTCGATCAGGTCGCTGTTTTATTTTCTTCACAACACTAATTACAATCTGAAATTAGAAATTTATCTTGTGTTTAAAAAACGTATGGATGTAGTCATTTATTTTCTATTGCCCGCCCCCCGCCAATTTTCCCTCCCCCATTCCAAATGTGAACTCCGAGAGGGCAGAGATCTTGTCTGTTTTTATTCACTGCTGAATCCTCAGCACCTAGACCCAGGCCTGGCACGTAACAGGTGCTCAGCAAATTTTGGGGAATAAGAAGAGACCAGCACTAGGCAGAGATGAACCAGGGTAAGACGGAACTGGAGGGATAGTCACCGAAGAGGTGGGGCTGGGAAGAAAGAGTGAGAAGCAGAGTAGGGAGAGAGCAAGGCCTTCCTTGATTGAATGTCATGGGGGACAGGTCCCCCCGCCTTCAAGGGTCCCCTGAGAATGGCAAGCCCAAGGCGTCTCCCACCTGCCTCCCCAACCCCCATGGAGAGCCAAGAGCTCCCCCGCTCCCCCCAGGGCATGCGGGGTAGGGAGCAGGGGATCACAGAAGTATGGGTCCTGCCTCAAGTCTAGCTGGCCTGGCAGTGCACAATGGGACTGTTCAGATGGCACTGAGGGACACTCTGGGGTGAGTGCAATGTCATCAAAGAGGTCGAGGGTGGAGGCATCCAGGGCAGCGAGACTCAGGCTGGGGCTGGCATAGGGTGCCTCAGTGGGGGCCACAGCACAGGCCACCCCCAGGAAGGGGGATGGAGGTGGTGGGGGTGGCCTTTGGGGTGGTTGTCTCCGGGGAGGTGCTTCCTGGGACAGGATGGACATGGTTAGGCGCTGAGTGGCAGCTTCAATCTTGGCAAACTGCCTGCAGAGAGAGACAGGCATTAGCCAGGTGACCACGAAAGAGTCCCCTCCTGTCTGCCATCCCTTCTCTCCCTTCCTACTTTTCTTCTCTGTGCTAGTCTCCCTGCCCCTGGGTCCATTTTCTTGAGTCTGACAATTCAGTCTTTCTAACCCCATTCATCAGGAAGCTCTGAACAGCATGGAGTTTGTGCACTGGACTAGTCCAGCACTGTGCACATTTTTGAGATTTAGATTTATTACTGACCATATTCCAACATATAAAAGTATAAAATGTCTTAAGGAAGGGGTGCCTTTAAAAGAATTCTCACACAAAGGCATGAACTATGGAATAGCAGTGCATCAGCAACGTGGATTCTGCTTCCTGTTTTAAACAGCTGTAAATCTGCATCTCCACCAACCACTGGTTGAAGTCTCCAGCCTCTCCCACCTGGATGACTACATCAGCCACTGCACGGCTCCCCCCTCCCCAGCATTCCTGCCCCCTCAATTAACATGACAGATGGATCTCGCAAACTCCTGTGGGATGAATTGTGCCCTCCTAAAATTCCTATGTTGAAGTTTTAACCCCTAGTACTTCAGAATGTGACTGTATTTAGAGATAGGGTCCTTAGAGAGGTGATCAACTTAAAGTGACATCATCAGGGTGGTCCCTAATCCAGTAAGAGGAGATTGGCACACAGAGGGATGACCCTGTGAGAAGTCTAGGAGAGAGGCCTCTTGCTGCCTGACACCTTGATCTCAGACTTCAGCCTCCAGAATTGTAAGAATGCACATTTCTGTTGTTTAAGCCACCCAATCTGTGGTGTCTGATTATGGAAGTTCTAGCAGATTAATATAGAAAACATAATGTTGAGCAAAAGCAGTGAGACTTAGAATTAGTGGCTCAGTAGTAGAGCGCATGTTTAGCATGTACAGGGTCCTGGGTTCAACCCCCAGTACCTCCATTAAAATAAATAATAATTTTTAAAAAGTAAATAAATAGATAAAACTGATTACCTCCCCCCCAACACAAAATAAAACAAAACAAAAATAGAATTAGTGGCTGTGTGACTCCATTTAAATAAAGTTCCAAAACAGCCTAACTCGGTTGACAAGGAAGTCAGGATGGTGGCTTATGGGAAAGAGACACCGTGAGGGCCTTCTGGGCAAGGAACACCCTGTTCCTGGATCTGAGTGTTGGTTACTTTAGAGGGCTCCCTTTGGGAAAATTCATTAAGCTCCACACGGAGGATATGTGCCTTTTTTGGTACTATGTTGCACTTCCAGGGGAAAGTTTATTTTAAAATGTAACTGATATTGCATGATTCCGTTTATATGAAACGTCCAGAATAGGCAAATCCCTGGAGAAACATAGAGCAGCTTGATGGTTGCCAGGTGCTGGGGGGAGGGGAGCATGGGGAGGGCCTACTGATGGGTACAGGGTCTCCTCTGGGAGTGATGAAAACATTCTGGAACTAGATAGAGGTGATGGTTGCAAGACGTTATGAATAAACAAAATGCCACTGAATTGTACACTTTACAATGTTTAAAGTGGTTGAATTTTATGTTATGTGTATTTTATCACATGAAAAAAACATATATATCTGGCTCTTAAATAAATTAGCGAGAGCTGCCACTCTGAAGCTATCTTCGATGCCAAGGAGGATAGTTATGCTCTGAGTGCCCCAGGGAAAGTTTTCAGTAGTGGGAGGTCAGGTTAAATGATGGAGAGAGAGAGACTGACAAGATCCACAACGATTTCATGCCATGTATGGTCCTTGACTTGAACAAACTAAGTATAAATAGCATTTAGGGCTGAAGAGTTGTGACATTTGTGATTTATTTTAAACTATTTAAAAAATATAGATGAAGGAAATATGCTAAGATGTTCTGGACAATCAAATCTAAGAGATGGATTACATTAGGTGATTCGTGATCCTCAAGCCTGCGGTTCTCAAACTTGAGTGCACAACAGGACACCCAGGGGGCTTGTGGAAACACAGGTTCCTGGGCCTGTGAGCTTCTGCTCCTGCAGGTCTGGGTGGGGTCTGAGAATCTGCATTTCTGACATGTTCCCAGGGGAGGCTGAGGTGCTAATACTGCTGGTCTGGGGACCATCTACCTTTTGAGAACTGCCGCATCAGACAGCTGTCTTGACTTTTCTGGAGGTTTGCAAGTTTTCACAAAAAGTTAGAAATCCATAGCATGGGTGGGAGGGGGTTCTTGAGGGAACAGGGCCTGAGGGGACCTGGAGGGAGAAGGAGGGCGTGGGTGGGAAGATGCTGAGGAGAACTTGTCTCTGACCTGGATCTTCTCAGGCCAAGCCTAAGTGCCCAGGGGAATGTGCTTCAGAGCTGCTGGGCTGCCCTCAGGGCCACTGGTGGGTGGCCGGGGTCTCTGGGGAGCATGTGGCAGAGCCAGGCATAGGGGTGATATCTAGGATGCTACGACAGAGAAGCTGGCCCTGGGGAGCAGGGAGGAGAGACAAGAAGCCTGGGAGATGAGAAGCTGACATTAGCAGAGGGTCCAGATCGGGGAAGGACGGCTGAAGAGGGGGAGAGGTCCTTGAGCAGTCGATGGCGAGGCTGAAGAGGAGTTAGGAGGCTAGCTCTGGAACATGGGGCTGGACCCTTTTTGGGGGGAGGTGCCTGTTTTCCTCTGCAGTGGTGGGTGGGTGTGGAGGGTGGTGGTGAGCATTCTGGGCGTGGCCAGGGCCAGGCATCCTGTTGGAAGGTGGCTTGCGACGTATGGGGGCAGTGGTTAGGCTGGACCAGACTCCCATTTACTCAAATCTGGTTCCAAGACCTCCAGGAGCAAGGACCTGGGCTGGCTGGGAGGAGCAACCTACTTAAGAAAAGCAGGTCCTTGGGCAAGTCACTCTATCTCTATGTGCCTCAGATTTCTCATCCGAAAAATAAGGATTATAATAGTGCCTATCTTTCCTAGGGTTCCTGTCAGGCATTAATGAGTTCATACTCATTGTGAGTATTGTGAGTTAAAATGAAAGTACTTAGAATAGTGCCCAGTACATAGTAAGTATCAGATGCATTTCAGCTACTATCATCACCATCACCATTGTCACCTCCATCACTGTCACCATCACCATCACCATCATTATCATCATCACCACTATTGTCAGCATCACCACCATCACCATCATCACCACTATCACCACCATCACCATTACCATCACCACCATCATCATCATCACCATCATCACCATCATCATCACCACCATCATCAGCATCACCATCATCACCATCACCATCATCATCACCACCATCATCATCACCACCATCATCAGCATCACCATCATCATCACCACCATCATCAGCATCACCATCATCACCATCATCATCATCACCATCATCATCACTACCATCATCATCATCACCATCATCACCACCATCATCATCATCACCATCATCACCACCATCATCAGCATCACCATCATCACCATCATCACCACCATCATCATCATCACCATCATCATCACCACCATCATCAGCATCACCATCATCACCATCACCATTATCATCAAGTCCCCGAGATGCTGTATCCAGTTAGGACTGCAAAGTGGTCCAGAGCATGGGCTCTGGACTAAGACTGCCTAGGTTTATATCAGCTCTCTAGCTGTGTAGCCTTGGACAAGTTATTGAACTTCTCTAAGTTTCTGTAACTACAACACAGGGAAAAGACGCAGGTTTGTTGGGAGCATTAAGTAATACAGCCCATGTTAAGGCCTTAGTACAGTGCACCTGGCACACAGTAAGCTCAAAAAATGGTTCCCATCAAGGGGAAGGAAAGCACAGGGCAAGCAGGGGTGGAGCTGGGTAGGGTGTAAGAGGTAGGACAGGCTGAACAGAGACCTGAAGGAGCAGAGGTCTCCATCCACACTCTCAGAGACATGGAAGGGCATTGCCCTACGAAGGGAAGAGCATGTGCAAATGTTCAGAGGCTGAATGGTGAAGTGCTGGACGGGGAGCTGAGGCTGGCAAGGGAAACAGGTGCTGATGGGGCAGAGGCTTTGTTCTGAGAGCAATGGGGAGCCACAGGAGGTACTTGAACAGAAGAGGGGCTGAGTGTGGTGTGTGGGTTAGAAAGGGCTGCTTGGAAGCTGCTTTCCAAAGGTCCCAGAGTCAGGCCCCATCTCTACACCCCCTACCTGATCCTGGTCTGAGCCACCACCATCCCTCACCTGGATTACTGCAGTAGCTTCCTCCTGGTCTCTCATGTCTGCCCTCGCCCCTACACAATCTCTTCTCCTTTAAGATCCCACCACATCCCAGCTCAGAGCCCAAGTCCCTCCAGAGACCCCCCAGGCCAGGGCCATGTTTCCTTTGAATCTAATTCCCTCCCTCTTTCACTCTGCTCCAGCCACCCCAGCCATCTTACCTCCTCCAAACACACCAGGGATGTTCCTGCCTCCGGGCCTTTGCACTTGCTGTCCCTTTCCTACAGTGCTCTCCCCTCAGGTATCCACAGGGCTCCTTCCCTCCCCTTCCTTCCTCACACCTTCCCTAAAATAGCAGCCCTCCCCCAGCGCGCCCTCTGCGGCACTTGGCACCTTCTAACCTACCATAATTGTAAAAAATTGGGGTAAAATTCACATCACTTAAAATGAACCATTTTAAAGTGTGCAATTCAGTGTCATTTAGTCCATTCATGATGTTAGGCCACCACCACCTCTCGTTAGTTCCAGAAATTTTCATCACCCCAGAAGGAAACCCCCTACCTGTTAGCAATCTCTCCCCCACCTCCCCCAGCCCCTGGCACCCACTAATCTACTTTCTGTCTCTGTGGATTTGCCTGCTCTGGACATTTCACATTAACAGAATCACACGATACATGGCCTTTTGTGTCTGGCTCCTTCCACTCAGCACATCTTCAAGGTTCATCCACATTGTAGCATCATACTATAACTGTCACTTCTTTATTTTGACTGTCCCTTAGCTGCCTCCCCACTGGAACACAAGCTCCACAGAGGCCGAGAATTTTATCTGCTTTGCACTATGGGTCTCTGGAGCTGGCACACAGATGGTGCTCAATAAATGCATGCTGAGTGTTGATTGCATCCAGCCCTGGGGTCCACGTCTCCCTGTTCTGTCTG
This sequence comes from Camelus ferus, assembly GCF_009834535.1. Taxonomy (NCBI): domain Eukaryota; kingdom Metazoa; phylum Chordata; class Mammalia; order Artiodactyla; family Camelidae; genus Camelus; species Camelus ferus. The sequence goes on along the minus strand of NC_045704.1, from coordinate 9,295,552 downwards.
GGCCTGGTCTCCCCCCATACTGAAGGCTCAGGCCCGTCTCTGCTTCCCTCCGCCCATCCTCACCCCACCCCACCTCACCTGCAGATCTGGTTGTGCAGGAACCTCCTGTGGTTGGGCCTCCTTTTTGGGGGCCGGGTCCGACGGGGGTGCAGGGTGCGCAGTATGTGGGCAGCTGCCCCGCTCACAAAAGCACACAGCTCCCGGGGCCCTGGCTCAGAGATTCCAGGGGCTGCAGGAGCCCCGGGGTGCATGGCCCTGGTGATCTGGAGTAGCTCCCCACAATATTCCTGCCAATCTGAAAGCAGCCCCCCAAATCTGTGAAGAGAGAGGAGCAGCAAGGGCTGGGGCTCAAGGCTGGGGAGGGGGACAGGGCTTTGGGAGGAGCAGGTGGATCTGTGGGGAAGGGCACTACCTGGGCTGGCGGAGGCAGGACACAGGGAATTAGGACAGGTCGTCCCACCTCTGCCCTAGCCCAGTCCCTGCCTCCAGTGAGCTGGACTCCAAGCTTTGAGGAGCCCGTGGGCGGGGGGGGGGGGGGGGGTTGGGTTTCCTGATATAGGAAGGCAAGGGGGCAGGGAGGGGAGGCGTCCAATTAGCACATAGTTGGACCTGGGATCTGGGGCCTGGCAGCGTATATGGGGGGCCAGAGAAAAGCGCCTGGAGATGGCCAATTAAGGGGACAAAGCCCTCATTAGGGAGGCGAGGCCAGGAGCCGAGTCAACCGCAGCGATTAGTGTGGAGGACCTTTAATTGCAGTCGCGGGAAGGGGGGGTGGGAGGCTTAGGTGCAGGCTGGGAGAGTGGGGAGGTGGCCCCAGGAGGCACGCTGGGAGCCTCCAGCTGTGGGGCAGGCACCCACATCCGCCCACCCACCTGCAGACACACCTACCTGTGCCTCCCTGCCTCCCTCCGCCCCAGGCCCAGCATCCTGGGGAAACTGAGGCTCAGAGAGCAGCGTGCTCATGCTCAAGGTCTCCCGGCCTGCAAAAGGGATTAGCTTCTGGGGGGAGGGTTGACTTCCAAACCCTGCGTCTCACATCCAAGCTTCTGAGTGAGCAAGGGTGAGGGGAGGGGGAGCACCTAGTTGCTCAGGCGGTTGACACAGGTGACAGCCAGGCTGTGGCAGAAGGGGAGGAGGAAACATGGGCATGGTTTCCCCCAAGGCATTTTACTGAGGGACTAGGGGACCCCTGGTGTTTGGGGGAGGCAGAGAACAGACTGGGAGGTGGCAGGGGGAGGGGCTGGCTGCCAGGGCTGGGAGTGGGGTCCTCTTGTCTCCGGCAGAGTGTTGGCCCAAGTGGGGGAACCCAGTCTGGGCTGGTGAGGGAGGCAGGTGTCTCCGTGTCTGCTCTGAGAAGACCGCATTGGAGGTTTGTGTTGGGAGGTGTCTGTGCCCTATGGATGCAGGAACACGTTACCACAAACCTGGCAGCTTAATACCATGTACATCGATTCTCTTGGAGTTCTGGGGGTCAGAAGTCCAACATGGGTCTTATGGGCTAATGTCAAAGTGTTGCTTCTGGAGCTTCTAGTGAGGAATCTGTTCCCATGCCTTTTCTGGCTTCTAGAGGCCACCCACTCGAATTCCTTGCCTTGTGGCCCCTTCTTCTGTCTTCAGAGCACATTACTCTGACCTCTGCTTCTGCTGTCCCATCGGGTCTCTAACTCTGACCCTCCCTCTTATAAGGACGCACCAGGTAACCCAGGGTAATCTTCCCGTCTCAAGAGCCTTAACTCCATCACACCTGCAAAGTCCCCTTTGCCATGTTAAGGTCTCAGTCACTGCTTCTGCAGATTAGGACGTCAGCCTCTTTGGGGGGCCGTTATTTAGCCGGCCACAGAAGGGGAGGCTTGGCCCCAGCAATGGCTCCTCCCAGGTGGCCCTCAAGTCCATATTAATGGGGCCAGTTGTTCCCGCTGCTGGGGCTGAGCCTGGGGCTGCCCTGGTTGCCTACAGCATCCAGGCGGGGAGAGACACAGACAGAACAGTGAGGACGTCCCCTGCGGCTCCCCGGTGCCCAGGCCCTGCACCTGACGTGCTGTGTTTCGAGGAGGCCCCCCTCCCCTGGGCACTCACAGGAAGACATTACTGTCCCTGTTTCTTGAAGGAGAAACTAGGGTTAGGGCACACCGTCACCCAAAGTCCCAGTAGCAGAGCTGGGACTTAACCCTCATAGGGAAAAAAAATGGAGGCACACTAAGAGCTTTCTAAAGGGTCTCATAGTTGTTAAATACTAAAGTATGTAGTTTCTCACTACACTTACAAATATTATCTTCTTTCCGCCAAATGATACCCTGATAAAGTTATCAGCAACAAATTATTAAAGACTGGCAGAAAACCACCTCTGGCTCCATAAGAGAAACGAGAGCTACCAGATGTGATAAGGTGTAATGTTATGGAATTAAAAAACCAAAACCTCAGTGCCACCACTTGGGGGATTCTGTGTCCTGACCTGAGCATCCGTCACCTCCCTGGTAAATCAGGGTGGCGCAGCAGCCCAGGGGGAGACTGTGGCTTTGCGACTTCCCCGAGCTCACGGAGCAGCTGACAGCAAAGCTGGGGTCTGAACATGAGTTAGCATATGCTGGAGACCACGCCTTTGCTTCCCAGGCCTGCTCATCGTCCAGCAGTGCCACCCACCAAGGTCAGCACAGCGGTGGCAGCCTAGAGGGCGGGCGCAGGGCTCAGGGTGGGGACCACCAGGCGGGCCACGGCAAGGCAGTAGTGGGTGCTGAGGGGCGGCCTGCGTGGTGAAGGCTCCCCATGCCAGCGATATTGCCAGGGGTACACTTACCTATGAGCATGTTGTGAACTGTGGCCACTGAGGCCAGCAACAGCAGGTCGACCAGATGTCCAATGTTGCCCTCGCTGGCCTCAGCTCCAACACATGGGCTGTGGTCCCTCCCACACCCAATGTGCCACGACACAGCCAAGGATAGGGCAGCGTGGGCACAGGTGTGGGGACATCGCAGGCCTCACCTGTCCATCTTGGATGCCCCCTCACTGGCCTCCCCTCCTGGCCCCCGGCGTCTCTCACTGCCATCTGTCTGTGATTCTCAGTAGCTCCAGGGCTGTCTCTCCATCGTGCATGCTCTCTCCTCTGCCCCGCTGGTTTTTCTGCCCCTCCCTGGGTTGTCTGTAGCTCTTTCCTCTTCATCGTGTCTGTGACTATGCCTCCCACCATTCCTGTGCTTCTGAAGGCTTCTCTCACCATCTCTGCCTATTTCACCACCTCTACAGTGTTTCTCAATGTTTGTCTCTCTGACTTTGAATGCATGTCTGTCTTGGTCTGGGCGGGTCAATTCCACACATGTGTATGTGTTTGTGTGTATCAGCACATGTGTCCTGGACGTGCATGTGGTGTTGTGGGATGGCCTGGAAGGTTTCCTGTCTCGTTACTCTCAGGCCAAGAAGGAAGGGTCCAGGGTCCCTTAGCAAAGGGCCAGGGGCGGGGGGAGAGGACCCCCAGGTCTATGGAGGATTGGAGGTCAAAGCTCAGAACCCAGGACAGGCAAGGGGCCACCCCTGCATGGCAGGGGCATAACCTTTGCTAACCCAGCTCCAGAAGCGGGCTCACATCCAAGCCACCAGGAGCCAAGGGCAACATCTGCTGGCCATCTCTGTCCCACTGCCATACCAGCAAGGAATACATCTGGGGCCACCCACTGGCAGGCTCTGGTCTGGGGATGCTCCACCAGGGGGCGCCAACGCCCTAGGCTGGTGCTGGGAGGCCCTGCTGGAGTGGCGCTCAGGGTGTGTGGTTCCCCACTTCTGAGCCCTTCTCTGCCTGTCTCCCTGCTTAGTAAGAGTCACCCACAGCTGGGGGCTGGCTTCATCTGATGTTTGTGGAGGACCTGCAGTGCAGGTATTACAGGGTATTCACAGGCTCCTTTCTCCTATCCTGGCCCTTGGAATTGGGAGTTGGAGGACACATTTAATCATTGAACAAGCATTTGTTGAGCACCTACTGTGTGCAGAGACTGAGGTTGCAGTGGCAAGCAAGACAAAGACAGTCCGTCCCTGTTGGAGTCTGGAAGGGGGACAGCTGTATAAGAAATGGCCAGTTGGGGATGTACTGTGAAGGTGCTCAAATTGGACAGAAATTGGAGGCTGGATGGGGGAGGAGTGCTGCTTCGGCCAGAGACACCCTCCCTGAGGTGATGGTTGTCCTGCATCCTTAATGGAAGAGATGGCAGCCAGGAGCTTCCCAGGCGGAGGGCATAGCGGGTGCAAAGGCCTTGAGGCAGGAGCAAGCTTGAGGTGAAGTCAGAGAAGTGGACAGGGGTCAGACCCACAGGGCCTTGTAGGCCAGGTAGGAGCTCAGTTATGAGGGCAAGGGTGATGGGGAGCCACTGAGGGTTTGTATGAGTCAGGGTTCCCCAGAGAAACAGAACCAAGAGGATCTATATGTATCTCTGTATCTCTATCTCTGTCTGTCTGTGTAGCTATCTCTATAGAGAGGTTGTTTATGTTACATTACATATATAAAGAGATCCACTATAAGGTACTGGCTCATGCAACTATGGAGGCTGAGAGGCCTCACGATCTACCACCTGCAGGCACCCAGGAGACCTAGGAGAGCCAGTCGTGTCATTCAAAGGCCTGAGACCCAGAGAGTTGATGGTGCAGGTTCCAGTCTGGGTCTGAAAACCTGAGGACCAGGAGTGGCAAAGGCAGGCAGACATCAATGCGCCAGCTGAAATGGTCAGGCAGACGTTGAATTCAGCCTTCCTCCACCTTTCTGTTCTGTTCAGGCCCTCAGTGGATTGGGTGAGGCCCACCCACACTGGGCAGGGCATCAGCTTTACCCAGCCTACTAATGCCAGCTCTTCCGACAGCACCCTCCCAGACACACCCAGAAATCATGTTTCACCAGATATCTGGGTATCCTGCAGTCCAGTCCAGGTGACACGTGAAATTAACCATCACATTTCCTTTTAAAAATTTTTTAAATTTGCATTCATTTTTATTGAAGCATAGTCAGTTTACAATGTTGTGTCAACATGACATTTCCTTGTGATTAACTCGAGGTCAGCTCATTAGGACCCTTGATCGCACCTGCCAAGACCCTTCCATTTTGCCATGCAGCAGAACCTGTCACAAGAGTGAGGTCTACTGGAGAAGAGGGGCTTGTTATACAAGGGTGTGGGTCACTGGGGATCATCACAGAAGGTGGCAGCCTCTCTTGGGCAGGGGATTTGGTGTGTATCTATCCCTGTTCAGATTTCTGTACTTAAAACAGAGAGATCCATTTTCCCCACACAGATGGGACCCTCTGAACTGTCCTCCAGGGAGTCTGCCCTGGTTTCCCCCTATCCCGGCTGGCTGGGACGTCTCCTCTGGGTCCCTTGCCCTGGGCAGCCTCCAGGGGCTCCTGACCATGCATGTGAAACCTGCGAGATGGTCCTTGGATGGAGGTGGACTCTGGGCTGGATACACTCCCAGTTAAATCACTTCCTGGTACAGGATGTTACATCACTTCTGGCTCTGTGCCTGGCCAAGAGACTTCAGAGAGCCTTTATTTACTGAGCTCCCCCCACCCCTACACACCAATGAACTGGGGATGATGCCCCTTCCACGTGGAGAGGCCTGGGAGGGCAGGACAGGCTGGAGGGCCCCATGAGAGCCCCAAAAGATGTCAGAAAGGAGCATCCTTAGGCTGTGTGAGGCACAGGCTGGCCCTATGGCTCCCTTCTCCTGGGACAACAGACAGCAGTGACCTGGGGACTCCTCTGTCTGCCTCCTCCCTTATTTAAAATGTATCTCTGCTCTTTTCACTCTACTTGTGTGAAAAAGGATATTTTATTTTTGATCTCTGGCCCTGGGAGTTCTGCCTGCTCCAGATACCTCCTTTGTGGGGTGGGGTCGGGGGTGCTCCTGGGAGAAGTGTCCCCTCTCCCCAGGTCACCCCAGGCCCTAATCCTGTCTTCTCTAGTGACTGCAGGTTGTGCTATCACCAAGGTGATGGATTGAATGGCCAAAACCAGAATCAAACGTCCACACAGCAGGACACTCGACCTCTCCCTTCCAGAGGGAAGGGAGGTTGGTTGGGGGGTTCAGGCATCTGGGGTCCCGGAGCATTGGAGGGGCAATGGTGAGTGGGACATGTGTTCCTCCTCGACCCTGTAACCCTGTAATCAAAGGGGGCAGGGCCCAGACTCTAGTCCTGGCCAAGCCACGTTAGAGCTGGATCCCAGAAGCCTGGGACACATGCCCCAACCTCCAGAGTGTGGCTGGCAGGCTTGCGGGGGAGGATGTGTGGGGAAGAGGAAAGGGCCAGTCTCCCCAGCTCCTTCCAGGGTTTCTCTCCCCCTCCTTTGACAAATTCCTCAAGATCAGGGTGCAGACCCTTGCCAATCCTCTTTTGGATGACAGCTCTAGGATGGGGGTAAATGGAGAGACACCCCCAGATGCACACAGGGCCTTTGGGGCATGTGACAGCCTAGGTCCCTGGGCAGGGTTGTGTAGGTCTTGGCCACCTTCAAAGACTGCAGTCCCCACCCCAACCCCGGCCCCTAGGGTGGTGGGGCTCAGTGGGACTGGAGCTGGATGAGACTCCTCATCTAGTTTGGAGGGAGTCAGTCCCCCCAAAACCTGGGGTGGGGTGTTGTTGGCCAGAAACAGGAATACTGGAGACTGGAGAGGCATATATCCAGTTGTTTGCTTGGTCCCACACTGAGGCTTCACTGACTGCCTCCAGCCCTGGACATACCTCCATGCCTGTCTCTCCTGTTTTATTTTTCTCCCAGACACTTAGCAGCACATAGCATGGGACATGTGTTATTTATTATGCCTTGTTTATTACCACTCCTTACCCCCTACTGCAGATTTTGTAAAGTCACTGGGACTGGACTTCTGTTGCCCCCTCCCCGGCCCCCCATCTCTATGTCCCAGCTCCTAGGGCAAGACCTGAGGAGGGTCCTGGGTCAGGACTGAGGATCTGGAAACTACAGGGTCCTAGGAGTCTCTGAGCACTGGCCTGAGCGCCTCAGATGACTTCTTGTGATATCTGTGTCAGCTGCCTGTCTGTGAGAGGGCCCATGATGTCCCTCGCAGGGCCATGCAGAGGATCCCACATACAAGGCCTGGAGACTTCATAAAGACCCCACAGGGCAGGAACAGGTCCAGCAGCTCAGAACACCCATGAGTCCCAGCCTGCCGGGGGATGGGGTAGGGAGGGCAGGCCTTGGGAAACTATGGGAGGCTGTAAAAATTCACTTATTCAACAGAATACCTCCTGCTTGTGATCAGGCCCCTTGTTGGTTACTGGGGACACCCGGGTGGCAAAGAGAGACCCTATCCCTCTGTGATGGAACATAGATGAGTGCCGCTGAGCATGTAATGGGACCCCTCCTAGCGTAGGGGCTTTCCAGTAGGAGTTGAAAAGGGACAGGGGTAATATGCAGTGTGGCCCTCAGGCTGAGGAGGATTGTCTTGGAGCAGCGGTTCTCACCAAGGAGCTTGTGGCCAGGTCTGGAAATGGCCAGCCGTCCTAAGATGTGGTGGAGGTGAGCTCGGGGACAAGGAATGCTATAGGCCTCTAGTGGGTGGAGGCCAGGATGCTGCTAACCGTTCTACAAGGCACAGGACAGCCCCCATAGCAAAGAACGATCCGGCCCAAATGTCACTAGTGCCATGGTTGAGAAACTGTTGGATGACCCGCAGAAAAGTCAGTTTGGCTCAGAGGCCGAGGCTGGTGAGGAATGATCGTGGGAAGGAGGGAGAGTGGATCAGAGACAAACCCATCTTCCCCTAAGCCCCAGGCTGTGGAGGAGGTTCGGGGCCCCTGGTGCTCTGGGAGGGCCCCTGCACAAGCAGGGCCCAGGTTTCGGAACAACTGCACTCTCGAGCAGTTGGGACCTGGTCGGGGCAGGAAGCACTGAGGGTCTCGGTTTCCCAGATGAGGGAAATGGGAGCCCCGAGGGCCTGGGCATGGGGGCCAGGACAGGAGTGACCACAACCCTGGTGGGCGAGGAGTACTCGGGAACCGCGCTGTCCAGGAGATGTTCTATCCCAGACGAGAGGGAATCGGTACTAATAAAGGGGAAAATGCGACCCCGCGTCTCGGCCTGGCTTTCCCCAGCCGTGGGCCAACCCCCGTGACCGACCCAAGGACCGGGCGGTCAGGGTCCCGGGAGAACTACAATTCCCAGGACACCTCGCGCCGACAGCTCCGGGGAGCGCCGCGACGGCCGGCGGCCAATGGGGGGACGGGGGCGGAGCCTCGGTGCACGTGGCGTCGTGACGCACCGTCGGCGACGCCGGGGTTTGTGTGCGCGAGAGGCCGCCGATAAAGGTTGGGTGCCTCGTGCCGGGGGCCGTTGGGAGGGAGCGCACCCCCGCCCCCTCCCCGGCCCCCACTCCTGCACCGCAGCTATTGGGGCCCCGCCTTCCCGTCGGCCCCCGCGGGAAGGCCCTGGGTCTCCCCATCTCGTTCCCCGGTAAGGGCCTCAGGTGAGAGACCGGAGGGGTGGGGGCGGGGGGAGGGACCGGAGGGCGGAGACGTTGGGGAAACGGCGAACGTGAAACCGGAAGGGATGTCTTAAAGGGAAGGGCTCTATTTCACTTCCGACTCGTGTCGGCCGGGCTGGCTCCGCCCTCTTAAAGAGCAAGGGGCTGCTTTTTAAAGGGGCGGGGCAGGGTGTGCAGTTTACAAGTGCTTCACGCATTTTCCCTCGCCTAAGAATGAATTATCTCTTTAAAGGCCAACGACAGTGTTCCAGGCACTGAAGGAAAAGTATCTGAATCCTGGTGGCTTCAAAGCAGTTCCTAGTTTAGCTCAACAAGGTGGAGACTGGTGTGCTTTAGCAGCGTCCTCTTAAAGGGGAAGTCGGGCCGATGGAAGGGTGTGGTCCGGCCTTTTGAAGTGTGTGCTCTTTATTGGTTAAGATGGGTCCGAGCTCTTCCAGACCACGGATGTCTCCTGTTTAAGGCAAGCCGGCCTTCTGAAAGGCACGTGCTTGTTCCCTAGGATAATCACTTAAAAGGAGTTGCTTACATTTTAAAGGGAACGCTCATCTTTTTGAAGGGAATCTTTATAGCCTGTCCAGAGGGGCTGCCCAGCTTTCTTTAACCCAGGATATGTTCACTGAGCGTTCTCTCTGTGGCAGACGTTACTCTAGGCGCTGAGATGTAAAAGTGAACAAGATGCCTCTAGTATCTGGTGGGCATAGGTCAGGGATGCTGCTAAACAACTTCCAAGGCAGCCAGCCCCTGGACGCTGGTCCAGCCCCAAATCTTAACAGTGCTGAAGCTGGGAAATCCTGATTATAAAGTAGGTTAGACGGTAGTTAACCCTATGGAGAAAAAAATAAGGCAGAGAAAGACAATAGGGAGTACTGGGAGGGTTTGTAGAGTTAAGTAGGGTGCTCAGGGGAATACCTCCCCGAGGTCACATTTCAGCAGACTGGGAGGTGAAGGAGGGAGCTCACTGGACATTGGAGGGAAGGGGGTACTAGGCAGGGAGTCGGTGTGAGGGCCGCAGGTGAAAGCAGGTGACTAGGGTGCTGTGAGGGATGGAGAAGCTATTGGAGGGCAGTCAGGGAGGGGAGGAGGTCGTGGGGCTCGGGAAGTCTGTAGGTTCTTGTAATTGATCTGTCTTCTCTCAAATGAGAGCTGTGGAAAGCTTTTGCACAGAGGAATGAAATGGCCCATCCTCCGTCTGTTAGTAGTTTGGATTCAGCCTGTGTGTTAGGAACAGACTGGGGGTGGGAAGAGTAAGGGTAGAGACAGGGAGATCTATCAGGAAGCTGTTGCAGCTGCCCAGGAGGGAGATACTGGTACCCTGGACAAAGGTGGTACTGGGGGACTTGGTGGGAAGTGGCCAGATTCCAAGGATGCTCCTGCTGGAATCGGGGAATCGGCTGACAGACTGGTCCTGGAAAGTGAAAGAAAGAGAGGTGAGGATGCCCTGAGGAAGAATAAAGGTGTTTCCAGAGATGGAGAAGACTGTGGGTGAAGGAGCGATTTGGCAGGGACAGAGGGGTGGGGACAGAGCAGGAACGAAAACAGGAGTTAGGTTTTGGGTATGTTAAGTTTGAGGTGTCTATGAGGCATAGTCTGGCAGGGGTTTAGAGTTCAAAGGAGAGGTGTCAAGTAGAGATCAGTATTGGAATCACCCCATTTATAGACTGTGAAGTCCCAAGAGTGTGTGAGGGCTTCCAGGGAGAATGTGGACATAGAAGAGGAGGGTTGACAGAGCCCTGGACTCTCCTACCTTCACAGGTAGGGGGACCAGAAGGACTAGCGCCCGAAACAGAGGAGGGATGGGAAGTGAGGAGAGCAGTCTCCCAGAAGCCAAGGGGAGTAGGGGAGTGGCTTAAGGAGAGGGAGCCTAAGGCACCCACTGACCACTGAGCAGAGACCACCGGACTTAGCTCCACGGAGGCCGTGAGAGGAGGAGGAGGGAGGATCTGACTGATGGGGTTTGAGATGGGAAAGAGCATGTACTGACAGCACTTTTGAGTTGCTGTGCTGCAAGGAGATAGAAATGAGGCCATAGCTGGAGGAGAAAGTGGGGTGAAGGATTTTTGTTGTTTTAAAGATGGGAGATCTAGCTTTTGGGTACACTGATGGGAATGGTCCAGGAGATGAAGAGATCACTGTAGGTGGGAAGTCAGAGTCTTTGGGCCCAGAGGCAGGCAGGTGGGGAGGGGTAGTGCTGAGTTTCTTGGCTCAGCACCACTGGCATTTTGGACCAGTTCTGTGCTGGGGGGGTCGCTGCCCTGTGCACTATAGGATGGTGAGCATCATCCCTGGCCTTCACCCACCAGATGCCAGTGGCACCTGCCCCACCAGTGGACAACCAGACAACGAAAACAGTCTCCAGGCATTGCCAGATGTCCCCCGGCGTTGGGGGCGTGATGGTGGGGGAGATTCCACTGCCCCGTGGAGAGCCACCAGTGTAGCGGTTGGAACGTGGGACTCTTCTGGTTGCTTTTATTTTCCCAGTGACAAGATCAATGGCAGGATCACCTACCTGCTAAGAGCAAGAGGGGAAAGGAGAGAGGTCTGAGGGGAAAAGAAACATGTGGAGTATCACCTGGTATGGGTGGGTGAGTGGGCCAGAGGAATGCAGTACCAGCATGCAGGGCAATGGGGAGGGAGCTTTGAGGTTCGTGGGTGTGAATGCAAAAATTGCCAGTAACCAGCAGCATCTATTGGGGGGGGGGTAAGGGGGGAAGTGAGGACGTGGATAGGGGGTGGAGGGTGCAGAGCTTGCAGGATCAGTGGATCATGGTTCTGGTTGAGCCCAGGGATTTTGGGTTAGGGTACCCAGGGGGAATGGTCAAGGGGATGGGGTGCGTGCAGAGTGGGGTGCTCACAGAGCCTTTGTTTATAGTGAAAGGGTTTTAGGATACGGCAGCGGGCATGGATATTGAGGCAGGAAGGAGGGGGAGGTCTTCAGAGGGAGTGAGGTGAAGGATCTGAAGCCATGGTGCTGGAGACCGCAGCCTGCTTCAAGAGCACTGCCTATCTTTAGGGGAAGTGAGCCCTAAAGGCAGTGCTTGGCCTCTTAAAGGCCATGTCCAGCCCCCTAGAGGAGACAGCCGGCATCAGGGGGGTGACCAACTCCTCTCAATTTGCCGTATGTTAGTTACCATTTTAGCACCTGAAGTCTTCCATCCTGGGCAGCCTCTCAGTCCAGGGCTGACATGGGCCATAGGAAGCCCTAATCCTAAGAGAGGTGCCCCTTGCCTCTTAAAGGGCCAGCGTGTGGGTTTGGGGTTGAGAGAATTCGGTGTGTGGGTGGAGGTGGGGGGAGCACACGCCCTCCCCTGACCCGGAATCCCTCGTCAGGTGTGATGGTTGGATCCCACGCGGACATGGCGCCGGCCTCTACCGCAGAGGGGGCTGGGGAGAAGCCGGGACCCGCGGCTCCCGCTCCGACGGCCCAGTATGAGTGTGGGGAGTGCGGCAAGTCCTTTCGCTGGTCATCCCGGCTCCTGCACCACCAACGCACGCACACGGGAGAGCGGCCCTACAAGTGCCCCGATTGCCCCAAGGCCTTCAAGGGCTCCTCAGCCCTGCTGTATCACCAGCGGGGCCACACGGGCGAGCGGCCCTACCAGTGCCCCGACTGCCCCAAGGCCTTCAAGCGCTCGTCACTGCTGCAGATCCATCGCAGCGTGCACACAGGCCTGCGGGCCTTCACCTGCGGCCAGTGCGGCCTGGCCTTCAAGTGGTCCTCGCACTACCAGTACCACCTGCGGCAGCACACGGGCGAGCGGCCCTACCCTTGCCCGGACTGCCCCAAGGCCTTCAAGAACTCGTCCAGCCTGCGGCGCCACCGGCACGTGCACACGGGCGAGCGGCCCTACACCTGCGGCGTGTGCGGCAAGAGCTTCACGCAGAGCACCAACCTGCGGCAGCACCAGCGCGTGCACACCGGCGAGCGGCCCTTCCGCTGCCCGCTCTGCCCCAAGACCTTCACGCACTCCTCCAACCTGCTGCTGCACCAGCGCACCCATGGCAGCGCGGCCGCCGCCCCGGCCGCGGCCTCCGCCTCCGCCCCTCCGCCGCGGGAGCCGGGTGGCAAGGTCTTGGTCTCCGATGCCTACCTGCAGCGGCACCTCCAGCCCCCCAGCCCGCCCGCGCCCCCACCGCCTGCGCCCCCGCCCGTGGTGCCCGAGCTCTTTCTGGCCGCGGCTGAGACCACAGTGGAGCTGGTGTACCGCTGCGACGGCTGTGAGCTGGGCTTCGGCAGCGAGGAGCTGCTCCTGGAGCACCAGCCCTGCCCTGGGCCCGAGGCGCCGCCTCCGCCCCAGGACGCGCCCACCGAGCCGCCCAAGGCTGACCCTCCCCCGCCACCCTCTCTGACTCCGTCGTCCCCCCTGCCGCACCCCCAGCCGGGCGTCGCTGCCGCCCCTGGCTTTGCCTGCCTCCCCTGCGGGAAGTCCTTCCGGACGGTGGCCGGCCTCTCCCGTCACCAGCACAGCCATGGGGTGGCTGGCGGGCAGGCATTCCGCTGTGGCAGCTGTGACGGCGCCTTCCCGCAGCTGGCCAGCCTCCTGGCACACCAGCAGTGCCACGTGGAAGAGGCCGCGGCCGGGCGCCCGCCTCCCCAGGCTGAGGCTGCCGAGGTCACCTGTCCCCAGGAGCCTCTGGCCCCCGTCCCCGCCCCGCCTACTCCCGCACCTGCCCCGGCTTCTGCCGAGCGACCCTACAAGTGCGCTGAGTGTGGCAAGGCATTCAAGGGCTCATCCGGGCTGCGCTATCACCTGCGGGACCACACGGGTGAGCGGCCCTACCAGTGCGGTGAGTGTGGCAAGGCCTTCAAGCGGTCGTCGCTGCTTGCCATCCACCAGCGCGTGCACACGGGCCTGCGGGCCTTCACCTGCGGCCAGTGCGGCCTCACCTTCAAGTGGTCCTCACACTACCAGTACCACCTGCGGCTGCACTCGGGCGAGCGGCCCTACGCCTGCGGGGAGTGCGGCAAAGCCTTCCGCAACACCTCGTGCCTGCGGCGCCACCGGCACGTGCACACAGGCGAGCGGCCCCACGCCTGCGGCGTGTGCGGCAAGAGCTTCGCCCAGACCTCCAACCTGCGGCAGCACCAGCGCGTACACACGGGCGAGCGGCCCTTCCGCTGTCCGCTTTGCCCCAAGACCTTCACGCACTCCTCCAACCTGCTGCTGCACCAGCGCACCCACTCAGCTGAGCGCCCTTTCGCCTGCCCGATCTGCGGCCGCAGCTTTGTCATGGCCGCCTACCTGCAGCGGCACCTGAGGACGCATGCCCCCGCCAACACTGCTTCTGGCCCCGCAGCCCCGCCTGCCGGCCCCCAGCCTCCTGCCCCACTGGCTGCCGCCCCAGCCCCCTCTGCCACCCAAGATGTCCACGTCCTCCCCCACCTCCAGGCCACACTCTCCCTGGAGGTGGCAGGGGGTACGGCCCAGGCCACACCCCCGGGCCCAGCAGCCCCCAACTCCCAGACGTTTCTCCTGGTGCAGACTGCCCAGGGTCTCCAGCTGATCCCCAGCAGCGTCCAACCCTCCACACCCCCGCCCCCACCTGCACCCCCCAAGCTCATCTTGCTGCCCTCCAGTACTGGTGGTGGGGGCAGCCATGCCAGGCAGGGCCCACGAGCTGGGGGGAAAGCTGGTCAGGGGGCTGGAGTAGTCTGGCTGCCAGGCCCTGGAGGGTTAGGGATGCAGGGAGGGAGCAACACCGGGGCCAGCACGGGAGGGCAGAGCCTCATAGTTCTGCAGAATGTGGGGGGTGGGGAGACAGGGCCGCAGGAAGTGAGTGGGGTCCAGCTCCAGCCCCTTCGGTCAGCCCCAGAACTGACCACGGTCCAGATCCAGCCAGCCCAGGAGGTGACCACAGTCCAGCTCCAGCCAGCACAGGAGGTGACCACGGTCCAGCTCCAGCCAGCACAGGAGGTGACCACGGTCCAGCTCCAGCCTGTGGCAGGTCAGCTGTCCAGTTCCAGTGGCGGAGCCATGACTACTGAGGCCCCTAACCTACTGGTGGTTCAGAGTGGGGCAGCCGAGGAGTTGCTGGCAGGCCCTGGCCCCGGGGAGCCTGGTGATGGTGAGGCCAGCACTGGTGTGGTCCAGGATGTGCTCTTTGAGACCCTGCAGACGGATGAGGGGTTGCAGAGCGTCCTGGTGCTGAGCGGGGCTGATGGGGAGCAGACCCAGCTGTGTGTGCAGGAAGTGGAGACCCTACCCCCAGGGCTGGCTGAGCCGCCAGCCCCTGGCCCACAGGGACAGAAACTGCTCATTATCCGCAGTGCTTCAGCCACAGAGCTGCTGGAGAATGGCAGCGTTGGGGGAGGTGCAGCCGCGCTGCAGCTGCTGGCCCCACCACCACCTAGCCCGGCCTCTGCTCCTGCGGGCCTCCCTGCGGCTCCTGCCTCCCAGATGGTACAAGTGGTCCCTGCAGGAGCTGCACCTGGTGGCATGACCTCACAGGGTCTACCCTCTATCCAGATTGTCCAGACTCTGCCCGCAGTCCAGCTGGTGCACACGTTTTGACTAGAGCCACTGTTACCTCTTCCTGCCCTACACAGAGACCCGGACGCACTGTCCACCATGGCTAAGCTAAGATCGGGGGAGGGGAGCTGCAGGCTGGACTTGCTAATAAAGACCAGAATCTCCTCTCCTGTGTTTTTGTTTTATTAGTGGGGTAGGAGGTCAGTGTTAAGACTCATCTCTTGCTTCCTGGTTCACAGGTGACTTGCTTTGCTTCTTGGGGCCAGCCACTTCTGTGTGGGGTTCTGTTTGTCCTTAAAAAAAAGGGGATGCAGTGGTCACTATACGGGGAGGCACTGGAATCTAGAATCCTGGTTTTGTCACTTGTTCCCTGTAAGTCACCCCACCCATCCCCTCACGAAAAAACGGGTGGCTGCGAATGCTTACCCTAAAGGTCACTGAGAGCCCGGGTGGGTTGGGGTGGGTGAGTTTGGGAGCTAGAGAGCTCAGGATGCGACGCGGCCCCTCCCACGAAGGCCCGGGAGTCTGAGAATTGATCCATTCCCTTCGTCGCCCCGCCCCACCCCCGCGCTCAGGTTGCTCAGCAACAAGGGGACTTCTGGAAGGTAGCTGGCTTTCAGCGCGTGCGGTTAAGTACCGCTCCTCGTCCCCACCCCTCCGGGTCTACTGATCCCATCCTCTCCCTCCTGCCCTCTACCCCGCCAGCGTCCGTGTGGGTCTTCCTACCGGCCCCCTTTCTCCATTGCTCCCCCTCTACCTCACGTCCGTCAGGGTCGCGGCTCCCTGCCCTGGTCTAGTCCCAGCCCAGGCTAGACTTCCTCCACCCGCCTCCAGAAGTGTGACAACAGTTGCTAAGGCCGGGTGCAGGCCCCGCCCCGCCCCCCGGCAGCGCGCGAGTCTGACGTCACTTCCTTCGGCGACCCCTTCCCGACCCTGCCCCCCCCAACCCCTTGTCAAAAGCAAAGCGACTCGCAGAGGTGCTTGCGGGTCCTACTTCCCGCGACGCCGTTCGGGGGTGGTTGGGCGCAGAGAGGCTCTGGGCACTGGGGGTCAGAAGCGCGGTCCCTTCCCCAGGAGCCTGGGAGGGAGCCCCGTGTTGCCAGTTGTTGACGTGCACGGGCCGTTCAGGCGTAGATCGCTGAACCGTACGGAGAGCCTGGGGGCATCCTGGGAGACTTCAGAAAGATCGTTGGGTTGGGAGGAAGCCTGCCGTGTCTCGACCCTCGCTTGGGGGCCGCGAGCGTCCTCAGTGACCTATCTTGGACATGCTGCTGCTTGTCCGCAGCTCTGGGGTGCTTTGGGCACCAGAGGTGCCCTCCTGACGCTGACCTGCTTGTTTTCGCCAGGTGCACGCCTGCTCCCTTGGGGGCGCGGGAGCCTGGGGGCTGCAATGGCCCCCAGCCACTTGTCGGTGCGGGAGATGAGGGAAGATGAGAAACCCTTAGTGCTGGAGATGCTAAAGGTGAGAGCGGGCAGGGCCGTCAGTGAGCCTGGGACCGGGCGCCTGTGAACCTGGGTGGGTGGAGGGTACCGGTGAGGGACACCAGGGAGCCTGGGAACGGGGCGGGGGCAGAATGGGGGACCAATAAGCGTGGGGGGGCGGGGACACCAGAGAGCCTGGGAGGGGCAGGGCCGGCCTAGTGAGTGGCTTCGGCCACCTTCCTGAGGCAGCCCTGACTCCTGGGGAGCCGCCTTTTCCTCCTAAGAGACTTACTAGCTTGGCCCTTTCTCTCTCTAGTACCTTCTCCCTATCCTGGGGGTCAAGAAGGGTTTTAACAGCTGGAGGGCTGTGGAGTCGATGGCACACCAAGTCTTTCCGTAGTCTGCCCACTTCCAGTCTGCTCTACACCCCAACTTCCTGCTCTTCAAAGCAGAATCCCTGGGCCTCAGCTTGGCATTCGAATACCCGTAGTACCCCTCTAGCGTCCTCTCTTGCTGTCGAGAGCGTGCTGCTACTCTGGCTTGGGGCATTTCCTCTATCCAGCCTTCCCTGGTGCCCCGCACCTGCACCTGCACTGAATGGGGAGCCCCACAGCTCCTAATTCACCCATTCACTCACTCAAAGCCTGGTATGCCAGCCCTGTGTTCCTTCATGCCCACAGCAGATGTGGTCCTAGCCCCTCTGCCACAGGCCCCAACTCACTACCTGCCTGCCTTCGCCTCTAGCAGCCCCCACCCCGGATCCTTCCTGGGCAAGGTCTGCCTCCTCTCCTAGTCCCTGCTGCCCCTGGGAGCCCCCCACTCTGACTGTTCCTCCTGCCCACAGGCTGGTGTGAAGGACACAGAGAACCGCGTGGCCCTCCACGCCCTGACACGGCCGCCAGCCCTGCTCCTCCTGGCGGCAGCCAGCAGCGGCCTGCGCTTCGTCCTGGCCTCCTTTGCCCTGGCCCTCCTCCTGCCCGTGTTCCTGGCTGTGGTGGCCATGAAGCTGGGCCTGCGGGCCCGGTGGGGCTCGCTGCCCCCACCGAGCAGCCTGGGGGGCCCCTGGGTGGCTGTGAGGGGCTCGGGCGACGTGTGCGGGGTCCTGGCCCTGGCCCCAGGCTCCAATGCTGGTTATGGGGCCCGGGTCACCCGCCTCTCTGTCTCTCGCTGGCATCGCCGCCGAGGCGTGGGCAGGCAGCTGCTGGCCTTTGCTGAATCCCGGGCTCGAGCCTGGGCGGGCAGCATGGGGGAGACCCGGGCCCGGCTCGTGGTCCCGGTGGCTGTGGCGGCGTGGGGTGTGGCAGGGATGCTGGAGGGCTGCGGCTACCAGCCCGAGGGGAGCTGGGGCTGCATGGGCTACCCGCTGGTGAGAGAGTTCGGCAAGGACCTGTGACTCCACAGCCCAGAGGGAGGAAAACCAACACTTAGTGAGCATGTGCTGTGTGCAGGCACTTTCACAGCCTCCCTCCTTCTGTGGATTCCCCAGCCCACCCAGGGCCCAGAAACTGAGGCCCACAAAGGGCAGGAGACCCCACCGCAGCCTGACATCTGTCTGCAGCGTTTGAACTTCTCAGAGAGGTCGACCTGTCCAGCCCCTGCCTCTGGTTCTGTCTGCACTGAGAAATTTCCCCGTCTGTCTGTCTGTCTGCCAGGCCATTGCCGCTCGTGCTGCGGGCCTGGGAGAGAGACGTGGTGGGAGGAGAGGAGGCCCCTCCACCAGGGTTAGGGCTTGCTGCAGGGGCAACCCAAGCGGGGAGCAGACCCCCGGGAATGGGATGGGGATCGATGCCTGTGCTTGGAGGGGTTGAGTCTGCAGAGGCAGAGAGGGGGTGAGCGGAGCCTTTGCTGAGGAGGGTTGTCTGTGTAGAGAGCCCCCCCGGGGGGGGAGGCACAGGGTTGCCCAGCTAGCCCCTCCCCGGAAGGTGAGAGCCGGGAGGGGCTGTCAGACCCATCTGGTTTTTCACACCGGTTTGCTAATAAAGCCTGAAACTGCTGTGCGCCTGTCTCCCTCTCTCTGATGCCTTTTCCAGTCTGTCTCGGAACCCCTCCTTCTGTCTGACTCCTCCTTTCCCAGGGTTGACATTAATTGTCAGCGGTAGGGGTTCTGGACTGGGAGCAGGGTAGGCAATGAGCTCACGGCAGCCCCGCTCCCTGCCAGAGCTCTGACTCACGCTCCCCATTACCAAATTTTTTCCGCCTCACAGCTGCTTAGTGCAGTGTGTGTGTGTGTGTGTGTGTGTGTGTGTAGTACCCCTCCTCCACCCAAGCCTTGACCCTTAGTCCTTTCAACCCCCGACCCGTTTCCTAAGGAGACACACAAGTTCAACCACCGGTCCCTCAGACGGGGCTGGGGACTTTGTGCACAAATCTGCAGGGCGGGGGGGAGGTGTTGGAGAGAGGGGTTTCTCAGTCTCTTTTTCCAGTCCAGGAAGTCCTTCCTGGTGTCTGGCTGCAAGCCCTCTTGCTGCATCGTGAATCCCAGATGTGCTAGGTCCCCAGCCCCAGGAGCTGATGTGAATTTACCCTCAATCCCCTGTACTGTGGTCCCACCACACTTCCCTGGCTGGACAAAAGAGGAGGCAGATGGGTGGGCGCCCCACCCATGGCCCCTGCTGTCCCCCCAGGCACACCCCTGTCTGGATCCTTCCCTGCAGCCTGCTGCCCCTTAAGCATCTCTAAGTACAGCACGCCTGGCCAGCGTCTCCCGTGTGGGTGTTTGCAGTTGGACACCCTCCCTCCCGCCTGCCACCGCCCTCCTCCCCAGGCCTCAGCCGAGGGCCAGCCCCCTCCCCGCCCCCCCTCCTGTCCCCTGCTGCCTCCTCGGCAGCCTCTCTTCCTCCTGGCAAAGCGTCCAGCCCCTGCCTGCTCCTCCGCGGGTCCGGGTCCTGGGCGCCTCCGCAGGCGAGTCCCTCCCTCCTTCTCTCCCTCCCTCCCAACAGTGGCCACCACCTCCTCCCCTCTCTCCTGCTCCTGTCCCCTTTCACCCCATCCCTGCCCGGACTCTGCAAACATGAGGGTCTTGGCCTGCCTCCTCGGTGAGTGACCCCTTCTCCTCCGGGACTCAGGGGCCTAGGCCCCACCTTCTGACCCCTGAGCTCATCCACTTGAGAGACTCAGACTTTTGGGGCCCTGTCCCTGTCAGCTTGGGGAATACGGGACATCTGGCTCTCCTTGCCTGATTCCCCAATTCCCCAGGGACCCAGCCTCTGGCATACCCCATCCTACCCTTTTAGGAGCCCTAGGGACCTACCTGCCCCCACCAGAAGCCCTGACCCTGTTGGGGGCACCCCCCATTTGCCCTTTAGCCAGGCCCCTGGGGGAGCGCACAGCCCTGACCTGTGGCATCTGGAGCCCCGCCCATCTCTAGGACCTGAACCTGGCCATGCCTTCGGCCCAGACTTCTGCTTCCAGGGGCAGGGTTTCTGGTGCAGAGGCGTGAGGCCCTCACTTTGTCCCACTCCTCCAACCTCCCTTCCAGTGGCTCTGATGGGGATCCAGGCTGTTGGTAAGTGGCCCCGAACAATTCTGTCTGGCCTTGCTCAGCTCCAAGCCCACCCCATGCCCAGCCTCACCCTCCACTGGGACCCTGGCCCCCCCATCCACCTATGACCTCGGGCACCACATCCCCCAGAACCACCTGGGTGTCCAGCCTCCTGCTTCCTATGAGGCATCACCGCTCTTCTGGGCACCCAGGAGTTGGGCTCCCAGTCATGCCCTGCAGGACAGCCCCCAGCCCCTGCCTACCCCCTGCCCCAGGGTCTCTAGGATGTCACAGCCTTTCCTCTGTTCCCACAGAGCGGCTGCGTCTGGCCGATGGCCCCCATGGGTGCGCTGGTCGCCTGGAGGTGTGGCACACTGGGCGCTGGGGGACCGTGTGTGACTGACGGCTGGGACCTGCGGGATGCCGCCGTGGCCTGCCGGGAACTGGGCTGTGGTGGGGCGCTGGCCGCCCCTGGAGGCGCCTTCTTCGGGGAGGGCGTGGGGCCCGTGTGGCTGAGCGAGCTGGCTTGCCGGGGCAGTGAGCGGCAGCTGGGCCTCTGCCCCCACCGCGGCTGGAAGGCCCACATCTGCTCCCACGAGGAGGACGCCGGCGTCGTCTGTGCAGGTAGGGGACCCTTGACCCCCTCTGGGGGCACTCCTTCTGAGATGGCACAGGGACCCAAGTCCTCAGCTCAGTAACTCTGAGAATCCAGAAGTCCATACCCCCTGACACCACCTACAAAGCCAGGACTTACCACTGCCCTGGAGAGCCCAGCCCCCACCTCACTCAGGGCCTTCCCTCTCCATAGCATCTGGGTGTTGGACTGTGGAGATGTTGAATAAAATTCTCCAAACAGAGAAGGAACTTTGAACCAAAAAACAAAGCAGGCAATTAGGAAGTTTATTCTGGGGAACTCACAGGCAGGAAAGATCAAGAGGATGGCAGACTGGAGGCCTTAATTTGCAGCCGGGCTTCACTCCACCGAAAGGGTTGCAGGGAGATTAAAGAGGACCACAGCTAGAGGTAGATCTGACTACCAAGGGAGAAGCATGTCTGCACGGTTGGGAACTGGAGGTTTTCCTCCCTCCGGGGGTCTTATGACCATTATTCCTCATGAGTGGTTAACCTTGCATCAGCAAAAGGCATTCTTCCTGTTTTTACATCGAAGGAAGGGAAGGGTAAGAGTTGATAGGGAACCTATCTGGCTTGGGCACGTTCCTCGTGGTAGGCTAAAACTCAGCCATGCAGAGAGGGGTGGGGTAGGACCATGGGCCTGAAAAAATGGATCAGTGTGACGTCTCCTGAAGGTCAGCGTGTGGCCGACTCCAGGGACCAGGACAACACACCTTCCATCCTGGATGGGGACCCCTGGCCGGGGCTGTCTGGGGAGCTGAGCCCTGGCTCTGAGGAGCCCCCCGTGACGCATGGTGAGCCCACCCCGCCCGTTCCCTCTCTCCTGCTGCAGCTGGGAGGGAGAAGGGGCAGACAGAGGCCCATCTCCAACACACTCCTAAGGGCCTCTGCCATGGCCCCCTTCAGACCTTTGTGGACTCTCAGGGCTGACC
The DNA here is from genome assembly GCF_009834535.1 of Camelus ferus. Classification (NCBI taxonomy): domain Eukaryota; kingdom Metazoa; phylum Chordata; class Mammalia; order Artiodactyla; family Camelidae; genus Camelus; species Camelus ferus. Next base: position 9,274,145 of record NC_045704.1, on the reverse strand, counting down.
TGCAGCTCCAGGAGGTGCAGCCCTGATCTCCCTCTCTGCTGTTTCCTCGCCAAGCCCCCCGCCCAGCCGGGACCCCCCAGAACAGCTCCCGGAAGAAGAGCCCCCGGCCGCCCAAGCAGGCCAAGTCCACTAGGGCTCCTTTGCTGACTGCTGGAGCCCCCCGCCAGGGTAAGTGCCCGCAGGCATCCCGTCTGCAAATCTGGGTCGGGGAGGCCCGAGGTCCCACTGGACCAAACTGGGGAACTGCCCCCTGGGTGCTCTCCTCTTAACCTGTGGCCCCAGCAGGGCTCCAGCATGCACCACATCCCCGGGGATTCAGTCTGGCCCAGGCTCCCCATCATGTCCCTGCACCTTGCCTGGTCAGGAGACCCGGTATCCATGGCTGCTGGCGGCCGATCTTAGGCCTCTGCCCACTCCAGGGCTCAGTTTCCCCAGATTGAGAACGAGGGTGCTGTAATCTGCATGGCCTCAGCTGCCTCACACGAGTCCCCTCACCGTCCCCCTCTCTCCCTGCTGTCCCCCCAGAGCGGCTGCGCCTGGTCTCCGGCCCCCATGGGTGCTCGGGCCGCCTGGAGGTGTGGCACGGCGGACGCTGGGGGACCGTGTGTGACGACGGCTGGGACCTGCGGGATGCTGCTGTGGCCTGCCGGGAACTGGGCTGTGGGGGTGCTCTAGCTGCCCCCGGAGGGGCCCGATTCGGCCCGGGTTCAGGGCCCGTGTGGATGGACGACGTGGGGTGCGGAGGCGGAGAGCAGGCCTTGCGGGACTGTCCCCGAAGCCCCTGGGGCCGGAGCAACTGTGACCACACAGAGGATGCAGGGCTGGTCTGTACCGGTATGTCTGTCCCCTGCCTCCCCAGACCCCCTCCCGCAAGGGCCAAGCCCCACTCCCCACTCACTGACATCACAACACCTGCTTTAAGGAGCTCTCCAACCCCCTTCCCTCCTTCTCTCCCTCCCCTCCTCCCTTCTTCCCTCCCTTCCACACCTATTCATTAAGCACCAGCCCCTGCTGGAGACAGACACAGCACACACCTGAGACCCTGTCCTGGCTCTCATGACTTTCTGTTCGGGTGCTGTAGGACACAGCCCGCATGGGGCAGGGATGGCCCACAGGTGTGGGTTGGGACATTTCAGGGGCTGCAGGCTGACAGGAGATGCACCCCCAGTCAGGGGTGCAGGAGATGCCTAAGTCAGTGGACAGGAGTGGAGAGAGGGTGAGGATTTCCACCTGAGACCTTGCGCCATGCTAAGTGGCAGTCGGGAGCCGGCTCTAAGCCTCACCCCTGCTTGGACGGGCTCGCCTCACCTTCCCAGATGCAGACTGAGATGTAAAGCAAATGGCCTAGAACCTGACCCGCCGGGTCTGTCCCGCAGCACAGATGGATCTGGGTATCTGGTATGCAGGGAGTGGGGGGACAGAGACCAGGGGCACACAGGTTGGGGCTCAGGTCGGTGGACTGGAGGCAGTAAGGGTGACCCCTCCACGTGCTGTTATATTGTGGAGAGCTTGTGAGGACGGAAGTGGCATCTCTGGATGCCCAGTTTCTGGGAGGTGAGTGGAGGCTCCAGAGGAGGTCAAGTTGTTGTGGGGAAGAAGTGAACCCCACTGAGGGAAACAGGATGGTAAGGAACTGTGGGTTTCTTACCATCTTTGCTCCTCAGGGCAGCCCAGAGAGGGAGCTCCCTCTTAAAGCGGGGAGATTTAGGCCAGAAGTATCTCAGCCTCTCTGGCCTGTCCTCTTCTCTAAAACACCAATGGGGGTGATTTTGCACCACCCCCCCAGAATGGGGGCTAGAGAGACAGACTCCACACTCCCCAAAGGTGACCCAGCTCTCACCCTAAAAGGACCCAATGGAATTGTACTCCCAGACCAACTAGAGTTTGGTATCTAGACTAGTGGTTCTCAACCTCGGGGCGATTCCCCACCCTGCTCCCCAGGGGACATCAGCAATGTTTGGGGACATTTCTGGTCATCACAACTGTGGGGGGAGTGGGGGTGCTTCTGGGGCCCAGGGACACTGCTGGACATCCCACTGCATACAGCACGGCCCCCACAGCAGAGAATGATCTGACCCCTGATGTCAGTGGTGCTGAGGCTCAGAAGCCCTGCTTTACTGGCCTGGGGAAGGCAGCTGGGGAGTGGGGAACCACCTGAGGAGTTAGGGGGGCGGGTCAAGACCAGTGTTGTCCCTGGGGAGGCAGGGACGATGTTGGGAGGTAGGGGGTGTGGATAGACCCGAGTTGGACTCTAGGTGAATGACTAACCATCCCGGAGCCTTTTCGTCCTTTGCAAACTGAAGGTGGAGGGCCGACTCCAGCACCATCTCAGGCATGACGCAGGACCCCATGTAGCCGTGCCTTCTCACCCATCCTGGGTCCCTGCATGCACCTAGGTGCCGGCTCATCCATCACGGTCTTCCCTCTCTGCTCTCTCCCCCTCCCCACATCCAGGCCCGGCCCCTCGGCTGCGTCTGGCCGATGGCCCCCATGGGTGTGCTGGCCGGCTGGAGGTGTGGCACGCCGGGCGCTGGGGGACAGTGTGTGATGACGCCTGGGACCTGCGGGACGCTGCTGTGGCCTGCCGGGAGCTGGGCTGCGGGGGGGCGCTGGCCGCCCCCGGAGGCGCCTTCTTTGGGGAGGGGGCTGGACCCATCCTCCTGGATGATCTTCGCTGTCGGGGAAACGAGACAGCCTTGCGGTACTGTCCGGCGAGGCCCTGGGGCCAGCACGACTGTCATCACCGGGAAGACGCCGGGGCTGTGTGTGATGGTGAGGGGGAGAGGCCAGAGAGGTTGGGCGTTGGGGGATCTCAAGAGGAGGGCAAGAACTGGGGGGGCTCGTGTATTTTCCTGATTATACCCCGCGTGTCCCACACTCCCCCATCCCGACTGCCCACCCGCCCCATGTCGTGCTTGCCCCTGAACCCTCCCCTACATTGGGGTCCTAGGCCACGCGGTGTGGGGAGCCGCCTACAGCCCAGCAGTGGGTGCTGATCACCTCTTCCGGCCCAGGTATGCCTCCCGGATACGTCCCTCCCACGGCCCTGCCCCCCACGGCGAGCCAGGCCCCTCGGACAGCAGGCATTTCTCCTCCACCTGCCTCCCCTGCTGCCCCTCAGGAACCTGGGCCGGAAGCTGGTGAGTTCCTTCTGCTCCCCCAGATATGGGCCTTGGCTTCTATTTCCTGCCCCCAGATGCCCTCCCTCCCTGCTCAGACTGTCTGGGGGTAGGGGAGGGTGGAGGGTGGGAGATAGCCCACACTCAGAAGGGCCCCTGCTGGGCTTAATGCTTTGCTCTCACAAATCTGGAAGGCACTGGGTCAGCGATGGCTGTTCTTTTAAAACACAGGCTTCATTATCAGTCAGGTAGGGGGAGGCCAGCAGATGAGGAGACGAGTGTCATTGGAGAGGTAGTTGGTTTCTCACCGTCCCCAAGAGGAGGGGACACAGCATGCCACACGGCACAGGGCCACATGAAAAAGCACAAGGGTCCCTCAGGAAGTGGAGGCACTGATGGGTGAACGTGGGCAAAGCCTTGAGTGCGGCTTCTCTGGGGAGGACTGGACACGGCAGGGTGGGCAGGCCTAGGATGGGCTGGTCTGAATCATTCCGGCTGGCTCTGGAGCGTAACCTGCCCCCAGGTGGGGGGGCGGGCGTGGGCTCTGGGTGGGTCAGGTTGCATCTGAAGGGCACACTCCCAGTCCCGTAGTTTCCTATGTCTGGGGGTTAGCAGTCCCTTCAGAGCAGCAAGGCCCCAAGATGTCAGAGCATCAGGTACAGCAGATACAAAGCCACCATGCATACAGCTATCTCCTCAAGGCTGGAAAAGGCTGAAAAAAGCAGGAACTTGATCACCATTACCAGAGGCCTCCTTCCCCCTTTTCTGAATAATAATAATAAAGCAACTGCCATATACTCAGCACTCACTGGCTCACGTGACCAGTGCTGTTCCAAGCCCCCTGTGGATGGCATCGCCAGGCAACGCTCCCAGCCACTCACGCCATAGGTACCGTCTGGTTTCCACGTTAGACATGAGACTACACAGCTCAAAAGTGGGAGAGCCGGGACTTGAGAGTGCAGCCAATTTGTTCCAGAGCACACTTTCTTTTTTTTTTTTCCAAATTGTAGTAACATATGCACAGAAAATTGACCATTTTAACCATTTTTAAGCATACAGTTCAGTCGTATAGAATACATTCTACAGTGCTGTGTAAGCATCACCACCACCACCTCCAGAATTTTTTCGTCATCCCAAACATACGCTAGACCCATTAGCACTCACTACCTGTCCCCCATCTTCCCAGCCCCTGGCACACACCAGTCTTCTGTCTCTCTGCATCTGATTAGGTACTTTATGTATAAGTGGAATCCCGCAGTGTTTGTCCTTTTGTGTCTGGCTTATCTCCTTGAGCATCATGTCCTCCAAGTTCATCCATATTGTAGCACATGGCAGAATTTTTTTCACGTCTGAATAGCGTTCCACTGTATAGATGGACTACACTTTGCTTATCCACTTGTCCATCGACGGACACTTGGGCAGCTCCCGCCTTTGGCCTGTTGGGAATGACGCTGCCGTGGACGTGGGTGTACGGGTACCTGACTGAGTGCCCATATCCACTTTCTTGTGGGCATCTCCATAGGAGTGGGGTTTCCGGATCGTATGGTGATTCTGTGTTGAGCTTTTTCAAGGAACCGCCCTTGATCCCTGACTCCGTGGCCCTGTGCCTGACGCAGACACTGGCCTGGATGAGTGCTTCCTGCTGGGGAGGAAGGGTGGGTGCATAGAAAGAAGGTGGAGGGAGGGTGGACAAAGACTCAGAGCCCGATGGCCTCCCTGACTCTCACTCTTTGGGTGTCTTCCACCCCAGGGTCCCCCCGACTGCGCCTGGTGGCCGGGCCCAGCAGGTGCTCAGGCCGGCTGGAGGTGTGGCATGCCGGGCGCTGGGGGACCGTGTGTGACGACAGCTGGGACCTGCGGGACACGGCCGTGGTCTGCCGGGAGCTGGGCTGCGGGGGGCCTCGGCAGCCAGACCCTGCTGCTGGCCGCTTTGGCTGGGGCGCCGGCCCCATCTGGCTGGATGACGTCAGATGCACAGGGACTGAGGCGTCCCTCGCCAACTGTCCCGCCGCCCCCTGGGGGAAGCACAACTGTGCTCATAATGAGGACGTTGGAATCACCTGCACTGGTAAGGAGGCCCTGGCCACCAATGGCTCCGGGAGGGCTTCCTGGAGGAGGGAACAGGAACAAACATTGGCACTAACATTGATTGAGTACCCACCTCCTAAGCCCCTGCCTTGGGCTGGCTGTTTTTGCACGTGATCACATTCACACCTCACAGTAAGTCCAAATTGGTAGCTGTTATGCCCGTTTTACTGACGAAGATGCTAAGGCACAGAGAGGTTATGTAACTCACCCAAGGTCACACAGCAGCTAAGTGGCATAGCCAGGATTCTTTCTCCTCCTCCTGCTCCCCACAAGAATCAAGGAGGTCTCCTACTTAGAGAGGAGCTGTGTCCACCCCAAGCTGAGAGGAGGCAGGCACAGGGGCACAAGGAGATGGCGAGAAGCCAGCGTGAGGGAGAGCCAGCTGAAATAAGCTCAGGAACGGCTTGCGCTGTTCATTCGCCATTATTTATCGAATGCCGGACACCGAGCTGAAGCCTGGTCCTCAGAATGCAATGGGCCCAGCCCTCGCCTTTGACACTTACATTTCACCGAGGGAAAGATGCACCAGCAAATCGTTGCAAACGCACCTGACATGTGACCATCTGGGAGGGTACCAACAACACCCTTAGCTTCCACAGTTTTCTAGAAGGACTTACAAAAATCAGAAAAGCTGTCCAACTCAGAAGCACAGTTTACTGCAGTGAAAGGACACAGATTAAATCAGCCGAGGGAAGAGGAGCTGGGCGCGGGGTCCAGGAGTGACCCTCTCAGGGCTTCCAGGGCAGCCACGCAGACAGCACTTACCTCCCCAGCAATGACGTGTGGCAACACACGTGAAGTGCTGCCGACCAGGGAAGCCCTCCTGGCCTTGGCGTCAGAGTGTTTATAGGCGCTCCGTCCTGAGATGTGGCTGGCTGCACGCTGGCAGCCCATACGTCACATTGTTAGCAAAGGTTATCAGGGTGGTCCCGCCCCCCAGGAAACACTGTTCCAGGCAGGACATTCCAAGGGCTTGGAGAGCCCCCCTCCCCAGTAGCCAGGGCAGAGGGCCAAACCTTTCTTTGGACAAGGCTAACCCACGCACTGCATCGTTAACTCTTGGCATCACAGTGTCTGCCATCGTCCCTGTCCTCCCCGCCTGTCTTCCAGGAACCCCCGGCCTGGACTCCATCTCAGACCCCTTCAGTTGGAGCTGGATCCCTGGCCTGGGTAGAGACCCGGATGCCTGGCTCCCAGGGGAGCTGGCCACCAAGCCCCCTGCCAGACTGACCCCCAGTGTGCTGGAGAAAACCACCAAGGCCCCAGGGAAAATGCCCAAGAGCACAAAGAAGTGGGTGACCAAGACTGCAAAGAGACCAGCCACTCAGCCTCCCGTGATGCCGACCACTAAACACTCCAGGGTCCAGGGCACTCGGAGTCCCCTAGAACTGACCTTGAGGACCACTACCGCCCGGACCATGGAGGCCTCTCGGAGACCAACCTCTGAGTTTACCACAAGGCTGACCACTGAGACCTCTCACATGCTGACCTCACACACTCCTGTGACTCGGACTCCCCGGGCCCCCCGGGAACGGACCTTTAAGACTGTGGCAACACCGACCACTCAAGGCCCCCAAGAAATGACCTCTGAGGCCACCGTGGAGCCATCGGCCAGGATCCCAGAAGGTTCTCCAGAGTCATCCAAAGACCCAGCCCCCTCCCCCACTGGGGGATCAGGTGAGTGGAAGGAGGGAGAAGAGTGAGGCTGACCCTCCTGACCCCCGCTGGCCCCTCCTGACCTGGGCCTTCTACCAGTAGGCCTGTTCCGAGTTCGTCTGGCTGATGGGCCCAACCGGTGTGCTGGCCGGCTGGAGGTGTGGCATGCTGGACGCTGGGGCACCGTATGCGATGACAACTGGGACCTGCGGGATGGCACCGTGGCCTGCTGGGAGCTGGGCTGTGGGAGAGTCCGGCCCCGAGTGGGCAAAACCCACTATGGCCCTGGGACCGGGCCCATCTGGCTGGATGACCTGGGCTGCAAGGGAAGCGAGACCTCGCTGAGCGACTGCCCCGCAAGGCCGTGGGGACAGCATAACTGTGACCACGAGGAGGACGTGGGGCTCACTTGCACTGGTACGCCAGGCGGGGCTCAGCAGGGCAGCCGAGGGCATGAGGTCAGGGTGGCAAGGGAGTGGGGACCCAGAGCCGCTACAGGAGGTTCCAGAGGGGGAGTCTGGAGCAGCGGCAAGGACCTGAGACGGGACCGGGCTCTCCCCTTCCCCACTTTCTCCCAAGGCTACACAGACGAGGAGGATTACCCACCATGGACCTGGGACCCCACGTCGGGAGAGGACCTGGCCAAGAGGACCACCACCGCAGGGATGCCTGGACACATTCTCTCCCGGGGCACCACCGGGCGCCCAGGGGTCCCCTCCCCAGCAACGAGGCGCCTTCCTGGCACAGGTGAGGGGCATAGCTGGGGTGGGGAGGGGGCCTCTGGAAACCTCTGTGCACCTCCCTGCCGGGCTTCCAGAAAGACCCTCCTAAATGAGCAGGCCTGGGTCTCAGAGACCCCAGACGGGTTTTCCTCAGCTCTGGAGATCCTAAAAACATTCCCTCCTTGGGCTCAACCAAACACTGTCCTCCAGAGCCGAGAAGAGACCCCCTCCCCCACCACTGTTTGAAAACAGACCCAGCTCAGCGGAGCCCAGCACCCACCCTCCAGAAAAACCGACTGGAGCCCGTGCCCCTCAGTCCACAGCCTTGATGGAAATCCCTCCAGACCCTATGGCTGAGGCCCACCCTGTCACCACAGACCCATTCTCCCAGAGCACGCTCTGATCTGGGTTGGGCTATGGCTCAGAGGCCCGGTGGGGACATCTGGATGGAGGGTTCTGTTCCCAGCCTGACCTCCTTCCTCTGGCCAGTGGGGGCAGCCTCTGGCCCCACAGCTCTGTCCCCCTCTGTCTCACTGTCACCTGTTTCTCTCCTCCCATCTCTGCCACCTTGACCCAACTCAGCCCCACGTTGCCGGTTTCTCTGCCCGTGTATGTGTATGTACGTGTGCATGTGCATGTGCATGTGCGTTTGTGTATATGTGTGTATGTCTGTATGTGTGTGTATCTGTGTGATCTCTAGTCCATCCCTACTCAGGGTCTGTCTTGATCCACCGCTGATCCCACCTCACATTCTTTTTTCCTTTCAAGTCTCACCCTCATCTCTGTTTTTTTCACCGTCAGTTTCTTTCTCACCATCTTGCTCTTTTTTTTTTTTTTTCTCTCCTTGTCAAGTTCACAGCCCCATCAATTCTATTTCTCTGTGTTTTTCCACGGTCGACGTTTTGCCTTTCCCCCTCCGCGTCTGGTTCTTTTTTTCTTTCATTTTCCGTTTCTCACCCCCTCCTCTATTTCTATTTTTCTTGGTCAGTTTCTCTTCATCTCTTCTATGTCTTCCACTTTTTCTAGTTTCAGTTTCTCACTCGCATCTTCTCTATTTCTTACTGTTTTCATCTTTTCAGCTCTTTCTCTTTCGCTGTCTCCCCCCGCTCGTCTCTTTGGCTCATCAGTCTCACCAAATTTCTGATTTTTTCTCTCCTTACCAAGTCCCCACTGCCATCTCCCCTACTTCCCACTGGTTTTCACGGCCCGCTTCTCTATCTCCCCTCCGCATCCTCCTTTTTCTTTCACTCTCGCTGCCGCGCCCTCCCCGCTGTTTCCCACTCGACCCCCGCCCAGGCTCGGCTCTCCTCTCTCCCTTTCTTCATCCTCTGAGTCTCCATCGCGCCATCCCCTCTCCTGTCTCCCCCTCGCTCCTCTCCCTGCCTCCCTCCACGTCTGCATGGAGGCTTCCTCCCGGGTTCTCCCGACCCCTTCCCCGTGCGGCGGTCGCCCCCTCCCCCAGGCGTCGCAGGTTCTGTTCCTCCTCCGCCTATCGCACCAACTGTGCTTCTCAGCCCTCTCCCTCCCCGTGTGTTCCCTCCATCCTCCCCTACGCCTCGGGGCCGCGTGGGTCGCCCCGCGCCCCTCCGCTCGCCCCTTTCGGCCCCCCGGTTGGACCCCGCCTCTCGCGCGCGCCGTTTCCCGCCTTTTCCGCACGCTCAGCACGCATGCGCACTCTGCGGGCTTCGGGGAGAGGGTGGAAGGGCAGACGTCACTCCGCATGTGACGTCACAGACGCGCTGCGCCTCCTGATTGGCTGGCTGATGCACACCCCGGTCATAAAGGCGGGTGAAGTGCACTGCGGTCCCGCAGGGCGGTGTCTGTTTTCGGTCTGGCTTCGTCCTGGCGGGGAGGGGCGGGGTGGAGAGGCCTTGGGGTCTCTGCGGTTTGCGGTGGGGGCGACCGAAGTTGTGAGTTAGGGCTCAGTTTCCAGAGGTGGTGCAGCACACTGCACGTGTGGCCGGGATTCCAGAGCCTTTGTTCTCGGCGACCCGGCGCCGCCTCCCTATCCCGTAGCGCCCCCTCGTGGCGGAGACGGTCAGACGCTGGGCGCTCGCACCGCTGAGGACGGCCAGGTCCCGCCCTCCGGGAGCCCCTCTTCCCGGTGGGGGAGAGGCGGTACATGAGCACAAATAAGTGCAGAACGACAGACTGCGCGATGGAAATCTCAGGAGTCGCATGAACAACCTTAATAATGGGAAGACTTGGTCAGGGAAGGTATAGCTCAGTGGTAGAGTGCCTGCTTAGCATGCACGAGGTCCTGGGTTCAATCCCCAGTACCTCAACTGAAAAAAAATTAATAAACTTGATTACCTCCCCCAACATGGCCCTAAATTAGGTGCCTTAATAGATCAAGAAAGAGACGACTTGTAGGGAGGGGCAGGGCAGGGCACGCGGGAAAGAAACGACAGATCTGAATTCCTGTCTTCATTAGCAAGGTGACCTTGAAAAAGTACTCTCCTTTGAAAAAAAAACAAGAGCTCCAGGGTCTCTGAAAGAGTCAAGGAGTGCCAGGAACGTATGATTCCACCAACTGGATGGTAGATCCTGGTGTTGACCCTGTGTTTCCGGTGGGAAAAATGAGGCTCAGAGAAGTTAAACTTCAACTCAGGAGCCACGAGTTAGATCCATTTTAAACGATTTCACACACGATTTGCTCATTGGGTTGGGAAAGATGACTGAATTGCTGAAGTAATTAACAGCGTGAGTAATTAACAGCGTGAGTTCTGGAGTCCAGCTCCCTGGGTACCAGATGTGGCCCCACTGGGATTAGAAGTAGCTGAATGACCTCAGGTCCTAATCCAGTGAGCCCAACGTGTGTGAAATCATTTAAAACCGCAAAATGTTGGTTGTTAAGAGTTATTTACTGTAAACGAGCAACAGCTGCATCATCCCAGGGATGGAGTGATTATTTCTAGTGAAGCAATCAGGAAAAACCTTGTAGAGGAGATGGTATCGTTTCCACCAGCAGATGCCAGGATGAAGGGGATTCTCCGAGGAGCAAAGGCTGGAGTTGAGAAAACTGCATTGCCCATCTAAGGCACGTCATCTCTGCAGACACTTAGCTCTCTTGTGTTTAGCTGTGTCAGTTTCTTTTGCTGCCATAACACATGACTGCACATTAGAGGCTTAAGACAGTAGGAGCTTACTATTTTGCAGTTCTGGAGATCAGGAGTCCTACAGGAGTCTCACTGGCTAAAATTAAGGTGTCAGCGGGGCTGTGTTCCTTCTGAGGCTCCACAGGAGAATCTGTTCCCTTGTCTTTTCCAGCTTCTAGAGCCCCTGCATTCCTCACTGTGTGGCCCCTTCCTCCATCTTCAAAGCCAGCAACATTGCAGCTCTCTGGTATTTTTTTTTTTTTTTTTTTTTTTTTTTGCCTTTTATATCTTCTGTCACTCTAGCTGGGAAAGATTCTCTAATTTTGAGGATTTGTGTGATTAGATTCAGTCCACTCAGATTAATACAGGGTAATCTCTTCACGTAAGGGTCTGGACCCTTAATGACATCTGCAAAGTCCCTTTTGCCACATCAGGTAACATAGCCACAGGTTCTGGGAATTAGGGTATGGACATCTTTAGGGAGCATTGTTCTGTCTACCATGGGATCTGTGTTGTAGAGACATAGTGGAGACTTTTTTTACATGTTTGTTGAGTGAATGAACAAACAAAGGAGTAAGAGTTCACCATGTAAGTCAAGAGAGTTGGGGGAGGGTATAGCTCAGTGGTAGAGTGGGTGCTTAGCATGCATGAGGTTCAATCCCCAGTACCTCTATCAAAAATAAGTAAATAAACAAAGAAACCTAATTACCCCCACCCCAAGACAAACGAAAGAGTTGAGAGGGAGTGTACAGAAGATGAAGCTGGAAGCTTATGAAGTTTGAATTCTTTGGTTCACTGAAGCAACACTTTTTTTCCTATTTTGTGACGGGGAGGTAATTAGGTTTATTTATTTTTTTAATGGAGGTACTGGGGATTGAACCCAGGACCTTGTGCATGCTAAGCAGGCACTCTACCACTGAGCTATACCCTCCCCCTGAAGCAACATTTCTTGAGGCTTCCTGGATGATGGAAGTTGGAGATGCAGACATTAACCAACCCCAGGGAACATAGCAGTGGAGCAGAGCAAGGGAGGGGAAAAGGGAGGGGCTGAGTTGTAACTTAAAATATGAGAGTCAAGAGATGACTTACTAAGAAAGTGCCATTTAAGTGACAGACTCAGGAAGGAGAGGGAGGAAGCCATGCAAATATCTGTTAGGAGAGTGGTCCATAGGGAGGGAACAGCATGCGCAAAGGCCCTGAGGTGGGGGTGTGTGCTTAACTGGTTCTAGAAACAGCAGCAAGGTCAGTGGGACTGGAGTGGTTGATGGGGATGAGGGCAGGAGATGAGGTCTTTGGTCCATTGTAAAGATGTCCCCTGTGAGGGGGCTAAAGGAGCATTCCAGGGAGACGGGGTGCACACGCAAAGGCCCTGTGGTGGGACTTTCGGAGGACAATAAGGATGCCAGCATCGCTGGAGTGGAGTGAGCCAGGCAGGGTGAGAGTGATAGGAGGTGAGGCCAGAGTCTGGGTTTTATTCTGTGTTCACAAGCCCTTGGTGGAGCATTTGAAGCTAGGAAGGTCATGATCACATGTGCACTTTCAAAGGAGTCCCTCAGGATGTTGCCAGGGGAATGGGTGTAGGAGCAAGAGTGTGTGCAGGGAGGGTGTAGTTCAGTGATAGAGCACGTGCTTAGCATGCCTGGGGTCCTGGGTTCAATCTCCAGCACCTTCATTAAAAAAACAGAAGAGTGAATGCAGGGAGACCAGGAGGTCCATGGAGAGGTGGCAGTGGAGATTGAGACAGGTGTGCTTGTTCAAACTATATTCTGGGGGTTGAGCTGATGGGTTCGAGTGATAAGTTGAGGAAAAGGAGGTGGGGGATGGACCAGGGAACACTGCAGGGTGTGTCCACAGGATCTAGAATGGGGATATTAGAAGCTTCATTGGTGATGTGTTTGACAAACCCAGGCGGAGACACTGGATGTGCAATCCTGGAGCTCCGAGGAGCGCCTGGGCCGAAGACATAAGTTTACAGGATGGAGTTTGCAGCTGCGGGAATGCATGAGGCTCTGCAGATAGCTATGTCGAATGGAGTTCCCACATGCAGCGGGGAACGTGGGATGACTCATGGGTGTGGCATATCGCTGTAGGTTATAGCTGCGCAGAGGGGAGGGCATCCAAGATTAAGTGCCAGATTAAATTTAGAGGTTGCATGATAAAAAAATAACAATAACAATAATAATTGCTAATATTTGAAGTGCATCACATAGTTTAACTCACTTCCTGTGGAGCGTTATGAGATAAGGACTGTCCTTAACCTCATTTTACAGAGAATTTGAGGTACAGAGAGGTCAGGACAGCAAAGGGCAAGAGCTTAGATTTGAACTCCAGCATTCACCGTCTTAACCACTCCAGTCACAGAGACTGGGAAGGAGCCCGTGACAGAATTAGGCCTGAAGAACCCAGGAAGCATAGAGCTGGGCGTGGCCTCTTCAAAGCGGAGAGGGGAGAGGTCTTTGAATCAAATCCCAAAGGATGAATAAAACCAGGGAAGGAGTGGAGTAAGGCCAGGAGATTTGTACTCAGAGGGAAAGAGATCCCCATTTAGAACCAGGTAGATCTGCCAGGTCTGAAGCCCAAATGCTGCTCCTTAGTTGTGTGACCTTGGGAAGATTCCTTGCCCTCTCTGGACTTCAATGTCGTCATCCGTAGCGAAGCTGCAGCTTCTTCACCCACCCGCTCCCCGTGAGATTACTAAAAATTAAAATGTCAGACAGCAGCAAGGATGTAGGATAAAGGTGGATGTGAGACTCTGCACCTACTTGGGAGGGCAGTCTGACAATATCTAGGGAGATACATCTGCCTTCCACAAAGCAACTCCACAATCAGGTGCTGAGGAATTCTCACTCATGAAGAATTCACAGCAGCCATATTTGTAACAGCAAAACTGCCCGTCGGCGTGGGCATAGATAAATCGGCGGTTGTATATTCATATCCTAGAATATTATACAAAGTTAAAAAGAAGGAACTAGACTTATATGTATTTAATTAAAAAAACTGCTCATCACCTGCCAGCCCTGCGACCCCACCGTGCTACCCATTTTAAAGATGAGGAAACAGAGTCATGGAGAAGTTGGGTGACTTGCTCAGGCAGGGACTGAGCCAGAAAGCAGGCGCTGAGAGGGGTGTGCCGTGTGCAGGTATTCGCGCCATCTCCCTAGCTGTAGGAAGCTGAGGCATGCGGTGACAGTATAGCAGCAGGGAGTCCCACGTGTGCGGCTGAAATGAAAAGACATGTCTGGGCACTGTAAACTGAATGCCAGGCAGCGGCTCCCCGACCAAGGGCAAGGGCGGTTTGGCCTCACAGGGCCTGCCACTGCAGTGCTGCTGCTTTTTGCAATGTATACTTTAATGAAAAACTTGAATCGATCACAGACTAATGGACCATGAGCATGTGGCCATACCTTAGAGGGCATTTCAAGTACACGCAGACCCAAGGAGCATGCCTGCACTTGACGGGCCGACATTTTACCAAGATGACAGCTGCAATCTGTGTTCTTGACAGAGTCCTCCTAAACCCAGCGTCTTGGTCTTGGGGAAAAAATCTTTAGTGATTCATTGCTAATGGGTTTTCCCCCAACCTTTTTTTTTTTTTGTCCATTTTTAAATTATCACTGCTGATGGTTTTTAAAATTCCTAGTGTGTATGGCCATTGGCAGGATTTCCTAGCTTTCCTCTTAGGGTATTTAACAGGCATGGGAAAGGTATTTAATTAAGAATGGTGACTAACAGGAAACCACAGCCGAGGTCTCCGCAATGCTGGGCATCAGGGTGGAAACAGACTCTTGTTCTGTTAGCGTGAGCATGTTAGCAGGTGGCAGAGCAGGGGTTTCTGCCACTGGAATGGCTGGCGGCAGAGTTCACAGTGACCACGGCTGACATGCCTGGCATCGCGGACACCATTCTTCTGCCTGGTTTTCCATGCAGAGTGGGAAAACGTCTTAATATGCTCGCTTGGCTAGAAAAATAGAGGGGGAGGGAATTCCAGGTAGAGGAGACGGCACAGACAAAGGCTCAGAGGTGCGGACAAGCTTGAGAAGCAGGTGTGGACAGCACGTTGTTTGGGAGAAGATGTGGTAAGGTGATTCTGGGGAGATGGGCAGGGGCAGTTTATGAAGGAAGATGAGGAATGTCCCATCTTCCATGGCTGTACAACTTCATGAATGTACTAAAAACCACTGAACTGCACATTTTAAGTAGGTGAATTGTAAGGTATGTGAATTATAGTTCAACAAAACTGTTGTTAAAATAAGTCTTTGGGCCAGTCAAGCTAGAAGAGGAATCATCTTTTTATTCTCCCTGTACAAAATGGCATATATAGTAAATTTATATGTCATATAAAATTGTTGCAATGCAGAGATTATCGAAGTGTATTAAGCCAAAAAAGCATAGGATAGATCATGTTACAGAAATGTTCCAGGTAGTTTATTATAGGATTTTTCCCCTCTTGCAAAAAATACAGAATGAGCAGGTCAGGGACCTCAGGAAATTGAAATAATAACTGTCCTTATTATATAAGCTAGTTTAGTCCCAACTCCTGTAACTGGTAGCTGAGAGAATCCCACTGAATCACCAAGGTGCCTGTGAGGTCAGGGAGAAGATTGGGGTGATGGTCCAGTTGAGTCAGGGTGAGGCTGGAGCGGGGGCCCAGCAGGAACAGAGGGTCAAAACCAAGAGAGGTGAGACTCAGTTCTCATATCTCTCAAGGTGACAAGGATGGTTATGAGTCTTCCTGGATGTGGGGACATGCCTTTAGGAGGGGTCCTGGCCAAGGGGACCCCCACTGCAGGCATACCTGGACCCTGTGCCACCACTGGCACCACCAGGAGCCCAGGCCATCCCTCTCTAGCTCCAAGATCCCATGGGGACACAGGTGAGGCATGTAGCTGAGGTGAGGGGGTCAGGGTGTTTGTGTGGTGGGCTGGAGAAGTTGACTCCAAATTTCCCAGTGGTGACCCAGCTTTCACCCTGGAAAGCCCCAGTAGAAATGTATTCTGGGAGGAGGGTAATAGCTCAGTGGTAGAGCTCATGCTGAGCATGCAGGAGGTCCTGGGTTCAATCCCCAGTACCTCCACTAAATAAATAAACTTAATTACCTACCCCCCCCAAACAAACAAAAAGGCAAAAACAAAAAAAGGCATAAAATTATTTGTCTTGATTCCCGAGATGACCTTTCTGAGACCTCCTGCATTCCCCCTCATGCTTCTGCGCCTCCAGCATCTGCTACCGTCTTTCTCTTCCTTCACCCATCTCGGCCCATCGGGCCCCCTCCTGCACCAGGTACCCCTCCACACCCCTACATTCCCCATACCCTCTCCTGCTTCCTCCCCCACCATCCTGCACCCCCACCACGTTTGCACTTCCTCCTGCATCCTAGGGTACCCCGCCAACGTCCCCCGCTCCCCAGCCCGCCCATCTCCGCATCTCCCCCAGAGGGGAGGACGCCAGGTGGCGCCTGGAGACATCGTTGGAGACGGGGAGGTGGGGCACTAGGGCCGGGCGAAGTCTGCCGGCGACCCGTGACATCACGAGGCTCTCTGCCTTCTCATTGGTCAGTCCGTCCCTGGAGGGCGGGCCGGGCCTCAGAGTGGGCGGGGCAGACTGACCTCGGCCGTCCGTCTTTCTTCCTCCAGGTTCCGCAAGGAAGCCGTGTATGGAGCGCCGCCTGCAATGGCCCACTGTGGCCAGGACGGTGCCCCCCGCCCCTTCCTCAGCTCCCCCCGCCTCGTCGGGGCCCCCGGGCCCTCTGCTGACTTCTGACTCCACGCCGCAGTTCATCCCCGCCGCCACCGTTTCAACACCGGAGGTGACCTCTGACCTTCCTGCCACCTTGCCACCCAGCCCAGAATCGGCCTCCTGGGTGAACTCTCACCACACCTTGACAACCCCTGGCCTTATCTTGTCCACCCCCGATGCCACCGTAGTTCCAGCGCTGACCCCTGGGCTTCCACCCACCCTACCGCCCACCCCTCCCAAAGAACTGACCTCTGACCCCTCTGTACCGGCAGCGGTGACCCGCCTTTCTCCTACCTCAGAGCTATCACCGGAATCTCACACAACCCCAGGCTGGGACACAACTCCATACCCCAGCACAGTCCCAGAACCTCCCAGTTCCCCAGACCCCTCCACAAGCCCTGACCCCACAGCCACCATAACGTCTCACGCTGCCACTACCTCTCACCCCACTGCCACCCTTTACCCCACCACGACCTCTCACCCCACCACAACTGCTTACCCCACCACGACCTCTCACCCCACTGCCACCCTTTACCCCACCACGACCTCTCACCCCACCACAACTGCTTACCCCACCACGACCTCTCACCCCACCATGACCCCTTACCCCACCACGACCTCTCACCCCACCACAACTGCTTACCCCACCACGACCTCTCACCCCACCATGACCCCTTACCCCACCACGACCTCTCACCCCACCACAACCCTTTACCCCACCACGACCTCTCACCCCACCACAACCCCTCACTCCACCATGACCTCTCACCCCACCACCACCCCTTCCCCTCCCCCCACCCCTCATCCCATCACCACTGCTCACCCCAGCACAGTCCCTCACCCCATCACAACCCCTGAGCCCACAACGACGTCTCGCCCTGCCACAACCCTTCATTCTGCCACAACCCCTCACTCTGCCACAACCCCTCACTCCACCACAACCCCTCGACCCACCACAACCCCTTACCCTTCCACAGCCCCTCATTTTGCCACCACTACTTACCCCACCATGACTCCTGACCCCACCTCAACCCCTGTGATCACTACCAAGTCCCTTCTAACTTCCTTGGGAACAGAACTTCCCTCTCCCTCTCTGGCACCAACAGTCAAGCCCAGCCTGCACCCCCAATTGACCTTCACAGGGGCTCCTCTCCCCTCCACATCCGAGATATGGAGCCCAGAGCCCTCTCCAGCGTCAGAGCCCAGCCCCTCCAGGCCCTCTCCAGTCCCAAGCATGGACACACTGTCCACTGAGAACTTCACTCAACCTAGAAACCAGAGCCCCAAACTAACGTCTCCACCTACTCATACTCCACACTCAGCCTCTGACCTCACTGTGACCCCTGACCCGCATCTGCCCCCTATTGCTCACCCCTTGGATCAACCTCCTCCTGACCACCTCACCCTAGGGCCAACTCCTGGCCAGAGCCCAGGCCCCCTTGGCCCATGTGTGGCCCCAGTGCCACCTGTAAGGGTCATGGCTTGTGAGCCACCTGCCTTGGTAGAGCTGGTGGCCGCTGTGAGGGATGTGGGTGGCCAGCTGCAGAGGCTGACCCAGGCCCTGGAGCGGGACCAGCAGGAGCGCCAAGCCCTGGGACTGGGGTTGGCCCAGCTGGTGGAGGCTGCCCAGGGTCTGGGGCATCTGAGTGAGGTTGTGAAGAGACTGGCAGAGGTGGCCTGGCCCCCCACCACATCTGCACCAACCACTACCACCCCAGAGGAGGAGGAGAGGCCTCTGAGGGGAGATGTGTGACCCTACCTGAGATTTGAGAGACTTAAGACACTCCCAAACCAACAAAGGAAAACCAAAGTATCTAATTAAAAACAAAACATGAATGATGTTTCTGGAGGACTGGGGCAGATGGAGTCTTGAGATTGATCTATTTGTGAATACCACAGTCACCATGCAAGATGGCGATGATGATGGTGAGGATGATGGTGAAGATGATAATGGTGATATTATGATGAGGATAAAAGTGATGATGGTGATGATCATTATGATGATAACAGTGGTAATCATGGTGATGATGATGGTCATGAAGATCATGGTGATGAAGACCATAGTAATGATAATCATGATGGTGATGATGGAGAAGTGGTCATAGTGATGATGGAATGATGGTGATAATGGTGATGAAGATGCTCATGGTGATGATGGAGAAGATGGTGATGAAGATGGTCATGGTGATGGTGATGATGGAGATGATGGTGATGGAGGTGATGCTGATGAAGGAGATGATGGTGATGGAGATGATGGTGTTGATGGTGAAGATGCTCTTGGTGATGATGGAGATGATGGTGGTGATGATGGTGATCATCATGATGGAGGTGATGATGGCAATGATGAAGCTCCACAAGGGCAGCAGTCTGTCTTGTTCACAGATGCATGCCTGCCCAGCTCGTGGAACAGAGCCTGACCCGGAGTGCACACTCGTTAATACCTTCTGATGGACGAGCACGTAATAATCATAGTAATGACTAATATTTGTCGGGCACCTCCTCCGGGCCAGGCTCTGTTCTGAGGGCTTTGTGTGCATGATGTTACTTTACCTTCACGAACACCTGCCAAGGAGCATATGGTCAACACAGCTCAGCAGAGGGAGTGAGCTTTGGGGCCTAAGTGCCTGAGTTTGAGCCCCTGAGGGCATGACCCTGTGCCAGTGACTTCCCTTCTTGGTCTGGAGTCTCCCCAACTCTAAAAGTGGGAATAACAGTAGCACACACCTCCTGTGGCAGCTGCGGTGGTGCGCTGACGGGTTAACACGGATGCAGAAGTGCTTGGGCCAGGCCTGGCTCTCGAGTGCTTATTATGTGATCGTTGTTATTGTGTGTGTCCCCATTTTACAGACCAGGGCACTGAGGCACAGAGACACTTGGTCACTCAGGGAACACGTAGTAGTGTCATGACTGGTACCCAGGCCTGTCTGACCCAGAGCCCTTGCTCGTAAGAAATTACATGCCCAAGTCAGATGATCCTGGATTCGAGACCATGTTCTGGCTGTGGGACTCTAGCAGTTAATTTCCTTTCTCTGAGCCTCAGCTTTTCCACCTGCACAATGGGGTTAGTGATTGTCCCTGCCTCCTGGGGTGGTTGCGAGGATTAGACGAGTTCACACAGGTAAGGAGCCCAGGCCCCCTTGGCCCATGTGTGGCCCCAGTGCTCAGTTAACAAGAGTGACCGTGATCTCTCCTAACTCTGCTTCTCTGTGCCCGGCCCAGTGTGGACTCTTAATGCACCACATCCCACCCTCGGTATAGCCCGTGGAGGGAGGAACTTGATCCCTGTTTCAGAAAAGGCCTTGAGGCTCAGAGAGGGCAAGCCCCTTGCCTAAGGCCACAGAGCAGAACTGCGGGACTCAGAATAACACAAGGCAGATTCCCCGGCTCCAAGCTTGGCCTGGGGTTCCAGCTTGGGACTTCCATGACGACCCCTCGCTGAGGTAGACCCCTCCTCTCTCTGGGCCTCAGCCTGCAAGCTGGGGGCTGTCTTGGAAGACCCACAAGTCCTGTTCGGACTCCTGCAGAGTCAGGCAGCAGGAAGCTGTTCCCTCCTCCCCCTCCCCCCAGACTGGAGCCCGGCTCAGAGGCCCTGGAAGGTCACGGAGCTGGCGCCCCCGCAGTCCGGCAAAGGCCAGTGGGGTCTAGTTACTTGCTGGGGGTGGGGAGGGATATTGTCTGGGGGTCTTGATAGATGAACTGCCTTCCCCTGCCAGCAGGCAGAGGAGCATGCTGGGAACCCTGTCCCCAGGTCCCATTAAGCCCTAAGACTTAAATAACTGCTGACTGGTAACCTGGGGAAGGCTGTGCCTGCACTCCCCTTGCCGTCCTGGGTAATCAGGGCTCCGAGGATGGCACCCCAACTTGGAGGCAAGAGGTCTCCTTTTCCATTTCCAGGAGGGAGCAGGTGAAGCCCAGCTCTGAGTCACCACAGAGTGCCCCACTGGGGTTTCAGGCTTCTGGCCTCTGCAAGCCAAGGTTGAGGGGGGGCTATCGGGCACTCGGGCCCAAGGTCCCTCCACCCTCTGCCACCTTCTGCCAGCCCCAAAGAAGCGGGTGCTTAATTATCCGGTTACTCTATCCCCACTTGGCCAGGCAGCTAAGCCCAAACATCTGGCCCCTGGGCCCGTGGCCAGGATGGGCAGCCAGCCCCCACCAACGGCTGGTCCTGACGTTGGACACCTCCCACGGGACATCTGAGCCCAATCTTGTGCCTGCCAGCTTGCAACAAGCCCAGAACAGTAGCTACAGAGGCCTAGCAAGCTTGCCACAGAAAAAACGTTTGACAAAATTAACCCCCATTCATGGTTTACAAACACGTTCACAACACATACACACGCGCACGCGCACACACTTTGCTAAGTAGGAGCAGAGGGAAGCTCCTTAATCAGATAAAGGGTGGAAAGGAGGGCACTGATCTATTTCCCACGGGCAATGTGACCGACCATACAGAAAACCTCCAAGAGTCAAGTGGACCAGTGTTTAGCGTCAGTAAGAGTTTAGCTAGAATTCGAGAGCAGTACTGTAAAATCGTGTTCTCACAAAACCTTGCACCTCCAGGTGTGACCCATGGACCAGAAGCATCGGCCTCACCCAAGAGCCGGTTAGAAAAGCAGAATTTCTGGTGCCACCCCAGGCTTGCTGGATTGGAATCTGCATTTTAACAAGGTCAGGGGTCGGGGAGGTGGTGGGGAGGGGCGGGAGTGATGCATAGCTGCACAGGAGCAGAACTAAGAATGTCCACTGCAAAGGATGCCGTCTCTGAGCAGCCTTGTCAGGCCAGCCCCCTTCTGGGTCCTGGGTGAACTCTTCCCCACAAGCAGGCTGTGGTTTGGGTGCAGCGCCATGGGTCTGGTGCTCTGTGGTCAGTAGCCATACTGACGGTGCTTCGTGATTTTGGATGTTGTATTTTGCAGTTGATGATTCTGTATTTTGAAGTTGATGGGACAATGGAGCATGCTCTGGGTGCTTCCCCAATAGGTTCTGGCGGCCAGATTCCCGGCTGTCCACCCTCGGGCAGCCTCCACGACTCCTCACCCCCTTGAGGGTCAAGATTATCCTGGTGCCCAGGGAGTGTGACATTCAATAGCACATGGGGGTGGTGCAGGGAGGGAAAATTTTTTTTTTAACAAGAAATTCCAAGTTTGCATTTTGCACTGGACACCTACAAATTTTGTAACTGGTCCTGCTTGCACACTTGGGGTTCCCCCACAGAGGGGAGGTGGGTAGCCAGAACTTCCTTGGTGATCATGGGCCCAGGTACACTCTGAGGGGCTGAGCTGGCGGTACAGAACAAAGACTTCGGAATCAGGCGAGAGCTGGGTTTGAATCCAGACTCTGCCACTGTTTGTCTTGAGGATCTTTGGAGAGTAGGGGCCTCAACAGTGTCTTCTGTCCAATGGGGAGAGAAGTGTGCGGGTCCTGGTGGTGAGTAGGTCCTGCATGCAGTGCTATCAGAAAAAGGGCAGGGCTTTTCCCTTTTCCTTCTCTTTTTAATAGGAACTCAGATGCTCAGAGACGGGAAGGAACACAATCAGGGTCTCAGCATGAGAACCTCAGAAATGCCTGTGGGTTTTTTGTTTTGCTGTTGTTGTTTTTGTTTGGTTTGTTGGTTTTTTTATACACCCTCATGAAGATAAAATTGACATGCCATAAAATTCACCCTTTTTACACATACCATTCGATGATTTTTAATACCATCAGAGAATTCTGCAACACTCAGCAAATCTAATTTTAGAATGTTTCCATCACCATCACCACCCTCTAAAAGAAAACCTGTACTCATTAGCAGTCACTCCCCATTTCCCCGGGCAATCATTAATCTCTCTTCCTCCGTGGATTTGCCTGTTCTGGACATCTCACATAAATGGACTCCTACAGCAGATCGTCTTCTGCGGCTGGCCCAGCTTTGCATCGTGATTTTGAGGTTCATCCATAATGCAGCGCTTGTCAGTGAGTCCTTCCTTTTCGTGGCTAAGTAATACTCCACTGTCGGAAGAGACTGCATTTCTTTTGTCTCTTTGTCAGTGGACACTTGGGTCATTTCCACCTGTTGGCTATTGTGAATCATGTTGCCGTGGACATTTGGGTGGATGCATGGTTTTATTTCTCGTGGGCATATACCTAGGAGTGGAACTGCCAGGCCATACGGTAACTCCATGTTTAACATTTCAGTCCTCCAAAGCGGCTGCCCCACTTTTTATATCCCACCAGCCCTGGGAGAGGGCTCTGACCCCTCCACCTCCTCACCAGCACGTGTGACTCTCTGTCTTTCCATTATAGCCACTGCCTGGATCTGAAGGCATTTCAACTTTCCTTTTCTATCGTCACCATATAGGTGCCCCAATTCTGGTCTCCAACAAGGAGGGGACGGCCACTTCACCGGCACACAACCACACGCCCACACAGCTCTCACCTGCACTCACAGTCTCCCACACTCACTCCCACATGTACAACTACCCGCCCTTCCCAAACGTTGCTCGCACTCACACTGTCACACTCATGCCCTGCCACGTCCCCACCTGCAAAGAGTAACACACTCACACTCATCCTTGCTCTGTCACACGCACACCCATGCTCACACACATGTGCTTGTGCCCCTGCCCCGTCCCCTCAAGGCCCCGCCCGCAGGTCCTGAGGGCAGTGGGATACGCCTGCGGCTTCAGAGCGTGGACCTTGGACAGGAGCTGACTTGGGTTCGAATCCTCCCTCTGCCCCACCTGCTGTGTGAGCTCAGGCAGGCACCATGGCTGCTCTGTGCCCCCTGCATGCACCCTTGAAGTGGGAGCATCTTAGGGACCCCCTCCAGTGCCATCAGCAGGAGCCGCCTGCTGGGAGCTGCTTGTGGGATGAGCAGCTCCCCTGGTGCGGAGTATCACGATTAGTCCTGTGTGTCAGGTAATTAAGCAGCTAATACTTAATTAGCCCCGTTCGGGCCCTTTCTCCGGCCCTGTTGCTGGGGCCAGTCACTGAGTCATTATCACCTCCCAGTTAATCCCCAGCTGCTGCCACCAGTTAGCACCCTTTGTGGCCTCCCCCTGCCCTCATTCAGCTCTGCTCCTCTCTCACCCAGCTGCACCCCTGCCCCTGCCCCCTCCAGCTTTTTTGGGACACATTCTTGGCCTCGCTGCCTGGGCTATTTCAGATTCACGGATAAGGTAGCAGCAGGTCCTGCTCAGGCCCCCCCTACTGCACCCACCATCTCATTGTCTCCAATGACCCCCTACTCCAGGAAGCTCACCTGGATTGCCCAGGACAGGAGCCCATGTCTTCAATTCTCTGGACTGAACTTAGATTGAAAGGGTCCTTGAGGTCACTCCACACATGCTGCCACCCCTTCCTCCACTAGGCAACACCTTGTTGGTCACAGCAGGGGCCCTGGTGGCAGGGGTGATGCAGGGGCCAGGGACACACGATCCAGCCCTGAGTTGTAGCCTTTCTCTGGGCGGGTGGCCAAGGAGGGCACAGAGAGGAAGAGAGAGTGTTTGCAAACAGGGCTGCTGCCAAGAAGGGGCCAGGGCGAGAGGGGGGAAGGTGTGAAGGAGAGAGGGGCCCAGCTGGTGACTGGCAGCCACGCCTGTGGGACTTGTCATCCCAGCTACACACACACACACCACCCCCCATGCAGGTTCAAGGTCTCACAGGCACACAAACAGGGATCCGGTGTCTGCACAGAGTGAGATACACTCAGACTTCCATCCCCCACCACACACACCCAGTCACACAATTACATGAGCACACGGGGGCTCAGATGCCCGGGGACACTCAAAATGAACGCACTCCTGTCATTAACATTCAGTGAGACACGTTCGAGCCCTCACTGTCTCTCTCTCTGTCTCACACACACACCATTACTTGTACACACACATGGATTCAGACCCTCACAGACAAACAAATACATAGAAATACACACTCCAGTTCCCATCCACAACCAGCTGGACGCTTTCAAGCGTATCTGCAGAAATATGTGCAAACAGTGCCGACACAGCATGGACACTCGCCCCCAGGCACACTCACACACGCACACCCAGCCTGCATCTCCCACCATCACCCTGCGCACCACTTCTGCATTCTTTCTGTCTCTGTGTGTGTCTCTCTCTGCCTGTCCCTTTCTGTCTCTGTTTCCCTTTCCCTCTCTCCTCCTCATCTCTGTCTCTCCTCCAGGACACGGTCTCCTGTGCACACGCACATACGCGCTGTCCTTCCAATGCCAGTCTGACAGACCAACAGCGTCGCAGGGACCTAAGTGCCAGATGGGCTTTATTTGCAGAGAGCGGCTCAGGCAAGAGAGATGAGACAGCAGTTATCAAGAGGGCCTGGACCCGGCACGTGGGAGGGGCAGAGGGGGTTAGGCAGGGAGCGAAACCCAGCAAGAGAGAGACCACCAGGGCAGAAAGACAGGCATACGCGGAGGGAGGCGGTGCAAACCCAGATGGGTCCGTTTATTGAGCAAGCATCTGTGGACCACCTACCCGGGGCGGGATGGGCCCTGCTCGGCGGGTCTGTCAGAGAGCAGGGCAGGCGGGGATCCCTGCCCTCCTGGAGCCCACCTTCCAGCAGGACACACAGAATAACCACTGATGAGCAAATAAATCTATCGGACAACTAGAAGGGAAGGAGCGTCATAGGCAAAAGGGGAGTGGAGTGGATGGGGGGGCTGGGAGGGCAGGCTAGGCCCCTGCAGTGTCCCTTTGCCGGTGGGGAGGCTGGCCTCATGGAGGGAGGCTGGCAGGAGGTGGCGGATGAGCCAGTCACACCGCAGGCCAAGGGAATAGCAGGTGCTGTTCCAGGGGAGATGGAGAAGGCCGTGGACAGATCCGGGGTGCTCTCAGAGATCACACATATGGCCAGGCATGGGGAATCAGAACAGGGGACGTGATGAGGCAGAGACGGACAGACAGCAGAGCAGCCAAGAGCCACCCCGAATGCTGAGGAGACTCCGGATGGGGTCCCTGCTTCCCTTCCCAAGTCTCCCCGGAAGGGCTGGGCCCCAGCCTCCCTCATTCTGTGTCTCCCTTGTACACCTCCTCTGTTTCCCCCTCCCGCTGCCTCCAGGGTTGCCCAAGGTAGCCCCGGACAGAGCTCACGGGGCTCCTCCTTCGGGGGTGTGGGTCCAGCAGCCCCCATAGGAGAGTGTCTGCCACGGGCGTCAGGCCAAACCAGGGCTGGGGACGGTCCTGGGGTTGGCCCGAGGCCTGCCAGATGACAAAGTCCTCATAGAAGGGGTCAGCCTCGGCCAGGGGCTGGTCCCAGGGGAAGTAGCCAGTGAGGAGGCAGAACAGCAGGACCCCCAGTGCCCACGCGTCCAGGGCAGGCTGGATGGGCAGGCCCTCCGGGAGGGGCGGGGGGCCGCAGAGCTCGGGCGCCGTGTAGGGGATGGGCGGCCCGGCCAGGCGGAGCAGGGTCCCGCGGGGCCGCGTGTGGCCGAAGTCGGTCAGCTTGACCCGCCGGCAGGCCGGGTCGCACACCAGCACGTTCTCCGGCTTGAGGTCCCGGTACACCAGGCCGAGGGAGTGGATGTGCTCCAGGGCCGAGGCCAGCTGGACCGCGCAGCGCTGGGCCGCGGGCTGCGGGAGGCCCACCTGCGGGGCACGGGCGTCAGCGCCCACCGCACCTCCCCGGCCAGCCAGAAGGGAACGGGCTGGCGGAGCTTGTCCTCGGCCCCAGGGAGCAGCCCAGGGGAAAGGGGGATGGCTGGTGAGGCCTGAGAGTCCTGGGGCCCTGTGTGAGCCCGCGAGGGCCGCTGAAGCTGGGCAGGGCACGGTGTTGATTCCGTGGTGGTGAACCCCACAAGAGCCGTGCGCCCCGCGCGTCACTGTGCAGTGCGCGTGATCCCTGAGGCCCAGGTTGGCGGGACGTTTGAGTGGGACCCCCTGAGGCTCTGGGAGGCCGACCCACCTTGGGCTGGATGAAGGCGATGAGGTCCCCGTGCAGGACAGGCTCGGTCAGGAAGCTGTAGGAGTCGGCTGACTCGACGCCAATGCCGTAGGCCGCCACGATGGCCGGATGGGGGCCCAGGGAGAGGCCCACACAGAACTCGTACAGGAAGCCGCGCAGGGAAGTGGAGGCCTTGGGGAGCTGCTTCAGGGCCAGGGTTGTGCCTGGAGACACAGGGACAGGTGTGGGGGAGTGTGGGAGAGCCCTGCTGCCCCTCAGCCTGGACCCTCTCCAACAGGCCATCTCTACCTCCTCCAAATCCTGACCCCCACCAAGCCCACCCTAAAATAGCATGGCCACCCAAACATACCAATGGTAGTAATAATAATATTAATAATAGCATTGAGTGAGTTCCTACCCTGCTGTCTTGGAACAGGTGGAGGAGGACCACGAAAACTGAACTACAACTCCCCATGAACTTGTTGGGCCCCTCGTTCTGGCAAACCCATGCCAAAAAGCCCTGCTCGAGGCGACTGGGGAAAAGACACCGTGCACTGGGTATGAGACCCCACGAAGGAATTATTATGAATTTTGCCACCTGCAGAAATGACTTCCTAGAATGGAAGCTCCCAGAAGGCAGAAACTCTGGTTTCTTCAATTTTTTTTTCTTTTCCATTATGGTCCTTAAAAAGCTAAAAATAGAGTTACCATAGGATCCTGCAATCCCACTCCTGGGCATACATCCAAAAAGACAAAAACTCTACTTTGAAAAGACACATGCACCCCAACACTCATAGCGGCACTATTTACAATAGCTAAGATGAGGAAACAACCTAAGTGTCTATTGACAGATGACTAGATAAAGAAGTTGTGGTATATTTATGCAATGGAATACTACTCAGCCATAAAAAAGAATAAAATAATACCATTTGCAGCAACACGGATGGATGGACCTAAAGATGATCATACAAAGTGAAGTCAGTCAGACAGAGATAAATATATGGTTTCTTCAATTTTTGAATCACCAGCTGCCAGGAGCCCAGGCTTCCCACTAAGAGGCTGTGTGTGATGGAGGAAGGTGGTCTCTGTGCCTGAAATGCTAGCCATCCCCAGCTGGGTGCAGCAGGGCCTCCTCTGTGCATCGAGAGCACCCTGAGTTCCTGCCACTGTGGCACCTGCCACCAGCTATTTTGTCATCTGTTCTCCCCCCATGCCATGAGCCTCTCGGAGCGCTCTGTCTTCATGCCCCAGTGCTGCCAGGGAGGGCATCTAGGAGGCCTCAAGGTGCACATTAAATGAAGCGCAGGTGGACGAAGCCTCCCAGCAAAAGCTGTTCCCTGTTACACGCGTGCCTCCAGGCTCTCTGACGCCCCAGCTCTGCGTCTCTCCTTGCATCCTTCTCTGTTATGGGCTGACTTGGGTCCACCACCAGCAGCCCTACCCCCGCCCCCTGCAAAACTCACACGTCAAAGTTCTAACCCCCCGGGGCTCACAGACTAGGGCTGTGTTTGGAGATCGGATCTTGAAAGAGGTGAAAGGAAATCATTGAGGTGGACCTTCGTCCAGTAGGCCTGGTGTTCTTATAAGAAGAGGAAATTTGGACACAGACATGCACCCAGGGAAGACCACACGAGGACACAGGGAGAAGGTGGCCATCCATAAGCCAAGGAGAGAGGCCTCAGGAGAAGCCAGCCCTGCCAGCACCTTGATCTCGGACTCCCAGCCTCCAGAACGGTGAGCCCAGTCTGCGCTACTTTGTTATAATAGCCTTAGGAAACGTACGGCCTCTCCTCCTGCAGGCTGAGAGCTCCCC
The DNA here is from genome assembly GCF_009834535.1 of Camelus ferus. Taxonomy (NCBI): domain Eukaryota; kingdom Metazoa; phylum Chordata; class Mammalia; order Artiodactyla; family Camelidae; genus Camelus; species Camelus ferus. Next base: position 9,246,040 of record NC_045704.1, on the reverse strand, counting down.
GAGGGCGGGGCTGACCTCCCTGGGTGTCCAGCCCACCCCAACCCCAGACAGGGCTTAACCCTCCAGTCTCCTTGGAAGATATTGACCAGATTGGGGTCGGGGGAGCATGCCTTGCCCACCCACTGGGTGCTAGCCTTGCTGAGAGCCTGGCAGACAGCATGGCTCTGAGTCTTCCCCACAGTGACCACTAAGCCAGCCACACGTGAGGGCCATGGTGGGGGCTCTATCTTCCTCCCCGTTGTCGCCAACAACTCGAGCCAGTGACATCTCCTGGAGAGTCACAGTTCTTTCAGAGAAGGAATCTTCACCCACTTTCTCAAAGGAGGAGGCTGAGGTTCAGAGAGGGTAGGGGGGTTACCAAGGACACACAGCCTGGAAGGGGCAGAGACAAGACTTGATTCAGGTTTACAGACACCCCAGCCTTGGCTGGCTTCTGCCTGGGCTCACGCTCCTGCCCCCCAGCTCTGTCTCCAGGCCCTGGTACCTTTCTGACGGTGAGTGACCAGCAGGACCTGGCCGAAGCGGCCCTGGCCCAAGGGACGCACTTGCTGGTAGAGCTCATCCACCTCGGCTTGGACCAGGGTCTGGGCGCTCAGGGCCATCGTGTCCTCCAGCACCAGGGCCGCCTTCTGGCCCTGACGCAGCTCCTCTGCCGTGAGGCTCCCCAGGTCCTCATCAGCTCTGTTCTCTGCAGACCCCATCGCCAACTGTTCCTCATTTGAATGTTTGCCAGGCATCTCTGCAAGGGCAGAGGAGAGAGGGTGACCAGGACTCAGGTCCTGCCAGACCAGGGGTCAAGGGAGACCAGGAGGAGGCCTGGACCCCTGGGTCTGAGGGAGGGGGATGGAGGATCATTGGCACAGGCCACTCTGACTCAGTTTCTCTCTTTACTAGAGGCGTCTGTGGAGCAAGGAGACCAGTCCCTGGTTGGGGTGAGGTCAGGCTCGAGGCCACAGATGTCCCTCACCCCGCCCCCACATCCCTGCGCCATCTGATGGCCTGAGGATGAAAGATGAACCAGATAACTCGAGACACCCCCCCACCTTGTTTCCAAAGCAAACAGACTTGGGCCCTGGGGATGGATGAGCAGCCTCAGTCTCCTAAGAGGAAACAGGTGCCCTCTGCCTGCAGGGAGAGCGGGCTGCACTCACCAGGGCCCAGGGCATGCCTGGGCCCTGGAGGGGAGCAAGTGCTTGGGACCCATCCCCAAGCCCTTAAAAGGCCTGGGGTCCAACTCTCACAACCCAGCCCTTTTGCCTCAGACCTAGGATTCCGGGACCCCAGCCCCTCCTCCCTCAGACGCAGGAGTTTGGGCCCTCAGCTCCTCCGCCCTCAGACCCCCGAGGCCTGACATCCAGCTGACCCCTCTGCTGGGACTTCATACAACTCACACGTTGTGAGACCCCCAGACCTTGTGTCCCTAACTCAGCCCCTCTGCAGTGTCGAGGTCTGCAGACGAGCCCCTGAGGGACCCAGGACTCTGACCACCTGCCTGGCTTCACTCTCAGGTGCTGCCTACCTCAGGCCATTTGACCCTTGCCTCCTCCTGACCCGCTCTCCAACCTCCAGACCTCACCTTCTCCAAAGCTTGCCTGACCCTTCGGCTGCCCGCTGTGGTCAGTGCCCAGTACTAAGAGCCCATGCCAGCAGAGGCCTGCCCTGGAGCAAGACCCCGCCCCCACCTAGGGGGTCGTAGCCCCGCCCCAGGCCTCGCCCCTTCCACCTCACCCGGGGGAGAGCGACATCGTGTGTTATCTCCCAGAACTGGCTGTGGCCAGACAGATGTCCCAACCAGGAAATCAGACCCTCTTCCCTCACACCCAGGGGCCCAGGCCCCCAGGTCCTCCTCTCTCAGACCCAGGGTCCAGACCCCCATTCGCTCCCTCAGACCTAGGACAGGAGTCCAGGCCCCCAGCCCCTTCTCCTCCAGACCCAGGGGTCCAGATCCCCAGCCCCTCCTCCCCCAGACCCAGGGGTCCAGATTCCCAGCCCTTCCTCCCTCAGACCCAGGGGTCCAGACCCCCAGCCCCTCCTCCCTCAGACCCAGGGGTCCAGATCCCCAGCCCCTCCTCCCTCAGACCCAGGAGACCAGACCCTCTGTAGGGGATGAAATCATTTCCCTAGCTTGCCCCTGCCTTGACCCCACCCAGCTGCCCCATCAATGCCCCATTGACAGGTCAGACACAAGTGTTTGGTGAGGGGTGTCCAGGGGCAGAGACACTGGGGTCCTGTTTGGGGAAAGGATGAGACAACAGGATTCCAGAGCGATGCAGTGAGCGATGACCTCAGACTTGGGGGGGCAGAGAAGCAGGTGGTGCAGCAACTGGGAAGTGAGGGGCCTCAGGGGAGGGGGCAAAGGGAGGGGAGTCCACGTTCCGAGTCTGCAGACTTCAAAGTGGGTGGTGGGAGCAGGCAGGGACTCCCAGGGCTGAGGGAGGAGATGGGGGACCTGGAGGGCCACACTCACCCCCCAGGTTTATAGCTAGATGACCGGTATGAATTCAGTTCTTTTTAAATCAACTTTTTATTTCAGAATCATTTTTTGATTTACAGAACAGCTGCGTTGGGCTCCCATGTCCCCTCACCCACTCCCCACCAGGTTAATACCTCCCACAGCCACCGGTGCCTTTGTCCAAATGGAGACATTAACTGTCAAACCTAGTTCTGGTAAGATGTGGAGGAAGCAGGTCCCGGTAACTGACCCTGTGCTGGGTGCTGGGGACACGGCCCCTGACCCACGTGGCCCTGCCCTGCAGGAGGAAGCCTCACAGGCCAGGGGTCTGTGTGCTGTGACGGGGGAGGCGTAGGGCCAGCCCGGGTCACCTGGACATCCCTGCACACCAGCCGTGGCCCTCACATGCACGGTGTGCATGCTCTCAGGGAGCTGGACAGGAAGCTCGCCATGTGGGAGCAGGACCCGAAGGGAGGAATGAAGAAGCCCAGGTCCCTCCTGGACAGCCTGAGGGGGAGAGGGAAAGGTGGAGACGCAGATCACTGGGCTACAAGCTCCAGGCAAGCCGGAGAGGCCCCGGGCCGGGGCCTGGTGTCTGGAGGCCTGGAGTTGGGAAGAAGGCATCCTAGGGGAGAACATGGGACGTGTGAATGTCTGCAGGAGCGTGCGTGTGTGCACGTGAGCACTGAGCGTGTGGAGATTTAGGTCTAGAAAGGATGAGTGGCTCCCTCAACGCCGCCCGGAGCCCAGGGCAGTGGGAGAGGTAGGGGGCGAGGTCTCCGTCTCGGTGCCACGGACCGTGGGGGTCGCCTGAAGTCTCAGAGGAGAGGGGTGACTGCATCGGAGCTCCGTGAAAAGCACCCAGCATGTCCCCACAGTGCAGAAGTGTGTCTGTGGGGGAAACGGCACCTTCCTTCAAGAGGACACATTCAGGACAGAAGAGGAAGGGTCCTTGAGGGAGGAGGGGGCTAGAACCCCTGGGTCTGAGGGAGGAGGAGATGGGGTCTGGAGTCCTGAGTCTGAGGGACGGGGTACCGGGGATCCCGGATTCCCAACTCCTCAGCTGGGAGGCATTTTGCAACCAAGTCCAGCCTTCATTTGGGAGAGGTGCAATGTGTTCTGTCTCTGTCCTCCCGGGAGCAGCTGTCTCTCCATCCAGGTGGCCATGGGGGCTGGGGGAAGGGCCTTTGGCCCCGGCTCCGGCCACCTGTCCCCATCACCTGGTCAGGGCTCTCCCCCATCTGTCCCCATCCTCCCACCACTTTTGTTGCCATCCTCCTCCTCTGACCACTCTTCCAGGCTTGCTCCCCTCTCTTCCTCCTCCTCCACATCCTCACTGGACATCCTCCCCAGGCCCCTAGCTCTCTCTTTGTTCCCCGTTAACCCCCAGTCATCCCCCAGGAAATCCAGGACAGTCAGTGGGGGACTTCTAGTCTCAGGATCCAGGTCCAGAAGCCCCTGGAGCAATGCCAGAGCTGGGGGCGCAAACTGGTCCCAAGGGGGGGGTGGTTGAGGTGGCTGGGGCTTGGTGGTCATCCAGCCAGCAAAGGCCTCGAACTCAGGGTCAGGGGCCAGCGCCACATCCCATGGGAAGCAGGCAGTGGCGGCGCAGAAGAGAAGCACCCCCAAGCCCCAGGAGTCCACTGCTGGTCGCAGGGGAAGGGTGTCAGGTGGCAGCAGGAGGCAGAGCTCAGGTGGGGCGGAGGGCAGTGGCCCTGGGGGGGCAGGGGTTGGACTGCCCTCAGGCCGGGTCAGACCCAGGTCACCCAGGGCCACACGGCTGCAGACTGGGTCAAAGACCAGCACGTTGTCTGGCTTGACATCTGCGTGGACCAGCCCCCGGCCGTGGAGGAAGTCCAGGGCTCCAGCTAGCTGGGCCACCACCCGCTTTACCAGCAGTTCTGGGAGGGCCTGGGGTCAAGGAGAGAGGATGAAGGTCAAACTGCCTTGGTTCCTTCTATGTTTTGTTTCTTGAGGTTCAAGAATCCAGAATTCCAGACCAGAGATCTCTAGGGTCCCCACAACATCCCCCCGGGACCTTCTCCAGATCGTCCTCAACCACAACCCGCCCCCACACCTGTGCTCCTGCAGGCCGGTGCCCAATGTTTTCCTCACAGGAGCCCACATCTCACTGGGCTACCAGAAGCTCCTTAAAAGCTCATCAGACTTTCTCCCAGCACTCAGATCCACTCCTTATATTTCTTATCTCCTCTAAACTGACCACTCAGATCGTCAGTGAGAACCCAAACCCCACACTTAACCCTGATCTTTGTCCTGTACCAATACAGACCCCATCTCTAACTCAGGCCTGGTTTTAAAGTCCCGCAGTTTACTTCATCAGCTGATTGATAGGTCTATCCATCTAACTAGCCAGGCAGCCAGACAGCAATCCATCCATCAAAGCCGTCATCCAGCCAGCAGCCTCGACAGCAGTGTTTCTACTCAGTATCCATTCAACCAGCCAGTCAGCAATTCAATAATTTATCCAGTTATTTAGTATCCAACATCCATCCATTCATCCCTCCTTCCTTCAATCCATCCACACATCCATCCAAAATCCATCTGTCCACCAATCTTTCTGTGTATTCACCCATCCATGCATCCATGCATCTACCCATCCACCAATCTTTCCATATATTCACCCACCCATCCATCCATCTACCCAACTATCCATTCATCCACCCATCCATCCATCCACTCGTCCATCCATCCATCCCATCCATCCATCCATCCCACTCTCTCCTTCCTTCTCTCTCCCTCCTTCGTTCCTTCTGTTTATCCTCAACCCTATCTCAAATCCAAAGTCTATTCCTAAAGATGGACTCACCATAAATTCAAACTCAGCTATCTCCAGAATATCCAGGATTCAGTCCTGGTGGTCTTTCTAGAGAGAACTCAATCTCTACACACATCTTCAATCATTCCTACTTCGTGCTGCAGCCCCGTCCACACTCTCCTCCACACCCCTTACCAATCTGTAATCAGCCCTAAACTCGACTCACCCACCTGCCCACACCTGCTCCCAGTCCCAATACCAATGGAAGTGCATCTCTTTCTCCATCCCCACGCCCTCCATCAGACCTGATCCATCAACCCCAGCCCCAGCTCCCTGCCCAGGCAAGCTCATGTCTGGACGGTTGGATGGATTAGGGTTAGGGTTAGCCATGGAATTGCATTGAGAATTAGAAATAAGGAGGTTGTTTGGGGGCTTAGGGAGGAGCTGGGTTGGGCACTGCTTTGGGGGGTCAGGGTTGGAGACAGGTTTGGGGTGAGGGGCACAGTCAGATCTGGGGTGAGCAGTCCCAGCCTGCATCCCCTGCCTGTCTCACCCGTTCCTGCAGCATCCCGCTGAGATCCCCACAGGGTGCATACTCCTGGGCGAAGGCAAAGTGTCGGGGTGTCTCCAGGGGGCCCGGCAGGGTCTGGAGCAGGCCTGGATGAGATGACACACAGCGGCCTACGCAGAACTCTCTCAGGAAGGTGGTTCTCAGGACCGAGTCCCGAGGTAGGAGCTTCAGAGCTACAGCCGGACCTGCTAGGGAGGTGGGGGCGGAAGACTTCAGGGTGCTCTGATCTTGCTGTGGGGCCTTTAGCAAGTCACTTAACCTCTCTGAGCCCCAGATGTCTCATGCATGATACAAGAAGGGCAGGGTATATTGTCTGACCTCTCTGTGCCTCCTGTTTCTCCGTCTGTAAAGTGCGGGTTGGAGGGGACCTTCCCTGAGGACTCTTCCTGCTCTGACTCAGGCTGCTGGGTGGTCTCGCACAACTGCCTTACCCTCTCTGGACCTCAGTTTCCTCTCGCCTAAAGTAGGGGACGTGGCGACTTGAGTTTCAATCCAAGCTGTGCTTCTGCCTTGCTGTGTGACCTCAGGCAAGTCTCTCGCCCTCTCTGGGTGACCTCTGTTTTATGGAATATCACTGAACTCTTAACTGTCTGACAGCCCCATCAGGGGTCCTTGCCAGCTATCCGCAAGGACGCTCCCTGTCTCAGTGGCTTCCTAGAACCCTATTAGGAGGACGTCCTGGAGCCTTTCCTTTGGTGGCCAAACTCACCCCCTTGGCGATGCCGGGCAAGGAGCACGCGGCCATAGGAGCCGGAGCCGAGTTTTCGGATGAGGCGATACTGAACACGCAGATTCCTCACTGGGGTCACCCTGGTGGCCGTCAGCTCCACGAGCCGTTGGAGGGCCGTGGCTGTGTCCTCCTGTAGGAGAGGGACAGAAGTGGGGAGGGGGTGAGTCCAGGGCCCACTGAGAGCAGTGGGGAAATTGGAGGCCTGGCCCAGGGCTGATGTGGGGAGCTGGGGGACGGGGTCACTGTCCCCAGAGAGGAGGATGAGTCACAATGACTCACCCAGCCTCAGGCCACCTGTTTTTGTGTCCTGGCGGGGTTATGGGTGATTGTCTCAGTGACCCTGCCCATTGCCATCTGTTGGAGCCACCAGAAGCCCCCAGCCCCAATTGGGGCTGCCTCCTCAGCCCGCACAGCCCCCCGGTGCACTGTCTCTCTCTCCACCCTCCCCTCTTCCTGTGTTTCCCGCTCTTTGCTTCTGAGTACATTTCTCCGGGGGCCTCGGTCTGGCTGTGTCTCCTTGGGTTTGCCTTATTCTGGGTCTTTGATGTTTCTGTTTCCCTGTCTCTTCCCTTTCTTTCTGTGTGTCTCTCTGTGTCTGCCCCCGGCCTTCTCCATCTCTGTCTCTGGCTCCATTTACCTGCATCTCTGTCTCTGACTCTGTCTCAGTCTCTCCCTCCCTTGTCTCCCATCTCTCACCTCCGGGTCCCCATCCTCGTGGTTCTTGGGGTCCCTGAGCTCCATCTCGGGGTCACCTGGTGTCAGCTGGCTCTCAGGTAAGTGCCCCTTACCTGAGCCCCACTGCAACCAGCCCACTGAGCCCCACTGCCCGCCTTGGCAGAGCCCAGGCCGAGGAGCTCATCCAAGAGGGTCTGCCTCTGCCTCCCTCTGTGTCTGTCTAAGTCCAGAGGTTTCCCTGACTGTCTCTCCTCTCTCTCCACACCCTCCCTGTCCCTGTCTTGCTATTGTTCTGGCTCCTGGGTCTCCAGGGTGAGTCTCCCTGTGCTGTCTCTTGGTCCCTGGCCCCTCGCCCTTGTCCCCACGCTCTTCCCGCTGTGGCTGCTGTCTGCCTGTTTGTCGTTCAGGATGTCCGGGCTCTGTCCCCCTCTCTGGCCTCCTCTCCCCAGTGTTTCTCGGTCTCCCTCCTCCCGTCTTTGTTTCTGACTCTCTCTCAGAGCCTTTTGTCCCTCCCTTTCTCTGGGCCCGGGACAGGGGTGTGTGTGACAGCTCAGAGACATCCTGTCCCCCTCACCCCTCCCTCACCCCCTCTGACCCGCTGCCCCCCTCCCTCCCCCTTCCAAACTTAGACCAGCTTGGACTCTGGGCTCTGGTCCCAGGACAGAGGGGACAAAATATATCATGAACCCCCAAGAGCCGGGCCTGAGAGCCACAGGAAAAGGGGAGACTGGCCCCTTCACACACCTTACCTGGGATGGAGACCCAGAACTTTCTGCTTCCACCTTCCTCCATGGGCCCGGAGTGCTGGCCTCCAGGAACCAGGGAGACCATTCCCAGAGCTCCTTAATACTGAGTCTCCACCCCCAGCCCCTCCTCCCTCAGACCAGGGGTCCAGCCCCCAGCCCCTCCTCCCTCAGACCCAGGAGCCCTTAATAGCCATGAGACACTGGGGGAGAAGGCTTCTTTCGTGTACTCAGCACAGCTCTGAGCCCAGCTCTCTGCTGAGGCCTTCACGCTGGCTCTTCCCAGCCACCCAGAAGCATGGGGATTTATCCCCAGTTTACAGAGCAGGAAACTGAGGCTCTGCAAGGCTGCGATCAGCTTACACGAGGTCAGAGGGGAGGAGGTGTCGGGGGATCTGGGCCAGGTCTGTGTGACTCAGCGGGACGCCTGCCGCACCAGGTTCCCACTACTACTACAAACTGCTATTAATAAAAACACGGCTAGAACAGTGACCGGGCCTCTGGAAGGATCCCCAGGAAACTGGCTCCTCTGTTGGCCCTGGGGAGCTGGGCAGGGCTGGGGTGGGCAGAGGGAGATTTTCCTTTGCTCTTGGGCTTTCTGAGGTTTGTGCAAAGTTGCAAGCACAGATTGGAGGGGAAAAGCCCCAGTGAGCGCCTCCAGCCCAAAGCCAGGCTTCACGAATGTTATTTTTTGCATATCGCTTTCTCTTTTCTTTTGGGGGAACGGGGTATTTTAAAGTAAATTACAGCCCCCACAAATCTTTGGGGTGAAACGATACGCTGCGTGGTGTTTGGTTTCACATACGCCAGCGGGAGAGCATCATGCCCGCGTGAGGGCGGGGCGCCTTGCGGCCACAGCGCAGTGTTGCTGCGGACGAGGAGGTTCATTTTGCTCTTTCTCTTTGATTCTGCTGGAAATTTTCCCTCATAAAAAGCTAAAAGTGGCCCAATAAACGACAGACATTGTGACAAATTGTGCCCCAACACTCAAGGTCACGTCTCTATCAAAGTAAGGAAAATTTCCAGCTCAACCACAAAACGTTCATCAGTCACATCAAACGGCGCTAAAGGTTATCCCTTAAAATGAGGTAACACCCAGTTCTTGCTCTGCGTCCCGCATTTGCCCAGATGAGTCTTCTGTTGCTGCTTTAGTTGAGTCAGTAATCCATGTCAACACACGGCTTTTGGGGAACTTTTAATTCACATTATTTGAATTTCCCCCACAGCATGCGTTACCTATTCAGAAACTAAAACTAAAATGAGCTAATGCAATGATGCTTATCAGGTGTAAGGCCCTGGTTTGCTCTCTCTCCCTTTTTAATTAATTCAAGGCTTTGTGGAGTCCTTCCTACAAGGCTTGGACAAGCCAAATGATGGCTCCCAATTTCCTAAGGGAGAAACTGAGGCCTGGAGAAGCAGAGGCACTGGTCACCAGCCAGCGAGAGGCAGAGCCAGGGTCCCCGAGGCTCTGGGGACCCCAGGCTGCCCCCTTACCTCCCCACCCAGTGCAGGCTGGAGCTGATCCTTCTTGTGGGGCCTGAGGCTGCTGTGCATGTGCAGGGTCCCCCAGGAGGAGGGTGAGAGGGGATGCTGTGGGCCTCCAGCCCTCCCCAGTCGTCCCCCCCACCTCCAGGCTCACTGATGATCCGGGGAGCTTTGCACCTCCCCATTTAGCAACATTGCCCTGCGGGGTCACCCAGAGTGACCTGGAGAGGCAGGTGTGGTAGGAGGGCCGGGGGGAGGCTCAGGCCCTGGCCCGGGGTGCACACACCCCTGGTTAAAGCTGGCCTTCCGCCTCCCCATCATGTCTCCTGCTCTCCAGCCTCCAAGAGCTCCTCCTGTGACCTTCTGCCTCTGTCCCCCTGGCCAAGCGAGTGCTCCCTGACAAGTGTCCAGCTGCCTCTGAGCCTCAGTTTCCTCATTATGAAATGGGACTAACTACAGGACCTACCCAGAGTGTTATTCTTAAACATTTCTCATGTGTAATATATTACATATTTACAATATATAATTATTATATCAATACAATAATAAATACACTCCACATTACCTTACATATAACTATATGATATATTATATATGCTATGTATTACAGATAGTATATCTCTTACACGCTATTTATGGATTTTATATGTTTTTCCAAATAAAATAATACTAAAAGATCACATAAAGAATTAACTTGCACTTCAAAGGTTGTGTAGTTGATAACTTAACTCACCTGTTCTCCCACCCCATTGTTGGGCCGAAAAAGAGATGCAAAGAAAAAGAAAAGAAAAAGCTGTAACATTACATCAAAACGTTTTGTCTGGAAAGAGTAGGGTTATAAGCCAGTCAGTCAAATCTCAATGCTTAGTGGTATCACGGTGCATCGTGATGAAAACTGGGCTCCCTCCACTTGTGTGTTCACAGTATTGTACCTGGAAGGCGGGGGGCTTTGTTCATCCATACATTGAATAAATACTGTTAAATAAAAGAATGGATGAAAACACTAAATGTAGCACCTAAAAGAGAATGATTGCTTAACTATCATTATTATTAACAAATACACTCATGGCAGTTGGAACAGACCAGACACTCTGCTGGGGGCTTTATACAACCATTCAGGATCTCACCAAACCCTTGTGATCTATCTATGATAATAGTTCTATTATTTTTCAAGGCACAGACAGGCCACACGTGCTGTCTCACACAGCAGCATAAAACTTCGCTATGGTTTGTCATGCAAAAGAATATTTCACTGAAAAAGAACCTGAAAACAAATATATGTATATATATGCATGACTGGGACATTGTGCTGGACACTAGAAACTGACACATTGTAACTGACAGTACTTAAATTAAAAAAATAATAATTCATCATCTTGTTAAAAAACAAAATAACAATGAAAAAGAGACTATTTCAGGCACACCCCCCACCAAATATCCCAAATAACCATCCTGAGTGCCTACACATCCAGCCGAAAATATAAAACTTTTAAAATATAATTGGAATCCTCTGTGTACTTACCCTTCTCCAAATCCTTCCCTTCCCTCCCAGAAGTAACCACTATCCCCAACTGAGGTGTTTGTTATTCCTCCTGTTAAAACAATACTTTTGTTACATATGTATCAATCTGTAACTGCCATAGAGTATCGCCTTGCATGTGTTTAAAGTTGTATAAATAGCAGCATGTCCCTGACCTCTAGCTCTGCCTTTGTCCTCACCAGCTCAACCCCGTTTGCAAGTTTCATCTGTGTTGTTATATGGACCTCGGGTTCTTTCCTTTGCAAAGATGTTCAACAGTCTAGTGTATGGACATAATGTATTTTGTGGACCCGTTCTTCTGAGCACAGACATTTTATTTTTCTCCAATATTGTGCTCTTACAAGCAGGGGTGCAGAGAATGTGCACATATTCGTTGACTTGTGCTAAAGGGTGCACTTCATGCGGCACTGGCCACAAAGCGGATTTCTTGGTGGAAAGAGTAATAATGTGCAGCTTTCTTAGATATTGCCACACAGCCCTCCAACGTGGCTCTATCTGACATTGCTTTATTTTTTTCCTTCAAGTTCCTAGGTACCTTTGAGAACCTGAAGAAAGCTATGAAGACTTGCACTGTCTGATACAAAAGCCACTAGCCATGTCTGTGTGGCTTGCTGGCACTTGAAATGAGGCTGGTCCAAACTGAGATGTGCTGTGAGTACAAAATAGACCCCGGATTTCAAAGACTTAGCACGAAAAAGAGAATGTAAACTATCCGTTGGTGATATTTATATTAATTACACGATGACATGATAATGTTTTGGATATACAGCCAGGCTCATCATGGGCAGATTCTGTATTTGCAAATTCGCCTACCCACTCGAACGTGTCTGTAACCCCCCAGAATTAACTATCCAAGTGCGTTCACAGGCATGCGCAGGGCGGCCAGCAGTTGCAGTTTGACACATGTCCCCAGCTAAGGTTGGCCGAGGTGACACTGTGCCTTCTTGTTTCAGCTTTCAGAGTGTCCTTTTTTCAGTATTGTGCTTTTTGTCGGTGATTTGGCAGTTTTGAACATAGCACAGAAGTGCTGTCTAGTGTCCCAAGCAGTTAGGGGGCTGGGATGCGCCTTAAGGAGAAAATGTGTGTGTTCTACCTTTGCTCCAGGTGTGAGCTACAGTGTTGTTGGCTGTGAGTCCAATGTCAGAGAATCAATGAGATGTACTAGACAAGATTTCTTGAAACAGAAATACACAGAAAACAAGCTTATGAACTGATCTGTGAACAGAAAAATCGTGACCAAAGTCTCGCAGGAAACTAACGCCATGGTCCCCCCCAGGGACAGTGGCTCAGTATCAGTGATTCAGTGTCCCAGGATGTCATAGGCCGTCAGTTCGGTGACTAAGGAGAATCGACTGCACACTGTATCGAGTGGCAAAAAACATTGTCAAAGTGATTTGCACCTTCTTTCTCTTTTTACTTTTGTCAAAATGGAAGCACACCATTTGGCAGAGAGCATGCAGGGTTACAGACTCCGCTGGATCTCTCTAGAAGTCTAGAGACCACGCGCTAAGAATTGTGGCATTCTCCTTGTCCCGGTCCCATGGGGACCATCACCCCAGCCTCCTGCCCACCTCTAGTCTCTGCCCAGAGTGTGCCCCTCTCCCTCCCAAAGGCATCTTTCTAACATTCAGAGATAACCTGTGTCCCTCAACTTCTCAGTACCACCCCATGGTTCCCCATTGCCCTCGGGAAGGACTCCAAGCTCCCCAGCCTGGCCTCTGAGCCCTCCAGGGGAGCTGGCCCTTGCTTCACCTTATCTGCCGCCCCACCCCATCTCACCCGCCACTCCAGTCACAAGAAAGGACTCACAGTTCCCCGAGGCACCCTGGATTCCTCTCTCCCTCTCCTCGGGAAATGTGTGTGGGGCGAGGAGGCTGACGGCCGGCCGAGTGAAGGGCGTGTGTAAGGGCTTCGTAAATCCCGCGTGATTAGCGATAATTATAGCCAGTATTTACTGAACTCTGTGTATTACCATCCCCTGTGTTAATCCTCGCAGCGGCTGGGGAGAGGTAGGTCCTATTATTAGCTCTGTTTTATAGTTGAGGAAAGGGAGACTCGCAGAGATTAAATCTCTTGCCCAGTGTCCTGCTGGGGGTCAGCGGCAGAGTTGGGACTCAAACGGGGACAGTCAGGCTCCACACTTCATGCCCCGGGGGCCTCTCTGCTGTGCTAGGTGTCTGCGGGCCAGGAGCTGGGGTCAGATGTGTGTCCAGGAAACTGACTTCTCATTTCCATCCAAATGCTACACACAGTTTCCAGGGGTCTGAGATGAGGCAGGTAGATTCTGTCCCTGGCAAGGAGGAGTCTGGCGGGTATCAGGCAATGTTGCAGGTCCTGTGGGACACATCAGAGAGCAAAGTGGATAACTCCCACCGTCAGAGCCAGATCTGAGACAGGGAGGTGATGAGTGGCTGCTTAGGGGGTTGGGGACGACACCTACGGGGTGCGGTGCTTCTTTGCGAGGTGATGGAGATGTTCTGAAATCGATCATGGCGATGCTCACACAACTCTGTGATGACCCCAAAAACCTCTGAGTTGTACACTTTAAATAGGCACATTGTGGAAGAAGGGAATGATATAGCTCAGTGAAGCTATAAAAAAATCCCTGCCCCCAGGGAGCACACATTCTAGCCAGAGGCCACAGTGGCATCACGTATTAGAACCCCCAGGTCAGTTAACGCTCCCTTCCTCCTGTAGTAACAGAATGGTTTTCAGCCATTATCATGGAAGAGCCAACAGCATCCTTCTTTTCTAATTTTTTTAAACTTAAAAAAAATGTTTTTGTTTTGTGGGGGAAAGTAATTAGGTTTATTTATTTTTAGAGGAGGTACTGGGGATCGAACCCAGGACCTCGTGCATGCTAAGCATGTGCTCTACCACTGAGCTAGACCCTCCCTCCCCATCAGCATCCTTCTTGATTTGTGTTTTTTTAGTTTTTTTTTTTAATTAATAAACTTAATTTTTTAGAGTTGTACCCTGGAAGATGATGCGTGTGGGTAGGGATGGTGTTATGGGCTGAAGTCCTAACCCCTGGCACCTCAGAATGTGGCCTCATTTGGAAATAGGGTCATTGCAGATGTAGTTAGTTTAAGGAGGTCACACTGGAGAAGGTGAGCCCTGATCCAGTATGGCTGGCGTCCTTACAGTAAGGTGGCCACATGAAGACAGACACCCGAGAGAACACCGTGAGACGATGAAGGAAGAGGTGGAAGGGATGAATCTAACCAACCAAGGAAACCAAGGAAGCCAAGGATTGCTGGCCAGCCCCCAGAGGCTGGGAGGAGGCAAGGGAGGAGTCCCTTGCAGGTTTCAGTGGGGGCACAGCCCTGCAGACACATGATCCTGGACGTCTAGCCTCTGGAGCTGTGAGACAATACATCTCTGTTGTTTTAAGCCAGCTCTTGGTCCTCTGTTAGGGCATCCCCAGCCAACCAGTACAGATGGAGGGACCTGAAGCAATGAAATCATTAAAGAAGCCAACTTGCTTTGGCAGTGAGTGCCCAGTAAAAGAAACGAAACAGAGAGATTGCATTTGTTTTCGATGTATGCTCAGTAACAAATCAGCACAAATGTAGCAGCTTAAAGCAGCACCTGCCTGTCAGCTCACAGTTCCTGTGAGTCAGGAGCCTAGGGAGGCAGAACTGGGTTCTCTGCTTGGGGTAAACTGGGAGGTTCCTGTTTCCTTGCTGGCTGTCAGGCAGAATCCAGTTTTAAGAGGCTCTCTACATTCCCTGTCATGGGGTCCCCTCTGCCTTCAAAGCCAGCAATAAAAATCTCTCCCGTCTTGAACCTCCCCTCATTCTCTGAGTCTCTTTCTCCAGGAAGAGCCCCGTCTCTTTTGGGGGGGGTCACCTCATTAGGCCAGGCCCACGGAAGATTGTCTTCCTACCCGAGATTTGGAACCTTAATTCCAGCTGCAATGACCCTTCATGGCGGCACCTGAATCCGCATCTTATTGAATAGTTGGGCGGAGGTGTGTGCTCACCCAGGAAGCAGGGCTCTTGGGGGCCATCTTAGAATTCTGCCAAATATTGGGATGATGGAAATCATCAAAAACTGATTTATGGTGGAACAGCTTGGTCAGCTGACTAAAAATGTTGCTGAGTTGCACGTTTGTAATGGGCCATGTCTCTTTGTCACCAAACTGCAAAGCAGTACAACTCAATACGTTGTTTTAAAAGTTAAAAAAAAAAAAAAAAGAATTCTACCACCAAGAAGGGATCCACAGAGAAAGACGGATGTAGGGCGAGGCTCCTGGGGGCGGGGTCTGAGGGGTCATTCCAGGCGAAGAGGATCGCCTGTCCAAGGCGAGTGGCGTGCCTGACACCGGCCAATGGGCAAGATAATAAGTGGTAGCTACACTTAGTCTCCTATTATCAGAAGTCTGGAGACGGCCCAGCTCCCCCACGGCCCCCACCCCTCTCTCTCTCATTCTCTGCCCCCCCCCTCCCGGTGACCTTGGGTGGGTCACTTCCTTGGTTCCACATCTGGGTCCGCCAACGGGCCCCTCCCTCCTTGAGATAAAAGGGCTGATTCCAGGGGAGGGCAGAGGAGGGCAGGAGGGCAGCTGGGGCTCGGGCAGCCGAGCGAGTGGCAGCAAATATTTATGGAGCTCTAGTCGGTGCCAGGCGCCGTGCTGGACGTGGAGTGATAAGGGGTTGCAGGGATTTGGCCTCGGAGGCTGAATTCCAAGCGGCCCTCCCGCAGGGCCGCGAGCAGCGGGTGGAAACTGCCGTGTGTCTGGTGCCCGGGAAAGCAGGGCGCAGCTCTGGCTGTGCCCCGGGCAGGTGGCCGTCCCCTTGGAGCCTCAGAGCCCCTCAATGCTCAGCTCCCTCGTTCATCTGGGCCGTCTCCAGTTATTCCTCCTCAAGAGCCCTCCTGGGTCTCCCGGCTGCAGTCCCCTCCCCCATCGCCCGCTGCCAGAGGCCCCCGCTTGTACCGCAGAACCGCTTCACTCCCTTTCTTTCTTTTCTTCTTCTTCTTTCTTTTTTCCTTTCCCTTCCTTCTTTCTCTGTCCTTCCTGTTCTTTCTCTCTTTTTTCTCTTTTCTCTTTCTTTTCCTTCTTTTTCTCTTTTCTTTCTCTTTCTCCTTCCTCTCGCTTTTCTATCTCTTTCTTCTTTGCTTCTTCTTTCTATTCTATCTTTCTTATTTGTGTCGTCTCTCTTTCTTCTTCTTTTTCTTTTTCTTTCTTTCTTTCTTTTTTCTTTCTTCCTTCCTTCCTTCCTTTCTTTCTTCCTTTCTTCCTTTCTTTCTTCCTTTCTGCTTTTTTGTTGTTGTTTGGTTGGTTTTTTTAGGGGAGGTAATTAGGTTTATTTATGTTTAATGGAGGTACTGGGGATTGAACCCAGGACCCCCTACACCCTCCTTCACTGTCTCTTGACAGCAGCCAGCAAACAGAGCCAGGCTTCAATGCAATAAATAAGGTCGCACAGGACTAGCATATATATACTATTTATAGGAGATAACGTGTTTGACTATCGTAAAAGAAAACACCTGTGAATCCATACAGGTATGAATAAATAACTGAATAAATAAATCAACAGGGGAAGGCGAAGGGACAGATGAATGCCGCCAAAATGCATCGGGACACGTCCCCTGCCAGCGGTGGCGCCTACTCCCCCTCCCCTCCACGTGGGCTGCACTTAGTGACTTGTTGACAAAGAGCAGAGTTTGGAAATGGGGGAGGGGTCGCTTTACAGCGTGGAGACCTGGCGAGGCCTGGTCTCCCGCCAGGTGAGGCAGGTCAACATCCCCCGTGACGGTCCCGGGGACCACACGCAGCCCGGGAGGGGATGCGGCGGCTGGCGCGCTGCAGGCATGATTTCTCTTCCAGGGACTCCTCGAAACGGCCACTGTGAAGACCAAGGCAAGCCGTAGGCATGGTCAGAGGCCAGTGGGAGGTTCAGAAGGCAGGACATAAGCACGTCATATGGTAAGTGGGACCCTGGACATTACGAAGGACACTAGGGAGAATGACTGAAATCTGAGTAAGGGTGGCGTTTGCTTGGCAGCAATCTGTCCATATTGGTTTCTTGGTTTCCTGTGGTCAAGGGAGGTGATAACATTAGGGGAACCTGGGTCAGGTCCAGGGGGCTATCTGAGCAACTTCTCTGCACATCTGAAATGATTCCAAAAGAAAAGGGTTATTTAAGAAGAAAACCAGTGGGCTTAAGAGGACTTTTGTTCCCACTCCCACCAGCCTGTTCTCTAAACAGAAACCAGAAGAAATCTCTTCAGTCAGGAGAGGAATTTGTGCCCCTCAGGCGTCCGTATCTCTCAAAATGTATCGAATGGTGACACGTAACTGGTAGGCAATTCACTGTGTTTCAATGTGACCAAGGACAAGAAGCTCAGAGAAATATTTGATCTCTTGTTTTGGTATGCATGCTGAAGTGTTTAGGGGTGATGTGGACTAGTGTTTGCAAATTGCTTTAAAACAAATTTTTGAAGGATAGATGTATAGAGACCGTCTGGAATTTTGGCTCAATTTTTCAGTGAACCCAAAACTGCTCTAGGTAGCAAACTGTATTCGTTTTTAGAAAGATGGATGATGGATAGATGGATGGAAGGACGAAAGGATGTCTAGATGGGCAGGTTTGTTATGAAGAAAGAACCAAGCAAATACAGCAAAATGCTGCTTGTAGCCTCTAGGGTGTGAGTCTAGAGATGTTCACACTGCAGTGCTTTCCAAGTGCTGTAAGTGTTCAAATCCTCCTAAGAAAATGTTAAAAGGGAAGCAAACCGTGCCAGCCTCTCCACGAATCCCCCCGGGGCTCCCTCAGCATTTCACTTGGCGGAAAAACCGGGGGAGGATAATAGCTCAGTGGTAGGGCGTGTGCCTAGCATGCACAAGCTCCTGGGTTCAATTCCCCAGAACCTCCACTAAAAATAAAGTAAATAAAAACCTAATTACCTCCCCCTCACACACACAAAGACATTAAAAACAAAAAAATTAAGAAAGAAATTTCTCCCCCTCTCAGGCAGCAGGCCTCTGCTCCCTGCACACACCAGTCACAGCCCCACACTCAGGACCGTTGCGTCAGCTGTGGCCTCCTGGGAAGTTCAGCCCCTCCCTCCTTCCTACCACGCGTCTGTCACTTACTCGCTGTGTTTCCTCCCCCGGGAATGGAAGCCCCACGTGAGGAGGGGTTTGCATCTGTTTCATTTAGCCAGTGGATGGTGCCCAGCACAGGGTAGGAGCCTAATCTAAGTATTTGCTGAATCCATGTCCCGAGCATATTTGTTTATCTGCATCTCCTACCAGAATGTTTATCTGTCTACTGATGTTTTTCCTCCCTCTAAGCACAGGGGGCTCAATAAAGAGTTGAGGATGAATGAATGAATGAACAAGGTGAGGGTGAATCCTTGCTTAAGGATTTGGGACCACAGTGCCTGGGATCATATCTGGATCTGCTACTCATGAGCAGTGTGACCATGGGCAAGTCAGTTCAGATCACTGTACTTGAGTCTCCTTCTCAGGAGAATGGAGACCCCTGGGGGAACCCTCATGTGTCACTGGTGGGACTGTAAGTGGGAAATAGTCTGGCACTTTCTTAAAAAGTTCATTATCAACTCTGCACACACACCAGCAATTCTGCTCCTGAAAATCTGCCCAAGAAAAACCAAAACGTACACCCACAGGAAGACTTGTACACACATGTTCATAGCAGCCTTTTTTATAACAACGAAAGAGTGGATACAACCCAAACGCCCATCCATGGATGATTGGACACACAAAATGTGGTCTAGCCATGCAATGGAATATTATTCAGCCATAAAAAGTAATGACATGCTGATACAATTTACAACATGGATGGAATTTGAGGACATTATGTTAAGTGAAAGGAGCCAGAGATGAAAGGCCACATATTGTACGATCCAGGGACGTGAAATGTCCAGAAAAGGCAAATCTATAGAGATAGAAAGTTCTTCAGTGGTTGCCTGGACCTGGGGTGTGAAATGGGAGTGACTATAAATGGGGTCTTTCTGGGGTGATGGAAATGTTCTAAAACTGAATTGTGGCCACAGTTGCAGAATCCTGTGAACTTACTAAAAATCATTGAATGGGACACAAAATGAGTGAATTGTGTGGTGTGTACGTGATACCTCAGCAAAGCTTCTTAAGGAGGGAAAACAGAGCCCAATGATAGTGCCTATCTAAGGGTGCCGTTGCGACGACCAAGTGGGCTCATCCAGGCGAATCCCCTTAGGAGGAGACAGAGGGTGAATACTCAAGAAGCGTCCTCTGTATTTTCATGAACAAACGTGATGGAGATCTTCTGTGTGAAATGCTCAGCGCGGGGAGAGACCAGCAGTAGGGTTCAACTCACAAACAGCACTTCTGTTACATCCTAACAATAACAATTGTTGGGTTATGTTATCATTACCTACATCTGTCCCTCGTAGGTGGGCGGTTTTTTCAGTATTTCTTTGAATTTATTTAGGTGATTGCTAACATCTTTCAGCACACTTTTCAAATAGTCTCCATAAAGGGAATGCACATTTTTTGTTAAATGTATTCCTGGTACCATTTATAATAGCAACAAAAATATAAAGTATTCTCATCTGCAGAATGAGAGAACTGGGTTGAATCTCCAAGGCTGTTTTCTTGCTGTAGGGTCTGTGTTTTGTTCTAGGAATGTTTTTCTTTGGATGTAGCAGATCCTTAATGATGAGTGAGCATGGGGGTCGGGGACGGATGCCAGTAGTCTGGAGGGGAGGATGCCTTGGGGCTTGGAGAGCAGGATGTGTGTAGGGAGGGGCCCTGAAAGGTGGCTTCTGTGGCTGGGGGCTGATTGTGAAGGTCATATGGTCCTGGTGTAGGGTTCAGGCCATGGAGTTGCTCCTGCCTGGGTTCGAATCCCTCGTCTATCATTTTCTAGCTGTGGGTTCTTGGGCAAGAGACTTCTGCTCTGAGCACTGTTTCTGGCTCTGGAAGATGGTGAGGATGTTTGCTAGTTCCCAGTAGGGAACTAGGGTTCCCTGAGATCACATCTCTACCCACCTGGGAGAATAATAATAACCAAGCAATGACATCAGTGACTTCCTCCCAGGTGCCAACTATTGACTTCAGCCCTTTCCACAAAGTAACCCTTTAATACGAAGTGCTCCATTCGTGGTAGAGGTCACAGAAGTAAGACAAGGGACTTCATAGCTTTAATCCTCAGTTTGCCCCTTCTGTAAATGGGGCTATATAACCACCTCCTTCAGTGAGTTTTGTCCATGAGATTGTGCTGAAGGTGTCTGGTCCACCTTCAGATGCGGTACTAGGGAGCCACTGAAGGTTCCTGGGGAGGGAGGTGACTTGCATGTAAGGAGAGGATACCCCAGCTTCCCATTCTCCCCAACACCTGAGGTTTAGTTACAGTTTCTAGTAGGATCTAGAACACTGGGGAAACTGGCCTCATTTGGAAATCTTAATTTATTTTTGGCAACATTTGATTGTTGTCAATAGACAACTGGTCCTCACTGGTCTGTAAGCTTCACGAGGGCAGGTGCTCAGCTGGTCTCTCAGCACTCTCTCCACCGACATCTAGCACTGGGTAGTGAACACAGGAATAATCAAACAGGCTAGGACTCACCGAGTGCATGCTCCATGCCAGGCAATGTCACAAGGGCTCAGCTAAGATGTGTTAAGTCTCAGACGGAGGGAATTCTGCAAAGCTCTGGCTGGTCATCACCTCCCCTCCATGACTCTCAGCCAGCGCTGTTCCAGCTTCCCTCCCGCCCTCCGCCTGCCTGGTGTTTTCATCACACCAGGGGAGCAACCTTCCCTCCTGGAGCCTCAGGGCCTCGTTTTCTGCCCTGGAAGACAAGCACGACCTCGCCCCTCTCTCACCTGGCCTTACAGGCGGGAAGATACCTGAGTAGTCAGTGTCGTTGTGTGTGTACAGCAAGAGCCGTTGACAAGCACGGGGCGAGGGCAAGGTGCCAGTAGGAAGGAAGGGATGGGGTTTAAGGAGGGTTGGCTTGGAGACGTCCTGCCTGCTCGCCACTACGAGGACCCAACCAAAGGAGTAAACAGCAGAACAGAACACCTGGAGGATCTGTGGAAAAGTGATGCTTCCCACCCCACCCCCAATTCCTTGTAGTTTCTCAAACATGTAACACCCACACACCTCACACACAGCCTTTGCCCGCGCTCTTCTCTCCCTCTGCCTGGTTCTTCGTTCAGGTCAAAAGGTCAAATGTCATCTCACCAGAGGCCCTGCCCTCCCAACGGGCTGCATCATCGCCACGCTGGGTGGTTTTCTTGGGAGCCCTTATCAATACCTGACGTCACATTGCGGATTGGTTTATTATCTAGGGCAGCGTGGTCCAGGGGGACTTTTTGTGATGTGGAATGTTCTAGATCGGTGCGGTCCAATAGGGTAGCCACCCATTACAGGGGCATATCGGGCCCTTGAAAGAGTGACCGAGGATCTGAATTTTTACTCTCCTTCAATTTTAATTCTTTTATTTTCAGTGTATGTACTGGTTCTCAATTTAGATGGAAACCCCTCCCCCGTGGCTTATGGCAAACCGTATGAGGCTGTACGGATCCACAATTCCAGCTCCTTAGAGTGGCTTTCTTCTTCTCGGCATCCCCAGGGCATAGCATGGTGCCAGGTAAATGTCTGATGAATGAATGCACACGGCGATCCCACAGGAGGGCCGCGGGGATCCCTGGAAATGCCCCGGGCAGATGGTGATGGTAACTTTTCTCCCACCCTTGTTTCTTCTCATGAGTTTCTTGCTTGGCTGAGGACCCCGTATTCCCTGATGTAGGTATCTGCATCCTTCCTGCTCTGAACCCCAGGTCAGAGCCTGTGGGACAATTCCCTGCTCCCCCTTAGCCAGCCCTCGCCCCCACAGACAGCCTCACTCTCTTGGGTTCCACGAACTCACATTTATTCAGACAGACAAAGGGACAGGGACAGACCTTTGCTCACTGGGGCCCCCAGGGTCTGGCAGTTCCAAAGAGGTGATGGTGTCCAGTGTGTATATTGGGGGACAGCCAGCCTGGGGGTCCCCCTCAGTCTCCATCCCTCTTGCCAATGTCCTCCACCTTATTTTCTGAATTGTCGTCCTGTCTTCAGACATGTGTTGGGGTGAGCAGTTTCCAACCAGCATCAGGGGGCCTGGGGGTGGGTGATGGGGAGGGAGGGGCAGTCCAGGCCCCCGCCCCCACCCCCCGCCTTAGTGTAGAGGGCTGGGAGGGTAGGGGTGGGTACACAGAAGAGGTGCCTCTCCTTCAACTTCCCCTCTCCATATTGCAAACCGGGGAGTCAAACGGAGGTGCTGAGAGTGGGTGTGAGGGTCAGGAGGCCAGGCCGCCCAATCCGCGCAGGTGAGCCTTGCTGTCAATCTCTTCTTCCTCCATCTCGAAGGCTGAGTGGTCTTGACTGTCGAAACAGGAGGCGCTGAGGAAGACAGGGGGAGCCGGCGGCGACTGGGGTGGGGTTCCCGGGGAGGGCGGCTCTTCCTTGATGCGTGCGATAGGCAGCGGGAGCCCTTCCTCCTCTTGGCCGGCCGGGGGCGGCGGGGGCGGCGGGGGCGACGGCGGGGCCTGGGCCTGGAGGGCCTGCTGCGCGGCGGCGGCCCTCTCCAGCTCGGCGCGGTGGCAGCGTTGGTGGCGCAGGAGGCTGTAGGCGCGCGAGAAGCGCCGCGAGCAGTGTGGGCAGGGGTGCGGGGCCGGGCCCCCCGCGTGGACCTGCGCGTGGCGGGCCAGGTCAGCCAGCCGCTTGAACTCCCTCTGGCATCGCACGCACTGGAAGGGGCGCGCCCCCGAGTGGGTCACCCCGTGCTGCCGCAGGTGCGCCCGGCGCCGGAAACCTTTGCCGCACTCGGGGCACCAGAAGCGGGGCTCCCCGGCGGGGGGCCGGGCCGGGGCGGCATCCCCTCCGTTCTGCCCGCCTTCCCCACCCTCGGAGGCGCCCCCGCGCTCCGCCCCTTCGCCCCCCTCGGGCCCTTTCCCTGAGTTCCGGCCGCCTGATGCCTTGTCGTCCTTCTTGCCTGGCAGCGGGGCCAGGAGGCTGAGGGCGCCGTGCACGCGGCGGTGCTGGCGGAGGTAGGAGGCCAGGCGGAAGGCCAGGCCGCAGTCCGTGCACACGAAGGGGCGGTCGGTGGAGTGGACCAGCCGATGGCGGGACAGCGACCAGGGCCTGGCGAAGGCCTTGAGGCAGATGGAGCACTGGTGGCGCTTGGGGCGGGGCGGGGGCCCCCCTTCGCCCTCCTGTTCGCCCTCGGGGCGCAGACACGGGTGCGCTTTGAGCTCGCCCTTGGTGGCGAAGGCTTCGCGGCAGCGGAGACACAGCAGCGTCCAGTCGGCCTGGAGCAGGACCTGCTTCTCTTCCTGCCGCCCGGCCGCCAGCGCCAGCTCGGCCCTCAGCTCGGCCGCTCCGGCCTCGGCCTCCTCCTCCTCCGACTCGCGGGGCTCCACGCCCGTGGCGGCCGCCAGCGTGGCCGGCTCCCCCGCGGACCACGCATCGGGCCGCGACGCCTCCTCCTCAGTGGCTCCCGCGGCGGCGGGCTGCTCGGCGCCCTTGTCCTGCGGCGGGCCCCAGCCGGACTCGGCCGCCTCCTTGGCTGCCCTCTCGATGGCCAGCTCGACCCCGCCGCCTGCGTGCTCCTGGGCCAGGTGGCGCCTGAGCTGGGCGGGCTCAGGGAAGGTGCGGGGACAGGCGGCGCAGCGCAGCGGGGGCTGCGGCCCGTGGCCACGCAGGTGGCGCGAGAGGTGGGCAGGCCGGCGGAAGGCCTTGGGACACAGGGGGCAGGCGTGGGGCCGCAGGCCCGAGTGGCTCAGCCGGTGCCGGGAGAGGTAGTAGGGGAAGCGGAAGAGGCGGCCACAGGTGGGGCAGGGCAGGGGCGCCCGCGGAGCTCCGGCGCCCCCCCTGCCACGGCCGCGGCCTCTGCCACGGCCTCGGCCCCGGCCACGGCCCCGGCCACGGTGAGGTGGGCTGCCCTGGGCTGGCGGAGGGGGCTGCGGATCCATACCTGTAAAGAGAAAGGGGAGATGCAGAGATTGGGTGTGTGTGTGCAGAGAAAGAAGCAGAGACAGAGAGATGGAGATACAGAGAGGGTCAGATATTTAGGCGGGCACAGGCGAGACAGACGGAAGAAGGCACAAATGAGAGGCAGAAGACCAGGAGAAACAGGATGGTGAGTGGCAGAGCGCCGGAGAGAGACGCGGACACCCAGCAGAGACAGAGATGAAGAGAAAACAAAGACGGGTAGGCAGAGACGGTGCAAACACAGAGATCAGAAGAACCGTGGCAGGAAGGAGGGAGGGAGAGACAGGGAGACAGAGAGACAGAAGAGGAGACTGAGGCAGACAAAGTCAGTGAACTGCCTTTTTCTCCAGGGTTCCCGCTGGAACGTTTTGGGAGGGGCTGGGAACCAGCCCTTGGTGCCGGAGTGGAGGGGGTGGGATTCAAAATCCGGAGGCCCCGGAAATGGAGTGTGGGTGCCCAGACGCCAGGGGCTGGGAGAGGCCAGGAGTAGGAGGGCTCAGACTCTTGGGCAGGGAGGGGGCTAGGGGCCCGGATTCCAGGGGCTGAGGTTGGGGCCTGGAGGAGCTTGGGAGATGACTGGGATCCAGCATCTAGACTTCTGTATGTGGGGGGCATGGATTTCTGGGTCCCAGCGATGCAGAGTGCTGGGGGGAGGGGGCTGGGCTCCTAAGACAAGGGAGAGGAAGGGGCTAGGGGCCCAGCTGCTGGAAATCTCCAGGGAGGAAGCGGCTGAGGGCCATGCCCGGGCCCCTGAGGAAGGCTGCTGGGGGTCCGCAACCCTAGGACCCCAAGGGGGGCCGACCTCTCTACTGGGCCCAGCCTCTGGTTCCCCGCAGGCATGATCAGCAGAATTAGGGCCGCGGGTGGACGCCTTGCAGATTTGTGAGCCCAGGGCCTAGGGGCTCGGCCCTGATGGCCGGGCGCCCGGTTCTTACCTCCGCCTCCTTTGCTCCTTTCTTCCTTCACCGCGGCCGGCCGAGCGCGGACGGTGGTGGCGGGGAGGGAGGGCCCCGAGCGTGGTGGGGGGTGGAGGAGGCTGGGCTCGGTGTCACCGCCTAAGCCTTCCCCCCGGAAACCCGGCCTTTCGTCCGAGTCTGAAAGAGGAAAGACTGGCTGGGAAGCCGGAAGAGGGAGGACGAGGGGACCCAGGGGGCAGAGAGGGAGGGCGGGTTGGACTCTTGGGTCCTGTAAGAGAAGGGGGTTGGGGGCCTGTCTTCTGGGCTCCCGGAGCGAGGAGGGGGCTGGGGGCCCTGGGGGCTGAGTCCAGGCCCCCTCCCCTCCCTAACAGACACACACATTCATTCATTCCTTCAACAAATACACATTTATCAGGTCCTGCCTGTGCCAGGCACTGTGCTGGGCAAGGGGGGTGGCAGGGAAAGATGAATGAGGCAGTGACAGAGGCTTCAGGGAAAGTACCGACTCTGGGCTAGAACCTGACTCCAGCCGGCACTCAGCTGCCTGAGCAAGCGCCTTTCCCTTCTCTGAGCCTGCGTTTTCCCCTCTGTGATAAAACCTGCCTGCATTCACTCGACTCTAAGAGACTGATTTCTCACTCTGCTACATTGGTTCACTCGAGCCTAAGCCATCAGTATTTACTGAGCACCTACTATGGGCTAGCTCTGTCCTTGGTGCTGGAGCCACAGTGATAAAGACAGAGTCCCTGTCCACAGGGAGCTCACAGCCTGAGGAGGAGACAGACAGACACAGATCCAATTGCCCTCCTGGAGAGTGTGCTTGGATGCAGGAAACAGGATATGGTGGGATTACAGAGATCAGAGAAGGCACTGAGTGAGAGTGATTCACGAAGGCTTTCTGGTGTCAATGATGTTTCAGCTGAAACCTGCAGGATGAAAGCCAAGGGTTAGGGGTGGGGGTGGGGGCAAATAGAAACAGGAGAGAAATGTACCAACATGGCCACATCTCAAACCCATAATGCTGAGCAGAAAAGGATGTATGTTGCAGGAGTATGCCCGCAGCTTGACGCTGATTGTTTAAGGTGAGATACACTCTAAACGTTGTTGGCCAGAGCGTGGGAAAGAGAACCTTTCGTACGTGGTTGGGGCGAGTAAAATTCGGAACAGTCTTAATGAGCAAGCAATTCTGGAACTTATCCTTCAGATAGATCTACTGAGAAACATGCCACAAGTGGTGTCTGAACCAGGTTTATTGCTGCAGTATTGTGCATCACAGCGAAAGATGGGAAAGGCTCTAAATCCCCGTCAGTCAGGTATTTGAGTGCTAAATCGTGATTGATCTACCCAGTGGAATGCTATGTGTCCAAAAAATAAAAATGAAGGAGTTTGCTTGTAAAAATACGGAAAGGCTCCAAGTGATAACATGAAGGGGAGGAAAAAAAAAAAAAAGAAAAAGGAGGTGGATCACAGCCTGTGGCCTGTTCTATCTGTGCTTATCAGTGGGTTGTGTCTGGGAGAACTGGAAGAAGAGAGAAGAAACTAGCAAAGTTGTCTAACTCCCAGGACTGAAACGGACTACACTCTATCCTTTTGTACTTTTGGAATTTGAAGGCACGTGAATGTGGTTTTTCAACAAAGTAAAGGAAAAAGAAACAAATGGGGGATAATAAAAATACAGCAAATGAGAGCTTACCCTTGTCAGTGCTTTACAAATACAAGCCCATTTGTTATTCCTTATGTAAAGAAGTTGATAACTTTTATTCTCTTACTTCAAAGAGCAGCAAAGTGAGGTACTAAGAAGCTTCAAAGCTACTGAGTCTAAGTGTTCACATTTCACAAAGAGATGGGAGAAATGACAGTAGGTCAGGAGCGTGATTTTAAAAAGCTCCTGATTGATTACAGTATATTTTAAAGGATATATACACAGGGAGCAAAAGCCTGAACACATCCATGGAAACAATAAGCACCAAGTTCAGGGTAAGGGCCACCTTTGAGAAGGGGTAGGCAATCAGATCTTGGAGGGGGGTTTAATGGGGAGTCAGGTGTATCTGGTATGCTTGCAAGCTGGTAGTCAATGTAGGAGTGTGAGTGTGTGTGTGTGTGTGTGTGTGTGTGTACTTTTTTATTTTTTAAAAATACATGTAGGGGGAAGTTGTAGCTCAAGTGGTAGAACACATGCTTAGCATACAAAAGGTCCTGGGTTCAATCCCTAGTACCTACTCTAAAAATAAGTAAATAAATAAACCTAACTACCTCCCTCCCCCCCCAAATAAAATAAATTTAATAAAGAAATAAATTAAAATCCCATTGAAAATAAAATAGAATACACATGACATAAAATTTACCATTGTAACCATGTTGAAGTGTACAATTCAGTGGCATTAAGAACATTCATAGAGGGGAGGTATAGCTCAGCAATAGAGTGGGTGCTTAGCATGCACAAGATCCTGGGTTCAATCCCCAGTACCTCAACTGAAATCAAGAAATAAATAAACCTAGTTAATCCCCCCAAAACCCAATCAATCAGTCAATAAATTTTCATAAAGAACATTCATGAAACTGTGCTGTCATCCCCACTATGTAGTTCTAGAACTTTTTCATCACCCCCAAAAAACCCCCAGACCCGTTAATCAGCCATTCCCCACTACCTTCTTCCAGCCCTGCTCTTGGCAACCAATAATTGTCTTTCTGTCTCTGTGGGTTTGTCTACAGTAGATTCTTCATATCAATTGAGTTATCCAGTATATGGCCTCTTATGACTGGCTTCTTTCACTTAGCGTAATGGGTTCGAGATTCAGCCGTGTAGTAGCGTGCATCAACACTTCATTCCTTTTTTATGACTGAATAATATTCCATTGTATGGGTATACTGTATTCTGTTTATCCATTCATCTGTTCATGGACATTTGGGTTGTTTCTACCCTTTGGCTATTGTGACCATTACTGTTATGAACATTTGGTACGTATAAGGTTTTGTTTTAATGGCTATTTTCAGTTCTTTTGAGTATATACCTAGGGTGTGTGTGTTATTATTTTATTATCTATATTTTAGAGCCTTAAAATACTTTTTTTTTTAAATAAAATAAATAAACTCTTTCAGGAATGAGGGTGATGACAAAGAAATTTCAGAGATCAGCATGTTGTGTGTGTGTGTGTGTGTGTGTATGTGTAGGCGGGGCTGGGGGGGTGGGAATCGTGTCTTGGGGGAGATTTGTGGCCTTGGATTGGGGCATCAAAGGCGGACAGCGTGGCAGAGAGAGGCCAGAGCCGCACGAGCAACTATGTCCGGCCGACTAGTCCAGGCTGAATGCTAGATGCTTTCCGAGTGTACTGAGAAGCCATTGAAAAGTGTTTAAGCTGGAGAGTCACATGATCCGATTAGTGTTTTAGAGAAATTCCTGTGGGACCCGCGCGGAGGCCGGGCCGGATGCAACGGGGAGACGGAGGCGGGGAGCATGGAGGAGGGGGGGCGCGGGTCCAGGTGAGAGAGGGGGTCTGAGCCTGGCGAGCCTCCGGCTGCTCAGGGGGCGGGACCTGGCGCTGATTGGCTCAGGGCCGCCCTCCTGGATGTAATTCCTACCTCATCCGCCTCCTCATTGGCTTTCCTACTTCCAGGTCTGCTCCCTCGCGTTCAGTCTCTGGCACCCAGAAATCTCCTTACTCCTGCGCTGAACACCCTCCCGTGGTTCTCACCTCTCCCTCCTCACCCTCCTCACCTACACCCCCCACACCAGCCAGTCCCACCCTACCTGTCTGAACCCTGGAGCCTCCCTTAGCTGGTTCCTGTCTTTCTCCCTCTGCTTTGCTCTACTCCAGCCACACTGACCTTTTTGCTTTTGGACTCAGGGCCTTTCCAAGGGCCGTTCATTGCCCGGAATGCCCTTCCCCTAGATTTCCGTGATGTTTCCCTTACTCCCCTCATTTCTTTCAGATCTCCTCAGAGATACCTGTCCTGTCCGCTTAGCTGAAATAGCCCTCCTGTCACCCTCGAGTCCTTGCTGTGCCTTAAATTTTCAACATTGTGCTCATCGCAAACAAACGTTAGGCTGCTTGTCGGTTACCCACTGATTGCCTTTTCCCCTTCCACTGGAATATAAACCACCTGCGGGCAGGGGGCTGCTTCGCCTTTTTGCTTAACTGCCCTATCGTCAGCGAGTCTGGCTCGTCTACCTATATTTGTGAGTGAATAGAGGGACGAGGGTGAGGAGGAGCGAGGCTTCAGGTTTTGGAGTGGGGGATGCCCCCGAAGGGGAGAAGACTCTGGTGGGTGGAAGGTGCGGAGCGCAGGTGCGCGTGCAGTGCAGGTGGCTGGCTTCCCCCACCCCTCACGTCCGTCCGCGCGCCGGAGTCAGCCCCGCCCAC
Source organism: Camelus ferus (assembly GCF_009834535.1). Classification (NCBI taxonomy): domain Eukaryota; kingdom Metazoa; phylum Chordata; class Mammalia; order Artiodactyla; family Camelidae; genus Camelus; species Camelus ferus. The sequence continues at coordinate 9,216,798 of NC_045704.1, read as the reverse complement.
AGAGGCGTGGGAGTCGCCAGCGTCTGGCGAGTAACTGATGCTCTGGAACAGTTGAGATTGCCCCCAGGGTAAAATCCTCCCCCTCTGCCTCCGAACCTCAATTAGCACGTTGATGAAAATGGGGCCACGGTGTCACGAGTTGGGGACGAGGCCCAGCCCACCGCCTGGCACTGGGGACCCTTGGGAAAGGCGATGAGTCCCTTTCGCTAAGGCCTCAGAAGGGAAAGGATTGGAGTGGAGGTGAGGTAGGTGGGAGGTCCCTATTCATTATTCCACAGCCAGGCGGCCATCGCCATGACAACCTTGGCACCTTTCCAGGCCCTCGGCTCTGGAGGCTGAGCTGGTCTCCAAGTGGGCGGGTCTCGTCCCTGGGGGCGGTGCCTGTATCTAAGGAGGCGGGTCTTGTTTCTCCAAAGCAGGAGATACGTTTTTTACCCCAAAGAGGTGAGTCTGGTTCCCTCTTCCTGAATAGGGGTGGTCGAGTGGAGAGGACTGTCTAAGGCTGCGCATTTCCAGGCGCGGGCCTGGGGCCTTTTCAAATAAACAATTTCAGATTTCTAGGCAAAAGATGTCTTCCGTGAATGCCAAACTGTTAGTTGTCTATCTCCCCCCAGATATGTCTCCCTCCTTTAAATGTTTTCCCTTGTGAAATATAAGACGTATAGATTAAAAGGGCGAGACCCAGACGCACGATTTAACAAGTGATTATAAAATAGTCACCAGATTTAGAAACAGAATGCTGGCCGCCACCCCAGAGCCCATAGAAGGTCCCACCATGTCCCATCCCGGGTTTAACCCTTCCAACCCCACTGTTCTGAGTTTTATGGGGCGGGGGGAAAGCTTTCTTGTGTTTCGACATGGTTCACTACCCACAGTGGATCCTGCACAATATTACAGTTCAGTTTTGCTTGCTTTTTGAATGTTACAGAAACGGAGTGATACTCTGTGTATCTGGTTTCTTGTGTCTCGCTTCTTTGTTGTTTTTTTTTTTTTAATTATTTTTATTTTTAATGGAGGTACTGGGGATTGAACCCAGGCCCTCACGCATGCTAAGCATGTGCTCTACCACTGAGCTATTACGCTCCCCCTGCCCCACTTCCTTATAACTTTCACGTAGTTGTGTGTATCTGCACTCATTCTTTCTTGTTGCTATATAGAATTCCATGGCATACTGCAGCACCATGTATTTATCCACTGTACTGTTGACGAACGTCTTAATCCGATCAGGCTGCTATAACAAAATATCACAGACTGGGTGGCTTATAAACAGCAGAAGTTTATTGCTCACAGTTCTGGCAGCTGGGAGGCCCAAGATCAAGACGGCAGCGTGGTCACCTTCTGGCGAGGGCCTTCTTCCTGGTTCCTAGCAGGCCATGCCTTCTGGCTCTGCCCTCACATGGTGGGAGGGGTGAGGGCGCTCTCTGGAGCCTCCTCCATAAAGGCACTAATCCCCCCCATGAGGGCTCCACCCTCAGGACTTAAGCACCTTCCAAAGGCTCCACCTCCAAACACCATCACATTGGGCATTAGGATTTCAACATATGAATTTCAGGGGGACATAAACATGCAGACTGTAGCAATGGACATTTCAGTTGTTCTGAGTTCAGGGTTGTACATTTTGCTGCTGTGAAGCTCTTCTATGTGACCCCTGGTGCAGGTCAACATGAGTGTCTCCAGGGTTCATGTCCATCAATGGATGTACACACCTTTGGCCTTATTAGAGCATGCCAGTCTCCTAAGCATCTTAAATTGAAGAAGCTCAAGATGGAAGTCCTGATCCCTCTAGCCTCTCCCCAGACCTCTTCTCTCTCCATTTGCTGGTCTTAATGCAAAGCATCACCACACAACCAGCCCCTCCTGATTCCTCCCTTTCCATTAGACACACACACACACACACACACACACACAGGCTTGCACATTCCGCCTCCAGAACTCATCTTGAGCCCACCTGTTTCTCTCCATCACTCTGCTCCAGGCCCCCACACCTCTCTCCTGGTGGACAGCAATAGCCTGATGCATCTGCTTGCCCCCTCCAGTTTTCTCTCCACTCAGCAGCCAGAGGGGCCCTTGTAAAGTGCAAGAGTGGTCACATCCCTTCCCACTGAAAATCTGGCTTGCCATTACCCAGAAAGCAGTCAAAAGTCTATCATGGCCCTCCAGGGTCTGTAACCTGGCCCCCTCATACCTCTCCATCTCCTCACATCTCTCCCTCCTGTGCCCATCCACGTGTCCGCCTAGCCGCCCCCCTCTTCTGGTCCCAGGTCAAATACCACCTCTGCAGAGAAGCCCCCCTGCCAGCTCTGGACCACCCGATCTAAGGTGTCACAGCCCAGTCCCTCGTTTTCTTCACGCCCTTCCTCGTTTCTTTCGCACAACTCATAACCATCCGAAATTACCTTCTTTGTTACTTTGATTACTCTTTTCTCCACCCCATCGCCCACACGCTAGAATATAAACTCCATGAGGAGTTACTTTGTTCACTGTTGAATTCTCAGAGGGGATTACAACGCCTGACACAAAATAGGCACTCAGTACCGGAATGCAATCTAGAGCGTAGGAGACAATTTGGGGCCCGCACATTCTCAGATGGGCGGATCCTAATCTAGGGGTAGGAGGTAGCGACAAGGGTACCCGTCTGATTGCCTGGGAAATAGAGTCTAAGGGGCGGGGCCCTTTTCTAGGGGGAAGAAATTGGCCGTAGGGAGACAGTTGGTTTTTAGAGGGCGTGTCCTATGGGATTGAGGGTTTCTAAAGGGTGTTTCTGGTTCTTAGGGGGCGTGTCCCCTCCGTTGGAGGTGGATCTTGTGTTAAAGGGACAGGGTTCCATTTAGATGCGATCTAAACCATCTCTGATATTAAAAGGATCATGCACTATCTAAAGGACTTGGAATTTCTCAGGAGGGAGGAAGAAAGGATCTTCTATTTAAGGGGCCTGTCCTAAGTCAGGGAGGGAGGAATCTCCACCTCCCCAGAGCCAAGGATCAGGACATGAGACGGCAGTGACTGACAGGAAGAGGTTTATTGGGGTCCAGGAGACGTTGGGGAGTGGGACAAGGGAGCGAGGTCGAGGCTCACAGGGAGAGCCCCCCTAACCAAATCCCCTTCCCCTTGGGGTTGGGAGGAACACAGAGACAAACTGACAGAGATGGAGAGAAAGACCAACAGGCGCTACAGAAGAGCGGGAGGGATACCCCAATATCCACCACTTCCCATTCACGAGTTCACAGGATGGGGAGTGATGTGGACCAGCCCACACGCTACAGGAAGGAAGGAGTGTCTGTGGTATTCACTCTAAGGAGGGTGAGGTGCAGGCCTGGGCCAGCCCACTCCAGTGGAGGAGGGGGGCTACGTGTTTCTGGATCAGTCCATCCTACTGGGCGGGGGAATTTTGAACCAGCCTATTCTAGTTTTGGAGGGTGGGGAAGATCTTTAGGGTCGATCCATTACGCAGAACGGGAGGGAGACCTAATTGGGGAGGGGGGTTGAGGGCAGGGGGCAACTACCCTGGTCCTCTTTCAGCATAGAGAACGATGTGGGGGGAAAGGCAGATTCTGGCTGTATCTGTCATCTGGGGGCACCAGTGAGTGACTCTGGTGGGTAGCATTTGGAGGGGTTCCAGAGAAATCCAGGGACACAGTTCCCCCACATTCTCCAGATCAAGGTTGTTGGAATGATGGCTCTTAGGGAGAGGGGCAGTCTTCCCTTGGGGGAGGGGGTGCCCATCTTTCTTATTAGGGCCCTTAATATGAGAAGTACGTGTGGACACCCATTTCTCATTCCTAGGTCCCCGGAGCTTAGGGGCCTATTGATTTGGGGGTGCCTAGCACGCACTCCAGGGGCCTCGAGTTCAGGAGTCTCTCCACAGATCTGGGATCCTCGAGCTGAGGGGTCTCTCCATTTATTTGCTGTTCCCCAGCTCAGGGGCCCATGTAGGTCTTTGTAGGTGGCCTCTGGATTTGGAGGGCCTGGGCCTCCCTCGTAGTCCCGAGGTCCCCTGGCCCGGGCCCTGAGCCCAGCCCCCAGAAGGGGTGGTCTGGTGGAAGGGTGCCCGGCCTGGCCACATCAGTCCATGCCCCGGTGCAGCTTCAGGTGCCTGGAGAGGTTGCTGAGCGTGATGAAGCCCTTGCCGCAGATGTGGCAGGGGAAGGGCCGCTCGGTGCCATGCAGCAGCCGGTGGCGCTTGAGGTAGCACTCGTGGCGGAAGAACTTGCCGCACTCCAGGCACGGAAACGGCTTCTCGCCCGTGTGCACCAGCACGTGCCGCTCCAGGTCTCGCGGCGAGCGGAACAGCTTCTCGCACTCGGAGCAGCCGAAGATCTTCTTGCTGCGGCCCGAGCCGGACGCAGGCTCTCCAGACGCGGGCTCCCCGCCTGGGGCCGGCGCCGTCGCCTCCGCACCGCCTCCCTCGCCGTGGCTGGCGCGCCGGTGCTCCTCCAGGGCCGCCAGGGCCGCGTACAGGGCCCCGCAGTGGCCGCAGCCATAGGTTGCCGGGCCCGAGTGCGCCTCCAGGTGGCTGGCCAGCGCCGCGGCCGACGCGAAGAAAGTCCCGCAGTCGCACTGGTACAGGGTGTCTTCCGACGGCTCGGCCGCGGCCGCGGGCGCAGGGGCCTCCACGCCGCCCTCGGGGAGCAGCGCCCCCAGCTCGGGCAAGCCACCCCCGGCGCGGCCCGGGAGCAGCTCGCCGTCCCAGGCCGGCCGAGCGTCGCCCGCCTCCGCAGCGCCGCGCTCGCCGGTCGTCTCGGACCCTGCACCCGCTCCCGAGGCCCAGGCCTGCGCGGGGGGCGCGCCGGGAACCCTGCAGGTCGTGCGTCAGCTTGTGCCGCTCCAGGAGGGCGGGGGCGTTGAAGTCGCGCTCGCAGCGCGGGCACTTGAAGGGCTTCACGTCGGTGTGCGCCGCCCAGTGGGCCGCCAGCTCGCGGCCCTGGTCAAAGCGCCGCGCACAGGCGCCGCACGCAAACGGGGGCAGGGAGGCCGCGGCGGCGGCCGCGGCCTCTGCTAGCCCCCAGCTCCCCGCGGCCGCGCCTACCCCTTCTGGGCCCTCTCCGCCGCCGGCCCCCGCGCCCCCGCACACCGAGCAGGGGCCCACGTTGCAGCAGACAGAGCAGGGAGCGCTCAGGGTGGGCAGGCCTGGGCCAGGCTGCAGGGGTGACGGAAGCACCCCGCGGTGCTGGCGCTTGAGGTGGCGGCCCAGGCTGGAGCGGGAGGAGAAGCGGAGCTCGCAGACTAGGCAGCAGTAGGGCTTCTCACCAGTGTGGACAACCTGAGAGGGCAGGAGGAAGAGCCCAGTGTCAGGGCTGAGGGTCTAGCCCTCGGGGCAGATTCTTGGCCTCCCTAAGGGATGAGGGTGAGGCTCCCTACCAGGCCTACAGGGCCAGGATCTAGCTTCTCCCCTTTCATTCTCTGCTTCCAGCCACGCTGGCCAGCTTTTGGTCCCTCTAGCCTCAGAACTTTTGTACTTCCTGTTCCCTCTGCCTGCAATACTGTTCCCATGGTGGATTCCTGCTGATACTTCAGGTCTCAGCTCAACTATCACCCTGCTCTGCCCCTCCCCTCCTTGCCTGGTAGCCCATAGCTCTCCCCTCTTTACTGCTACATATCAGATGGTTATTATTACTGCTGCTCTTCTATCTTCCCGACACTTCTTTTCCAGATCACCCTTGCCTGTGTATTTGCTTTCGTGCTGATTTTCTACCTGGGGATGGACCACTTTCAATGGAACGTAAGTTCTCCGAAGGCATGGGCTTTATTGATTTCACTTTGGTATCCCAGGTCTTGGGGCGGAGAAAAAATTCAATAACCACTAAATAAAGGAATTAAGTATATACAGTGTAAATCTATCTTTAAAAATAGTAAGGGAATGATGAACACAAAGTTGCAAATGCTGGCGGTGTAAGCAGGGGCATGGGAGGGGGCAGGAACTTTTATGTAGGGCAAATTTACTATGAATGTATGAATGTTTTAGTTTCTGTATTTGGTGGTGACTGAAAGAGAAACACTCATGCTTTGACTGGTCAGGGTGCTTTGATGGGGAGGGAGGGATAAATTTTCTTAGGGGAGGAGGTCGGTGAAGGGCCTTGGGCCAGCTGTCTGTTGCCCATAGTGGGTCCCAGGGAGGCCAGCCTGGGGCCGGCCTGCAGGACTCACCTGGTGGTGCAGCAGGCCGGTGGAGTCTCGGAACCCCTTGGGGCAGGCAGAGCAGCGGTAGGGCCGCTCACCAGTGTGTGAGCGCAGGTGGTTGGCCAGGTTGAAGCTGTGCTTGAAGCCCTTGCCGCAGCGCGGACACGCGTGGGGTTTGAGCGCAGTGTGCCGAGCGAAGTGGCGCCGCAGGTCCGAGCGGTAGCGGAAGCTCTTGCCACACTCACTGCAGTGAAACGGGACGCGGGGAGCAGCAGCGGGTGGAGCCGGAGCCGGGGCGGGGGCAGGGACCGGGGGCGCTGGCAGCGGGGCGTCATCCATGGTGGCCTGGCGCAAGGGCAGTGGCGGGTGGGGGTCTCTCTGGAGCGGGGAGACATGGAGGGTGGGGTGAGGGAGTCACCCCCTCATTAGTCTCCCCTATCGGGCTCCTTGGACTCACAGATCCGCCACCTGTCCCTGGGAGCCCCGCCCAGTACCTTCTAAGCCGTGCCCATCCACCCAAGCCACATCCACTGCTCTTTAAGCCCCTCCCACTATCCTACAACCGCTCCCCCCATTCATCTGCCAGTCTTCCTAATCACTTCCAAATCGCTTCTGTGCCACTGTTTTCAGCCTCCCCCACCCTTTGCGAATGGACTCCCTGCTTCACTCTAAGCCCCACCCACTGTGGTTAAGGCCCGTCCGCTCGCGTTCAGGTCCCGCCTCCTCTTCCCAAAGTTTCTGCGTTGTTCCTGAAGGCTCTTGACAAGCCCCTTCCCTCCAAAAGTCACTCCCACTCTTTGAAGATGAGAGTCACCTTCAGATGAAGATTCACATTTTTAGCCAATGAGAGGACAAAGATTTGGGGCTATAGACACTTGAGTCAACCTTCCAGGGCGACCAGAACTAGTCCTGGAATCTCGGATAAAACCAACTGATTCTCTTTACATCTGCAAAGTAGGGATAATACCTCAGGGAGTGGTGATGAGGACTGAGGAGAATCGTGGCCATGTGTGCTGCGTGCTTTTTAAAGCCTGCTCACAGCAAAGACTCAACAGGTAAGCTGTATTGATTACAACTATGTGCTAAGTTAGTTCGAGTTTCTTCTTGAAGTCCCACCATCTTTTCCCTACCAAGATCCGCCTCCTAAACCCCACTCAATTTTTCCTTTAAACTCAGCCTTTAAGTAAGCCCCAAACTTTCAAAGACTCCCTCCACTCAACATACCTCGCTTTCTCAGCCCTTCCCCTCTGAGCATCTCCCCATCCTAATTCATTTCACCTTCACTGTAAAGGCTTGCCACTTTCACTAAGATGCCCCGAAATTACACGCTTAAACCCTATGCCCCTCACTATGCCCACCACTTTCTGAAAGACACATCCCTAGACAAACCCCTCTTCTCTAAGCTCCTCGCACCTCCACACAGAACCCCATTACCACACTCAGCCCAAATTAGGATCCTTCAACTTAGGGCCCTCCTACTAGTCTCACTGAGCCACGCCCCTTTGTCAAACCTCTCCCCTTTACCTAAACCCCTCCCACTTTCCGCGACAGTCCCGCCCATTTCCACTCCAAACCACGCCCACCAAGGCTCCTCCCAGCAGTTGCTCCGCCCCAGCCATCATTAAGCCCCGCCTCCTCCCCACCTTGATGCCCGCGGGGTTGGCCCCCCCACCCGGTCCGCTCGAGGACCCAGGCCCAGAGAGCCAGCCTTTTGTGCCCCTCCCCCCTGTCCCTAAAAGGTGCGGCCCCGGGCGCCCGGGGCGGGGGCAGGTCAGGCTAGACCCGCAGCCGGGCGAGTCCACCTCGCTCGTACGGAGCGGGGGTTCTGGAGCCCTGAGGCGGCCCCGGGAGGCCGGGAAAGTCAGTCGGCTTTCCTCTTTAATTACTTACACCTCCCTCTGGGCGCCGACATTTTGGGCAGCGGGGGTAGCGTCACTTCCACCCAGGGGGGCCCCCCGACTTCCGCCTCGGCTCCCTTCTCCCCCGCACTCCCCCTTCTCCCGCCTTCTTGGCTTCCCTCCTCCCCGCCTTCCTCCTTTCTCCCTCTTTCCCGTCCCTTTCCCAGCTACTGGAGGTTAGAGAAGCCAGGGTGGCGCCATCTTGAGTGAGGGCACGGGAAGAGGCGGGGCTTAGGGTGACCTCCGGCGCCATACAGACTAAGGGCAACAAGCTGAGCGCGCGCGGCCTCCTCTCCTCGATGCTGGAGGGTGTTAACATAGAAGAGGGCAGATTTGATTCCCTTTTCGTAGCCTCAGGCTCCTCCTGGGTAGGATGTAGAGTTTCATGAGGAGAAGAGAGAAATCGAAGTTCGCCGACTGCGATAGAGATAGGAGGAAAACGCAGGCTCCATCTTGTGCTTAGCCCTCCAGTGGGATTTGAAGCCCATCAGGCGCCATGTTAATTACGGGAACGAGCGGCCATTTTCCCGCTCCTCATCCTTTCGGTACCTGTCTTTGATTGGGTCGCCCAGCTGGGTGTTTTGGGGGAGGAAAGACATTTCTGTGTGTTTAGGATGTGTTGGTGGGGTAATTTCCCGCTCGGGACCAGCGAGGGCGACGGGTGCGCAGGCGCGGTTTGCCGGTGGGGAGTGACCGGTCCCTAGGACCCAGCGCGTCCCCTTTGTTCCCCGCGGGCGCGGGCCCGACGGGGACGAGGAGGGGAAGGAGGGAAAGGAGGGAGGGGCCGCCGGGCGTCCCCTCCGAGGGGCGGGGCAGTCCCGCACGCGCGCCGCCGAGGGGCAGGGCCCCCTCGCCCCCGCCCCTTCCCACGCGCCGGCCCCGCGCCCCCGCGCGCGCACACTCGCGAGCCCAGGCGACATGCAAATGAGGTACCCGAGAGGCGGGGGGCCCGGGCGGGGGGAGGGGAGCAGAGGGAGGGGAGGCTTGGGGCCGCGCACTCTTGGAGCGCGCCCCCCACCTGCTCCTGCTCCCGCGCTCGCCGAAGCGCGCGCGCCGACCTCGCGCCCCATGGAGCCGGCCCGCCTGGGCGCGCGCGCGCAGACCCCCTTCCTGGAGGCCCTCGCCGTCCGCGGCCCGGCTCCGCTCATTGGCCGCCGCCCCCGCAGGGCCCGCCCCGCGCGCTCGGGGCTGGCGGGCACGCGCCTGCACGGGGTAGAGGCGGGCGAGGGTCGGGGGCACTGTTGTAGAGACCCGGGTTCTAGTCCAGGCACCCCCAAAGGAGCAAGCCGTGTGATCATGGAAAAGTAGTTACCCTTCTCTGAACCTCAATCTGTATGCCCGTTACAAGGGGGTGCAGTGGCACCTGCAGCCCCTAATCTAAGCTGCACCTGTTTCCTCCCCCTCCCATGGTCCCAGCATCTGCTGCTGGTGGTGGTGTCGTGATGGTAGTTTATTGAGTGCTTACTATATGTCAACCGACAACCCTGCTATATCCATTTTCCAGAAGTGGAAACTGGCTCAGAGAGGCAAAGCCACTCCTTAATTAACAGCAGATCTGGGGGACACTAACGCGGGACACTAAGTGACCCCATGATGTCTCTTGGGTTCATTTCTTCTCACTCCCTGAACCATTGGGGTCTTCGAGATCTGGTTCGAGTCCTGGCCCTTCCACTAACCGGCAGAAGGAGCTTGGGCACCTGAGTTGGCTTTCCTGTGCCTTGATTTCCCCATTTGCAAAATGGAGGTGATATACCCTTATTCAGAGCATGGGTGTGAGGCTTACCTTCTCACCATGATAGAGTAAGTGACAGACTCGGGAATCGAACTCAGAACCTCTGACTCTACTAGCTCTGACATATGACCTCATCCATAACTCAGGACCGGACATCAGCTGGGACCAGCCCTTTTATTCTTCCAATCCTGAACCCTCTCCCCCATCACTTCTGTCAGTTAGGAGTGGGGACAGAAACATTTCTGAGGCCTCTGTGGCTCTGGGGTTTGATGGTCTCTGTTTTGAGGATCAAAATACTGGTTTGCGCCCTCAGTTGGACCCTATCCTCCGTGGAAGGTTTTTCTTTACTTTGGTTCAAGTTTTCCCTGAGTGTCTAAATCCAAGGGAGGGGTTAGGGAGGCCTGGGAGACACCTGTGGGGCCCAGGGCAGTGCCTGTTTACCAACTGGCACAGAAGTATCTTGCTACTTTACCCACTAGCATAGCTTTAACTGTGTGTCCAAGTGAATGTTGGCCATGCCCAGGTGGAGAAACTCTGACCCAGGGATGGCGAGGTTTTGGGGGACAAGGGGTGCTCCAGGCCCTCCCTGCACTGACGGCTGCCCCCTCTCTCCTCTTAGCCCGGCTCCAGTGCCCAGACCCAAGCCCCCCACTGCTCCATGGACACCCCCAGCCCAGACCCGTGGCCTTCGCCTTTGCCCGGGGAGGAAGAGAAACCTCTGGCCTTACCTCCTCCTGTTCCCCGGGGCCGCCGAGGCCGACGTCCCGGGGGGGCCTCCTCCTCCAATCGGACACTCAAGGCCTCCCTCCCTCGCAAGCGGGGCCGCCCTCCCAAGTCAGGGCAGGAGTCCCCACTGGCGCAGGGGGTGACAGCCCCAGTGGGCAGCGGCAGTGGCAGTGACCTCCTGTTGATCGATGATCAGGGTGTGCCCTACACAGTCTCTGAAGGGTCAGTGGCAGGCGGGCCTGAGAGCTCCGGCCCTAAGAAGGCCCCGCATTTCTGCCCGGTGTGCCTTCGGGCCTTCCCCTACCTCTCCGACCTGGAGCGCCACAGCATCTCACACTCAGAGCTGAAGCCTCACGAGTGCAAGGACTGCGGCAAGACCTTCAAGCGGTCCAGCCACCTGCGGCGGCACTGCAACATCCATGCCTGGCCTGCGGCCCTTTCGCTGCCCACTCTGCCCCCGCCGCTTCCGAGAGGCGGGCGAGCTGGCCCACCACCACCGCGTCCACTCAGGGGAGCGCCCCTACCAGTGCCCCGTCTGCCGGCTGCGCTTCACGGAAGCCAACACGCTCCGGCGCCATGCCAAACGCAAGCACCCCGAGGCCATGGAGACACCCCTGTGTCCCCCGGACCCAGGGCCTGAACCACCGTGGGACGACGAGGGTGTCCCGGCCACAGCAGGGGCCGATGAGGAGGAGCTGGAGGGGAAAGAGCTGGCCTGACCCACACCCCTGGTCAGCGCTCCCCAGGCCAGGTTTAGAGCTGGGAGTTCAGCTGGTGCTGGACCTGGGCAGGGAGCCTGGAACACCCTCATGTTTGGTGGTCTTCCCGTTGTGGGAGGGGGTTGAGTGTGAGGACACAAACATCTGGGTCCTGCTGCCTTCTGCGGCCCTCCCCCGGACTGACAGGCCCTTGGAGGCGGGGGCTGTGGAAATAAATCTCTGCCTACTGGCTTCTTGTGTGTGTTCCGTGATGGTCCCAGGGCTGGCCCTCCTCCCTTCGAAGATCCTTCCGCCGGGAAACCACCCCGATGGGACGACCTATGTTACGTGACCCATGCCATGTACCTCATTACCCTGGCACTAAAGACTGGCTTGAGGGAGCTTTTGATCCCTCTCCCATCTCCAGTGGACCTCAAAGCACTCCCCCTAAATATCCACTCTTAAGTAAAACATTGACCTTTCTGTGCAAACGTGAGTCTAGGTCCTCCTCCCCAATTCCAGCCAGATTCCCAGAAGTTCTGCAGCCACCACTTTGACCCATCTCTTTGTCCTGGCGCTGATTGCAGGGAAATAGCTGAGTTGAGGGTTGCATGCAGGACTGCAACTTTGGTAGGGCTCAGGCAGACGGGGGCGGGAGGCGGGGCTAAGGACTCCGCAGCCAGGGCTGGGACTGAGGGGAGAGCCGTGTTGGGAAGTTAGGTGAGAACTGTGGGCAGGGCTTAGGAGAAGGGGCTGAGAACTGGTGTGAATCTTAGACTGGTGTAGAAACTGGCAGGCAGAAATTGAGAGAGCATTTAGAGGGAATGGATAGGGTTTATCTGAGGGGAGGGACTTCAAGGGGAAACTGCGGCTAAGCAAGTTTTAGGACAGATGGGACTTAAACTGTTAGGATGTTGAGCTGTGAGTATGACTGCTATACAGACCAAGGGGAGAGAAAGAGGGACTTAAGAGAGGAGTAACAAAGGAAAGTCCCCGAGAGAGGTGGAGCTTAGTAATAAGGGCTGAGCAGAATTGGGCTTAGCAGCTTGAGATGGGACAGAGGTGGGGGCGAGGCTTAGGGAGACTACACAAAGGAGGCCGTGTAAAGTGTGGTAAAGCTGTGCTTTGAAACTTCATCCTGCATCAGAATCAGTTAAAGGGTATTTTAAAACGCAGGTCCCTAGGCCCTACCCTTAGGGTCCCTGATCAGTGAATTTGGGGCAGAGGGTTTGAGAGCTTAACATTTATAACAAATTCGCTGGTGATGCCACTGCTACTAGTCTCCAAGTCATACTTGAGACCCACTGACTTCAGGGAATGCTTTGAAAGTGCGAGGCAGAATTAATTTCGAGTGAAAGTTGTGAGAGGCGGAGCTTCAATGCTATGGGAGGAAGGGGCGAGGCTTAAACGCAGGGGCGTGGTTCAGCTTAAGAACCTCTGAGAGGCGGGGCTTATGAGAGGGTGGAGTTCTAGACGGTAGGGGATTGGAGGCGGGGAGGAACAGGGAAAACCATGGGGCTGGGATTCTGAGACGAAGGGCGGGGACTATGGTAATTAAGCTCTGAAATAGGCGTGATTCGGGATAGAAGAGGGGGTTTAAACGTTAAATTTACATAAGGGGCGTGGCTTATCCGGATGTCCGGAGCGTGTGGGCGGTGCCCTGAGATGAGGCGGGCGCACAGAGCGCAGGCGCACTTTGCTCTACTCATCCACCGGAAGCGGCCGAGGCTCTCCCCGCCCGTGTTCCCTAGCCAGTGCGCAGGCGCACTTCCCCTTCCCGGTCGCCGCCGCCGCCTCCTCTTTCCGCTCCTCCACGCCGGCGCCTCGGAGACGGGCGCGATTTCCGCTTCCGGGCGGGCGGGCAGGCGGGCGGCGCGGGGCTGCCGGGGAGGGGGAGGGGGCGGCACTTCCGGTCGGGCCCTCGGGTCTCCCCGGAGCGGCGGCGCCTCCTCCGCCTCCTCGGCCTCCTCCCGGCGGAGACCCCGGCGCCGGTGAGTGACGGGGCGCGTGGCCCGGGGGCCCGGGGGCAACGTGGGCGGGGGGCCCCGCCCTGGCCGACCCTGGTCCCCAGAACGTCTCCATCAGTGCTTCTCCCGGTGGGCCCTCTCCAGGGGCCCCCAGTCACTGCTCCCCCGTAAGACTACTCCAGGTATCTCCCACTAATGCCCCCATGCAGGACAGCTGCCAGGGCGCCCTCATTCGTGGCGATTCCCTAAACTGCTGCCAGGGCCCCCTACTAATGCTTTCTCGTAAGGTCTCTTCTCCAGAGCCCCCCGTCATTGCTTCTTCCAGGACAGCCCCCAAAATGCATTGCCCGTCCCCATGCAGGGCAACTACCCATGAACCTGCATTTAGTATCCCCTACAGGTTGCCTCCAACGAATGTTACATTAGTGCTTTACAGCAGGTCTCTCCCCCATTTTCTCTGTCCACGGACAAAAGCCCCCAAAGCTCCTAGCCATCGCCCCCCCCCCATACCCTTTCTGTTGGTGTAAAAATACTTAGCATTCTGGTCAGCGGCCAAGAATGCCTTTTTTCCTTCTCCATTTCCCCTGCCCTAATAATTCTCCTTTAGAATACTCCTTTGAACTCAGCGACCTCCTCCCCTGCCAAAAACAGCTCCGTCTAGAGTTGTGCTCTCACACCCGCATTCTCTCCCTCTTCAGGTAGAAATAGCTGCCAGTTTAGCCCCAGGCTCCCATGAAACACTTCTGTCCCACCTCCCAACCCACCCTCCTCTGGGTCAGCTCCTGTCTGCTGTCCTCCCACAGAACAGTGCCCTGCATGAGGCTTTTCTTCTTAGAATGCCCCTCTCCCCCAGTACTAACAGCTCTCATCCTGTCCTGCCTCTTCTCATCCAGCTCTCACTCCCTCCTCCTGGACAAAGTGAAGAAGACTCCCAGCTTCACTAGGGCAAGACCTCTTTTTCCCTCTAGGCAGTCATTCATTCGCATGCATTCGCTCTTCACTGAGCGAATATTCATTGTTCTAGGTCCAGGGCATGCAGCCGTGAAGGAGAGAGAGATACACACAGTCTTTGTTTTGTGGGTCTTTATAGTCTAGTTGAGGAGACAGATCAAAAGCAAACAGATAAACAAGATCAATGGTGTTCTCTGGGTTTTCTGACAGCCTTAGGAGCTACTTCAAAGGTGAAACCTGAATTAGCAGAGGTAACTTAGTCATGTAAAGTAGTGGGTGAACTGTTCTAGGCAGAGGGAAGAGCAAGTACAAAGGCCCTGAGGTGGCCATGATCATTGTGAGGGGGATGCCAGTGAGGCTGGAGCAGAGGAATTGAAGGGAAGAATAAGGACAGGAGGTTTGCCCTCATAGGGCATTGGAATCAATCATCTAGCCTTTGTCAGCTCCACCAAGCCAAGAATGTTCTTCATGAATATTCTTCATTCATTCTTTTGTTCAACAACTGTTTGTTTGATGAGCATCTACTGCACGGTAGGGATGCAGCAGAGAACAGGAGACAAAAGCCACTGTCCTCAGGGAGTGCATATGCTAGTTCATGGCGCAGAAGATTAGAAAGCAAAATACATACATGCGTGTGAAGAAAATACAGCAGGATAAGGGCATAGACTTGCAGGGTCCCTGCTGTCAGAGGGGGTGGCAGGAGGGCCTCTTTCAAGAGATTCTGATGGTATCTTGTCCCCCCAGAAAGCCCTGTGCCAGAAAGTTACACCTGTGTGTAAAGCCCCCTCCTGGACAACTGTGACTCAGCAGGGGGCTGCCTTAACAGCTCCCCTCCCCCAAGTGTGAAATGGTCAAGAGGATGAGCCCAGGGTTCCACTAGCATTCATATCTCTGAGCAAACCACTCCCCCTTTCCCTAGATTCATTCATTCACTTATTTAACAAATATTTGTCGAGATGGGCACTGTTCTCGGTCTTGGGGATAGAACAGTGAACAAAACAGATAAAAATCCATGCCTGCTTGAAGCCCACCTCCTCAAGGGGGAGGCCAGCATCAACAAGACAGACACACAGGCTGTATGGTTTATTAGATGATGCTACTTAGAAAGGAGAGAAATGAAGGAGGCTGGGGTGAGCAGGAATGTGGGTCTGGGTGACAGGTGACAGTGGTCTTGGGGCACCTCACTGAGAAGACAGCATTTGAGCAAAGACATGAAGGAGGTGAGGGAGTGAGAGAGCTGCTGTGTACATGGGAGTCAGAGCATTTCAGGCAGAAGCAGCACCCAGTGCAAAGGCCCTGGGGCAGGAACAGAACTGGCACATTGGTGGAGCAGCCAGGAAGCTGCTGGGGCTGTGGAGGTCATCTTTGACCTACTTTGAGCCAGATGGGGTCACTGCAGGTTTTGAGCAGAGGAGTGACGGTGACATGGTGTGGCCTTAGTCCTCCTGTATACTAAATGAGAATAATAGTGATGCTTATCTTACGAGTCTGTCGTGAAGTTTGATTGAGACAGCAACATAAGGCACCTGATCTGGTGCTTGTTAGCATTCAGTAAATGCCAGTGACTAGTCCTGGGGTCGGGTTGCTGGGAAGTGGGTAGGGCAAAGTTTATTTCCAGTATAAGGTGGAGTGAGGGCTTTCCTTTATTTTGGGGAGAGATATTGAAAGCCGGCATGTGGTGAGGGTAACAGCACGTACTCTGTAACCCCACTGCTTGCCTTCAACTTTTGGCCCTGCCACTGGTTACTAATGTGACTTTAGGAGATTAATTGACCTCTCCGGCCCTCAGTTTCTTCCTTTGTAAAATAGAATTAATAATCTTAACCATCTTCTAGAGTTGTTGGGAAGATTCATTGAATCGACACATGTAAAGGATTTAGAAGTGTACTTGGCATGTGGAAAGTAGTCATTCAGTGTTACATGTTACTATATGTTACTATTATTGTTATGAATAGGCTAGAATTTCATCACAAGGCAGCTTTGTTGCAGCAGAGTGGCCCACAGTCCTGGCATCAGGGAGACCTGCTTTCTGCTTCAATGGCTGCGTGACCTTGGCGAAATGACCCTGTCCCCCTCTCCTCAGTTTCCCTACTTACAAAATGGGTCCAGTAAACGGTCCAGGACTATTATGAAGTATCAGAGCGATGGTACATAAGAAACTGGTCAAACAATAAACATGAGTTGGTTGACTGTGACTGTGGTTGCTGTGGGACTCCTGACTCTTTTGGGGGGGGGGGTCCCGCCCACCATGCCACTCTCTGTGTGAAATCCATGACACATCTCCCCTTAGAAAGACAGCAAGTTATGGCTTGGGTCCCCTGAGAGAGGAAATGCCTCTTGTTTCCCAGTGGAAATGATCGTGAGCCTGATCAGTTTTGTCCCCCAGTAATGCCCCCTGCTCCCCTCTGAGCAGCAGCCCTTCAGCATCTGCCCACCCACTCTCAGCGCCCTCTGCATAACATCACTGCCACCAGAATTCGTTCTGGGGCTACCTCACCACTTTTAGCTCCCTCTGCTAAATGTCCTCCTCCCTCCCTCCCTCAGGGAATTCTGGTCAGCCAAGTCTCATCCCTTCACTCATTCAACATTTATCAGTAGGCATTACAGCTATAAATTTACCTCTGAGTACAGCTTTAGCTGCATCTCCTAAGTTTTGGTATGTTGCTTTTCCATTGTTGTTGATCTAATTTCCCCTGTGATTTCATTGTGGATCCACTGCTGATTTAGGAAGGTGCTATTTAATTCCTACATTTCAGTAAATATCGAGTACCCACACTGTGCCAGGCACTGTGTGAGGTGTTGAGGGCCCAGTGGTGAGCAAGACAGGCCAAGTCCTCACTCTCTTAGGTGAGGAGGCCAGACAGTAAACACACAGCAAAGGAAATATACACAGTAAATTGGTGGCAATGACTGTGATGAAAAAAAGCAGGATGAAGGGTTAGTGAGTGATAGAGTGAAGGGTGTCCCCTCTCTTGGAGATGACACCTGAGCAGACACTTGAAGAAGGCAGGGGTGGGAGCCTTGAGGTCTGGGGAAGAATATTCCAGGCAAGAGGGGAACAGTCTCCCCACCTCACTGCTCCATCTGTTCAGGATCGTAACCACTTCCCCCTCCACCCAGCCCCTTGTATAAATGCCCCTCATTGCCCAGAAAGCACCCCAAATAAGGCTCCTACCCCCACAGTTCCACCCTCCCCTTCCTCCTCAGGGAACAACCCGATGGGAGGAGGCGGGCGTTCCAGCCACGGACTTGCTCTGTGACCTTGGCTGAGTCACTTGTCCTCTCTGTGCCTCCGGTGTGTCAAATGGGGATGATAGTCCCTGTGTTATAGTCTCACAGAGTAGCGGTGAGGGTTCAGTGAGTTAGTATGTGTGATGTGCTTAGAAGAATGCTGGCCCGTGGGAAGTGCCCAGTCCTACATTAGCTGTAAACACGTGCTCTAGTGGAAGCGAGCCAGGGCTGGGCTTCCTTCCTGGGACACCTCCCCTCCCCTTCTCCCTGCACCCCTGCACCGAGAGCTTTCTCCCAGTCCACCCAGCCCACTCCAGCTGTCTCCCAGACTTAGGTTCTGCCCACAGGCTTCCACGAGCACCCAGCCACGCCTCTACTCCTTCCGGAGATGAGATTAACTAAGGGAGCGTGAAGGGCATAGGATGTTGACTCTCATCCAGGGACACCCAGAGCTGGAGGCTAAAAATACTGACCTCCGGGGTGTGGCGGCGAAGGAGACACTCACCTTTCACCTGTCAGGGGAGAAAGTCAGCCAGATGGATGGGGTCCCCTGGGCCGTGGCCTTGGTAAACCCCACTGACCCCTGGAGCATGCTGGGCACAGAGCCAGGCCCCCAACAGAGAGGGACTGATGGCCAAGAAGCAAGCCAGGCTTTGTGGGCCCTTCTCCCAAGGGCTCTCCACCCACTCAGTGGAGTCATTTCCTGAGGCCTCTGGGTGGGTCTGAGGCTCGGAGATCAATTGTAGTAGCTGAGGTTTGCGGGGGGTGGGTGTGGACAGACATGGACAGCTGCAGTCTGGAATGAAAAGTCCTGTCAAGGAGGTGCCCAGAGAAGAGGGGGCAGGAAACCCCCACAGGGGCAAGGACAGCAACCCATGCTCCCTAAGCACCTGCCGTCAGTCTCTGCCCAGGTGTGTGATGTCACTGAAGGTACACATCGCTCCTGGGACTGAGCGAACTGTGCCAACCAGTATGTTGCCTTTCGTCCTGCTTCAGCCCCTTAAATTCCCCTTCCTCCTTGGGGTTACTGCCTGCTTTTAGCCATGGAGAGAGTGTGGACCAGGAAGGAACTGGGACTTGAACCCAGGTCTGCCCAGGCCCAGGGCCACGTGTCTCCTGCTGTCAGGCTGCCTGCTTTCAGTGCCAACCCCCCTGCCGCAACTCGTTTGTGCCAGGCAAGCAGCGTCTCCTTCCGACCCTGTAGTGAAAGAACGCGCCCCTCCCTGCACTGACTTCTCTCCAGCTCTCTTGCTTTGTCCTGACTTTCTAGTTGCACTCCTGGTGGTGAGAGTGAGAACAGTGTGACTCCTCCACTTAAGGAAGCGTCCACCTGAAGGGCCTTGCGTACATAGCCCTGTGCTGTGGGGATGTGCTTTGTCACCTCCGTTGGTAGATGAGGCACAGAGAGATTCAGGAAGTTGTCCGTGGCCACACAGGTAGAGAGCGGCGGGTCTTAGATTCAAAGCTAGCATTCAGGCTCCAGAGGCCACCCTCTTAACCACTCTGAGAGGAACTATTATTGTCATTTGACGAAGGCGAAACCTGAGGGGATTGAGAATGAGGGCTGGGGTGTGTGTGTGTGTGTGTGTGGTGGGGGAGGTGGGGGCACAGAGCAGAGGGCCTAGGACCCGGGTGCATAGAATTGAGGCCTGAGAGGGTTTGCAAAGGGGACTGAGACCAGAGACCAGGGGTGCGGAGAATTAGAATCTGAGCAGAGAAGGTCGAAGGCCGGCAGGCAGTGTTGGAGGTAGAGGGTCTGCAGGCCGGTCAGAGATGTGTGAGGACCCTGGTAAAAAGGGGATGAAATGAAAGGAATTGGAGAGGCCAGGGGAGACGAGGAGCAAAGAGGACCCAGGAAGGAAGCGATTGGCTGAGTGGGAGAGGTCAGTGGGGCCAGCGAGCCAGGAGGAAGACTGCTCTGTGGGGTGGAGGGACAGAGGGACAAGACTGGACGATGAGGGAGACCCGGTGCTGCCCTGCTTCCTCAGCCGCGTCCTCTTCTCCGCAGGGTCCCCGGTCTCTCACCCGCCCAAGATGGAGGCCAACCCAGCGGGCGGCGGCGCCGGGGGTGGCGGGAGCAGCGGCATAGGGGGCGAGGACGGGGTTCACTTCCAGAGCTACCCCTTCGACTTCCTGGAGTTCCTCAACCACCAGCGCTTCGAGCCCATGGAGCTCTACGGGGAGCACGCCAAGGCGGTGGCGGCGCTGCCCTGCGCCCCGGGGCCCCCGCCACAGCCCCCGCCGCAGCCGCCCCCGCCGCAGTACGACTACCCGCCCCAGTCCACCTTCAAGCCCAAGGCGGAGGCCCCTTCCTCCTCCTCGTCCTCGTCCTCTTCATCCTCGTCGTCGTCCTCCTCCCAAGCCAAGAAGCCCGACCCGCCCCTGCCGCCTGCCTTCGGGGCGCCCCCGCCGCCCCTATTTGACGCCGCCTTCCCGGCCCCGCAGTGGGGCATCGTCGACCTCTCGGGACACCAGCACCTGTTTGGGAACCTGAAACGCGGAGGGCCGGCATCCGGGCCTGGGGTGACGCCCGGGCTGGCCACTCCCACGGGGACCCCCGGGCCTCTTCCCGCCCCCTCGCAGACCCCGCCGGGACCCGCCGTCGGGGCGGCCTGCGACCCCACCAAGGACGACAAGGGCTACTTCCGGAGGCTGAAGTACCTGATGGAGCGGCGCTTCCCCTGCGGTGTGTGCCAGAAGTCCTTCAAGCAGTCCTCGCACCTGGTCCAGCACATGCTGGTGCACTCAGGGGAGAGGCCATACGAGTGCGGCGTCTGCGGCCGCACCTACAACCACGTCTCCAGCCTCATCCGCCACCGCCGCTGCCACAAGGACGTGCCTCCGGCCGCGGGGGGACCACCACAGCCCGGCGCGCCGCTCCCGCCACTGGGCCTGCCCACGCCCGCGCCCATCGCCGGAGCCCCCGCCGCCGCCGCCGCCGCCGCCGCCGCTGCCACGTCGGTGTCCTCTGGCCCTCCGGCCACGCCCGCGGCGCCCGCCGCCACCTCCACCGACGGGAACGCGGCCCCCGCCCCGCCTGCGGGTGTGGGGGTGCCCCCTCAGGCGGCGGCAGCGGCGGCGGCGGCGCCGGGGGCGGTGACGGCCCGTTTGCCTGCACGCTCTGCTGGAAGGTCTTCAAGAAGCCCAGCCACCTCCACCAGCACCAGATCATCCACACGGGCGAGAAGCCCTTCTCCTGCTCCGTGTGCAGCAAGAGCTTCAACCGCAGGAGAGCCTCAAGCGGCACGTGAAGACGCACTCGGCCGACCTGCTGCGCCTGCCCTGCGGCATCTGCGGGAAGGCCTTCCGCGACGCAGCCTACCTGCTCAAGCACCAGGCGGCCCACGCGGGGGCGGGCGCGGCGGGGCCTCGGCCCATGTACCCCTGCGATCTGTGCGGCAAGTCCTACTCGGCGCCCCAGAGCCTGCTCCGGCACAAAGCGGCCCACGCGCCGCCCGCAGCCCCTGAGACGCCCAAGGACGGGGTGGCCTCCGTCCCGCAGCCCCCGCCTACCTTCCCCCCGGGACCCTACCTCCTGCCCCCCGATCCCCCGGCCACAGACAGCGAGAAGGCGGCGGCGGCCGCAGCGGCCGTGGTGTACGGCGCCGTGCCGGTCCCGCTCCTGGGGGCCCACCCGCTGCTGCTCGGCGGGGCCGGGACCAGTGGGACTGGAGGCTCCAGCGCCAGCGTCCCGGGAAAGACGTTCTGCTGTGGCATCTGTGGGCGCGGCTTCGGGCGCCGCGAGACCCTGAAGCGCCATGAGCGCATCCACACGGGCGAGAAGCCGCACCAGTGTCCAGTGTGCGGCAAGCGCTTCCGCGAATCCTTCCACTTGAGCAAGCACCACGTGGTGCACACCCGCGAGCGGCCCTACAAGTGCGAGCTCTGCGGCAAGGTCTTTGGTTACCCGCAGAGCCTCACCCGCCACCGCCAGGTACACCGGCTCCAGCTGCCATGCGCCCTGGCCGGGGCTGCCGGCCTCCCCACCACACAGGGCGCGGCGGGGGCCTGTGGCCCAGGCGCCTCGTCCACGTCGGCGGGGGCGGCCGACGGACTGAGCTATGCCTGCTCGGACTGTGGCGAACACTTCCCGGATCTCTTCCACGTCATGAGCCACAAGGAGGTGCACATGGCAGAGAAGCCCTACGGCTGCGACGCCTGCGGCAAGACCTTCGGCTTCATCGAGAACCTCATGTGGCATAAGCTGGTCCACCAGGCTGCTCCCGAGCGCCTGCTGCCGCCCGCGTCTGGCGGCCCGCAGCCCTCGGATGGCTCCAGCAGCACCGATGCGGCCAGCGTGCTGGACAATGGGCTGGCTGGAGAGGTGGGGGCGGCCGTGGCGGCGCTGGCAGGGGTGTCCGGGGGCGATGATGCGAGCGGGGCGGCAGTGGCCGGGGCCGGTGGGGGTGCCAGTTCGGGCCCTGAGCGCTTCAGCTGTGCCACCTGCGGCCAGAGCTTCAAGCACTTCCTGGGCCTGGTGACTCACAAGTACGTGCACCTAGTGCGGAGGACCCTGGGCTGCGGCCTCTGCGGCCAGAGCTTTGCGGGGGCCTATGATTTGCTCCTGCATCGCCGCAGCCACCGGCAGAAGCGGGGCTTCCGCTGCCCGGTGTGTGGCAAGCGCTTCTGGGAGGCGGCCCTGCTGATGCGCCACCAGCGCTGCCACACGGAGCAGCGGCCCTACAGGTGTGGCGTGTGTGGCCGAGGCTTTCTGCGCTCGTGGTACCTGCGGCAGCACCGCGTGGTCCACACGGGTGAGCGGGCCTTCAAGTGCGGCGTGTGCGCCAAGCGCTTCGCGCAGTCGTCCAGCCTGGCGGAGCATCGGCGGCTGCACGCGGTGGCCCGGCCCCAGCGCTGCGGCGCCTGCGGCAAGACCTTCCGCTACCGCTCCAACTTGCTGGAGCATCAGCGGCTGCACCTGGGCGAGCGCGCCTATCGCTGCGAGCACTGCGGCAAGGGCTTCTTCTACCTGAGCTCAGTGCTGCGCCACCAGCGCGCCCACGAGCCGCCGCGGCCTGAGCTCCGCTGCCCCGCCTGCCTCAAGGCCTTCAAGGATCCCGGCTACTTCCGTAAGCACCTGGCAGCCCACCAGGGCGGCCGGCCTTTCCGCTGCTCCTCCTGCGGCGAGGGCTTCACCAACACCTACGGCCTCAAGAAACACCGCCTGGTCCACAAGGCTGAGGGCCTGGGGGCGCCTGGAGCAGGGGCCGGCACCTTGGCCGGGAAGGATGCCTGACCAGGGGGGGTGCTTCCCATCCTCCACTCCAATCAGATGTCCTTTTCCAGACTTGCCCCTTTTGGACACTGATCAGACTCTTCCCCCTCCTCTGTTGCCCCGTCCATCCTCCAGAACTTCAGACAGACTAGCCTCCATCAAGGCCCATGCCATGCAAACTCAAGACTGAATCACTCCTATCCCAGACCCCCCTGGCCCTCCTCTCGTCCTATCAGACACTGAACTTGATCCTCCGTCCAACCCCATTTTGTAACCCTCAGCCCCCTGCCCCAGCAGCGTTCTGTTACCCAATGAGCTCAGTGGAGATGGGTCTGAACTGCCTCTCCCCCTTCCTTTGGAATCAGGCTGGACAGCAGAGTATGAACGGTTTGGGAGGGCACAAGGGGGGACTGGGTGCTCTTGGATTGGGGGGGGGCGGGGGGTGGTGTGGCAGACGCGGCTTGTATAGAGCGGAGAATAATAAATCTTATCAACAGGGCTGCTGGAGTCCTTTCTTGCATCCCAGGGGAAGGGGATTTGGTGCTGACAAACAGAAGGTTGGAAACTTTTGTCTCCTGGAATTTCGATTCCCCAGCACCTACTGCCTCCCCCTCACTCTTTCTGCTTTTCCTCATTCAGCTGGTAGGTACTGAGGGTTTACCATATCCAAGCTGGACATGGAGCACCGGAGGACGTGGAAGTATCACCGAGGGCTGAGAGCACGAAGGAGTCACCTTATCAGACTGGGAGGGCTGACCAAGCTTCCTGGAGGATGATGCCTGAAGGATGACATAAAGCCACAGGAGTTAGCCAGGTAAAGTGGGCAGAGAATTCCAAGTGGAGGGTTTCGTGTGTCATAACTAAAGCCAGATATTCCATAGAATTTCAAATAGATGAATGTGACTGGCGAGGTTGAGGTTGGGAGACTGAAGGGCCACAAATTCCAAATAGCAGAGCTTGGATGATCTAGTAGGTCAGAGGCTGGTACCTGGCAGCTGCTGGGTAAAAACCACTGACACGTTTTGTTCCACCCGTGCATTAAAAAAAAAAAAAAAAAAAAAAAAGTTGACTTAGTTGGCAACCTTGGAAAATTTTTTTAAAAAAATTACGTAACAGTAACTAATGCAACTTCTGAAAAATGTGGAAGATGTAGCGATATGGTTTGCATCCTCCGGGGCTGAGGTCCTGTTGCTGTTTGGATGTGGTATACGTTCTCCAATCTGACACCAATTCCCTCCAAATCCCAACACTCAGCCCAAGTGTCGGTGGCCGTATTTCACCTTGTAGGTGCTGGTGTTTCTCCCTCAAATCCGGCCACCTTCTTTACTTATTTATGTTGCCACATGGTTCCTCTAGACACTTTTGGAATCTCTTCGCACAGCCACAAGGAGCTGTGAGTTGGTGACAAGGTTAAGGTTGGGATCGGTGTTTCTGAAGGATGCATGTGGCCACAGGATGGAGAATAAGGAGGGCAGGGCCTGCATGGGTGAGATGACGGTTGGCTTGGTCCATGAGAGTAGTGATGATGAGGGGGAGAGTATAGCTCAGTGGTAGACCGTGTGCCTAGCATGTACGAGGTCCTGAGCTGAATCCCCAGCACTGCCATTAACGGTAAATACTGTTAACCTAATTACCCTTCCCCACTCTCCAAACAAGTAGTGATGATGAAAAGAAGCATTCAGACTCCAGAGATACTTGTTTCAACAGCAGGAAATCGACAAGG
This sequence comes from Camelus ferus, assembly GCF_009834535.1. Classification (NCBI taxonomy): domain Eukaryota; kingdom Metazoa; phylum Chordata; class Mammalia; order Artiodactyla; family Camelidae; genus Camelus; species Camelus ferus. The sequence continues at coordinate 9,192,540 of NC_045704.1, read as the reverse complement.
AATTAGGGTGAGGTAGGCAGCTTGAGGAAACTGCCAGTTTCTAGCTTGGGTGGTGATGCCAGTGACAGGAAGTACTTTTCTTTGGTGAAAACAGTGAATTCTGTCTGTTCACCTTATGAGTTGTCTATGGGATATCTTATGGGGGTGTTGGGTGAGCAGGTAGGGGTGCAAATCCAGGGCTGTCCCTCCTCAAGAAGCATCCTGATCACAGGAGTCCCTTCATTTTGCTAAACTTCCCTGACCCTGATGAGGAAACAGAGGTTTGGAGAGAGGTACGCGGCAGCTCACAGCTGCAGGGCAAGACCACAGCGTGTTCCTTCTATTCCCACCCCTGAAACACGAGACCAACATAGAGGAAACCCTTCAGAAAGTCCTTTAATAGGAATAGAACTGGAGGTTTCCCACCTCCAGATCCCATCTCCTCTTGCCCCCTACCACTGTAACTCAGCTATTCCACACCCACCAAATGCTGGCCAGGCCACCATGCTGCCATCCACGAAGCCTTTTTGGGGACAGCCTGGGACCCGGCAGTAAGCTGTCTGCTTCAAATTGGGAGTAGAGGAAATCAGAGAAACTTGAGGCTACTTTGTAGACCTGGGGGACCATGGTCTCTGAGCCAAAGCTTTAGGAGGGGGCTTTAGATGGCTGTTTGCAGTCCGGGTTTTCAGTTTCCTTGGAAGAGGAGTCTGGGTGGCTTAAGGAGGGACCACCATGGGAACGAGGGTAGCCGCTCCTGGAGTCAATATCCTTATGGTCGGGCTTACATCCTTGAGACTGTTGAGCGCTCTAGACTGTGACTTGGGGACCCTCTGGCTTTGAGGTGATGGGATCCCAGTCTGCATGGAGGAGCTGGTGGACGTCTTCTGCCTGAGGATGGGTAGGCATCTCATGTTCAGTGCAATCCAGTGAGGTAGGCAAAAGATTAGGCCCCAAGGTAGTCCAGGTTCTGCAGATGAAGGGCTGGCCCAGGCTCACTGTGGTGCATTCCCGTTCTGCCCCTTCTGCTCAACTCGGGCCCCCACCCCCACCCCACAGTGCCCAGACTCTGCTGTGACAAGCTGTGTCTTGCACGGGGACAACCCAGAGGGGAGGCAAACGGAGCAATGAAATCCAGCCTGTGCCCCTCCCATTTAGATGCATTAGTACCTTTCTCTGAATCTCATGGAGGTGCTGTGTGGGTTTGTGAGGGTCCTGAACCTGGTTCTCCCTCTGCTCTCCCACCTGGCTGCTCACTGCCATCTGTGTTAGCTCTTATGTCATCTCTGCCCCAATTGCTCCTCTTCGTCCCCAGCCTCCTTTTCCCACCCCCACCCTGCCACCTGCCTCCTACTTCGCCTGATAATGCTCCTTTGTGCCTGCTCTCCCAGACTACTGGTCAACCTCTGCCTTCACTTTGGCTCTCTCCCCACGCCCCTCTTCCAGAGTGTTTCCTGCCCCACACCCACTTCCTGACCTCTCAGCCCCCGATGCCAGCTGGTTTCCAGAGTCTCCCAGCCCCGGCCCCGGCCCGTGGAAGTGGGTGCGCTGGTGCTTGCGGAAGTTGGAGGAGTTGTTGAAAGTGCGATCACAGAGGGTGCAGCGGAAGGGGCGCTCGCCAGTGTGGATGCGGGCGTGTCCGCTCAGCACCGAGGACTGGGTGAAGCCCTTGCCGCACACGCCGCAGTGGTAGGGCCGCTCGCCTGTGTGCACCCGCTCGTGGTCTCGCATGTCTGAGGAGCGGCGGAACGGCTTGGCGCAGAACCTGCAAGCGAAAGGCTTCCCCACCGCCGCGCCTGCCGCTGCCGCCGCCATCACCACCTCCGACCTCTCCTGGGGCACCCCGGGCAGCTGTTCTCGAGCCGCTGCCGCCTCCGGAGGCCTTTGAGAGGTCCCCGCCTCCACCCCATGGCGGTGCTGGTGCCGCAGCAGAGGCGCCAGGGCCTTGAAGGCTCGGGGGCAGAGTGGACAGCGGTAGGGCCGCTCTCCCGTGTGCAGGCTGTAGTGGGCACGGAGGCTGGCGGGTCCTGGACAGCTGTGGCCACACACGTGACACCGGCTTGGGTCCCCACCCTGCCCACCACCCTCAACCCCAGCCAGGTGGCCATGTTCGTGGAACAGCAGCTCGGAGACCAGCCGGAAGGCAGCTGGGCACAAGGCACAGTGAAGAGAACCTGGCTCCGGGGGCTCAGGTACCAGCGTGGTGTCTGTCACCTTCACCACCTGGATCTCAATGAGGTCACTCGGGGGGGTGGCCGGGCGGCCATCATCAGGGACCAGGACCTGGGTGAGGGGGAAAGGAAACAGAGGAGCCTGTGGACTCCACCTCAAGGCCTCCCCAACACCCATCTCCTTTGTTGGGTACCAGGCCCCTCAGTTTCTAGATTCCGTTCTCCATCCTCCAGGATTCTGGCATATGCCCATCCAGAATTTCCCTCCTATCCAAAAAAGATCACAGATCCAGCCATTTGTCTCCTCCACTGCAGTTAAAAGCCAATCATTTCTTACTGTGACAACTGCAGGAGTCTCCTAAAGCTCTAAATGCCTCTGTTCCTATGCCTGCATAGGAGGAGGTACCCCACCTCCCCACAGCAGCCTGAATGGCATTTTGAAAATGGAAACCAGATGGAAATCATTTTCCCACCCGAAACTCTCCCATGAATCCAACCGCACTTAAAATCCAAAACTGTCATGTAATATCCATCACGATCCGGCTCCTGCTTATCTCTCTGACCCCAGTGTAAATATAAGCCTGCACACAGCTGACTTCTCTCGTCTAAATTTAGCTCCCCTACCCCCCACTCTATCAGCTCTTTCTCTACGGACCATAACACAGTAAGTCTCGTTTATTGTCTCTCTCCCCTACTCGACTGCAAGCTCCAAGAGAATACAGTTTATCTGTCTTGTTCACATCCCCATCTATCCAGCTCAGTAAATGTCTGCTGAATGAATGAGTGTCCTCAGATACTCTCCTATCCCGACTGGGGTTCCAGAGTCACCTGGAGCAGTCATTTCTCCCCTCTTTCAAATCCTCTCTTGGGCATGGAGATGCATCACTTAGACCCTTGCAGAATTCATCCCTCCACCCCAACGTGGGTGCCCCAACCATAACGCCACACCCCTGTCTTTCAGGGTCACCCTTCCAACCTTCCAGTCAGGTTCACTAGCCCTAGAATTTCTAAGGCCCTGCCCTCTGAAGGCTCCGCCCCCTTATTAGACAAACTCAATCCCTGGGAGGCCTTTCCCTGGACCCCTCTCAGATTCAGATGTTCCACCCAACCCCCTCCTCAGGCTCCACCCACACAAGCACCGCCCCTCCGACCTCATAGGCTCCTCCCTGAGCCCCGCCCCTCACCTACCCCCGAGAAGCCCCGCCCCCAGGACCGGAGCCCTAAATACCTCCCCCGCCCAGTCCTAAGCCCCGCCCTGGCTCCGCCCCCGCCCCGCGACCTCCTGCCGCCTCGATCCCCCTGCCTAGGCCCCTTCCTCGCCCGCACCAGGTCCGGAGGCTCCGGGGATCGCGGCTCCGGGGCCGCTGAGCTGGGACTCTGTGGCTCCGGGCGTGCGGCAGCCATCTTGTGCCCAGGCCCCGCCCCCGAGGCCTGTGGTCGCTTCTGGAGGGGGTGGGGCCCGGGCTGGCGTCAGAGTCGCCGCGCAGGCGCACTGGAGGGAGGGGCGGGGCTTTCAGGGAGCCGGGTCTCCCTCTCCTCCGGGAGAAAGCGACGAATTTTTTCCCACTGACCTGTCAATCCCCGCAGGAGACAGCCCGCGTGGGGCGCTGGCTGGCTGCGAACTAATTCGAATTTCTTTCTAACCTATATGAGTAGGCTCTGGCAGTCAGTTGACCTCATCAGAATTTAATAACCTTTGTTCTGTTTTCATGCTGCACGTTTTTGTGGGCACGTCCTCTGCATGGCTGGTGATAACGTAGCGAGGTAAAGTTCATAAACGTAAGGATTTTTAAGTCCGTTTGCAGAAAGATATTCAGCAAACAGCAACACTGGTGGTACTGGGATTTACTAGCAAAAATCCGCAGGCTGTGTGACATTTGGGAAACGCTCCTTTGGAGAAAAGAGCCCAGAAGACAAGGGTTTTCGGCAGCACCAAGGACAGGGCTGAGGTCTTAGCCGGCAGCTTTTTCCTTCCATGGCCTGGCTGTGTGGCCTTAGAGAGGTCACTACACTCCTCTGGATTGTGCCTGCATTTTCTCATGTATAAAAGTGTAGACGTTGTAAAACCCAATAAGAAAAAGATATGTAAGACCTTTGGAACAACCTTAAATTGTTTTCTTGGAAGGATAGGCGATAACTAAACATGATGATCAGTCCTAAGTTCTTTGTTTCTCCTCCTTATGGGAACATGATAACATGTCTTTCCTCTGCAGTTAGACCATGGGAGTTTCTTTGCCAGTGAAATATAAGTGGAAGCGACGTGTGTCAACTTCAGCACGTTGTAAGAGCCAGCAAACTGTTTACCACTTTCCATTCCTGCTGTTCACGCTAGGGAATCTGTTGGGTGAAGTGAAGCTTCTATCAGCCTGAGTTCCAGAGTATCTACAATGAACAGAACTTGGTGCTGATCTTCCTTGCATATATAGCATTTAAACTAAATGTTTCCTGTGTTAAGCCACTGAACTTTGGGGTTGTTTGTTACTGCAGCAGAACCTATTCTATCTTGACTGATAAGCATAGAGTGTCTTTCATTAATTTTATTATACACCATTTCTGTGTACAAAAAGTATTCAGAATCATATAAACAGCTCCCTCTGCTCACTAACAGTCTATACAACCTTACCTATGCAACCTAAGCCCTCTGTGTTTCCCTATCCATTCGCCCCTCTCTCTCCCCTGACGTTGTTAGATTTCGCATTTTCTGTTTATCATCCCCACACATATCTTTCTTATTTTTTACGCGTATGAAGTGATGTGATACTGTTCTGCTTTTGTTAACATGTTTACAATAAGTTATATCATTTCAGTGTAGCCTTCTCTAACCCCCTTGGCATTCATATTTCTATTTGTAAACATTGATACCTGTAGTCTTGTCACTCATTGTCAATGCTGGTGTGATATCCCAATTATGATGATGCCACATTACATTTATTTATTCTCCTGTTGATGGCCATTGGGTTGGTTCCAAGTATTTTTCCATTTTATTGACGTATAGTTGTTTAAATACTGTGTTAGTTTCAGGTGTACATACCCTCTCCAGCATTTATTATTTGTAGACTCTCTGATGACAGCCATTCTGACTGATGTGAGGTGATACCTCACTTGTAACTAATTTTTTTTTAAATTATTTCAAACGATACTACCACGAACAATCTTCTTTACATCTCCTCAAAGCTGCATGGGAGTTTTCTCTAAGTTATACAACTGAGAGTTGAGTTGCTGGATCAAAGGACATAAGCACCCCCAACCTTCTTCTTCAGTTTGGTAAATATCGCCCAACTGCTCTTCTTACTAGTACCGCCATCTACTGGCTGTAACTCTTGGGTAAGTTCTTTACCGCTCGCTGTCTCCAGTGCTTTCATGGGCCGTGGCCAGTTTGTGCCTTTGTCGGTCCTTTCGTTCCAAAAGGTATATTTAGCAGGGAGAGTATAGCTCAGTGGTGGACATATGCCTGGTATGCACAGTGTGCTGGATTCAATCCCTGGTACCTCCATTAAAAAAATAAATAAAAACCGAATTACCACCCCCCCAAATTAATTTAAAAACCATGAAATTATTTAAAAAGAAACAAAAACCCCCCAAAAAGTATCTTTAAAATTGTACTTTATGACTGTGTTGGTATAAAGACAAACAGAGCCAGCTGGATTACATTATTTTCTTCTTTTTTATTGAAATATAGTTGGTTTACAATGTGTTAATTTCTGGTGTACAGCAAAGTGATTCAGTTACGTGTATATATATATATATGTATATATATATATATATATACACACACACACATTGCTTTTCATATTCTTTTTCATTATAGGCTATTATAAGGTATTGAATACAGTTCCCTATGCTGTACATAAGATCTCTTTTTTCTGATTTCAAAATTAAAAATTTTTTTCATTGTCCCCTTAAAAGTGGCCTCAGGCACACTCTGTGCTTGCTGTGTCTAATAGAAAGTTAGCCTTCTCTGTCTGTTTCCTCATTTACAAAACAAAAATTATACTAGTACTTATCTGTGGGAGGGAGGGCATAGCTCAAGAGGTAGAGCTCATGCTTAGCGTACACAAGGTCCTGGGTTCAATCCCCAGTGCCTCCCCTGAAAACAAACAAGTAAGTTAGCCTAATTACCTCCCCTCAAGTTAAAATAAGTAAATAAGTTAATTAGTTAAAAAAATTGTACTTACTTAACTCAGCTTCATGTTAGGTGCTGTGAGGGTTAGTGAGTCATTATCTGTGAAGTGTTTTATGACACGAAGTAGCACTGTGCATTAGCTGTAATTGCTACTGATTTACACTCCCACCACCAATGGATGGGCTCTCCTGTCACTAGACAGCCTTCAGAATATTTGTCAGACTTTAAATTTTGCCAGTCTGATTTGTATGAAATGGTGTTCTACTGAGACTCCTTTTATTAAATGAGACAAAACCCTCACAGCATGGAGTCCAGCACACAGAGCTTATCCTCTGTCCCCCCTTCTAAAATTAATTATTTTAATTTTTATTATTTATTTATTTATTTATTCATTCTTGGGAGTGGTAGGTAATCAGGTTTATTTATTTATTTCTTTAATGGAAGTACTGGGGATTGAACCCAGGACCTCGGGCACGCTAGGTACGTACTCTACCAATGAGCTACACCCTTCCCTTGTCTCCCCCTTTTTTGAGAGAAGCATCAATTCCATCTCTACACCCACAGAGAGGAGGCATGTAGATGCCTCACTCACTGAATGGTTGGTGAATGACTGAACAAATGAATAAGTGAATCAATGAATTAATGGAGATAGAAGATTGAGATTTTTGAGAATATTAATATTGAAATATTAAATATTTGAAGAGGAGGGCACAGTTCAATGGAATGACACTAAGCTGTCAAATCAGATGAACCCAGATCCAGAGCCATCTGTCCACCTGCTCTGCAGCTTCTGAGTGTCTGGCTGTCCTTTCTCAGTGTCCAGCTATCGTCAGCACACCAGGCACCATGGCGCTAATTGGTGAGGCTGTAGTGAGCACGCCCAGCTTGAGAGCACTGTGGGTCTAGCATAATTCCTGGAACTAACTGGTGCTCAACAGATTGAACTCCTGGCCTTTTCCCTTCTTGTCTGTTTCCCTCAGGGGCTGGCACTCCACTGACTGTCCATCACATGATCTGAGGCTAGAATTCTGGCTAGATGGAACCACTAGAAAATGGCAGTAAGGGTCCTGCACTTGGAATCAGAAGACAGCATTCCCATATGACCCAGCAATTCCACCCCTAGATATGTGTCCAAGAGATAGATGTCCACACAAAACCTTGTAAACCGATGCTTTTAGCAGTATTGTTCATAATAGCCAAATAGTGGAAACAGACCAAAATGTCATCGATTGATGAAGGGATATAGAAAATGTAGTATAGTTCCATACAACGGAATATTATTTGGCCATAAAAATGAATGGAGTATTGATACATTCTTCAATACAGATGAACCTTGAAAATACATGTTAAGTGAAAGAAGTCCCTCCTCCCTGCCCTCTCCGCACTGATCACCATGAGTGTGTTTTCTGTATCACTGAGTCTGTTTCTGTTTTGCTACATACGTTCATTTTATTTTTTAGATTCCACATATAAGTGATATCATACAGTGTTTGTCTTTCTCTGACTTATTTCACTAAGCATCATATTCTCTATGTCCATCCATGTTTCTGAAAATGGCAGAATTTCATTTCTTTAATGGCTGAGTAGTATTCTAATGTATGTATGTAGTATGTACATCTTTGTTATCTTTTTGTCTATTGATGGACACTTGGGTTGCCTCCTATCTTGACTATTGTAAATAGTGCTGCCATAAGCAATGGGGTGCATGTATCTTTTTGAATTAGAGTTTTGTTTTTTCTGGATATATATCCAGGAGTGCAACTGCTGGACTATATGGTAGTTCTATTTTTAGTTTTTTGAGGAACCTCCATCCTGTTTTCCATAGTGGCTGCACCAATTTATATTCCCACCAACAATGTAGGAGGATTCTCTTTTCTCCACCATGATTACCATCCTCACCATTTGTTATATGTAGATTTTTTTTGGTGATAGACATTCTGACAGATGTGTAGTGATATCTTATTGTAGTTTTGATTCACATTTCTCTAATAATTAGTGATATTGTGCAACTTCTTATGTGGGGTTGCGAAGTTTGTACAACTCATAAAAAGAATACAAAATTTAAAATACAAAAAAAAAAAAGGTATACAAGGGAACGTTTATTTAGCATAGAAAATAAATTCCAACCAATTACAGAATTAGAAGATGACAATTACCATGCACGACCCCCAAATTTAAAAGCATGTATGGTACAGTATTTTAATTGGTTGACTACCTGACTCCGCCCTATAATACTTGAACTCTATTTTCTTTGATTGGCTTTTTATATGATAACAACTTTGTAATATCATTTTCTATAGAGAGAATAGAAAGATTACCTAATCTCTCCTATCACGTGATCAAAACTTTTTTACTATTAACTTAAAGTTTCATTTCAGGTTTACAATTTTTTCAGTATTGTTGTCAAGTTTGGGAAAATTCGGATCAAGTTTCTTTCACCTATGAATTTAAAGTTACAAGGCATTGCGAGTTGTTGTTTTTGAGCAGTGACTATCTGAAGCACTCTTTGAATTGTGGACACTCTGGGAAGGGCTTGTGCAAGCGCGGAGGCTCTTAAGCGTCATTAGTTTCGTGGTAAATCCACCTCTGCAGTTTTGCTTAACTACTTTTAAAGGAAAGAATTAGATCTGTTTTGCTTCGTGTGAAGGAGAATCCTTGTAGATAGGGCTGGGAATCGGACTGGAACCTGACTGTGAAGGCCCTGCACGCCTCTTTTAGGAGCTCTTCTGTTACTATCTACCTTCACCTATTTTAAAACAGAAAAACACTTAAGTTCCGGGAACTGGGAATCAGGGGACCCTGGCTGGAGTGCCATTTGGTTCCTGGTTGACTCGTTTTGAGCGTGTTCCTTCCCCATTCTTGGCCTCATTTTCCCTGGTCTATGATATGAGGTGGGCATCTCCCAATTTCCTTGTCTGTCTCTGATGCTGTCAGAATAAAAATGGAACGAAAGACAGGAAACTCCTACAGAGTGATCCTTTTGGGATCCCACGTTATCAGAGAGGGCCCAAACGCAGAGCGGATCCTTCCTCTCTGTGCCGCGTGTTTCCAGTCGGAAATATTTTCGCAAAGGACCTAAACGCGCAGCTGCTACCCAGGGTCCCTCCTTTCCCGGGCTTTCTGTAAAAGCACTTCCCCAGGGGCCGCCGTTTGCGCTCGGCCTAGCCAGAGAGGCCGCTCGGAGAACGGATCTCATTGGGCGCGGGAGGCTGATGGCCAAGACTGAGGCGTTTAGAGAAGGAGCTGGTAAGTTGAGAACGATTGACGAGGGCGTACCATAGAGGAGTTGGCGGCGGATAGAGGGGCCAGGGTGGGAGGGAAACGAGAGGAAGCGCGTGGGTACAGGGGTGGGAGGGGGAACCACAGAGTGTGGCGTGGGCTAGAAGGGCCATGGTGGGCGGGGAAAACGAAGGGAGGTTGGGGAGGGGAAGTGGCCTCCGAAGGCGGGAACTGAAGACCTAACAGAAAAGGCTCTTGGGTCGAGGGATGGGGGTTTTGAAATTGGGGGTGTCAGGTCCAATTTCCCCACATCCTCATTAAAGTCTAGTGTCTTTGGGTTCGCTATACAGCCGTTTCCGTCAGGTCCTGCAGCATCTCCTGCTTGGACTCAAGGCTTTAGTACATGCGAGGTCTGGAAGCCCCCGCTTCATCCATCGAGCTTTCTTTTCTCACCCTTTATATCATGCCTGCTTCTCTGATTCCTTTTTTTTTTTATGGAAGGGGGAGTAATTAGGTTTATTTTATTATTTTTATTTTTTTATTTAATGGAGGCACTGGAGATCGAACCCACGACCTTGTGAAAGCTAAGCATGTGCTCTACCGCCGAGCTATCTTCCCCTTCCTTTGGATTCTTGGTAAGTACATTAAATTGGGGGACACTTTGGTAGGGAAGTATCTGACCATGTTCACTGTTAGAAAGTCAGGTGCTAGGATGGAGATTGTGTAACTGTCTCTGCTTTGCTCTTTCCATAGACTGAATGTTTGTGTCCCCCCGACCCCCAGATTCATATGTTGAAAGCTAGCCCCTGATGTGATGGTATTAAGAGGTGGGGATCTTTGGGAGATGATTCGTGCATGAAGGTGGAGCACTCATGAATGGGATTGGTGCCCTTATAAAGAGACGCCACAGGACTACCTCACCCCTTCCTCCATGTGGCATTATCATCAGAACACAGCCATCTGTGAGTCAGGAAGCAAGACTCACCAGACACAGCATCTGCCACACCTTGACCTTGGACTTCCAGCCTCTAGAACAGTGAGGAATAAGTCTCTGTTGTCTATAAGCTGCCTAATCTGTGATACTGTTGCAGCAGCCTGAGCAGACCGGGACAGCAGTGTACCATGAACAAGTCACTGAGTGCTCCTAGATCTCAGCTTCCTCAACCTGCCCAGCTTCCTGCGTGGCCATTGACAATGAGAGCTTCCCTCAGCTTAAAAATGAGGGAAATCTTTCAATAGATATTTCACAAAAGAAGATATTAAGGTGGCCAGTAAACACAGGCAAAGGATTCGACATCATGAGGGGTTAGGGAGATGTGAAATGAGATTCCAGTTCACACCCACTAGCATGGCTGCAAGTAAAAGGACTTTCAGTATCATGTTTTGGGAAGCATGTGCAGCAACTGCAGCTGACATTGCTGACAGGAATGTAAATGGGTACAGTCCCTTAGAAAACTGTTAATACCTGCCAAAGCTAAGCAGACATACAAGCTGGGACCCAGTGCTTTCATTACCAGATAAACACTCATAAGAAATGAGTCCATCAAACACATGTGCAAGAATATTCCTTGTAGTTTTACTCATAATAGACTAGAACTCAAAATATGTCTGTCAACAGTTGGAAGGAAGGAAGAAACAAACTGTGGGATAGTTATTCAATAGAACACACAACAATGTGAAAAAAAACCTATCAATACACAACAGTGTGGATGATCTCACAGATGTAAAATGTGGGGAGGAAGAATTCAGTCTCAGAAGGGTGCCCACGGTATGATTATGTTTAAATGAGGCTTAGAAACAGGCCAAAGTAATCCTTGAGAATAGAAATCAGAATAGTGATCACTCTCGGTGGGGGCTGATAGGGAGACTTCTGGGGTGCTGGTTACACGGCTGTGTACAAGTGCAAAAATTCATCGCCTGTAACTTTAAGACTTCTGTACTTTAATCAATGCAACCGTCGATGCAAACAATCAATACACAACCTGTAATAGGAATAGAAGAGAGTTTTATTCAAGCCAAACTGAGGACTGTAGCCTGGGAGACAGATTCAGGGAGCACTTGAATTGTGTTCCACCTGACTAGCTTCATCCCTGTAGCTCTCAGGGGCCATAGAACAACTTCCGCAAAATGGAAATATTGGGATAAGAAAGTGTAAAGACCTCCCCGACGCAGGCTGTAGTCCTGGCTCTGGCACCCACTTGCTGTGGGATCATCAACGTCTCCCTTAACCACTCCGAGCCTGTTTCCTCATCTAGGAAGGACTAAGGCTGAATTTGTGACACCTTGTAGGAAGTTCTCCTCTCAGCCTATATAAGATTCTTTAGTGAAGGACTTTGTCCGTGGTTGAATTTCTCCTGATTGTCCCTAACCTGCTCCTCCCAGGTGTCGAGAAGCGGGGAGGCATGTCAATATTTTGGTCTCTGTCGCCCTCAGGAGGCTCAGGAGAGTTCTTGGATGCAGTAGCTGTCCAATGCATTTAACGTTTGTTGCTTCTAAGGTAGAGGAAGTCAGGGACTACCTCTGTTTGGTTGGCTCATGCTTTTGTCCCCAGAAGCTGGCATATAGGAGACACTTAACAAATGTTTGGTGACCTAATGACTGTGATACAGATCAGCAAAACAAAAGGCTGTTGACACCTTCCTTTGAGGGCGTGTGCTTCCAGCCAGAATGCTTTCACATGGACCTGGTCCCCCTCCTTGCTGGCCGCAGTGCCATGGCCCCCTTAGGGCTCCAAGAAAGTCTAGTCTCTTCGCCTCCTGTGTCCTGGGGATCAGACTCCTGGGAGGCGGCTTTGGAAAGGGATGGTGGGGAGGTCGTGGAATAGGTTGAATGCAGACTCTCAGAGATGAGAGACTTCCGGGGAGATGGGAACGCTTAATTGGTGTCGCAGGACAAGCATGAAAGGAAGAGGTCTTGGAGTTGGGGAGGAAAAAAAACTTGAGGACTTGAGGAGTATGGGGACGTCTGAGAACAGAGGAGGGTTACTCTGATGAAGAGGAATGGAGATGCAAGGAAAGGAACCCCCCACCCCAACACACACACACACACACACACACACACACATATTCTAGGGGCCTGTAAGCCGACCCTCAGCGCACATCTTAGGGATTGGTTGATAGATGCAAGAGGCCTGTGCAAATTCAGGGAGCATGGAGAAGTGGTAAAATTAGAAAGTCTAGGGTTTGGGCACATAGAGGACCAAGAAAAGCCCCCCAGTCCCTTGGAGAGATGAGGCTGGGGTGGAGGGGTTTAAGGAGAGTGTGTGTGTGTTGGGGGTTGTTGGGTGACATATGTAAGCAAAGAATGGGGGATGCAGACAGGTCCTCTGGTCACCTCAAACCCTAGCTTATGTCTTTGCACCTTCAGTCAATGTAGTTTTCCCTTCCTTTAGCTGCTCCTCTGGATTCAAAGATGACTATGACTTAATTCTCATTGTGGGTGGATTCTCCTACCTTTAGCCTCACTCAGGAGGCAGGGACCCTGGGTTTTAACTGCACAGCGTGGCCTCAATAGCCCCTTTGTAAACTAGGAATGGATTCTCTCCTCCCTGTTAGCAGCCAGATGGTAGTGATTTGGCAAATCTGCTAAGACATCTATCAGCTTGTCTTGTTCTTTTTTGCTTCTAACTCTCAGTTTTAAAACTGGGAAAGTCTGGAATGCATCTCAAACCAGGATGAGTTGGTCACCGATTTTGTCTTCAACTGTGCCCCCCAAACTCAAGTAGTCACTTGTTGATTACCGTGGGGGTGCTCTGCACACATCCTTCTGTGGTTGGAGGAAGCAGTTCAGGACTGTGCAGACGGGTGGGCCAGCTTCCACTGGGCTTCCTCCCTTTGTGCTTACAAACCTGTAAAAACCTGCACTCCCTCTGGCAGCATCGTGTCTTGCACTCGGAACTCCGGCCCTAAGTGTGTGGCCCCTGCGAGAAGACATTCAAGTGCTCCAGGAGTTCAGATGTATACCAGACCCGGATTTCACTTCCCTCCACCACTGCAGCCCTGTGGAGGGGCTGGCATCATACTAGCCAGCTCTGACTAGCTGTGTGACCCAGGGCCAGTGACTACCCCTCTCTGTTCTTGGTTTTACCACCTACACGGAGAATGATACTTGACTCTGTTTTCTTGCTAGGTAACACGGTAAGTCACAAGGCTGGGGTTTCCTCAGCAGTCCCAGAGGCTGAAAAATTCTGGCCATTTGCTGTGTAGCAACAGACAAGTCACTAGCCCTTTCTAGTTTCCGTTCCTATTTGTAGATAGACACTATATTTTCTTTCCTGTTGAAGGAAGTCTTTCCTATTGTGGAACCATTGGTTCCTTCTCCAGCCCAGAAGGATAAAGTGACTTTTTTAAAGTCACGACTTTTCGGATAAAAATCCAACCCTTTTGTCTCCCATCCCTGTGCATCTATCACGTCGTCAAATAGTGGCTTTATATTACACCCCCGTCCCTCCACCGCCCGGTTGCAGAGAAGTGAGGCGCGCAGACACGCGGAACCCTTGTTCGGAGGTGTTTGTTTCCCGCCGGGGCGGATTTCGAGGGACACCCCCCCCCCCCCCGTCCGGCCGCGAGGGCGGCGGAAGCCGGGCTTCAGGGTCTCGGAGTCCATCTCCACCTCGCGCTGGACGCTGCGGCCGCCCCTAGAGCCGGTTCCCGCAGCGCTCGGCCCCGAGAGGCCCCCGCACCGCGAACCGGCGCCAGGAGGTAGGCGCTGAGCCCCGGGCGCTGCCGAGGCAACATGGGCCGGCGCCGCGGAGGCGTCTCCGGGCGGCTGGAGAGGCCCCGAGCGGGGCGTCCGCCGGGTGGCTCGGGACGCGGGATGGAGAGGCTTTGAGGCTGGTGAATTCTGTGGAAAGAACTTCATCTAATCGCCCGTCTGCCCTTCCCTCAGGCTCCCAAAGTATACCTTGTTCCCGAATCTCTCTAGAGGCCATGGGCTCCTCCCTTCCTAGGATGGGTCCCCCGCCTCTTAACCGGCTCCCGCTTTTTCCACGTCCCCGCCCCAACTCGCGGCCTGTCCCCTCCTCCAAAGGGCCGTCATCTGCTCACTGACGGCAATGGTGTTCCCTGTATGTGCACACGGAGGAGGTCCCCGGCGGAGTCCTAGCCCCCAAGGACTTCGGTTGTCCTCCGTGTTTCCAGGTCTTCAAGAGCTGCCCTCACCGGAGGAGCGACAGCATCACCCCACTCAGAGCTCCGGCCCTACGTCTGTGGGGGAGACCTCCAAGCGCTGCAGCGAGGTATCCCTCATACAGCAGCCCCGGTTTGGTCGGTCTCACATCTGCCTGCTCTGTTCTGGCTTTGTAGGATGCAGGGTAGATGGCGCGGCACGTCCAGGACCACTAGGTTGGAAAGAATTTCCTGGGCGGTGGAGAGACCCCAGGGGCTCTGTGGAATCTCTCGTTTCTGGTACAGAAGGTAGAGGTCGGGGTTTGGCCTTGCTGCTGCTTACTTGCTATGTGTCCAGAGGCAAGGGGCTGCCTCTCTGGGCCTGGGTTTTCTCATCCTGAAATATGGAATGGCTTGTGGTCTCCAGCCATCCTCACCAGAGGTGAGAAGCTGGAGTCTCTTGTTGGATCCCTGACTCTGCCACAGCCTCTCTGTAGTCTGGGGTCCATCACCACCCCATTCTGGACCCCCAGTTTCCCAATCTGTAAAATGGGATGGAACAGTGAGCTACAAACATCAGGTGCTGAACGTAGGTAGCAGATATTGCCCCCTCACTTATTTGTAGCAACTCACGATGACTGCTAAGACAGGCTCAAATAAATGTTTGTTAGTTTTGATTCTTCTTTAATTGCGGGGGACCCAAGTGAGGTAGGAACCTTCCTTTGGCGGGTGTGAGTCTCTGGCTGGAGTGCTCCCCTAGGGGCACTTCCGTCTGCTTTGGAGGTTGGAGCCATCCCAGAACTCATCCCTGCAGCCCTTTTCTGACTGGTATTGGCTGTACCTGGGTCTGATGGCCGGGCTGGGGGCTCAAGGGAGGGGGATTTGCAGGAGACATAGATAGTTAGAGTCCTGCTCAAGGGAGTAGTGAGGGCTTGAGGTGAGGTGAGGTGAGGGACTTGGGGTGTGAGACTGAGAAGGCCTGGAGGGAGGGTTGGGGGTACCCACGGCCGGGTACAGACAGCAGGCCAGAAAGCCTGGTGAGTGGGTTACTTGGACCCAAATTGAGCCCAAGGCACAGACTTGGCAATGGCTTTATTCTCCAAGGAGGGGGAGGGCTTGTTTCCTGGGGATACAAGCTAGCTTGGGATGGAGGATGGCCGCTGACAAGAGGGTAGTCCAGGAAAATTCCAGAAGGAGGCAGGGCTCAAACTTTGGGCTGAGGAGGGTTTGGGCAGCCATGGGAAGTGAGGGTGCCGGAGCAGGGGCACCAGTTTGAGTACTGCCTCTGCACTCGGGCTGGAGGCCGGACCAGCCTCCTCTTGCCCTTGCCCTCAGGGGCTCAGTGCTCCTGGTCGCTGCCTCACTGGATTGTTGAGAGGATAAGCGAGGCCCTGGATATTAACAGGCAGCACGAACTGAAGTGGGGGGCACATGAGTGAGTCACATGTTGCAGAAGATTCTGGATTGGGGACCAGGCGCTGATTCTGACTGGGGACCCAGGTGCTGATCTGACAGCTGGGGAGGCTGGGGCCGGAATCCCAGGCAGCGTGAGCAGAGGCACAGTGTTGCCAAGTTCGAAGTGTGGAGTGAGAGGTCAGAACGGTTCACCGTGGGGCCAGTCAGGGTGGGTGAAGGGCGGGTGATGGGGAAAGGTGTTTGGGGCAGATGGGGAGAGGCCTTGAGTGCCAGGCCAAGGGGTTTTGACTGCAGGCAGAGCCATGGTGGAGGTCCATGGGAGGAGGGTGTTAGAAGGACGCCCCTGGACCTGGTGGACTAGTGGTGTTCAGGAGATGCCTCGCCAGCTTGGGAGGTCAGGACACACAGGATTCCAGGAAGCTGAGGAGGAGGCTGCCCGCAGAGGCAATGGGGGAGTTCCAGAGGGGAAGTACATACTAAACCTTTGCTCCTGGAGCTGCACAAGGTCTAGTCAGGGTCTGTGAGATGCTGTGTGTGATTGGGGTGGGGTGAAGTGGTAGGCCGCCTAGTGGAGGGCCTCAGGTCCCAGGACTGAGGAACCCAGGGACTTGGTCCTGAGGGTCATGTTGAGGGGGGGAGTGTGATAAAATTTGAATGGTGCAGAGGTCACACTGGACACAACTGTGAGAAGAGTGTCAGGCCAGTGGGGCAGGAGAACTGGAGGACCAGGATACCAGGGAGAAGGCAGGGCTCAGGTGACTGGAAGGGGCCAGAGCTGGGGCTTGGAGAGTGGTGGGAGGCAGATCACCTTCAGGATGAGGGAGGGACAGAACTTGGTGCCTCTCTGGCTTTGGGGAGTGCGGAAGTCGGGCGGGGTGAGGACAGTTGAGGTTCCAGACTCGTGTGGATGTGAGGGCTTCATCATGATCCTGTCCCAGGAGAAAAGCAGGTGTGTGTGTGTGTGTGTTGGGGGGGTTGTGGGGGGAAATTATGCTTTACTTTTGGATGGGGTGATTGAATTCATTCATTCATTCATTCAACCAGTGCTGCCTCCAGCCCCTACCCTCTCCCCAGGCCTTTGCTAGATTCCAAGGCTAGAACGTTGCTCAGGACAGAGATGACAGGCAGGCGGTGACACAGCCAGTCAGTAAATGAGCAGGAGCACCACAGACCGCAGTCCAAGACGCGAAGGAACTAACTGGTAGCCTGACCAGCCAGCGGGGCCTCACTCCTCACCTGCTTGACCTCTAACACGACCAGCCAAGCGTCAACAATGACGTGTTTATTTGAGTCAAGACCTGAATGGCCAGAAAGGATTTTGTCCCTGTGAGGGGCTGGGAGGAACACCCCAGAGAGGGGAACAGCAAACACGAGGGCCTGGAGGTGAGAGGTTGGCAGGGCGGCACCTAGGTGATGGGGGCCAGTCCACACAGGGCCCAGGGCAAGGAGCGCTGGTGGCGGAGGCAGTTGGGGGGAGGGGTGTATCTGAGTTTTAGTCTATGTGCAGCAAGGAGGGTTTTAGGTCAGGGAGTGACATGATTATCTGGGTTTAAAAAATATGTTTATCCCTTCCCACCCTCTTCCCTCCCTTAAGGGGTAAATTGGTAGTTCGAGATTTGCAGATACAACAACAGTAGCAAAATATATGTATTGCTGCAGTATTCCCACCGTAGAGAAACGGGCAGAGGAGGCAGAGGGGTGGGTGGGAAGGCTGTCACTGAAGCTGGGGTGGCAGTGGCAGTGGGTTGGGGAGATGTGGGAGGTGCTTGCAGACAATGGTCATGAGCTCTGATTCAGGGGTCAGGCGGAAGTAGGTGCTGTCCTGGCTCTCCCAGCCCGCGATGGATGACCTGGGCCCATCACATGACCTCTCTGTGCTTCTGTTTCCTCATCTATAAAGTAAGGATCCTTGTGGCATCTCGTCCTGGGTCCGCTCTGAGAAGTTGGTGCATTTGCGCTGACTGGCCCTATAGGAAGGCTTGATAAATGTTGGTCATTGTCACTATTTCCAGAGATGGGAGTGGGATGGCTTTCATGTACAAAGCCAGTTATTCGGATCTGAAACTCAAGAAAGGGATCTGGGTGGGAGACTCATGGGAAGTTTTCAGGATCCACGTTAAAATTAAGTAAATTTTAATAACATACTTTACTTAACCTGCTATACCCAAAGTATCATTTCTGAATGTAATACACGTAAAAATCACCCAGGAGACAGTCTACACTCATTCGTACTAAGTCCTCAGGATCTGTCGGGTGTCCTGCATTTGACACATCTCCTTTAAGACTGGACTCATGTCAAGCGTTTGAGAGCCACATGTGGGCCGGTGGCTGCTCTTTAGGACAGCATAATTCTAGAGAATCTTTCATTTTAGCCTAATATTACAACTCGTGTCATCTGGGGTTTCATGAAGGTTTTCTGAAGAATACTTCATCAGATCCAACTTAATGTTGCTACATCTAGAGACTTTTTTCCAAGTGTGCCTGGGAATTTGTCGGTGCATTTTCTGGCTTTTAAAATATTGCCCAGTAAAACATTAAAAATTATCTTGTGATCCAAACCAAATATACACTGAGCTTTTTCTGGCCCGCGGGTCTCCAGTTTTCAACGGTTTGAGGGTGGTTTCGGAGACCTACGGTAAGGTGGGCAGCCACGAGCTATGGCTATTTAGATTTAAATTAAGAGAAATTAAGTAATATTTAAAATCCAGGTCCTCAGCCACTAGCCACATTTCAAATGCGCCATAGCCCCACGTGGCTGGTGGCTGTCGCACCAGACAGCGCGCAGATCACAGAAGGTTACCTACAAAGCAGAAAGTTCTTTTTGGCCCGGCTCTGGCCACTCCGGGGTCCTGGGGCTGGGCGTGACAGTAAGGCCGGTTCTCTGCCCTCTGTGCTCCCAGCTGCCCTTGCGGCTGCCCGGCTCTTGTCCCCGCCGCGCGACGACCTGCTCGTGGACACGCGTGGTGCGCGACTAGTTCACCGCGCAGCTGGGGACGAGCTGCGGGCGCCCCGACTGGCCGATAGTCGCACTCGACGCTCCAGCCCTCCACGTGCGCCGCCTGTGGCCGGCTTCCCAGCGCCCGGGCCACCCGCACAAGGTTCCGGACCCGGCCTGTCTGCCCTGCCCCTCTCTAGGTCAACCCTGCAGCCTGGCCGCCGCTTCCCCTCTGCGCGCAGGAGCGTCGCGTCCATCGCGCTTCTTGTGGACACCACCCAGACATTCGCTACTGCTCCTTGCGCCTCAGTTTCCCCACCTGCCCGATGGGAAGAGCCACCCTTGCCCACCTGTGTATCTGGCCAGGTGTGACCTCGGGGCCAGAGGATAATGGCGCTGCCACATCAGAGCCAACGGCTGGCCTCTGGCCCTCGGTCTCCGCATTTGCTGATCGGACAGAAACGACCCTCCTCCCACCCTCTGCCTTGCTGGGCAGGGGATGCCGGCGGGACAGCCGGTGGGAAGAGGACAGATTGGGCGTGCCCATTCCTCATGGGACTTCGGGCAAAGACAGCCTCGCCTGACCTCGTCTACTAATCGATCTCCGTTCCAGAGACCGACGGTTCCCGTCGTGGGTGGGAACGAGGCAGGGGGCAGGAGGTGGGCAGCCTGTGTGGTTCCCGCGCCCTCGTCCCCCTCCCCTCTCCCCCGACAGCTGCTCAAAAAACGCGGATCGTTAGAGCTGCAGGCTCAGGGGCGGCGGAACCTTCATTGCGGCGCGCGCGTTTCCGGCCGGCGCCTTTTCCCAGGGACGCCGCCGCCCCTCGCGCCCCCGCGCCCGCGCCCCCCGCGCCCGCGTCCCCGGCGCCGCCGGCCCGGAGCTCCCGGAAGCCTCGGTCCCGCCGCCGCCGGCTCTCGCGAGGGGAAGACCGGGCTGCTCGGGACCGCTGCCCGGTCCTCCGGACCCGAGAGGCCGCTGCACGGGGTACGGGGGCCGGGATGGAGGGAGGAGCCTGGCTCCGGGACGACGCGAGGCCGGCGGGGCTTGGGGGAGGGGGCTGGGGCACGGCCGGGAACGAGCTCGGGGGATCAGGGCGGCGGGGACAGACTGGAGGGAGTGCGGGAGCGAAGCGGTCGTGAGGGTGTAGCGGGGAAGGGGCAGAGGAGCTCAGGGGCCCTGGGGTACAGAAGGAAGCGGAACAGAGGATAGGGATGGAGAATTAAAGATGCCAGGTGCGCACAGAAAGGAGGGAGAAGGGGGCTTGGCAGAGGTTGTTCGGGAAAGAGACTCCAGAGGCTCTGGTGTGTGTCACGGGGAGTGAGAGGAGGCCCCTGAGGGGTATAGAGAGAAATAGTAAAGAAGTCAGCGGCTTATACTTAGGGACTGGGGAGAGGGAGGGACCCTTGGGTGGGGCTCTTAGCGGGTGGCAAGATTCATGGGCCGTGGGCTACATGGAAATCAGGCAGTTGAGGCGTCCTAGGTGTGCACACCTGAAATTTCGAGGATTGGTTAGATAGTGGGAGAAGATGCTGAAACCTTGAGGTGCTAAGTATAGGCACAGGATAGAGGCGCCCTGTGTGAAAAGTGGGGAATTGGGTTAGTGGGGCTCTGGGGATGTACCTAGAGAGGAAATTAAGAGAGGCGGCGGGCGTATCTTGATATGGGAAGGCTTCCAGGGAACCTAGTGGGGACAGAGATCTAGGAGGGCTTGGAGACCAAAGAAAGAGGCTGCTGCGGTGGTCCTGGCGGGGAGAAGATGCAACCTGAGCTGGGGCTGGGGAGAAGAGGAAGCGACCCATTAAAGAAATTCCGAAGGCAAGGGCCCTGGGTGGGATGAAAGAGGCATGAATACGTGAAGAGGGGAAACACACCTGAGAGTTGACTGGCTGTTGGAGAGTGGGGAGAAGGGAAGCGGCCGGACGATGCCCTTCAGTCTGGCCTAGGGAAGAGGAGGACCCCAGAGAAAGGCCAATTGGAGCTGGGCGATGCTGAGCTCAGCTGTAGGAGCCTCCGAAGCTGCTTGATGGAAGTAGAGCGGGCTGGCCTGGAAGCAGTCTGTTTTCTGTAGGGGACGCAGGTCAGTGGTACAGGGGGGATAATAAGAGTGAGAATGGGGACACCTTCCCTAGGAAGGGGTGATTTTAACTTCTGTCCCCTTCCGTCGCTCCCAGCTGCCGCTCCAGATGCTGCTGCTGCCGCCGCGGCCACCCCACCCTCGGTCCTCCTCCCCGGAGGCCATGGACCCACCGCCCCCCAAGGCTCCCCCTTTCCCCAAGACGGAAGGCCCTTCCTCCACTCCTTCCTCAGCCGCAGGGCCCCGACCCCCGCGGCTGGGACGCCACCTGCTCATCGACGCCAACGGGGTTCCCTACACGTATACGGTGCAGTTGGAGGAGGAGCCCCGGGGTCCGCCCCAGCGCGAGGCACCGCCGGGAGAGCCGGGCCCTCGCAAGGGCTACAGCTGCCCGGAGTGCGCCCGTGTCTTTGCCAGCCCTCTGCGGCTGCAGAGCCACCGCGTGTCGCACTCGGACCTCAAGCCCTTCACGTGCGGCGCCTGCGGCAAGGCCTTCAAGCGCTCCAGCCACCTGTCGCGGCACCGTGCCACGCACCGTGCCCGTGCCGGCCCGCCGCACACCTGCCCGCTCTGCCCACGCCGCTTCCAGGACGCCGCGGAGCTGGCGCAGCACGTGCGCCTCCACTAAGTTCCAGACCCGGCCGGTGCTACCCTGCCCCTCTCTGGGCCACCAAGGCTGACCCACACAGCGTCACCCCCCCACCCCACCCCCACACACTCCCTTGCTCAGCTGAGGTTTCTGCCTTGCACTGGGCCTCAGTTTCCCCAACTATCTAGAGGGAGAAGCATTCCTTCCTTTCCTTCCTCTCTAGCTGTGTGATACAGACCAAGTCGTTGCCCCTTCCTGGGCCTAGGAGCCAGTCGGAACCCAGTTCCAGCCCAGCTGTGCTGTGCGAGCCTTTGTAAGTGGCGTAACGTCTCTGAGCCCTGGTTTTCCGCTTCGAAGCGGTGAACGGTTGTCTGCGTGGAAGATTTGACAAAAGAGCACAGCACGGTCTGGTTTATTTCTGTATCTCCCCCTTGCGCCCACTACCCTCACCCTCTACTCAATAAACATTCCGCACTCCATTTTAGGGCTCTTATTTGCGTACGGGGGCGAAGGGCAAAGCAGCGGAGTTGGGGGTGGAAACTGGACCATTGGCGCCTCGGAACCTTCTTCTCGGCGTGTGTTTCTGGCCGGAGCCGTTTCCCGAGGGCCCAGGCGCCCCGCCCCCACCACCCTCCCCTGGACCCTCTCCTCTGTCCCCTGGCCCTCTCTTCACTTACCCGACGCCGCCAGCTCCTGGGGGACACCCAGACGTTCCCCCAACCCGCCGCCAGCTGCAACCACGGGGGTAGCCCGGGGCCGTTCCGGAGTCGCCCGGACCCGACAGGCTGCAGCACCGGGTACGGGGGCCGGGAGGCGGGAGGGAGCCGGAGCGGGCCGTGCAGAGGGGCGGGGCCGGGAGAGCGGGTACCTGAGGCGCCGGGCGCGGAGGGGCTGTTCTGAGGGCT
Organism: Camelus ferus; assembly: GCF_009834535.1. Taxonomy (NCBI): domain Eukaryota; kingdom Metazoa; phylum Chordata; class Mammalia; order Artiodactyla; family Camelidae; genus Camelus; species Camelus ferus. The sequence continues at coordinate 9,170,026 of NC_045704.1, read as the reverse complement.
CGGAGAGGGCGCTACCGAGAACTCGCGTAGAGGGGCTCGGAGGCCGGGGCCGCGGACCGGGGGTGGAACCCTAGAGAGCGCTGGGACACTAAAAGAACTGGGGTAGGGGGAGGTGGGTGGGCGTGGACTGGAGAGAACCTGCTGGTAGCCAGGCGAGGGGAGGGGGCACGGAGGTGTTCCAAGGGGTGACTAGCGGCCGTATTAGGACATGGGGGTCCTAATGTGGCAGCCCATTTGGGAAGGCTTGAGCAATATAGAGGGGGTACAAAATGTAGGCTGGACGGACGCCCAAACCGGGGTCAGTGGCGTCGATGCGGGAGAGACCTGGAGAGCTATCGGGTGGGCTCTAGAGACGCTCTGCCGAGTGGCCAGAGTAGAGGGGCAACCCACGAGCCGAGGAGGGCACAAAGAGGGAAGGTAGAGCGAGGTCCTGGTCTTGCTTAGAGGGGTACAGAGACCCCGCGCCTCATTGGGTGGTGGAACAGAGGATAGGAGAAGTTCTCCAAGGAGAGAGCCCCTGGGAACCTTACAGAGGGCTACAGAGTCCAGGGTAGGACTGGAAAAGAGAAGGAGGACAGGGGATGCAGTTCTGAGCAGGGTACATAGAGGAGAAAGAACAGTGCCCATGAGGCTGAGCTTCCCTCCTCTATGTAACCTTCTCATCCTCTCTCCCATCCTCCAGGCCTCAGCCACCCCTCCGGATGCTGGTGCCGCCAGCCCCCTGCCCCCAGTCCCTGGCGCTTCCCTCTGCTGAGGTCATGGAGGCCCCTCCCCCTCGGACAGGCCGGTCCCCAGAACCCGGACCTTCCTCTTCCACAGGATCTCCCCAGACTTCATCCCCTTCGAGGCCCAGGCACTACCTGCTCATTGATACCCAGGGCGTCCCGTACACCGTGCTGGTGGACGACGATTCTCAGAGGGAGTCCGGGCCCGATGGGGCTTCGGCTCAGAAAAAGTGCTACAGCTGTCCCGTCTGCTCCCGGGTCTTCGAGTACATGTCGTACCTTCAGCGACACAGCATCACCCACTCGGAGGTGAAGCCCTTTGAATGCGACACTTGCGGGAAGTCATTCAAGCGGGCCAGTCACCTGGCGCGGCACCACTCCATTCACCGGGCGGGTGGCGGGCGGCCCCACGGCTGCCCGCTCTGCCCTCGCCGCTTCCGAGAGGCAGGTGAGCTGGCCCAGCACAGCCGGGTCCACTCCGGGGAGCGCCCGTTTCAGTGCCCGCACTGCCCACGTCGATTTATGGAGCAGAACACGCTGCAGAAGCACACTCGGTGGAAGCATCCGTGAGCCAGGCTGCAGGGTACCCCAGGTACCATGGGCTTCTGGGGGGAGCATGGACTGCTGTTGCACTCAGACACCCTGCGAGCACCAGAGGCTGGGCTGCGGGGCCCTGGAGACAGACACAGACCCATCGAGCCGAGTCCTAGACCGACCCGAAGGAGGAGCCCACCAGTAATCTTCGGGTCCTCTGTGTTCTGGAGATAAGGTGGGAAAGAGACCTCACATTAACAGAGTGGCGTCCCCTAGCCTCAGAGACATCAGCTATTCCCTGGCTGAGCCCTGACTGGAGGGGTGGAGGTCAGAGTGCTATGTGTTGAAATTCTCTGGCTTGCAAGCCATGGTTGGGGGGCCATGAGGAATCTGCACCTTCTTCCAGAGGTTTCCCTGTGATGTTGAGGGAAGGGGCGGGGCCCCAGACCTGCCCTCTACTCCCCAGCCAGGGCCTGAGACTGGACATCCAATAAATACATTTTCCACTTTGAGCAGGTGAGGTTTGTTTTGGGGGACTGTGTCTCTGCAGAGAGACAGCCTCCATTTGGGACTTGGCTCGCCTGGCTGGGGAATGAGAAGACTGGCCTGCACTGGGGTTAGTCCAAGCTTACTCCTGACCACCTGTGTCATCTAGGCAGAGTGTTTTTAAACTTTTCTTTCTTTTTTTAAACCATGATCCATTGTAAGAAACACGTTTTGTATGGCATCCCAGTATACCGATACACAAAACATGCGAAACAAAAGTTTAACAATAGTTATCTCTGCCATGTGTAGGCCTCAATTTTTTTCCATCTTTTTTTTTTGAAACTGCCGATTCCAGATTTCATTCAACTATACGAAATTCTCTGCACGTGAACCTGTAATTTGAAAAAACCGATCTAGGGCAGTGCCTCCCCCTGGACAGTTTTGACCCAGGCTGGATTTATTCGTAATGTGAAGTGGGTAGGAGTGTGGCCACAGCTTTCTAGGTGGCGCAGACACTTAGGTTTTCCCACTGCACGGTTGACGCATTGCTCTCCTAAGGGCTGGCAAAAATTCCAGAGCGCGGATGTTACTGGGAGAAGAAAGGGCAGGTGGAGCTGGGCCCAGCGCTGCATAAACATCTGCCCTCTTAATGAATTTTCCTTGCGCGGCCGTTTTGTGCCAGGCGTTGTGCGGAGTCTCATTTCTTCTTCCGACCTCTTTTTCGGCGGAAGAACAGATCCGCTGTCTCTACTCCCACCGTCTGACTTCGGATAACCCCAACAGTACCCATCTGGAGCCTGACTACGGTCAGGCGCTGGGTTGAGCGTTTTGAGTGTGTCACATCATTGTATCCTCACGACGAACCTAAAAGGGATTATAATCTCGCTGCTTTACAGGTGAGTAGACTTGAGGCTGCGGAGGAGAAGCGGCCAGGGCTGGGATCTAGGTCTCAGTGTTCCCAAGCCAGTTCTTATTCACTAACACTGGGGTGACGGTGCCGAGGTGGGGAGGATTGTGGTGGGGTTCTAGGTCTCTGTGTCCACGGAGGGGTAACTCATTCCCCCACGATCCTGGGAACCGAGGCTGCGCTGATGCTCTGTGGGAGATGAAGGAGGTCCACACTGGCCAGGTCCCAGGGTATCGCCTAAGGCGATTCTCCCAGTGCTTCAACTTTCCTGGCAGTTTCCTACATTACCCCGCTTCTCCCGGGCCGATTCAGCGTACCGTCACTCACACGGGGGACCCCCGGAGCCGCCAGCTCTCCAAGAATTGGGAATTTCGCGATGTTCCCTGCCCAGGCTTTGCGGAGGGCGGGGGAGTGGTGCAAGGGGCCATCGCGCAAGTGCGGCTCCGGTCTCCACCGCAAACGGCGGGCCTCACCTGGGGCCGGAGATTCCCGGAGAAGGCACGCCAATAGGCGGACCTGGCCGTCCTGGCGTCCCGGCCCTCCCGGTCGCCCGGCTCGGAGACTCGCCGCCCCTGCCGACCCGCCTGCGGGTGGGTGGTCGCTTTCCTCCGCTCCCCGTTTCTCTTTGCAGACGCTCCCCGGCGCTGGGAATGGGCGCCGCCGCGGCCGTCGGTCCCCGGGCCAGAGTCCACGCGCGGGTGGGTGAGCACGGGGCCCCGGCCACTCCGACCCCGGGCACCTGCGGGCCGTAGGGGTGGTGGTGGCCGCGTCGCCACGAACGGCCCGATGCCTCCCCCGCTGGGACTACTTGCCTCCATCGCTTCCAGTCCCACCCGCGGGACAATGGGCGGGGGCGGGGGGCTCATCTCCACGCATGACCTTCCCCGCATTGCGCACGCGCCCAGCCTCTCTAGGGGGCACAGGCCCTGCTCGCCCACGCGAGTGCGGGGGAGGGGCGTGAAGTGTCCCCGGTGGGGGGAGGCGCTGCGTGTGGTCTAGATCCCCACCCTACGCCTGGAAGTTGGGGCACAATCTCCCTCCCCCGCACCTCTCACTTCTTTTGGCCCCGAGGCGACCTGTGATGAGGGGCCGTCCTGTGATGAGGGTCCGTCCCATTTAGGCCAGGATGTCCCCGCTCTGTCGACACCCCCGGGAACCCAGCTCCTTCCTCCTCCAGCTCTCTCGTTGTCTAGGAGTCTAGGAGTTCATAACCCCAGGCGTCCTCCCTCAGTCCTGAGGGATCTGGGTCCCCTCCTCCCTCAGACCGGTAGCCTTGGCCCTCAGCACCTCCCTCCCCCAACCCAGTCGTGAGAAGTTGTGCCCCAGCTCCCCCGCGATGTCCCAGTGGGGTCCATCTGTGGCTGCTGTTTCTGTCCAGTGCCCCTGAGGCGCTCAGCTGCTGGGGTCTGCAGGAGGCCACACCATGAATGACCGAAACAGCCGGAGGAGAACAGGTGAGGAAGCCAGGACCCTGCTTTTACCCTTGCTCCAACTGCTGCTTGATTGAGGGCTGGTCCAAGGTGCCCAAGGACTCCCCTGGGGTGACACTGGCCTCTGTTCTCCAGTGAAGAAGGACAATGAGACCTTTGAGATTTCCATCCCCTTCGATGAGACGCCCCACCTAGACCCACAGATCTTTTACAGTCTGAGCCCCTCTCGGGGAAACTTCGAGGGTGAGTTGATGGGGTGGGGGCATCGAGTCCGGTGGGGTATGGGGCCCTTAAGGCCTGGGGGTGACCAGGGTCCCCTGCTGTCCCTAGAGCCTCCGGAGCCTGCATCCCCGACCGTGGCCCTGATGAACGGTGTCAGGGCCCAGCTGCACATGGCCCTGGAGAGGAATTCCTGGCTGCAGAAGCGCATTGAGGACTTGGAGGAGGAGAGGGACTTCCTGAGGTGTCAGCTGGACAAATTCATCTCCTCCGCCCGCATGGATGCAGGTGAGGGGGCGAGTTCCTTCCCCATCTCACTCCTGGGTACCCGCACCGGGCCTTCCTCAGGGACACAGGGCCCTTCTCACCCACATTCATCTTTGATGGCTCAGGGGGACCTGGCATCTTTGCCCTCTCCTTGGAATGAACGGTGGAGTCTCTGGGACGCCAAGCCCAGCTTCCTTCCTGCTTGAGTTTATCTGCTAATGGGCAGGACTCTGTTCCCTGCTTGTCCATGTATTTTGAACAGTACCCCATTCCCCTTCCCCAGAAAGGGCTTTCCTTTGTCAAATCTTGTTTGTGTTTTGGAGGAACCAGCCTCTACTCTCTGCTTCGTGGCATTCAGTCCCTGGCTTGGCTCCTTCGAAAACTTCTGCTTCTCTGTGAATTCAGTTGAGAGTCTGGGCTAGGGGCCTGCATTTTTTTCAACACCGATGATATTGGGGACCCCTCTGCTCTGGAGCTGCCTCTAGCCTGGGTTGCTGGGACCTACCACTGTCTCCCCATGCTGATGGGAACCTACCTAGGATGGTCAGGCCCAGGGGCCTCTGGACTTTATCAGCAGGAACCCCAACACTGGACCCCCCCAACCCACCTTTTGGAAGGCCCTGCATCAGAGCCTCAGCTGCTCCCTCTGTCTGGGTGAAGGTGGGTGCCTGCCTTTACCAGTGCACCAGACCCAGGGCCTGAGGTTGCTCTCAGGGTTTGAACCCCCTATCCCAATCTGGAGACCCCACTGGGTCCCCAGAAAACCCCTCCTCCACTGTGGGAACCCCAGTAAGTTTCAGACTCTCCAGAAATCCCCTTCCCCAAACCTCTTGCCACCCAGTTTAGGGGTCAGCGGAGCATCTTCAGCCCCTGCCCCACTCAGTGGCCTCTGTCCCCAGATCCTAGCTGATTGTACAGTATTCAGCTGGTAAGGAGCTCAGCATCTACTTAGCACTTTCTGTCCCTCTGTTTCCTTGGGGATCTCTGTGATGGGATGCCTGTCCCCACCTTGCAGACAGACCTCTTGCCTCCTCCTCCTTCCTGTTCCTGCAGTTCATGCATGCTCCTGTCTCTTCTCACCTCTCTCCAGAGGACCACTGCCGGGTAAAGCCTGGGCTCCGGAGGGTTGAGGGGGACGGCCGAGGTGGGGCTGGGGGTGAGGCCTCAGACCCGGAGTCGGCTGCCTCCTCGCTCAGTGGAGCGTCTGAAGAAGGCAGTAACATCGAGAGGAAGAGGCAGAAGCAGAAAGGAGGCACCGGCCGGCGGCGATTCTCGAAGCCCAAGGCCCGGGAGAGGCAGCGGGGTGAGCAAGGCACAGAGGGTGGGGGCTCCAGCAGGGGCCTGGGGTAGGGACTTGCAGGGGTGACCTCCAAAGAGATCCCCGTCTCTCCCCAAGCCTCGGTCTCCACACCCCATCTGCAAACAGGCCAGACCTGCTTGTCTGTAGCAGCCTCCATGTGTGGTCCTGGTTTACAGCCTCTACATTTTGGTTCACCCTCATTGCCTCCCCCTCCCCTTTTCCAGTTGGTTCTCCTGGTCTTCCTGTACTGGGCTCCTCTCTGCTCCTTGCCTGTCTTTGCCCTCCTTGTGCTCATCTTCCTTCTTTATCCCCAGTGGCTGCTGTCCCTTTCTGTCCCACTCCTCCCTCTCTGTCGCCTCACCGCGTCTCTCTCTGCCCCCGTGTCTCTCCCTTCCCCGGGGCCCCGCAGTGAAGGACGCCGACGGGGTGCTCTGCCGCTACAAGAAGATCCTGGGCACCTTCCAGAAGCTGAAGAGTATGTCTCGGGCCTTCGAGCACCACCGCGTGGACCGCAACACGGTGGCGCTGACCACGCCCATCGCAGAGCTGCTCATCGTGGCCCCCGAGAAGCTGGCGGAGGTGGGCGAGTTTGACCCTTCCAAGGAGCGTCTGCTGGAGTACTCTCGCCGCTGCTTCCTGGCCCTGGACGATGAGACCCTCAAAAAGGTGCAGGCCCTCAAAAAGAGCAAGCTGCTGCTTCCCATAACTTACCGCTTCAAGCGGTGATCCCGCCCCGGCCCTGGTCCGGGACACGCCCTCCGGCCCCCAACTCCCTCCCCCTCCACCCGCCTGGCACCTGGTACCCCGAGCAAGCAAGCAAGCAAGCGCGTTCAAGAGTGGTGCACCCCTCACGAGGGTATGGGGTAGAGTGGGTGGCTTGTTTCTGCGTGTGCCTCGCTCCCTCCCCTCCTGCGGACCGCCACTCCCACCCTAGGTACTCTGTGTATAGATTTGCCTTCCTTGCCTTCCCCATTCCTAGCATCTTCTCTTTCCTCAGCATTCCCTGGGTTGAGGGGTGGATAGATCCTGACTTTGCCAGGCTCCCAAGAACTACTGTCCAGGGGCTGGTTTCTACCCTTTCTTCAACACTGGCACCCCCCCCTCCCACTTGAGCAGCACCATCCTGTCCTCACTGGGTCCTTCCTCCTGGGAAAACTGCGGGACTTTGCCGGCAGGGGCACTGTACATCCGCCCCCAGCCCCGTAGAGAGGCTGGCCCACCTGCCCGCCCTGCAAGGAGCTCCCCACCCGCATTCCGGGACCGCCCCAAGTCCAAGTGAGATAGAGAATTATTCAGAGAATTTAAATTAAAAAGAGACGATAAAATTTGGAATAAACTAGACCCTGGCCTGTTCCTGAGAGGGGTGGCCGTTGCCACGGAGACGATGACGGAGGCCTTAGTGGGTTCCGGGAAGCGGACGGTCATGCGGGAAACGGGGAGGTTGGGGAAGACAGGGTGTAATTAGTCTCCCGTAGGTAAGGGTGGAAGGGGGAGAAGCTGTGCTCTGGGAAGCTTGGAGGGGCAGAGCTCCGGAAAAGAGGCGTGAACACTACTCGCTGGGCTACTTGGACTAGAGGCATGGCGGCAGGAGGCGAGACTCAATGACCTCTGGCGAAGGCGGCCATCGTGGGGAGCGAGGCATCCCTGGGCAAAGGCATCCTCTTGCCCGCCAGGAGGCGATAATGCGAGCTTATTTGCCTCCTGGAAGCGCCAGCTACGTCGTCTTCTGCGCCTGCGCGGCGGGAGAAAGGGGGGGCGGCGACGCTCCTGTGAGGTTGCCGCGGCAACCAGGAAAGGGCGGACTTGCTTAACGGTTGGGAATGCAGTACCTTCCCGGGACGAGGAGAGAGTCTCGCGCACGCGCGCTGTGGCTCTAGAACCCGTCCATCTCCCGGAGCAGTAAGAAACCTCGTCGCACATCGGCCTCTACGCAGGCGCAGAAACCCATCTCGCTTCCCTCACCTTTCACCCTGCGCAGGCGCACAGAGCCGCACTGGCAACCTCCGCAGCGGCCGCGCGCACCCTTCATCCCGCTGGCTGCTTTTGTTTCTCGCAACCTTCTTAGGCCCTCCGCAAGATCAGCCCTTCTTCTTCTCCCCTTTCCCCACCCGGAGAGCCCGGTGCCGAAAGCCGGGACCCTGCCCCTCTTCTGTTTCCCTTCCCCTAACCCACCTCGCCTCCGTTCTCCCTCCCTTTTCGGTTCCCGAAGCCGGAAGGAGCCGAAGCGCTGACGGAAAAAGCCGAAGCTGTTTCCAGTGAGCGAGGCCTTTCCGAAGCAGCGGCGGAGGGAACCGAAGCTCTCCGAGAGGGGAGGAGTGTGCTATTGGAATCTCCGGAAAGAGCCGAAGTTTGGAAACGAGCTTAATCTCTGGCTGGGTCCGAAGGTGAGCGCCGGAAACCTTCGGAAAGTGCCGAAGTCCGGGACGGTTAGGATTGTCGGAAGTAGCCGATTGCTTGGACAAGGCTGGTGGAGAAGAGCGGGGAGAGTCTGCGGAAGACACCAAAGACTGGGACGATTTGAATTTTCTGAAGAAGTCGAATTCTTGGTAGGGGGGCGGTGCTGGGCGCAGAGGAACGCAAGGACCTACGGAAACACCCGAAGCTTGAAGAGCTAGTATCCGAAAAGTTACGAAAACCTGGGAAGCCGGCGAAATCCTCGCTTCGGGTGTTTTCGGAAGCAGCCGAAGCCGCTGCTCCCTACGCTTTCCTTTACGGTCCGGAAACAGCCGACGCGTTTCGGAGCCAGGCCCTGGGGGGAGGGGCGCCTCGCGGGAGGGCTAGTGGGGAGAGGGGCGGAGCCGGGGCGGGGCGGGGCGGGCGGCCGGGGCTTGACTAAGTAGGAGGCGGCGGAACGCCGGCGGCGGCCGGAAGTAGCCGAAGCAAGCGGCGGAAGTAGCCGAAGTAGCCGGAGCAGGCGCGCGGCAAGGCGAGGCGAGAGCTGCACAGGGCCCTACGCGGCCGTCTCAGCATGTCGGACTTCGACGAGTTCGAGCGGCAGCTCAACGAGAATAAGCAAGGTGAGGGCGCGGGGCGGCGGGCGGGGCGGCTCTTGGCTTCCCTCCGTGTTCCCCCGCCATTTTCCCCCCCTCGCTTCCCCCTCTCAGGGCCGTGCGGCGCCCCCCCTGGCCGCGGCGCGCGCCTCGTTCACGTGACCTCCCGGCGTGCCGGCGCGCGGGAGGGGAGGGGCGGCAGGCGCTGGCCCGGGACGCATGCGCGGCGTGCTCTGTCCCGCGGCCCACGTGGTCCCCGGCGGAGGTGGCTCGGCTTCGCGAACTTCGCGAGGTGTCCCTTCGCGGACTTCTTTTTAATCTGTAAAGGGGATTATATGGATGGGGTCCTGCAACCCCTCCCTTTTCTCCCGCTACCTGGGCACTTCCGCTTCCGGCCGAGCCCGCGGCCCGAATCTCCACGCCCCCATTGTTCCAAAATGGCGGTTGTGCGCCCCCTTCACGTGGGCGCGGGCAGGGCCAAGCGTGGGGCCATCCTCGCACCGCCGTCTTTGGGCCTCTCCCTGCGGATCGGCGCGTGTGAGGCGGGTCCCTCGTGGAAGAGGGTCGCATTTTCGTGTTAAGCGTGTCCCCGCCGCGTGCGCACAGTCCCCTTACCCGGGTCTTTGCAGTCCCGACGATCACAGTATGGCGTGTTTGCCGCCCAGCTCTCCGCAGCGGGAGGCACAGACTCCACATCCTGTTCGATCCCAAACTCGGGGCGCCTAGAACTACACTCATGTCTTCTCGGCGTGGAGATGGGGACCTGGTTCACCCGGGAGCCAGGGAGACAAGTTCCCCCAGGCCATGCCGAGTCCAGGCTCCGGGCCGCTCTAGTGTTGATGCGTGTGGTACTCCCAGAATGTTAGAAGTCGGGGAGAGAAGATCGGCGTTTAAAACATTTCTCTTGTCTTCCTATTACGGCTTATGAGTGAGGAACCTTAGGCCTTTGGGAAGGTGTCGGGCTTGAGTCTTAAGCTGTCCGTGTTCAGAGGGTCCCTGGGATTCCCTTTCAACTCAGCCTAGAGTTGGGTAGAGGGTGGCTAGGTTAGGAGACAGTCCTGGAGAAGACGTCACGTTTCGGAGTGCCCACGGGGTGTCTGCTCATGATGTACCGCATAGCAGCACAGGCTGTGGAGGTGAGCAGACCTGGGTTCTGGTTCCCAAGTTTTACTTAACTGTGATACTTTAATATTTCGGTGCTTGTTTTCTCGTGTAGCGACTGTCATTGTTTTGGTTGCTGGGTTTCTGGAATTAACAGGGTGAGAGTAATGATAGTTGGAGTGAAACTTTGAGCACATGCCTTCCTTGTGGCAGGCACTTTGCTAAGCTTTTCCTTAGTTTTTCTAAGTGGATTCTTGTAATGACTCTTAGAGGCTGAAGTAATTTCTTTCCTTCTCCTTGCAGAAGAGGAAACAGGCTCAGGAAACTTAAAAAAACGTTTCTAGGTTTCAGCTAGTCAGAGACAGCTGGTATTAAATGGGGTAACGTAAAAGGGTGGCTTGGCCTACATTAAGTGCCCAATAAGCAATATTTTTTCTTGTGAAGTAATCGCTGGTGTAATCTCTTGCTTGGAAGGAAGTAGACAGGCTGGCCTTTAGCTCAGATGGCGTAAGAGTTCGGAAAGGGCAGGACAAGGTGTTTTCCAAACGGCATTCTGCCAAGTTCCACACCTGGGGGTGGATGTGAGCAACATTTCAAGAAGAGAGAACTAAGGTTTAAAGGTTAGGTTGCTGTTGCGTGGTTTTATGCAGTTGGTAAGCCGAAAGGCTGAAACTGATCCTGAGCCTGTCTGGCTGCAGAACCATGTCCCGCAAGGCTGGACAGGCAGGTAGAACTGACGGAGCCTTCCTGGGGGCACTTGGCCGATGTGCTGCTTGGTTTCTCCCTGGGTGTCTGCACTGGTACTGGAAGCCCAGCCTTCAGCCCTGGCACATCCTCTGGGATGGTGGAGTTGTTCCAACAACAAGGTGGCCACAGCATTTTAAGCAACCGAAGCTGTCATTCTGTTCTCGTCTGTTCAGTTTCAGTACGTGTGTTGGGGGAGCTACTTTCGCCTTAAAGGGAAGCTTTGCATCCGTGTTGCTCTGCCCATGGGTTTTTGTCTCTGTGGTCCAGCCTCCTCCAGGCTTCAGCCCCTACCTAGTGCCCCTGTGTGTCCAGGGAATTAGTTTTCTTGAGTGTGTCCTAGGCACCCAGCAGGCACCACGTTTCCTGTGTGTCTGTTTCAGAGTATAGGGTGCAGGAAAGGGTCTCAGGTTCACAGCCTGTGCCTCTTCTCAGTGTGGAGCCAGAGGCCCAGAGCCTTGGGCCAGACAGAGCTCCGTGCCATGTTCCTGTGCTTACCTACTTCGCACTGTTGCCTGTTCCCTCTTGTCCCCTCCTGGCTCCAGTCTTTGATTTTTTTGTGTTTAATCTTTTGTTTTCAAGGAGGTAATCCCACTGTCCCTAGGGTTTCCAGCCAGACCCGTAGTGTCTGCCCGTGTCATGTTCAGGAGTGTTGCCTGATGCTTAACTGCACTTGCTGACTCTTCAGGTTTCACGTCTAGGCTTCGCCATTCCCTTGCTTTTTGGCCATGGGCAAGTCACGTGACCTTCCTGTGCCTCAGTCTCCCCATCTGTTATGTGAACCCCTAGCAGTGTTTTCTCAAAGTAGTAGAGATTAAGTACCGGTAAAACTAGCACAGAATGTGCTTTTAGGAAGCATCCTAACGTTTGCTACAGCTTTTTTCCTTTCTGAGGTGTATGTTTTTACTGCTTTAGTGATTCTGGAGTTGAAGTTCAATGCACAAAAAGTTCACATTTAATTGCATCAAAAAATGCATAAGATAAAGCAGCACAGAGGAGGCTAAAGTCTGCTCTGACGTCCCCTCCTGTTGCCTTGTCTTTCCCCGTCCCCAGACACATGGTAAAGCTTGTGAGTATGTTAAGACACGTCTGAGGGGTACTTGAGGAGTCAGTGCAACTTGAAACTAAAAAAATACAGTACAACGTGGTGCTGGAGCTGCACCTCCTTCAGAGGGTGAAAGGTCTGTTGGGAGCAGAGGTTTCTGTGGTTTTGCTGGCAAGGCTGTGCTCAGTTCGTAGGCACCACCTTCAGGGCAGGTGGGGGGAACCAGCTGCGGCTGGTGGGGAGCTCTGGAGAAGGCCCCCAGCCCAGCTCTTGTCCTTGGCTCAGAGAAGGTGGGGGTGTGCGGGGTGGGCGGGTCAGAGGAGCATGGTGTCTCCCCCTTCGACCCAGATTCAGAGTCGCCTTTCCAGAGGAGGGTATTCTGCATTATTCACCTGGTGGGGAAGGGATGGGTTGGGTTTCCCTGCTTCCCAGGCACATGGGAGCCTTCCTGGCACCCGACCCCGGGGCCTGATGGTGGGCTGTGGGGGCCAGCTGGTTGAGGATGTCTTTCCTGAGGGGTTGCTGGGTCTCTTCAGGAAAACATCATTGGGTCTCTTGATTCCCCAGCCTCTAGCCCTGCCCCTCTCAGGGACGACCCTGGGGTCAGGCCCCTCAGCCCTCGAGGGGGACCAGGAGCCAGCCTCCTCTGTCTTCTCTGGCTCCCCAGCTCCTCCTGAGCATCCTCAGGTATCTTACACCCCAGGGCACTTGCAGGCCCTGTCCCCTCAGGTAACCAACTCCCACCCCTGGTCCTGCAGGGTCCTTGGACTCGCTGTGCTCTGTCCCCTCCTCCATCGAGCCCCTTCCCCTTGGGGGTGGCCTCCCCCGGGCTGGGGCATGGCCACCAGTGTGTGCGGGTGGGTTGGGCCGCGTCCTCCCTCAGCTCATCCTCCCCCCCCTCGCCCAGAGCGCGACAAGGAGAACCGGCACCGGAAGCGCAGCCACAGCCGCTCTCGCAGCCGGGACCGCAAGCGCCGCAGCCGGAGTCGCGACCGGCGCAACCGGGACCAGCGGAGCGCTTCCCGGGACAGGCGGCGACGCAGGTACCAGGGCGCGGCCCGGCTGCGTCAGCCCGGGGAGGGGACGGGGGCTGCGTCCTGGAGCTCCGGCCGAGCTGCTCCTCTCTGCGCATCTGGGGGAGGGCTCTGCTGCCGTCTGTCTCCTTCAGTTTTCCCGTTTCTGGGGTTTCCTTTGGTTTCTGGGGGGGTTGTTGGTACAGCAGGTTCCAGGCGAGTCTGGAGACAGGGTGTCGCTCTGTCTCTTCCTTTGTGAGGGGCTCCCTCCTCCCCCGCCTCCAGCCTGGGTTGTTCTCTGTCCCCTCTGTGCTTCTCTGGGGCTGTCCAGGAAGAGGGAGTCTTTGGAGCGGGGCAGCGCCTCCGTCCTGGCTCTGGGATGGCAGTTTTCTTTTCTTCTAATGCCTCTTCCCTCTTTGGCGCCCCTCTGTTCTCTCTGCCCCTAGGTGAGGAAGGCGGGATAGGTGGAAGTCCTCCTGCCTCCTCCCACCTCAGTCTCTCCAACTAGAGAGTGGTCTGTCTGGCCCTTCCTCCCTTCCTTGTGTTCTCCTGCCGGGGGTGGGGTCTGGGGGAAATGAAATGGCAGGGCCGAGGGGGCCTGCCCCAGCCCTGGGGCTCAGTGCCCTTGGGGGGGTGTGGCGTGTGGGGAAGACAAGGGTCCCCAGTCACCCCTCCCCATACCTTTCCCTCCCACCCCCCAGCAAACCTTTGACCAGAGGCGCTAAAGAGGAGCACGGTGGATTGATGTGAGCTTCTCTTCCTGCCCCCTCACCCCGACGTCCATGCCCTTGGCCTCCCGCCCCGCGCACCCTGCCCCGTCCTCGTCCAGCCCTGGCCCAAGCACTGGGGAGGAGAGTCCACCTGCCTTGAAACAGCACCCTCCCGGGGCCTGGGCGCGGCCCTAACCCGGATCCGCTCCCTCCTGGAAAGGGCTGAGCTGGGGGGGGGGACCGAGGGGAGCCTGGGGGTGCTCGCAGGCCCCCCTCTGGTCAGACTGAGGTTGCCCTGCCCCGCTCTCCCCTTCCCCCTCCCCCAGTCGTTCCCCCCGCCATGAGAAGAAGAAGAAGGTCCGTAAATACTGGGACGTGCCACCACCCGGCTTCGAGCACATCACCCCCATGCAGTACAAGGCCATGCAAGGTAGGCTCTGGCTGTGCCCCGCCACCCTTGGGCCCCGTCCTTGGGGTTGAGGGGTGAGGTTTGCACCCTGGGTCTTCTGCCCTCTGCCTTTTGAAGCTCTCATGGTAGGGTTGGGGCTGGGAGGAGGCCAGGGTGATGGCCTGGCTCTTCAGAGGCAGTGGTGGCCAGTGTTTGATGGTGCTGCTGCCAAGTGGGCCCATGGGGAGTGTTGAGGGTGTGCGGGGCAGGTCCAGGCTCACCCTGATGGCCTCCAATCCTGTTCTGTCCCTCCTGAAGCTGCGGGTCAGATTCCAGCCACCGCCCTTCTCCCCACCATGACCCCTGACGGTCTGGCTGTGACCCCAACACCGGTGCCCGTGGTCGGGAGCCAGATGACCAGACAGGCCCGGCGCCTCTACGTGGGCAACATCCCCTTTGGCATCACTGAGGTACTGCCCTCCCCTGCCCTCCCCCACCCCTACCTCTCCCTATCCCCTACCTGTTCCTCCCCTTCCCCCATCCCCCCCCCAACCTGCACGGGTCAGACTCCGCTCCTGCAAGACCCCCCGGCCCCCTCCCAGACGGACCGATGGAGTTGAGCCAGCCAGGGGCCGGGCTGCGGGTGGCCCTCTCCCTCCTTCCTCTTCCCTCTCCCCTCTCCCCTCCCCTACCTCCTCCAGCCACCCAGGGATCAGCACACAGAACGTTCCTACGAGTCCACGAATCCGAATCCGTGTCGAGAGAGACAGAGAGGGAGACTCGGACACACACACACACACACACACACACACACACACGCACGCCCCAGTTTTCTGACACGCCTCTTATTCTCTGCCGCCTGTCCCCATCCTCTTCCCACCTCCCTCCCATGGTCGCTATTCTTTTATTTTTGATCGCCCTGACCTTCCCCACCTTCCCCACCGCTCCTCTCCCTTCCCCTCCCCCACCCCTTCCCGTGGCACCCCCGAGAATCCCGAGATCAAAGAGTTGTTTCCATTTCTCTTTAAAGTGAAATATTGTGGGGCTGAGATCCCTCGTAGCAACAAAAAGTTTGCTACCATCGTTGAAGGCAAGTAAGGTCCATTCTGACTTTCTCAACCTGCACTTTGCTACATTTGATAAACCAGCCCCCGGACTCCAGGGCCAGGTCCCTCCACATCACTCTTTTCTCCTCCCCTCCCACCCGCCCCCCTCCCTCCCTCCGCCCTGCGCCCCCCCTCCGCCCTGCCCCTCTGCCCCCTGCCGCCCCCCCCCCCACTCGGGCTCTCTCTGCTGTCTGCTGCTCTTCTTCTTTTCTGCTCTTTTCTCTTACTGTCACTGTGGGCTGTCTTTTCTGTACATGTTCCGCCCTTGTTTCCTCTGCCGTGTGTTTCTCTCCTGTCCCTGTCGTGGCTTCCCTGCATCTCTCTTGAACACTTTCTCCTCCCCTCCTGCCTGGGGCCCCATGGCCCTCCCCACACCCCCGGCCTGCCTCCTGGCCCCTGGCTGTCTCCCTCTGCTGCTGCCCCATCTTCTCTGCTCTTCCTCCTGCTTCTGTTCCTGCTGTGGATCTCTGCCCCACCCATATTCCACTGTCCCTCCCCCCTCCCCACCCCTCTCCCCTTACTCCCCACCCCTCTGTGTCTCCCTCTCTCACCCTCCCCTCCTCTCTCCACCTCCCTTCCCCCGCCCCCCCCTGTCTCCTCTTCCCTCTGCAGGAGGCCATGATGGACTTCTTCAACGCCCAGATGCGCCTGGGGGGGCTGACCCAGGCCCCCGGCAACCCCGTCTTGGCTGTGCAGATTAACCAGGACAAGAACTTTGCCTTCTTGGAGGTGAGCTGGGCATGTGGTGGGGGTCAGGGAGGTGTGTGCTTGTTCCCTTGTTCCCACTCGGCCCTCCCACAGTCCGTACTCCACAGGTCACTGTCCCAGAGGCCTCCGGGTTGGGTGGTTGGACATCATTCACCCTGCCGCTCACCACCCCATTTTCTTTTCTTCAGTTCCGCTCAGTGGATGAGACCACCCAGGCTATGGCCTTCGATGGCATCATCTTCCAGGGCCAGTCGCTGAAGATCCGCCGGCCCCACGACTACCAGCCCCTGCCTGGCATGTCGGAGAACCCCTCTGTCTACGTGCCTGGTGAGTGGGGGAGCGGCGTGAGCGTGGCAGAAGGGGTGTGTTTTCTTGTGCCATCCTCCAGACTACTGGGAGCTGAGTGTCTCCCCATTTGGTAGCCTGGCCCAGAGAGGGTGAACTGTGAGCTGCTTGAGGACACACGTCTTGTACGTGGCAGCCAGGACCAGAGCAGAGGTGTCGTGGGACATGAAGACCCTGACTGGACCTCGGGGTCAGTGTGAGGGGCGCAGCATGTATGCATCAGTGCAGGCCGGCAGTTTTGTCAGTGGAGCTCCTGGTGTAGGGTCTGACACCTGGATGTCCTCTCATCTTGGTGTTTCCATGGACTCTTGTCCTTCTGGCCGGTCCCTACAGCTGTGTTGAGTACCGTCCCGGATTGATAGGTAACACAGCAGGCCTGGGGGTTGCAAAGCTTTTTCTGTAAAGGGCGGAGAGTAAGCATCGCAGGTCATTGGTCTGTTGAAACTATTCTGCAGTTGTAACAGGAAAGCAGCCCAGCCCACACCTGAGTGAATGGGTGTGGCTGCGTCCTACATGCTGAGGTTCGTGGACGCTGGTGTAACGTGCATGTGCAGTAGAGTGACCTTTCAGAAAGCTTGCAGGCTGCACAGGAATGGGAAGCGCAGCTTGAGCTGCAGGCTGTTTCCTGACCCCTGCGGTTGACTGGTGGGGTGTCAGTGAGGCTTGGGGCCTGTGGGGTGTGGGGAACGCCAGAGTTGGAGGATCCAGTGCTGCTGTAGCTGAGCTGAGGGCTCAGGTCTTGAGCCCCTGGATTTGTTCTGGCCAAGGAGGGGTGAGCACTGGTGTACTCTGGGTATGAGGGGAGTTGGCCAGGCCCTTGGAGTTTGAGAATGTGGGGCCCACTGGCTGAGGCTTCCCACCAAAGGACACCTTTTAGAAGCTGAGTCAGCTCTTCACTGTCACACAGGGACACGGGGTCCCAGAGAAGGTGGGGCTAAGACCCAGGGCTGGGTCCCTGGCTCATCTCCAGTGCTTTCTACCACAACAGTTTGGGTAAATTCAGCCCTCTTTAAGTTGTAAAGAAACGGAGGTGTCTCTGACGTGATGATTCATGTGTGTATATGCCTGGGACCATCTCCCAAATCAAGCTTCAGGACATTCGTTTGTGCCTCTTCCTAGTAAATTCAGTGTGTTAACCCACTCTTACTTATTCAGGGAGCCCATTCTTGCCTGTGCTGTATGGAAGTGTGCCCTGTGAATCACGTGTTGGTCTTTGTGAATGTCTCTTAGTATAGTGTTGGGCAGGTGTGGCCGCTGCCTGCTTTTTAAATAAAGATTTATTGGCACAGAGCCACTCCCACTTGTGCATGGTTGAGGCTGCTTTTGTGCCACAGTGGCCCAGTAGTGACAGAGACCATGTGGCCCACTGACTGAAAATACTTGCCACCTGGCCTTTTCCTGCTGTGGTGTGTGCAGAGGGGACAGCGAAGCTCGGGCGAGATCAGTGGGGTCCCGGGCGAGGTAGCTGGACTCCAGACTCGGCCTCCCTGCCTCCCTCACTGTCTCCCATGTGTCCCCTTCCCCCATGGACATGGAGGTATCGCAGGTACAGGGCCAGTGCTCGATCACAGGCTCTGTCACTGGTGAAGCAACAGAAAGATCATTCGCTGATCTTCTCTCTGGGATTTGCCTGTCCAGAGAGGCCTAGGGGGTCCAGCGCCAGTAGCCAGGCAAGTCCATTCTCCCCTTGGGCGTAGGGGGTGGCAGGAAGCCTGATTCTGCCTGCAAATTAAATATCTCTGGTTTAACTTTCTCTTTTTCAGTAATAAAGTTAATGTTTTGATCTTCTGTCGTTCTACTCTAAAAGAAAAAGTCAGTTTTACTGATTAAAGGGGAAAAACATGGTAAAATTCAGCAGATGTTACTGGTTGGAAAAGAAGCAGTTGGGCAGTGTGGCAGGTAGCTTCCTCACCTTGGTGAGAGTGGTGACGCAGAGCTGGGAAAGCACCTCATTGGGCACGGGGAGACCTTGAGTACACTCCCCGACGTCAGGCCCTGCCGTCCAGCGCTGATGTGGGCTCCTGGTCGTTCCTTCTGAGACAAGATGGAAATTGGGAGCAGGGAAAGCCTGTCTTTGGAGGCCAGAAGGTGCAGTCATCTTTGAATTTGTGTGTCCAGCATAATGCTGAGTGTCTACCCTGTTCCAGGCTCACCCCTTGGTTCAGGAATGATCCCACTCTGCCTCCGGAGGCTTCTACCTGTGGGGCCATCCCAGCGTGCTCAGCAGGCTTGTAGGGGCCAGAGCACAGCAGTGTGTGAGGTGACCCTGCAGGGAAAGAAAGATATCGTGGTCTCTTGGTGTCCAAGGTGGCCTTCAGGGTCTGTGGCCCTTGCTCCCACAATGCTGCTGCTCCTCCCTCCTTGGATGAGCCGGGTCTCCGTCTTCTGCACACCCCACGATCCCACCCTGATGGGTCCTGGCGGTCAGAGTGGCAGGGTGGGTGCCAGCACTTCTGCAGGGCTGTACGGGCTGGAGTGGGTGGGGTGGCAGTGGGAGAGCGAGCACTTCTCCACCGGCACATTGGCTATGTCTGGGGGTCTTTCCTTCGCCTTGTCCCTCGCCTGTCCTGTCCCAGGGTCAGGAGGAGGTGGAAGGGGCCACCTGGTGCCGCGTTGCCAAGGAAGGAAAGGCCATGCTGCTGGCAGTTAGGGGGCTTTGAACTCAGAAGTCAGGAGCAGGTCAGGCTCGATGGGTGGTGGGTCGAGTTTCCATCCTCTTGTGTTCAGATGGCACACTGGGGCTCTTCATAGCGCACTCCCGATGGGGAGGCTCCAGGAATTGAATGACGGATCTCGAAGCCTGCAGTGCATTGGGCTGAGACGTGGCAGGCGCTGGTCTCCGAGGGCGGGGATGGGGGTGGATGTGCGGTAGTCATTAAACTGCTGAGGTGATGTGACCCCACTCATGGGGGCCAGGGTGCTGAGTGAATCCGGCATGTCCCAGCCCTCATAGGTGTGGAACGGCATGGCCCTTCGAAGGCACACACGACCAAGGGCAGAGAATGACTCAGGGCTAGTTTAGCTGCGCTAAGTGCAGGACCGCAGGGGAAAGGATGGAGGGGCATAATGGGGAGGCCCGATGCAAACAGAGGGTGATGGGAAAGGGCTCTGCATTGAGGTTTGAAGGATGAACTGTGAGTGTCATCATGACCTCTCGCCAGTAGTTTGAGAACCAAGGGGACCTGCCTGGGTCACACAGCAGCAGGTGGCAGGTTTGGGGTGTGAGCTCGTGTCTCTGACCCCAGGGCCCCCAGTGTGCTGCTGTGCCATGCTGGTTTGTCACAGCGCATCCCAAGGAGTGCTGCTGGTGTGAGCCTTGGAGGCTGGGCAGGTCTGGGAGTCGCGGCTGCCAGGGGGAGTGCAGGCCTGTTTTTGCCACTCAGGTGTGACGGGCCTCTCCCTGGAGACTTCCCTGTGTGTGGGTAATGACCTTGTGCTGGGAATCGAAGTCCATCTACTCGCTTCTCTCTTCAGGAGTCGTGTCCACCGTGGTCCCAGACTCTGCCCACAAGCTGTTCATCGGAGGCTTGCCCAACTACCTGAATGACGACCAGGTAGACCCTGCGCCCTCCTGCGCCACCTGGCCCCCTCACTCGCACGCGCACACAGACACGCCCGCGTGCGCGCGCTGACGGGGTCTGGGCCTGCCGCAGGTGAAAGAGCTGCTGACGTCGTTCGGGCCTCTCAAGGCCTTCAACCTGGTCAAGGACAGCGCCACGGGGCTCTCCAAGGGGTACGCCTTCTGTGAGTACGTGGACATCAACGTCACGGATCAGGTGAGCCCCTGGCCCCTGCGCTGGTGTGTCTGCCCTCACCCCTACCTGCTGTGTATCCGCGCTGAGGTCTCCCCTCTTCGAGGTGGGCGGGAGGAGGCCAGCCTGAAGCAGGACCTGGGGGGCCCCTTCCCTGCATTCTGGCTCTTTCCAAGCCCTCAGCTCTTCGCCTTCCTCTCTCCCCCACTGATGCCCAGCTCTGGGTATTGGGGCTTTGGGGAGGTGTCAGGCTTTGGTCTCTGACCTGCACCTCTCCCCTGCGCCCCCACCCCTCGTCCTCCAAATGCAGGCCATCGCAGGGCTGAACGGGATGCAGCTGGGGGATAAGAAACTGCTTGTCCAGAGGGCGAGTGTGGGAGCCAAGAATGCCACGCTGGTGAGCCCCCCGGCACGTCATCTTCCATTGGCTCGGGGGACACCTGGGGGTGGGAAGGGGCTGGGTGGGGCCAGGCGGTCCTCCTAAGCTCTGCCCTGGCTTTCCTTTAGGGAAGGGCATGGTCTTTCCCCAGAACGGCATCTGAGGGAGGCCGGGGGGGCCGCGGGGAGGCAGTCTTGGAGGGGGCGAGGGCCGGGTTGCCCCGTGACGCCCATGCCTCTGCCGCCCCACAGAGCACCATCAACCAGACCCCTGTGACCCTGCAAGTGCCCGGCCTGATGAGCTCCCAGGTGCAGATGGGCGGCCACCCGACCGAGGTCCTGTGCCTCATGAACATGGTGCTGCCCGAGGAGCTGCTGGACGACGAGGAATACGAGGAGATCGTGGAGGATGTGCGGGACGAGTGCAGCAAGTATGGGCTGGTTAAGTCCATCGAGATCCCCCGGCCTGTGGACGGCGTGGAGGTGCCTGGCTGTGGAAAGGTGCGTGCACGCCCTTGCCCCACAGGGTGCCCTCACTCCCCCGACCCAGAGCACGCGAGCCTCCGGGGTGCAGGGCCTGTGGCGGGACTGCCTCGGTGCGCGGCCGAGGACTGGCCTCTGTGTCGGAGCCCCTCTGCTTCATGACTAGCTCTGTTAGGAAATTTTGTAGGGGTTTGGTCTTGTCTGTGCAGTGGGGAGAAAAGTGCTGAAAAGAGTCTCTGCAGCAGCCAACCCTTGGCGTCTTCTAGTGCCAGGTACTCTGCTGAGCTCACCTGTGCTAACCCTGAGCTGTCCCCGCCCCTCCCCAGGCCTTCCTCCGAGAACACGGGCCTCACAGTCTAGGTTTTTGATTTCTGGGGTCTGGTTCTGAGCCCACTGAGTCATGTCGCCTCTGCCACCGGCCAGGTGTCAGCCCCTCACGCCAGCCCTCCGGAGCCTGGGAGCATTCGTGACTTGTGTCCCTTAGCTACTCACCTAGGAAGCCCACACAGGCTGCCCTCGATAGTAGCTGGGAAGGGAGCGGGATCGCCCTGGGGGCTGTTTTTACGTAGGAAGGTCAAGGTGGGGTGTTAAGCAGGCTGTAGTGACACCCAGTTACTGCAGCAGGCTGGCAGGGTCCTGGGTGGCAGGGCAGCCAGCCTATGGGGACATCGAGGAGGCAGTGCAGCCAGAGGGGAGTGAAGCAGAGAGCAGTGGGGGTGGGCGTAGCAGACTTTGGAGGGCCAGGTGGGTCCTAGTAAGAATGTCGAGTGTTCTGAGTGGGAGGGGAGGGGAGTGTTCACAAGGTCTTAACTGGTTGAATGCCTGGCATATAGAGGTGGCCCCCTTGTAATACGATGGGGATGGGACCTGCCTGGCTGGGAGTTTGGAGGGGCGGAGAGGTGGCAGTGGTGTGATCAGTTTCTCTGGAACTTTGGGAACTAATTGCTTGTGATCATCCGGGTGGAAGCTTTCTGGTTGAAAGCAGCGGCAGGAGGACGGAGAGGAGTCAGTGGCCTGTAAATGCCTGGACCCTGGTGGCTGATTTGGGGGTGCCGGGAGTCAGGGGGAGTCCAGTGAGCCAGTCAGACCTCTGGTTGGGCAGAAACGGTAGGGGAGAAGCCAGATGGGAGGGCTGGGGGAGGGGTGATGGTCAGGGTTGAGGGGCTGGCTTTGAGGTACTGAGACACCCCAGCAGAGATGTTGTGGGGCACTGCTTTCCAGGTGTGAAGTCTGGTAGACACACTGGTCCCCACTCTGGTGTCAGGCCGGATGAACTTGCCCAGGGAGCCGTGGAAAAGCATTGCCGGTGGGGGCAGAGGGGCAGGACAGGGCAGGAGGAGGAGGGTGGGGGGTCTTGCCCAGTCCAGACTCGGTCCCGACGTTTCGGTATCCGCTAGAGTGGGGGAGCCTGGTGTGCCTGGGGGCTGAGTATTTGTGGGAAGAAAGAATAGAAAGACCCCGCCTGGTCTCTGGGATCAGCTTTTAAACTTCATTATCATTCTTTTCAAACATACATAAGAGAAGAAAGAAAATGTCATAGTGGTAAAGTAATGTGTTACTTAAGTCGTGTTATAGTACATATATCGTATCATGGTGCACTGTCGCCCAGCTTCAAGTTACCAAAATCTTGTCATTCTTAATTTCTGTATTCAGCTTCCAGTTCCCCCTTCGTTGGCTGAAATGAAATATATCTCATATTTCACCTGAGATATTTAAGAACATTTCTCTGTCTCAGCTACCGCTATTTTGGGCCTGGTAGCTCTTGCCTTGGGGGTCTGTGCTGTGTGCTGTAGCCTGTTTAGCTCCGTCGCCAGCCTCCATGCTCTGGACGCCAGTAGTGTTATGCATGCCTTTGTGCTGGTGAAAAACGCCTCCAGACATTGCCAAGTGTCCCCTGGGGACGTGGTCACCTTGGTTGAGAACTGCTATAAACAGGACTTTTAAACATTTTTAATGAAACCACACAATACTGTTAGTACATTAACAAAATTACCCTTAGTATCTACCTACCCACGCTGTGTTCATATTTCCCTTACTGTCTCAAAAATGTCTTTTTACAGTTGGTTTGATCAAAATAAGGAACTGTACAATTTGGTTTCTAACTTTATTGTAATTTATCAGTTCTGTGTCACCCCCTCTCCCTTTTTTATTTTTTGAAAGCTGTGTTGCTTGTTGAAGCTGTAGAGGCATTTATTTTATAGACTTGGCCTTGTTCTGAATTAGGCTGGTTGTATCCACCCCTCCCTCTACTTCTGTAAACTGATGGTTCACGCAGGATGAGAAGCTTGAGTAGATCAAGGTTCAGGTTTTTGCTTTAGAGTCAGACTGGGCTTCAATACTAATTCTGAGCTTTCCTTACTTCATCCATTGGGGAAAACATGGCCGTTCGGGTGCTTGGTGCCGGGGAGACAGTTCACACAAGTGACCCATCTCCTGGAGCTTGCCCCTGTTTGGTGGGGCTCTTGACTCCAGCTTGCCTCTGCCCTCACTCCATGCCTCTGCTCTGTTCTCTAGTTCTTTGATCTTGGGATGCTGGAGGATGTTTGGGTAGATGTCCCCAAACCTGCAGCGAGGCCCTCTTTCCCTCCATCTCACTCTTTTGGAGTTGTGGGTTTGGTTAGATGCTGGCTGGTTGCTGGGAGTGAGCCAGCTCATCCTTGGAGGCTGAGAGGCTGCTCTGTCTTCACAACCTGCCTCTTGTTCCCACAGATCTTCGTGGAGTTCACCTCTGTGTTTGACTGCCAGAAAGCCATGCAGGGCCTGACAGGTCGCAAGTTCGCCAACAGAGTGGTTGTCACAAAATACTGTGACCCCGACTCTTACCACCGCCGGGACTTCTGGTAGAGGCGGCAGGGGAGGGCAGGGGCAGGGCTGGTTGGGGACTTCTCCCCGCCTGCTCCCCCTCTTTTTCCCCCTCTGAAGACGATGGGCAGAGGAGTGACAGCCGAATGACAACCGGCAGCAACTGGAATGGCAGCAATTAAGGGTGGGGGGTGGGCTGCGGGTTTGGGGCTGGGAGGGGGCTAGGGAAGTGCGCACACAGGCCCACACAGACACATGCACCCACAGACACAGAGGGAAGGGGTTGGGAGGGGTGCACAGCAGGGCAGGGTCCGACCCCCATGGCCCCTTCCCAAAACAGTCTCTCTTCCCTTATACCCCCTTTCTCTTCCCCTTCCCCACTGTGGAAACATAGCGTGTTTATATTTTATGGCCAAACTTTTGAATTTTGTTGTCCGGCCCCTGGTTCCCTGCCCTCTCCCCTTTCAGGACCACAGCTCCCGTCCTCTTGGCCTCTGGTCCTCTCCCCGGTGTCCTCCCTGGTTTCTTACATAGTTGATTCTCTCTTTAGTCTCCCCGGACCTGCCCCCCAGCCCCATGGACCCTGTCCCTCTCCTACTCTCTGTGGCAGTTTCATATTTGCTAAGACGAATTTGCTCATTAAACATTTTGTTGTATTTTACTTTATGGAGCTGCTGTGTGTCCGGTGTATGCAACTCTTCCTTCCCTTCCAGTTTTCGGGGTTCCCTTGGCCCCAGGCTGAAGCTCAGCTTGGGGTAGGGGAGGGCTCAGCTGTTACCAGCGTTGCCCAGGCACGGGCACCGCAGTGCCCTTGGCACGCCCCAAGTGGCACACCCCGCCTGCGTGGCCTGCTGCTCTGGACGGGGCGTAGGGCGTGGCCCCAAGGGGAGGGCGCGGGGGCGGGCAGCCGGCTGGCCTCGTCGACCCAGGAGCTTAGGTCGCCCCGGAGGCACCCCGGGCGGTGGGGGCGTGGTCTAGAGGGCCCCGCACCCTCCCGCTGCCTTCGGCGCGCCGACACAGCTACCCCTTGCTCTGTCCCGCCTCTCCCTGCGCGGCCCCGAGGTCTCGGTGGCGAGCGGAAGTGAGGAAAGCGGTCCCTGGCGACTCGGCCCGTGCGCCGGAAGTGACGCCAGGCGGGGCGGGGCTTCGAAAGTAACGCCTGCGCAGGCTTGCCGCAGGCGGGTTGACCGGGTGGGGTGCGCCGCTATTTCCGCTTCCGGTCCGTCGCCTCCTTCGGTTGCTTCCCGTCCGCTCGGCGGCTCCCCTCCCCCGCCCGGCTCTCCGCGCCCCTCCCGGGCGCCGGGGCGGCGGGGCCGTCGGCGTGCGGCCCTCCGTGCGTCTGCACGTGCGCCGAAGCGCGGCTCCGCGTCCGCCGCCTGCGGCGCGCCCCGCGACACCGAGGCCGAGCGGGGGCTGGGGGCTGCCCGCCATGACCCCCCGGAGCGCGGCGTGAGGGGGCCGAGGTGAGCGCGGGCCGGGCGCGGGCGGGGGACGCGGCCGGCGGGCGGGCGGGTGAGCTCGGACGTCTGTGACTTGTCGGCGCTGCTGGTCTCCGTGGCCTTTGTGTCTGTGCCCTGGCAGCCTGGACTGCTCGCGGCTTCCCGTCTCTCCCGTGTCTGTCTGACTGTGTCAGCGACTCTGTCTCCCGCGGGCCTCCGCCTGGGCCTCGGTGGTGCTCGTGTCTCTGTCCTTTTGGGTGTTTTTACAAAGCTCCTGTCCGCATGTGTCCATCCTGGGTCTAGTTCTGCCTTTCTGTCACGTCTCGGTGTCTGGTGGTCAGGATTAATGTTCGTGTCTCAGTTCTCCAGATGTCCCCAGCCACCTCTCCCTCTGCTCGTCTTCCTGTCTCATTTTTGTCCTGGTACCCATCTTTTCCAGCCCCGAGGCCCTCAGCGGGTCTGTTGCTTGGTCTAGGATCTGCCCCTTCCCCCAGGTTCTTGGGTTTATGTATTGAAGGACCCGGCTGTGGAATCAGCGGCCCACTTTTTGCTAACATACAATATTTTTCAGATGACTTATCTTCAAAGCTTAATTTCCTAGTTTTTAAAAGCAGAGTATGCAACAGTTCCTACATAATAGGGCCGCTGTGCCTGTTAACACAGGTGGTGCTTGTGGCTAACTGGCCCGTAGTAACTGTGTTAACTGCTGGGAGCTCTGGTTTCCATAATCACTTAGATTTTTTTTTTTGTCCTGCACAGTAAACACTTGATGTCAGTCATCTGAGTACCGCTTGGAGAATTTTGTCATGTTATTTGTCTTTTATTTAATCTTTTTGAGTCAGCAACTTAAAAACTTAGTCTTGTTCTAAGCAGTTATCTGTGAAGTCTTAGCTTTGTTGTGGTAGTTGAATGTTTTTTTCTAATGCACTTTAATATAAAAACACGGCGTTAAGGTAGCGTGTCTTCTGATGCCACCCTTTTGGAAATGTCCTTTTTTTTCTCTGATGGTAACAGCAGCCAGTGGTGTTGAGCGTACACTGTCTGTGGGGCGCCGTGCCAGGCACGCTGTGTGCCCACTGTGTTTAATCGGCAAGCTTGCCAGGTAGGAGTGTTTCCCTTCATTTCAGAGTTGAGCAGACTGACTGTCAAGGAGGCCAGAACTTGGACCTAAATCTTGTGTTCCTTCCAGGATAATCCATTTTTCTTACTTCTCATTCCTAGGTTACTGCTGCTGTTTGTTTCAGGGCCTCCGTTTTGTCTCTCCATCTGCCTCCTTGTCTTCCCCCGTTTCTTTCTCTGTGTCTTGTGTCTTTTGTCTGCCCAGGCTTCTCTGTGCCTCTTTTTTTCTCCTCTTTCCTCTTCCTCTCAGTCTTCTCTGTATTTGTTACCTCAGCTTTTTGGGTTAGTGTGTCCGGCTGGGCACCCTGGCCATCTCTTTCCAACTGTTCACATCTGTCTCCAAGTGCCCGGCTGTCCTGAGTTCAAGGCAGGGGCCTGCCGCCTCCCCTGGGGTTCAGGTCGTGGGAGGTCTCAGCAGATCTCTGTCCGCGGGGGAGTGGCAGTGGTCTGTGGTGGTCAGAGCCGGCTCTGGAACCAGGCTGCTTGAGGGGTGAGGCCTGTGTCCCAGAGCGAGGGAGTCAACCACTCTGTGCTTCAGTTTCCTCTCCTGTGAGGGGTCTGACTCATGGAGCTGTGGAGATGAACTGTTACCGTGTGTAAGGCACTCAGAAGCACACCTGGCCCAGGGAACGAGCTGTGTGAGTACTTCCTGTGACTGGCCTCATTTGCCAGCCCTTCTTCTGTTTCTTTCCCATTACCCTCCTCTCGGCAGAGGTTAACTTGGAGCCCAGGCTGGCCTGGGGTTGAGTTTGCGCCGCCTTGCCTAGTCTGTGACCTTGGCTGGGTTATTTAACCTTCACCAGCCCCTGTCTCTTCATCTATTAGAGCCCCGCCCGCAGTGTTAAATGAGATAATGGACATCTCTTGCTCCTTGAGCTCCTGGCTAGGGCCCAGCCAGTGGGCTGTGCTGTTCTTTATCTCTCCTCCCCTGAGCCTCCCCAACCCTTGGGACACCCTGTGCCCCTGGCTTCCCCCTCCCGCTCATCTCTGCTCCCTTCACTGGCCTCCTCCCTGTGTGTCCTTGTTCTGCAGTGGATTTGGCCCCCTCACCCCTGCTCCTGAGGTCTTTCCTGCCCTCCCTCCTTCCCTTCCTTCCTGCACTGGTTTATTGAATGGCTCTTCCGGGCCAACTGCTCTGATGGGAAAAGCCACGTCCAGGCAGACGTGGTCTCTGCCCCCATGGGGCTCTTGGGTCGGCCTCAGCCGCAGGATGAGACAAATGAGTGGAAAATCATGGGGGTGACTGAATCTACTGACAAGTCCACCCCTGGGTGGGGAGCAGCGACGGCGGTTTTGGGGTGTTTCAGGGCTGGGAGGTTTATGCGGAGCCCTATGGGTGAGTGGGAGTGCCCTGGTGAGAGGGTGAGGAAGGGCAGGCTGACCGACCACGCGGTTGTCTGGATTACTGTACGAAACCCCATCTCAGAGGAGAAAGCTGTGGTGCGGGAGTTGCCGGGCTGGGAACTGTTGACCTGGGGTGTACCCTCTGTGGGCCTGTGACCCGCCACTGCGTGCCTCGCTGAGTGGGGGCCCCGAGCAGGAAGGAGCTGGGCACATTTGAGGAACTGAAAATGGATGGGGTGATGAAGGTGGAGGTTGACAAGGGCCAGGGTTGGGACCTCGGCCTGGACCTGCAGGTGGCGGGGAGTGCCACGAGGGCTGGGTTCGGGCTGGGTGGCTGCAGGTCCTGCTTGTGTTTCTAAACGTCTTCTTCCCTCCTCAGATGCGGTGACCTGCCAGCCCCTGCCGCGGCCTGCCTCCTCCAGTCGCCCCATTTCTGCACGCCCTGGGGGGCCCGCCCCCCCTCCCCCCACTGCTGGGAGCCATGTCGACCTCCTCGCTGCGGCGCCAGATGAAGAACATCGTCCACAACTACTCGGAGGCCGAGATCAAGGTCCGTGAAGCCACGAGCAACGACCCCTGGGGCCCGTCCAGCTCCCTCATGTCTGAGATCGCTGACCTCACCTACAACGTGGTGGCCTTCTCGGAGATCATGAGCATGATCTGGAAGCGGCTCAACGACCACGGCAAGAACTGGCGACACGTGTACAAGGTCAGTGCTGGGCTGGGCCTGGGCGGCGCCGGGCTCGGGTGGACGGGCGTGCGCCAGTGCGTCCCCCTTTCCCGCTTCCCAGAGGAGCTGGAGCTGTGCGCCTCTGTGTGAAAAATCTCTTGTTCTGTGAGGGCCACAAATGTAATGTTTTAAGAATTTTGAGCTTTGTGGCTTTTGAAGAAGTGGCATGTTCACAGGGCTGATCTATGTAGAGGGTCATAGTGGGTGCCCAGCGTCCACCCCTCTGCGCCCAGAGCCCAGTTCCCTCTCGGAGGCAGCTGGGTCCCAGCTCTGTCCTCCTCTGCGGGGATCTGTGCACGTAGTTCCAGGACAGTGGGGAGCACCAGGGCCTTTTGGGGAGCCACAGTGGTTACGTGGCTGTACGCAGTTACCAGAACTCAAAACTGCACATAAAAAAGAGTAAATCTTACTATCTGTAAGTTATACTGCAGTTTTAAAAGGAAAGCAAGACTGTCTCAGAGATCGTTCCCATTAGAACGAAAAAAGATGTCACTTTGTTTTTATTTATTTTAAAAAATTGTGTGTGTGGGGTGGTAATTAGGTATATTTATTTTAATGGAGGTACTGGGGATTGACCCCAGGGCCTTGTGCATGCTAAGCATGCGCTCCAGCACTTAAGCTATACCCCCTCCCCCCTATTTTTAAAACAGTTGTGTAACTGTTTCAAATGGGTTGATCACAGTTGATGTCACCAGCTACCTGGTGATGGATTTCTGAGCGGTCTGCAGTATCTTGCTTTTACAAACAAGACTGCTGTGAATATCTGTGTATATTTGCCATTTTCTAGAACTGGAGTTTCTGGGTTAGTGTGTGCCATTCTGATCAGTGTGGTTAAAGTGGCCCTAGTGATACCGGACCCGCCCTAAGCCAGTGAGCAGACGGACATGCCACAGCCTCTGGGCAACGGGAGCTTGGTTTCAGGCGGCGCTCAGTGGGTGGTTTTCCTGTGTGACTGTTGTGCTGGGGACTTGGGGCTGGGTGTCCCCATCTTGGGTCAAGAAGTGGCAGAGGGCATGGCCTGAGGCAGAGGACCAGGCCACACTCCCAGCAGTGTGGCCTTGGGCTAGCCCTGGGGCCTCCCTCTGTGTGAGAGTCAGATGGACGTCTGAGGCCAAGGCTGGCGAGTCAGGCCCGCAGGTGTTGGCGAGTCCTTTGGGTGCTGTTTCTTCAGTAAATGGTGGTTGAGGGCCTGCTCTGTGTGTGGTGCTGGGCAAGGCGGGTGGACCCTGGGCTTGCGGACTGGACTGGAGTCTGTGCTGACTGGGCACTCTGTCCCTTGGAGACAGGGTGGTTCTCTCGATTCCAAGACCAGGAGAGGTCCCGCTGCTTTGGGTTGTCTGGTCCTGGTGGAGACTTGAGGCCCGTTCGCCCTGGCTCTTTCACGCCCCTCCCTCCAGACCAGGCTTGGGGCTCTGATCTGATGGAGTCATTGTTGAGTCAGTCATCCCATCACATCTCGCTGTGAAGGGAAAGGGCAGGGAGCTGGGGAGCCTTGTGGCGGCGGGGATGGAGGGGCCTGGATGGCTTGGACCTGGGATGGAAGCTTTGTGGGGCTGGGGGACGGGGGTGTGAGGGGAGGGCAGGTTCTGGGGAAGTGCTGCTGTAGGCGGAGAGCTGTGGAGGTGCTTCTTCAGGTGAGGAAACTGAGGCACAAAGGCTCAGGCCGCCAGGATGTGCTGGGCTGAGAGCCGAGCCCCCGAGCCAACCCTGGGCTGTGTCACTCAACTTCTCTGAGGCACACAGGGTCTCAATCTTTATTTTCTAAAAAGGGTCAGCGGACCCAAGCCTTTGGCCAGATCTGGCCTCCTGCCCAGCCGTCTCTGTAAATAAAGCTTCATCTCCTGCAGCCACGGTGAGGGTCGAGCTGTCAGGACTGGGACCGCAGGCCCGAGGAGCTGGGATATTATCACTTGGCCTTTTACAGGGGAGTTTGCTGATCCCTGTTGGAAACTGTCAGTTGCATTCTGACGTCCTACGACGTCCTGGACCAGGCTGTTTTGAAAACGAGCAGGGACAGGTTTAAAAACTGTTATATTTTCTGTTGAGGGACAGGTCACGTGTGCCTGCCTCCCAGATGGAGATGGGGGACATTTGCCCCGCGGGCGCCATGCCCTGCTGGCTGGCTGCTGAGATTGTTCTAGAACTTTGTGACCAGGGCTCTTGTATAGCGCGTGGTCCTCGGCGCCTGCTTCCTTTGTGTCTGGGAGGTTGGCAGGCGTGGCAGGCGTAGCAGGTGCCCACTTACTTACGCTGCTGTGGGTGGTGGTCCTGGCATCCGACCACCACGGCTCTTTCGTGGGCGTCTCACCCTTGCTGAGTGTTTGGGTTCTTCCTACGTTCACAATGTTTTCAGCTGCAATTCCAAAGTCCCCTGAACTCTGAAAATGAAAGTTTTTAAAACTCCTTTGGCGACAGGGTCCTATCTGCACAGTGGGGAGTTGGTTTATCTGGTGTTTGTTGGTCCCGTGCAGCGACACTGTTGGTATTGCCTTCCTCTGGGGACTTCCGTTACACGTGGCGTGTGCAGTCTCTCTGGTCTGAACTTGGGAGTGTTCTGAATTACAAAACATCTGGCCCAGGACTTGGTGAAGTCTGCCTTCCTCACGCAGGTGTGATTTTGCTTCTTAACTTTCTTCTCTGAGGCGTAAACACCTCTGGGTCAGCTAAAGACTAATCTCCAGTGAGCGAGATGACTACTGCTAACCTACCTCGGAGGCTGCATCCAGGGGAGATTCTGATGACCCCCAGTGGGGTTCCCTGGTGAATTCCTGAGCTGTGTTCCCGAGCTTACCAGGGCTGCCCACTGTTTTGTTCCACTGTAGACTTGGGAGCCCTGGTGGCTCTGGGAGATTCTGCAAAATAAGGTATGCCCTTTTCCCGAGGGTGGTGGCCATGGCCTCCTGCAGAGCCGTGACCCCTGACTCCAGACCGCCTGGAATCTGAGCTCTGAGACCACAAAGAAAGACCCTGCCTGGGTTGGAGTAGGTGTTTCCCATTTAATTTTAACTTGTTGGAAAGGGTATTTATTCACGTGTTGTAAAATGCAGACAATGCGCTGTGTGTCCTTCCCCAGAGCCCCCGGCCCCATGGGCCTAGCGCCTCCCTCCTGACATCACCATCTTCAGGTTGTCCTGTGTCGGTGTGAGGTTTTACGCTTAAGATGACACATTTCATTTTAGTTTTTCCTTTTTTTAATTTTTAAAAAATTTTTTAGTTTTTAACATTTTTTTTACTGAGGTATAGTCAGTTTACAATGTGTCAATTTCCAGTGTAGAGCACAATTTTTCAGTTGTATATGAATATACATACGTTCATTGTCGCATTCTTTTTCACTGAGAGCTACCACATGAAACTCTTTTTTTTTAGATTGAAGTACAGTCATTTACAATGTGTCAGTTTCTGGTGTACAGCACAGTGTCCCAGTCATGCAGATGCATACATATATTCGTTTTCATAATTTTTCCGTTAAGGGTTATTACAAGATATTGAGCATAGATAGTTCCCTGTGCTATATAGAAGAAACTTAAAAATAAGTCTTATTTACATATAGTGGCTAACATTGGTAAATATCAAACCCCCAAATTTATCCCGTCCCACCCCCTTTCCCTGGTAAGCATAAGATTGTTTATTGTGTGAGTCTGTGTTTGTTTTGTAGGTGAGTGCATTAGTGTCCTTTTTTCTCTTTTTTTAGCTTTCACATATGAATGATATCATATGGTATTTTTCTTTCTGGCTTACTTCACTTAGAATGACGATCTCCAGGTCCATCCATGTTGCTGTAAATGGCATTATTTTATTCTTTTTTGTGGCTGAGTAGTATTCCATTGTGTAAATATTCCACTACTTCTTGATCCAGCCATCTGTCGATGGACACTCAGGTCGCTTCCCTGTCGTGGCTACTGTACATAGTGCTGCTGTGAACACTGGGGTGCAGGTGTCTTTTCAAATTAGTTTTCTCTGAATATACGCCCAGGAGTGGGACTGCTGGATCATACGGTAAGTCTGTTTTCAGTCTTCTGAGGGACCCCCGTACTGTCCCCCACAGTGGCCGCACCAAGCTGCATCCTCATCAGCGGTGCAGGAGGGCTCCCTTTCCCCACAGCCTCTCCAGCATGTGTTGTTTGTGGACTTTTTAATGGTGGCCATTCTGACTGGTGGGAGGTGATACCTCCTTGTAGTTTTGATTTGCATTTCTCTGATAATTAGTGATAAGATGACACATTTCAAACGTCCAGAACACGAGGGAGGCAGTTGGACGTGGCTGGGTACGCCTGACTGTGCTCTAACCAGTGAGCTTTTTGGCCGTGCTGTTTAGGTCCTGATCTTCAGGGATCAGATGCAGGGTGGGCGCCCCGCAGTGACCGCGGGTGGCTGCGGTGATGCGGCTGCCTCCCTGGCTTCCCTGGGGTCTGACGAGGGACACGTAGGTCCCGCCGTGCGGTTCACCCTCTTAAAGTGCACAGCTCGGGCGGTAAGCATGTCCCCAGTGTTGTGCAGCCGTCACCACCATCTAGTTCCAGGCAGTCTTTCTCAGCCCAGAGACCCTGGTCGCTTTGTGCGTCACCCCGGCTCTCTGCGCTCCGATTTGCTGTCTGGGCGTTGCCTGTCAGTGGACTTGTGCACGCTGCTCTTTGGGGCCCGGCTCCTGCTGCTTTCAGGGTCTATCTAGGTGGCACTCGTGCCGGGGCTTCCTTCCTTCCTTGGCAGTGTAGCCCCTGAATGGGGCCAGGGCCGGAGTGACAGCGTGTCCGCCCGCAGGCCATGACGCTGATGGAGTACCTCATCAAGACCGGCTCGGAGCGCGTGTCGCAGCAGTGCAAGGAGAACATGTACGCCGTGCAGACGCTGAAAGACTTCCAGTACGTGGACCGCGATGGCAAGGACCAAGGCGTGAACGTGCGCGAGAAGGCCAAGCAGCTGGTGGCCCTGCTGCGCGACGAGGACCGACTGCGGGAGGAGCGCGCCCATGCGCTCAAGACCAAGGAGAAGCTGGCGCAGACCGCCACGGGTGAGGCCTCCGCGTGCCCTCTGCTCCCCCTACGGGCCCTGGGGCTGAGCAGTGTTGCTCCGCTTCCCCCGAGCTCTGCCTGCCCTGCGCCCCCGGCAGGTGCACCCGCAGTGCCTCACGCTGCAGCCTGACGTGGGGGAGTGTGCTCCGTCGAGGCAGGGGGTGCCGAGCAGTGGGCTGGAGGGTCCTGGAGTTGTAGAAAGGCCCTCGTAGTGCCAGCTGCCTTTGGTGGGTGGCATACAGGAATTGAAGAAGACAAGTTAAAGTAGAGGAAATAGAAAGTCAGGATGTGTCCACGTGATGAGGTCCAGCTCTGTCTTAGGAACTTTTAAGTTTTGTAGATGGTGTGCAGGTCCTGAGCGGTGTGCGGAGGGAGAGGTGTTCTGTCCTTGGACCAGGTGTGTGTCACAGTAGAACCATTCCAGAGGTGGCGTGAGTGTGGCCTGAAGCCGTCAGCAGGTTTGAGGCAAGAAGGGCAAAGGTCGAATTTATTGCCAAGAGGTGCCTGGCAGCTCACAGACAGGCAGGGAAGGCAGGAGTGTAGGAGGCCTGGCAGGTTTACGAGCAGTGGGACGTGAGGGTCAGGATGGAGAGAAGTGAGGTGGAGAGTGTCAGGAAGGAGTTTGCCCCCTATGGGGAGGGCTGGTGCTCCATCCTTGTCTGTTCTCCCTCCATCCTTTCCTCATCCACCCTGGCCTTGTCCCAGCCATGCAGGGGACAGGGTGGGGGCCAGGCTCGCAGCTTCTCCGCCTAACGTCCAGCCCTGGTCCCTGCCAGAGCTGCAGTTCTGACCAGCCCTGAAGACTGAGGCCCCAGGCTCCCCACCTGGGGCTGCTGGGAGGGCCCGAGACACTCAGGGAGTCCCTGGTTCCATAGGGCAGGAGCTCAGGTCACAGGCTCAGAGGTGCCTCAGGGCCCTACTTTTGCTCCTGGGCCAGTGGGACCATCCTTCCCGGTCCCCATCCTTCCTTGGGTGGGGCTGCCTCCCCCCCTCCCTAGGGCTTGAGAAACCCCCTTTAGAGGTGCTCTGCACAACACACCGCCCTCCCGCCCAGGGAACCTGGGGTCTGGGTCCCACCCAGAGAGAGGGAGAGGGAGAGGGAGAGGGAAAGGGAGGGCCCAGCCCCAGGAGAGTTGGGGCATCCTGGGCTCTGCCAGCCGGGCCGCGGAAACCCGCTGCCTGGGCCCTGGGCTTTCCCTCACCGCCTCCTGCCTCAGCGTGTGTGTCCTCGCAGCCTCCTCAGCCGCCGTGGGCTCGGGGCCCCCGCCCGAGGCAGAGCAGGCCTGGCCGCAGAGCAGCGGGGAGGAGGAGCTGCAGCTCCAGCTGGCTCTGGCCATGAGCAAGGAGGAGGCTGACCAGGTAGGGCCGGGCGGGCCAGGTCGGGGTGGAGGGGGTTGACTTTTGTTCTGCCATCCGTCTCCACGCCCCTCCTTCTCCAGCCTCCATCTCTCCGACTCCTCTCTCCCTGCCCTCTGCTCGCCCTCTGGCCCCCTTCTCTCTGGGTGCTTGTCCGGCCTGGCCCCTGCTTATTCAGCTCCGGCTGCACACCCCAGGCTTGTCTCTGCCTGTCGTTGACCAATTTGGGGACTGTGTCTCACCGGCTTGGTCTCTGTCCTTGTGTGTGGGCGTCTCTCTCTCTCTACCCTCCCTGTCGCCTGCGCCCCGCCCCTCACGCTGTCTCTCCCCCAGCCCCCGTCCTGCGGCCCCGAGGATGACGTCCAGCTTCAGCTGGCCCTTAGTTTGAGCCGCGAGGAGCACGATAAGGTCAGAGCAGCCTCTCGTCCTGCAGCTTCCCTAAGGCCCTCCCAGGTCCCCGCCGCCTCTCACCTTCCCGAAGGGCCCCCCGCACTTCACACGGCACCACTTTTGCTGGGTCCCTGTGTCAGGCGGGTGCCCAGACGGATGCCCCAGACGTGAAGCAGATGCCTCGTAGCTGCTCCAGGCAGCAAGGGGCCCTTCCTCTGTCTCCGTCGCAGCCCAGGGCTTCCTTCCCCACCTGCGCCTGGTGCGTCCCAAGCCTGTTAGAGCCACGCTGGGCCACGTGATCCTCACGTCTCTGTTCCCCACTGGCCGCCCTGTGACCCACCCTCCCCGTCCCACACATCGTCCGCATCCCATTTTAATTTTCAGTCACTTTTTTCTGGGTGGGAGGGGGTTCTTGGGGGCTGCCCCAGCACTCAGATTCTGACCCGTCTGCTCCTTCTGGGACCCATCCAGGAGGAGCGAATCCGGCGTGGGGACGACCTGAGGCTGCAGATGGCCATAGAGGAGAGCAAGAGGGAGACGGCTGGCCAGGAGGAGGTGAGCGTCACGCCTGCCCTCCTTGGCACCGTTGTTCGCCTCGGCTCAGGGTTGGGGTCATTCCCATGGCTTCCTGACCGGGGCTGCAGGTAGCTCGTGGCTGGCGGATTGGCCATAGTGGGGCTGGCTTGGTACATAGCCTGTTTGGGCCAGCCTTGGCCAGAGGTCTTACCAGCGCCTGATGCAGCCCCGAAGGGTCCCGGCCCTGTTCCCTTCCTCCGGGGGAGGGTGGTGCAGGTGGGGAACATCTAGAGAGAGCTGCCCCCTGCACCCAGGACACAGATTGGGGAGTGTGTGTGCGTGCTCGTGTGCTGGGCGGCCTGGAGCACAGTGAAGCTTGTTCAGTGTGGTGTGGGAGGTCCAGCCCACCAGTTCCGCAAGGGCTTCTGGAGGGCAGAAGGGCAGGTGCGGGGACAGGAGGTGTGGCTTTGGCCTTTGTCCTCAGTCCTTCAGGGGCTGGTCAGAGGCCCTGGGGCAAGGTGGGAGGGGGACAGAGTGGAGGGTACCAGAGGATCAGGTGGCCAGGCGTCTGCCTCCTCCTGTCCTCTTTCCGGACACTCAGTCCCCTGACCGTGGGTCTGCCTCCCCGTGACCCGGCCCCACTGCCCCTCCTGCTCTCAGGGTTGGGTCTGCCCTGCTCACTCCTCATTCTCTCTCACCGGCAGTCATCCCTCATGGATCTTGCTGACGTCTTCACGGCCCCGGCTCCTCCTCCGGCCACGGACCCCTGGGGGGCCCCAGCGCCCATGGCCGCCGCCATCCCCACGGCTGCCCCCACCTCAGACCCTTGGGGGGGACCCCCTGTCCCTCCGGCTGCTGATCCCTGGGGTGGTCCAGCCCCTACACCGGCCTCCGGGGACCCCTGGAGGCCTGCTGCCCCTGCAGGGCCCCCGGTTGACCCTTGGGGTGGGACTCAGGTCCCAGCCGCTGGAGAGGGGTCTGCTCCTGACCCATGGGGGAGCTCAGATGGTGAGTGCTGGCTGACCACTGCAGCCCCTGCATCCAGGGTGCAGGCTTGGGTATGCCCTGAGAGCAAGTGACAGGCTGCTGTGGGGGTGCTCTGGAGGGGGAGGAGCCGTAGCCAGGCCTTGGGTGATGCACTCAGTGCCCCTTACCCTGGCTGGGGGCTTCAAGGACAAGGAGGGCTTTGCCAGGAGGGGTCACTTGGGCAAAGGCCTGGCCGTGTGAAGGCCCATGGCTGGAGGGTGGGGACAAGGTGGGAGAGGCCAGCCTGAAGCCTTGGAGGTGCCTGGCCTGGCATAGGGCATGGTGGGCTTCTGGGAGCACAGGTTCAGAGGAGACAAACTCTCAAGCACAGGGCAGGTGGGGCTGCCAGCCCCTCATGTGTCTCTTTCCTCACCCAGGTGGGGTCCCCGTCAGCGGACCCCCGGCCTCTGATCCCTGGGCACCAGCCCCAGCCTTCTCAGACCCCTGGGGGGGGTCACCTGCCAAGCCCAGTACCAACGGCACCACAGGTACTGGGTGGGTGCAGTCAGGAGGGAGGGAGAGTAGAGCCCACTCTCGGGTCCGAGTGGGGAGGTGTGGGAGGCCCTGGGGAGCTGAGCAGACATCCTGACCCCCACAGGGGTTGGGGGGTTTGACACGGAGCCCGACGAGTTCTCTGACTTCGACCGACTGCGCACGGCCCTGCCGACCTCCGGGAGCAGCACTGGTGAGCCTCCCTGCCCGCCCGGCCCAGGAGACCTGTCCTCCAGGTGGGGCCGAGACCCTGCAGGGTGGATCACGGGCCCAGTACCCATCTCTTTTTTAACATCCACCCGTCTTTAAGACGACTTGTAACTTTGTGCTGAAATAATTTCAGACTTAGAGAAATGTGAAAATCGCACAAAGAATTCCTCTTCCCAGCTTCTCCAAGCGCTGCCCTCTCTGTCGCCTGGAATGTTTCTTTGCGTGCAGTGCAGACTCCCCGGCTGTTCCGTGTGTGTGTCTGAGAGCCAGGCCCTGAGCCCTTCCCTCTGGGGACTGCATCCCCCTACTCACCTGCCCACTGGTGGCCCGGGTCAGAGGTGGGCCCCCCTTGTCGGCAGAAGTTTGTCTTTGTGGTGTTGGGGGCTCTTCATGGTGTGTTTTCCCACCTCGGGTGATGGTCCCTGTGGCCCCTTTAGTTTCCTGCCTTTTCAAGGGTAGCCGATGTGACAGAAGGGAGCAGGCCTGGCCGCAGGGCCTCCTTCACCCCAGGATTCCCTCTCTCCATCTGCCCTTGGCATTCTTCAGGCCTCTTTTAAATCACGTTTCTGCATTCTTTTCCACCACTGGGAAGGATTCTTAGATCTTTGAGGAAAAAGAAAATCAGGCCTGCCTGTTGCCCAGTCTCCTGGGGTCGCTGGTTACCCTTGGGGACGGTGTGAGCTGCCCGTAAGCAGGCCCGGCCTGATGTCGCGTCACCTGCTGGGTCTGCCCTTGCTGGTCCTTCTGCGAACAGTCCCTGATCAGGAGGGTGTCGGCGGGTGTGCCTGCCTGGTGTTTTTCCTTGGCTTCACACCTGCTGGGTTTGGCTCTGGGCCCTGCCACTTGGTACTGCGGCTTCTGTTTTGGGGTCCCCAGCCTGCCCTCTGAGCCCTCTCCCCCGCTCCTTCCAGGGGAGCTGGAGCTGCTTGCTGGAGAGGTGCCTGCCCGCAGCCCTGGTGCGTTCGACATGAGTGGGGTTGGGGGCTCTCTGGCCGAGGCTGTGGGGAGCCCCCCACCTGCCACCCCAACCCCGACCCCACCCACGCGGAAGACGCCTGAGTCATTCCTGGGGCCTAACGCAGCCCTGGTCGACCTGGACTCGCTGGTGAGCCGGCCGGGCCCCACTCCGCCAGGAGCCAAGGCCTCCAACCCCTTCCTGCCAAGTGGTGAGTGGCCTCTGGAGCAGGGATGCCGGCCTGGCCCAGGCCAACCCC
The DNA here is from genome assembly GCF_009834535.1 of Camelus ferus. Lineage (NCBI taxonomy): Eukaryota > Metazoa > Chordata > Mammalia > Artiodactyla > Camelidae > Camelus > Camelus ferus. The sequence goes on along the minus strand of NC_045704.1, from coordinate 9,131,748 downwards.
TGACCCGGCCCTGCTCCCCGGCCTTTCTCTCCCTGCAGGAACCCCGGCCGCTGGCCCCTCCATCACCAACCCCTTCCAGCCCACACCCCCTGCGACGCTCACTCTGAACCAGCTGCGGCTCAGCCCCGTACCCCCGGTCCCTGGAGCACCACCGACCTACATCTCTCCCCTTGGTGGGGGCCCTGGCCTGCCCCCCATGATGCCCCCGGGACCCCCAGCACCCAACACTAATCCCTTCCTCCTATAATCCAGGGCGGGAGGGGGGCTTCCCCCATTTCTGCTGCCTGGGCGACCAGTGTTGTGAGTGCATGTGAAGCGGGGGACCCCTGCCCCCACCCAGTACCCTTCCCCCTCCTGGGGCCCACTCACACTACACCCTCTTCCCACGCCCCCCACCCCACCTCCCTGAGAGAAACTGGACATGGGGGATGGGCAGGGTGCTGGCCAGAGGAAGATCCTTCCCATGGCATTAGAAGGGGGAGGGACAGCTGGGGGTCCCCCACCTACTCCCCTTCCCTCCAACTCCTGACTGGCCCCTCAATCAGTGTTTGAGCCTCCTCGTCCCCTTCCACACCCCTCGGTGAATCCTTGGTGATGATTTTGGCAACTTCGGGAATAAATGGCAATTCTCATGGGCACAGTGCTCCCAGGTTCCCCTTGGTGATTCCTGTGACCCCTGCACTGGGGGACCCAGGGCTCCGAACCCACTGGCCTCTTGGGGGCAGCTGGGAGCCAGTGCATCTCAGAAGCCTTGATTTCCCTGACCTTTTGGGTTCCATAGGCGTGCTGTGTTGGGGGTGGGTGGGTACCTGAACCCTGGTGGAGCTGGAGCCCGCGGACGGCCACTCACCTCTGGGGAAGGTCAGGCCTCTGGAGAGCTGGTGACAGTACTCGGGTGCAGGGGCTCCTGACAGGTGCTGTGCCAGTGGCCACCACGCTGAGGTGGGAGTACAGGGTTCAGTGAGATGTTGCTGAGGATGGTAAGAGTTACTGCTGAGAGACGGCATATACTCATCACATGTGCCACCACCACCATTGCCCACGTGGGCGCTGCCCTGTCCCTGGCTCTCCTTGGAACCCTGGGGCAGCCTCTGCTCATCGAGCTGAGGGATCACTAGGTCTGTGTTTTCTCTGAGCCGCCCTGAGGGAATCTGCAGACCATATGGCAAGGTGGCCCCCTGGAACACTGGCTGTTGGCTTGTTCCAGCCCCTGCAGCCCGGTGTGGGTGAAGGGGACCTCTGGGGCGCCCTACAGCACTTGTGGGGTCAGATGCCAACTGTGGTTTGTTCTCTAGCAGTTCCTTTACAACTGGCTCGGGCCCGGGAGGGGACCCTTTCCCGTGGGCTGGGGCCCCTGAGATCAGCTGGCCTTCGTTTTTTCCCAGGAGATGTCCCGGGCACTGGGTGAGGGAACAGGCAGGCGCGCACACCTAGACCCAGAGGCCAGAGGGAGCGTGGAGCTGGCCTCCAGGATGGCCCGTGCTGACTGACCCCAGCTGTGCCCCAGAGAAGCCCCCTCCCATGGTGCCTAGGGCAGACATGGGGAGGGGGTGGCTGGAGGGACTCAGGAAGAGGCCCGGCGGGTCCTTGGGGCACAGGCAGTGGGTGGTCACTGGCCCTTCTGGCAGAGAACAGGTCAGGCTGGGCTCCCTCCTGCACACCCCAGGTGACTGGAAGGTTGTCGGGGCTGGGCAGACAGAAGGAGGGGCCACCACCTTGCCTTGAGGAGGGCCAGGGCCCACAGGACCCCGCTGCTCAGCTGGTTCAGGACTCAAGGTGCCAGGAGGCCACCTCACAGGTTACTGGAGGCGTGGGCTCGTGGGTCCATCCTTGTTCAGGCCTGGGCTGTGGGAGTGAGGGGACAGCTGGGGAGGCAGCAGGGTGGCGGCTAGGGTTGGCGTGCCATCCTTGGGGGTGGTCCTGGTCACTGCCTGATGCTTGGGCTCCTGATGCTTCCTGCTCCAGTCCCCAGGGTCCCCATGGGAGGCCAGCTCCTGGCCGTGCAGGGAAAGGGGCCCCACCACCGAGGATGGGGCGGATGAACGCGACTCCGGAGGTTCAGTGAATTAAGCACACGGTGTCTCACCCTGCCTGCCTCTTAAAAGCAGAGAAAGGCAGTCACCAGCGTGTCGGCCTGCTCTAGTGGAAGGGTCAATTTAGAGGCCTGTGTTTTGGCGGTTTCCTTGTCTGTCAGAATGGAGGAGCAAACAAACAGCACCACAACCCTGCAGCAGGCAGGAGGCCGGGGCTCAGCTCGCCAGGGCCTTGTGGGCTGGCACCTTCCTCTTCAGTCCTTACAGCATGAGGTACCCTGGAGCTCCAGAACCTTGGGTCTCCTCCCAGATCCTCATTCCAGAATATTCTAGCCACCACTTCTCAATAGGAGCTGACGTCTGAGGGCGTCGTCCCCTCTGTTCCAGCACCCCCCCCCCCAGTAGGCCTGCACACTTGGTTCGTAGTGACCGGCCCCCAGCGGGGCGCGGAGCGGACGCAGCCATCCATTCCGGCCTCGGGGGCCCACTCCCCCTGAAGAGGCTCCCACGCCCGCTGTGGGTGCTGGGCAAGGTCGCGTGTGCGCCTCTGCCCGGGGCGGGGCGTCTGTCCTGGGGGCCGGGGGCTGAGGGCCGGGTTAAGGTCTAGGGTCGGGGCGGCGTGCGGGCCCGGAGCCACCAGGTGGCGCCAGAGACTGAGGCGGGCGGGCGCGGGGAGCTCGGGAGCCTCCGCCCCGCGCGCACTCACCTGCGCCTGCGCACTCACCTGCTCAGACGCGCACCTCCGCGCCGACCGCCCCGCGCCGCGCACGCTCGCGGCGTTCAGTGCCGCCCGTGCCCTGGCGGTTCTCACACGGAAGGCCCCGGGGGCCGCACAGCCCCCGTCTCAGTTGCCCCGCCTTTGCCTCTCGTTCCCTGTAGACCAGGAATGAGTTACTTCCTTCAGGACCGAGCCCCCTCTGCCGAGTGCCCGTGGGCTCCTGTGGCCCCCGCTGCGGTGCTTCCGGCCACCTCGGGACCAGCACCCCTGCGCGCCCCCCCCCCCCCGTCGCTGCAGCGTGCCCTTTCCTGGGCGAGGGGCGCCCACTTCGTAAATACAGCTCTGTCGGGGTGAGCCACGCCACCTGCGTCTCCAGAGGCGGCTCGGAGCGGGCGTGACGGACGCCCTCTGGCCTGAAATACTCCGTCTGAGGCTTTAAGAAGGGGTTGCCGGGCACCCACCCATCCCGAAGCGCAGCGCGCCCGCGCCCCAGAGACAGCCAGAGGTTCCAAAGGCGCTTTCACTGGGAAGCTGCTCTTTGTGCTGTCTTTCGTCTCCTAATGAATGTGCCTTCCTGTTTTTAATTCTACTTCGAAGGCTAGTTTTGTTTCATCCACATTATTTCTTCTTGAATATTTATAATTTACAAGAGTAGTATTTAACTTAAAATATAACCCTAAAGTTTAACGGCCGTTTTTATGCACACAAAACTACAGACACGGGGAGCATCACCCACCTACGCACACCTCAGGGACTCCCCGTCTACTTCCAACCACCGTGTACCTTGAGCAGGTCTCCTTTCTCCAGCACACCCCTCACAGGCCCGTCCCCGGGACAATTTAAAAGTGATACTTGTACCCTGGCTAGGAACCATTTGGTGTCAGTGGTTAAGAGGTGTAAGATACAACTCTGATGCATTTATGGGGTAACCGCATGCATTCAAAGGGGGTGAACAGTAGGCTCATGACATGAGCTGCAGCATCGCTTCTGTGTTGCCCTTTGGAATATTCCGACCAACCACCTCAGATCTCCCCACTCCAGCTGCACAGGCAGACCTGATGAAGCACCGTTCACCTCAGTCATCATAAAGACAAATAATGATTACTCGAGCATGTGAACAGAACCAGAAGTACCGGAAATGGCACCATGCTGGATGGAGTCGGATCTCCACTCAGATCTCCTTTACTGGACGGCACTGTCAGCCCCGCCTGCAGCGACAGACGCCCCAGGCTCTAAAGAACTACTCTGCCGACAGCAGCAACCTGACAGACTACAGGCTGCTGGAATGTCTCTGTGAGTCTCATACTGAAAGGGCCCCACGTCCAGAGTTCATAAAGTACTCTGAAATGCTAGCAGCGAAAACCAGCCCTGTCCAGAAGCGTGCGAAGGGCGTGCACAGACATTTCTCCAAATGCACGCAAACTGCCAGCAAGTACTTGGAAACGATGCTCGGCATCGTTAGTCCTGGGGAAACGCACATCAAAACCGCAGTGAGGCACCGCGCACACCCGCTGGATGGACACCGTGAAGAGACGGAAAGTAACAAGCGCTGGAGAAGGCGTGCAGAAGCTCGAGCGCGCTGCTGCTGGCGACGGACAGCGCTGACGCAGCCGTGGGAGATGCTCGGATGATTTTTTTTTTATGAGGTTACGTAGGAACACCACACGACGGCAATTTCACACCTACGCGTGTGTCCGACAACGTGGAAAGCAGGGACTAGACAGATACTTGTGCGCCCGTGTTCACAGCAGCATTACTCACAACAGCCAAAAGGGGGAAGCCTCCCGAGCGTCCATCAGCAACCGAATGAATCAGCAAAATGTCATATACGCATGGAGTGGAGCAGACTGCAGTCGCAAGAGTGAAATTTTGACATCTGCCACAATGTGGAACAACTGCGAAAACACCATGCTTAGATGCAGAAGGACAAATACTGTATGACTCCACTGATGTGAAGTACCCAGCACAGGCAAGTCCAGAGAGCCAGTACAACAGAGGAAGCCCTGGACTGGCGGAGAGGGAGGGGCAACTGATTCTTCTAATAAAGCCAAGTCTTGGGTATGGGGGCCGGGGGTGGCTGCACAACTGTGGCTGTGTTTAATGCCGCTGGATCGCACACTGCAGAACGGTTAAAATCTTAAGTATGATGTGATGCACATTTTATAAGAACAAACATTTATAAAGTGGGTAACTGGCCAATGATGAGTAAATACAGGAGTCATGGACGGGATGGAAGCTGACTTACATAGTCACCCTTTCAAGAGTGATTTCAACAAGTCAGGAGCAGAACCTAGGAAATCTAGGACCTCTAAGGAGCAGCAGGAAGGGGCTAGACGTGGGGAAACATGAAGCCGAAACATGCGCGATCTGCATCAACCAGAGACGAGACCCTAAAACAGTGATATAGAAAGTGAGAACGGAATCCAGCACGTAGAAGATGACACAGGTGACCACCAGCAGCAGGACGGTGTGGGCGGCTCTGGTCTCCAGGGGACATCTGTGGTGGCCAGTGGGGGTGTGGATGTGCTGCACTCTCTGGTGGTGTCTGTGCAGGAGAAGCACCGTGGAGCCACCGGACCAGACCACGAGGCCAATAAACATGGCATCACGAAATGACCACAGGACGACAGCGCCTGCACTGAGTTGAGGCTGAACAGAACCACATCCCTTGGGTGTCAGTGTCACTTCCTGCGCTCTGTGGACCTGTGACTGTCACAGGAATATAGACATTCATTAAGACACTGATCATCCAGCAGGTGCAACAGGAAGGACCAATGACCTTGGCTCTTCCTCTGAGCACCATCCACTCCACCGTCCTGAGGATCAGAGTGACAAGCTGATAGGTGCTCAGGACACAGGTGGAGCACAGGCTGCTGCTGCGGGCCACTCTCTGTATATAATATACAAACTTACACCCAAGACTGGACAGGGGCTTCCTCAGAACAAAAGTAGCCATTGTGTGGGGAATCCTAGAGGAGAGAAGGACCAGAAGATTTGCTACAACCTTGTGGGTGAGAATCGTGTCTGTGGGTCTTCTCTTGTGTCCAAACAAGATACGAGAGAGGTTGCAGAGGAAAAGAATGACACTGGCCAGAGACCCAAGCATCATCTGTAACAGAAAGGTGGTTTTCACGGCCACGCTACCCGCCCCCCCCCCCCTTGGTACCTCAGCTCATTTTTGTGAAAAGACAGAGAGGGTTCAGGGGGGCCCAAGCGACAGGAGGCCGTGCTGGTGACGACAGCGGTCTTCTTACAGAACCAATGTTGAGAAAGGGTTCTCTTTTCCAGTCCCTAGAGGGCAGATGCTCTCACACTCCACAGGAGGGGCCCAACCTCGAGAACATACACGTGACTGCAGTTACCCTTTTCAGCACTGTTATTTGTGTTTGTCTTGTGTGTTCTGATTCTGCACCTGCACGTAACGTCCACGAACTCAGGAACCATGTCTGTCTTGTTCAACAATACGGTTGATACATTATAGGTCCTACAAGGTATGTACTGAGCAAATGAACACACGACAGGAGACTAAGACTAGGATGTGCTCTACCCTCTCCCGTTAGGATTTACAATCATCCTGTCTATTGTAATGACATACTAACGTAAGGAAGTGAAGTGGAAAATGCGAATACATCATTGAGATTATAAGATTGTCTGACCAAGTTTAACACAGCCTCGAGTGAATGAGTTGTCCACATTTGAGGACTCACATGTCATCCAAGAGACAAAATAACTTAAAAAGAAATGAATTGTGGACCTCAGGTTTTCGGTTCCTCACGGAAGAAAGTTGGAAGTCACCACTCCATTCTAACAACAAGTAAAACACTGAACAGACCTGAAAATTCTTGCATCAAAGAGAGAGGAGAGAAACAAATGGGACATAGTTAAACTTACAAGTTTTGGCACAGCAAAGGAAACCGTAAGCAAAACAAAAGGACAATATAAGGAATGGGAGAAAATATTTGCAAGTGATACGACTGACAAAGGTTTAATATCCAGAATATGTAAACAGCTCATACAACTTCAAAACAAAACAAAAAACCCAGACAACCCAATCCAAAAATGGGCAGAAGACTTGAACAAGCAAGTCCCCAGTGAAGAGAAACAGATGGCCAACAGGCACATGGAAAAATGCTCAGTATTGCTAAATGTCAGAAATGCAAGTCAAACCCGCAGTGAGGTATCACCTCTTCCTCTCATTGTCTGGGACTCCAGGGCACAGGGATTTGCCGTGACCCTCATGACTCTGGTCCCACTCAGAAACACACCCCAACACCCTCCCCCCTCCTGCCTGCCCAGCCAGGGCACGAATGGGGCACTCAGGGCAAGGCAGGGGTAGCACCTGTCCCACCCAGTGGTGCCAGCAGCACAGCTCTGAGCTCCCCTCCTGTGGGAGAGCCCTTCCCCCTGTTTTCTGCCCTGAGGTTGAACACAAGGGAGCACTCACCTGCCTGGCCTTGGCCCCACAGCTCTGTGCAGGGAAGTGTCGCTCAGGACGGGCCACAGTTATAGGGACAGGGTCCCTGGACCTGACCTCCCCACAGAGGAGCCATTATCATGTCATCTACAGGACAGGTGACACTTCTGCATGGAGAGCCTGGGGCGTCCCCAGTGAGGAGCAAATCTGACCCCCAGGGCTAATTCCCCTCGTCCACTCCTGGGGATTAGTGGCAGCTCCTGGCAATTACCTAGAAGGTCTACACAGCAGCTGAGCAGAGGATACAGAGAGTTTTCTACATTCCCTGTGGGAGATTCCAAGTTGAGAATGAAAGTCATAATTGGGGGAGGAAGGGACACTCAAGACTGTGCCGGGGGTTCCCTTTACTGTAATTTCTGTTGGGCACTCTCCCTCATGGTCTCACTTTTACAAAACTGTTGCAAAGTCTGTTCACACTAATCATCAGTATAGGATCTGGAGGCTGGTCTGTCTGCTGACTTTAAGTTCCACAACCCTTGCTATTTATGACCTCAGGTCTGTTTAATGTAGAAAATACCCCATTGGAAGCCAGGGTGTCCCTCCTCAGATTCCTCAGTTCTCCCTCATATCCATGTGACTCTGCAAGGAGATTTGTTCTAAGTCACCGTGGAGCCCCCTCCTTGAGCTCCTCATTGGACCACCAGCCTGTCCCTGTGTTCTGGGTAATTAGCACTGGAAACAAGCATTCTTGGATGTACAGACAGGCGTTAAGAAGCAGCAATGAGAAGACAAACAGCCAACAGGCACATGAAAAGATGCTCAACATCGCTAATTATCAGAGAAACGCAAATCAAAACTGCAATGAGGTATCACCTCCCACCAGTCAGAATGGCCACCATTAAAAAGTCCATGAACAATAAATGCTGGAGAGGCTGTGGGGAAAGGGAGCCCTCCTGCACCACTGGTGGGGATGCAGTTTGGTGCAGCCACTGTGGAAAACAGTGTGGAGATTCCTCAAAAATCTAAAAATACACTTACCATAATGACCCAGCAATCCCACTCCTGGGCATATATTGGAGGGAACTCTAATTTGAAAAGACACCTGCACCCCAATGCTCACAGCAGCTCTATTTACAACAGCCAAGACATGGAAGCAACCTAAATGTCCACTGACAGATGACTGGATAAAGAAGATGTGGTGTATTTATACAATGGAATACTACTCAGCCATAAAAAGAATAAAATAAAGCTATTTGCAGCAACATGGATGGACACAGAGATCTTCATTCTAAGTGAAGTAAGCCAGAAAGAGAAAGAAAAATACCATATATCACTCATATGTGGAATCTAATAAAAGAGAAAAAAAGGACACTAATGAACTCATCTACAAAACAGAAACAGACTCACAGACATAGTAAGCAGTCTTATGGTTACTGGGAAAAGGGGTGGGAAGAGGTAAATTCGGGAGTTTGAGATTTGCAAATGTTAACCACTATATGTAAAAGCAGATTAAAAAAACAAATTTCTTCGGTACAGCACAGGGAACTATATTCAATATCTTGCAGTAACCTTTAATGAAAAAGAATATGAAAACCAATATCTGTATGTATCTGCATGACTGGGACATTGTGCTGTACACCAGAAATGGACACATTGTAACTGACTGTTGGTCAATAAAAAAAAGCTAGAGAGAGGAGAGAAGATCAGGCCATCATTGCTACCAGGATGGGGTAGACAGACAGGTGAGTGGAGGGAAGCCAGGCTTCCTGGAGCAGAGACTCAGGAGCAGAAATCCTCATATGACCCCCTAAGAACTCCCATCAGGGCTCCTCCCTCACCCCTCCCAGTGACTCTTACATGCACGCAGGGCCCCTCACCCCCTGCAGCTCCCCTCCCACAAACATGGTCCATAGTCTCCTTCCTGTGGGACTGAAGGTTTACTGGGGTGAGTGATGTGGTCAAACCTACTGGGCGGACATTCTGTGGGACACAGAGACCGACCCCACAGACAAGGCGCCTCCCTGACATCAACAGTCATGAACCAGAAACGCAGGGGGACTCACCTGCCCCTCCACAGTCCACGACCACCAGCCCCGCACAGTCGCACACGGACACCACCGCAGCCAGTCAGACATGAATCCACGGAAGGGCCCTTGTGCCGTCCCAGGAACCACATCCCAGTGCCCGCCTCCCTCATGAGCCTCTCCCTCACCCACAGGTGTGCGGGGACCAGCAAGGGCAGGGCAGTGTCCATGTACCTGGAAAAGTTGGTGCAAACCATTCTTAAAAAAAGAGTGAGAACACTGAAGCCTTATTCCAACACATTTTCTAGTGACAGCTCTCATTTCATGTAACAAAATGTAAGGCAGTTGTGTCTCTGGTGCCTGAACATTTTTTGCTCCACTCAATTGCTCATACCTTCTCGGGGTTCATAGCTTCTGTTATAAAATGACTAGAACGCATACATAGAGTCGAAGCAGCAGGAATCAATGTGATGCTGAGTCAGGAGAGGAGTGTGTGACTCACATGGGTCAGCACAGAGGTCATCAGGCTGGTGTGTGGAGACCTCTGAAGAGCACGAGAAAACCCTGCTGAGAGAGCTCAGCCTGCAGGAAGATGGACACAGGAGGCAGGAATAAAGCCTGGACCAGAGGGGCACGGGGAGGGTTGGGGAGGGTGGAAGCACTTTGCTCCCAGTGTTGAATCACTAAAACTTTTGCCAGAAATTGCCTTGATTCATCATGCTCTTTGCCACGACCACCACCTGGAGTCCTTTTCCATATTGACCAGTCTTAGTCTGTTTTTGCTGCTGTAACAAAACATCACCGCTGGGTTATAAGAACAGAAAATTATTGCTCACAGTTCTAGAGGCTGGAAATCCAAGATCAAGGTGCCAGCATGGTCCCTTTCTGGTGAGATTCGCTTCCTGACTCAAGGCTGGTGCCTTCTGTGACCTCACGTGGTGGGAAGGGCCGTGCGGCTCTCTGAGGACCTTCATAAGGGCTCTAGCCCCGTTCACGAGGCCCCACCCTCAGGACCCAAGCACCCTCAGAGGCCCAGCTCCTAACGCCGTCGCCTCTGGAGATTGCACGGCAGCACACACGTCTTTGGGGGGACATGCGCTCTCTGGCCACAGCGTGGCCCCAGGTACATTTCATGGTTTTTTCAAATAAAAAATTCAATGTTAAATTACCACTGATAGTATTATTCTAACTCCATATTTACAGTTAAAAAAACAAAACCCCAGCATGCATTGCTTATTTTCCAACACCCACACCATTCAAGCCGGACAGAGGGGGCACGTCATTCCAGCGGGGACACAGACATGAGCAGCACTCCCGCACAACGTGAAAGCAGAGGCCCCTGCTTTCTGAACCCAATGCAGAGGCACAGTGACCCTGGCCACACAAAGTCTGGCAGAGATTTTAAAGTGACCCCACTCCTCTTTCCCTCACTGTCTGGGACTCCAGGGCACAGGGATTCGCCGTGAACCTCGTGAGTCTGGTCCCACTCAGGAATCTAAATGTGTTTCTTCATCTTATACAGAGTTACAGCTAATCCAGCTGTTAGGTTTACGGTCAACCGCCTTTGTCCAGCACTTCTGGGTTACCTCGCTGGACTTCTCCACTCTAAGGGGCTCATGGGTAGCCCTTAGGAAGTTTATTCTCGGAAAAAGAAATTATAGCTCTGTTCAGGCCCCTAGTGACATTACTGGGTGGGACTCCCTCGCCTGGCCCATTCATACCTGCTCTAATCCGGGCCGCACGTATGAATGTTACTCAAGCAAAGTCAGAGCAACAGGAAGCCACCGGAAGCAGCTGACCAGACAGACGGTTCTAGAGGAGATTTGTAATTTTAACAGTGTGACCCTAGACCTGGGAAGAAGCAACAAGAGGGAACATTTTCCTGGACCATAACAGACCAGTGAGGCAGGTGGGCCAGAGGCTTCCCGCTCCCGTCAGGAAGGCCTGGTCTCACAGCGGCGCAGCGAGCGGCCTGTCAGCGGGCCCCTCACCGGCCTAGGAGCGAGCCCCCGAGCACCGTGCGGCGAAATGGCCGTGCAACGCCTCCCAAGCCGTGGTTGAATTTACGACCGTGAGGGCACTTGCCATCAGTCTCCACAACGGTTAAGTCACGGGCCGCTGCGGTCGCCGCTCTTCAGGGCGGGAACCAGGGGTGAGGCGCTCCGTGCTCTGGGAAAGCGCAGAGCAGGCCTTCACACAGCTAGATACGTTCAGGAGATTTTATGAGCCCACATTCTTGCGTCTCCTCCTGTCTAGAAAAGCACTCAGCTCACTCACGCTGACGTCTGCTTTGACCGCTAAGGACAGCTGTCCTGCAAAAACCACATGGCTCTTAACACGCCACCCGAGGGGCCCGCTCGCAGCGCTCACGTCCCCAGTGAGTCAGCTATGACGGTGCTCATAGCAAGCGCATCGCTAGGCGAGGACTCTCTGACTGGTTCTCCAGAGCCTTTCCCTGGATACCTGAGGGCTAAGGCCTTCTCAGACATCCTCAGCTTTCTTCCGTTTTTCTGGGTTCAGCTGTTTATCTTGGTGCACACTTCTGTGTTGGGTTCCTCTTACACAAATGATGGTCTCTCTTTGAGGTCCAAGAACTTAGGGTACACCCCTCCTACCAAGATTGCCGCCACGAACCAAGCCACCATCCTGCTGACGCAGCCCCTGGACTCCGCTGGGCTCTCCTCCCACTCCCACCTCGAGGCTGCAGGGATGTCAGGGCCCCATCACCCCGGACAGACTGGCAGGTTAGGCAGGGACAGCGTGGCACCCACAGTTCAGCAGGAAGTAGACACAGAAGAGACCTTCGCCGCTGTTCCAAAGATCTGTCGCTGCCAATCTGTTGGGGGGAATGTTGGGTCCACTGACGTCCTCCAAAGTCCCATGGCCCCCATTCCTGGGCTCGCAGATGTCTGCCTGAGGTGCCTCAACAGATAAAGTACATTCTTTACTGGGCGTGTTTCCCCTGACAAACTAATAGCCCCAGGTAATGCCTAAGCTCACAACAGCTCAGGCTGCCCTGTTTCAGCCACCTTATCAGAGTCATAAACCCCAACACCCTTCATGGACCCTAAACCAACCAATCAGAGACTTGCACACAGCTGCTCAGCCACCTTGTGACCCGACCTTATAAAACACCCCAACAACCGGCCCTCGTTGCTCACACGTTAGCCTCTCACCTGCTGTTGTCTATGGCAGGGTACCCTAATAAACTCCTTTTCTATTCCTCTCCCCACAGAAAGAAGATACACTGCCCATCTTCTCTTCCTCTGCATAGTGATTCCTCCTGTCAAGGTACCAGGGAACCCAGAGCATCAGTGGCCCCCAGAGGTCTTGGATACTTAGATGCTCTAGATTATCTTTACTGTTGTAACCGCTTATTTTGGAATAATTACACATTCACAGGAAGTTATAAAAAAAAAAGCACAGAGAGTCCATGTATACCCGTCACCTACTTTCTCCCAGTGACTGCATCCTCACAGCTCCAGTACAATATCAAGACCAGGAAACATCCCCCAAATCCATAGGTCTTATCAAATTTAATCAGCGTACACAGACTAGCCTGTATGTTTCTACACAACTTTATTACGTACGTAGATTCATGTAATGGTACTACAATCAAGGTGTAGAACTATTCCGTCACAACAAACATCTCCCTTATCCTGCATCTTTGCAGCCGTACCCACACCTCTCCAAGCCCTATCCTTATCTCCAAGCAATCACTAATCTGTTCAACACACTTACAATTTTGTCATTTTTTTGAATTTTTTATGAATGGAATCATATAGGATGTCACCTTTTGACAGTATTTTTCTTCACTCAACATATTACCCTTGAGATACATCCACATTTTCACACGTATCCATTTTTCACCCTTTTTATTGCTGAGTCATATAGCACAGTATAGATGCACCACTGTTTAGCTATTTATTTATGAAAAGACATTTGGAGTTTTTACTTTTTTTCTTGCTGTTACACATCTGCTGCTGAAAGCCCTTTCCCTAAATTCAGAAGCAAGACGTGAGTGCCCACTCTCACCACTTCTATTTAACATGGTATTGGAAGTACTAGCCACAGCAACGAGACAAGAAAAAGAAGTAAAAGGCATCCATTTTGGAAGAGAAGAAGTAAAGCTGTCACTATTTGTAGATATGATATTATATATAGAAAACCCTAATGTCTCCACAAAAAACTACTAGAATAAATGACTTTAGTAAAGTTGTAGGATGCTAAATTAGTATACAGAAATCTGCTGCTTTTCCATACACTACTAATGACCTATCAGAAAGAGAAAGCAAAAAAAAAAAAAAAACCCATTTAAAATCACATCAAAAAGAATAAAATATTCAAAATTGTAGAATAGATAAACAAGATTATACTGCATAGCATAGGGAAATATATACAAGATCTTACGGTAGCTCACAGAGAAAAAAATTGACAATGAATATATATATGTTCATGTATAATTGAAAAATTGTGCTCTACACTGGAATTTGACACAACATTGTAAAATGATTATAAATCAATAAAAAATGGTAAAAAAGAATAAAATATGTAAGAATAAACTTAAGCAAACAAAATGACAATCTATGGGATGGAAGAAAATATTTGCAAAAGATGAGATTGACAAGGACTTAATTTCCAGAATATATAAACAGCTCATACAACTTAATAATAAAAAAAACAAACAGCTCAAACCAAAAGTGGCCAGAAGACCTAAACTAGAAATTCTCTGACAAAGACATACAAATGGCTAATTGGCACATGAAAAAATGCTCAATATCGCTAATTATCAGAGAAATGCAACTCAAAACTACAATGAGGTATCACCTCACACCAGTCAGAATGGCCATCATTCAAAAGTCCATGATTGATAAATTCTGGAGAGGGTGTGGAGAAAAGGGAGCCCTCCTACACTGTTGGTGGGAATGCAGTTTGGTGCAGCCACTGTGGAAAACAGTATGGAGATTCCTCAAGAAACTAAAAATAGAGCTACCATATGATCCAGCAATTCTACTCCTGGACATATATCCAGAAGGAACTCTAATTTTAAGATACACGAACCCCAATGTTCATAGCAGCACTATATACAACAGCCAAGACATGGAGACAACCTAAATGTCCATCCACAGATGACTGGATAAAGAAGCTGTGGTATATTTATACAATGGAATACTACTCAGCCATAAAAAGAATAAAATAATGCCATTGGCAACAACATGGATGGGCCTGGAGACTGTCATTCTTAGTGAAGAAATCCAGAAAGAGAGAAAAATACCATATGATATCACCTGTGGAATCAAAGAAAAAAAAAAGACAAGTAAACTTACTTACAAAATAGAAACAGAATCACAGACATAGAAAATAAACTTCTGGTTACTGAGGAGGAGTGGAAAGAAGTTAGGAAGGGATAAGTTGGGAGTTTGAGATCTGCAGACACTATCTTCAAATGTATATATGAAACATATAAAATATATAAACAACAAGTTTATACTGTATAGCAAAGGGAAATATATTTAAGATCTTGTAGTATGGTAAAAAATATGAAAATGAATATATGTGTGTTCATGCATGACTGAAGCATCATGCTGTACAGCAGAAATTGTCACAACATTGTAAACTGACTATACTTCAATAAAATATATATCTACAAAAAATGATAGTCTCTTCCATCAGTTTGCTGGGAAAAATGGACAGCTGCATATAAAATAATGAGATTAGAACATTTTCTCACATCACATACAAAAATTAACTCAAAATGGATTAAAGACCTAAATGTAAAACCTGAATGCATAAAATGCCTAAAAGAGAACATAGGCTGAATGTTCTTTGACACAAATTGTAGCAACATTTTTTGGGATATTTCTCCTAAGGCAAAATAAATAAAAATTAAATAAGCAAATTGGATATAATTAAAAGCTTTTGCATAGCAAAGGAAACCAATGAGAAAACAAAAAAGCAACCTAATGAATGGGAGAAAATATTTGCAAGTAATATGTCTGATAATTGGTTAATATCCAAAATATATAAAGAGCTCATACAACTCAATATCAAAAAAGCAAATAACCTGATCGAAAAATGGTCAGAAGACCTGAATAGGTATTTTTCCAAAGAAAACATACAGATGGCCAACAGGCACATAAAAAGATCTCAATATTGCTAATCATTAGAGAAATGCAGATCAAAACCACAATGAGATAGCCATTCTGACAGGTGTGAGGTGATATCATCAAAATGTCTGTAAGTAAATGTTGGTGAGGAAGTTGAGAAAAGGGAACTGTTGTTTACTGTTGGTGGGAACTTAAATTAGTGCAGTCACTATGGAAAACAGTATGGTGTTTCCGCAAAAAACTTAAAATAGAGCTACCATATAATTTATCAATTCCACTGCTGGAGGGAAGTCCAAAGGGAAAAAAACCCATGAATTTAAAAAGATAAATTCACCCCAATATTCAAAGCATAATTATTTACAATAGCCAACATATGAAAGCAACCCAAGAGTCCATCAACGGATGGATAAAAAAGATGTGGTATATATGTACAATGGAATATTACTCAGCCATGAAAAAGAATGAGGTTCTGCTACTTGCAACAATGCGAATGGACCTACAGAGTACTATGCTTAGTGAAATAAGTCAGACAGAGAAAGACAAATACTGTATGTCATCATTTATCGTGGAATGTAAAAAATAAAATGAATGTATATAACAAACAAACAAAAGAAACAGATTCACAGCTATAGGAAACAAACTAGTGGTTACCAGAGGGAAGGGAGGAGGAACAGCATAAGGTTATGGATAAAGAGATACAAAATCCTATGTATAAAATAGGTAAGCATCCAGGATATATCATACAACACAGACAGATATAGGCATTATTTTGTAATAACATTACATTGAGTATAATCTATGAAAATATTCAATCACTGTGCTGCTGTACACCAGAAACATTAATATTGTAAAGTAACTTAACTTTATTTAAAAAAATAGAACTGCCATATGATCCTGCAATTCTACTTTTTTGTACTTATCTGAAGAAAATGGAAACAGTAACTTGAAAAGATACATGCAGCCTATGTTCGCTGCTGCTTTATTTAAACAGCCAAGATATGGAGGAAATCTGTGTCTATCAATAGTCAATGGATAAGGATGGTGTGGCATATATACATATGATAAAATATTTTTCAGCCATAAACAGCTATCTCCATTTGCGACCACATGGATGGTGGTTGAGGGCACTATGGTAGGTAAAATATGCCAAACAGAGAAAGACATAAAGACAAATATATGATCTCACATGTGGAACCTCAAAACAAACAAAGACAAGCTTATAAAAAAAGAGGTTTAGCAGACTGGTGTTTGCCAGAGGCAGGGGTTAGGGGTGTGTGAAATACATGGAAGTGGTCAAAAGGTACAAATTTCCAATCGTAAAATAAATAATTTTGGGGATATGGTGTGCAGCCTGGTTACTATAGTTGATTATACTATATCGCATATTTGAACGTTGCTACATGAGCAAATCTTAAAAGTTTCTCATCACAAGGAGAAATCTGTTAACTGTGTGGTGATGGATGTTAACTAGACTTATTACTACTCTGTAATATATACGCACAAACCGAATTGTTATGCTGGACACCTGTGACTAATATTGTGTCAATTATATCTAGTAAAGACACAAGAATTATAAATAACATGATCATTGTATAACAGTTCAAATTTTCTGCATTTTTCCCTAAAATAATGGTTCTTAAACTTTGTCTCGGGAAGACTTGATCTTCTTAAAAAGCAACTGAGAAGCCCGAAGACCTTCTGTTTCTGTCTCACCATTATCCATATTTACCATACTGAAATTAAATCTGAGAAGTATTTCAAAAGCTATGTATGTCTGTAACAATTTAAAACCCATTATATTTTAACAAATATTTGACACAAAGTTGTAAAATGATTATAAATCAATAAAAAATGTTAAAAATAAATAAATAAAATTAAAAAAATAAGATATTTCATGTGAAATAACTATTTTTTAAAAAAAGCCTCATAGACTTAGGAAGTAAACTTATGGTTCCCAGGGGAGGAAGGGGAGGGGAGGGATAAACTAGGAGTTTGGGATTTGCAGATACTAACTACTACATATAAAATAGATAAACAACAAGGTCCTTCTGTGCAGCACAGGGAACTCTATTCAACACCTTGTAATAGCCTATAATGAAAAAGACTATGAAAAGGGATACACGTATGTATGTGTATGGCTGAAACATGATGCTGTGCACCAGAAGCTGACACAACACTGGAAACTGATTACACTTCAATTAAAAAAAATTAAAATATTAGAGGAGATGCCATTGTTTTGCCCTTTTACGTATCTCTTTAAATATGGCTAACAGAAGACATCTGGGTCCTCCTATCGACTTCACGTTTAAAATAATGTGGTATTTTATTTTGGTCGAAGTTGATGGATAATTTCAAGCTGCGTAATTATGTAGCTAGTAAGGAGAAAAGCATTTTACATTCTTTTCAGATAATTTTGGATAATCCTCTTTGCTATTATACCAACACTTGAGAAGTGCTGACTTGAAGAAAAAAAAAAAGATCAGTCCTACTGTTTAATGTCATGTTCAGTGGATGGGAGAAAATGTTTTCAAACTATTAAAACTAATTAAAGATATGAATATAGTCAAATGGCATTAGCAAGTTTTCTTTAAATGAGCATGATAGAAGTGATTTCTTTGCAATTATTGTGTCCATTGAAAATTATTCATTTCTTAATTAATATTTTAATTAAAAATTTTTGTACAATCTTTAAGGGTAACCTTCCATTTACAGTTATTACAAAATATTGGCTACATTCCCCGTGTTGGACAATACATGCTTGAGCCTGTCTTACACCCGTAGTTTGTACCTCCACTCCCCTACCTCTATATTGTCCCTCCTCGCCTCCCCACTGGTCACCTTTGTTCTCAATATCTGTGAGTCTGCTTCTATTTTGTTATATTCACTAGTTTGTCATGTATTTTCAGAGTCCACATATATGTGATGTCATATAAAATTTATCTTTCTCTGTCAGACTTATCTCACTTAGCCCTCTAAGTCCATCCACGTTGCTGCAAATGGCAAAGTTTTGTTCTTTTTTGTGGCAGAGTGGTATTCCATTCTGTGTGTGTGTGTGTGTGTGTGTATGTGTGTGCGCACACACACGTTGACCAGACGTGGGGAGGTGACATTTGGGTGTAGGCCTCTGATCTTTGTGTGACATTGACATTTTCTTGTTATGTGTGGGGACTTCAGATCTGGTACTAGGTGGGTGTGAGCACCCAAGGGGGTCAACCAGTTGTGTGTTTTGTCTTTCTCTGATGGACCAGGTGTTTTGTGGGGGTGAGGGTCAAGTTTGTGACTCACATCACTGCATGATGAGGACTTGGCTGAATTATGAGAAAGAAATTTGTGTCCAGTGCTAGTTGGGTGACGAGAGCTAGTTTCTGTCTGTGCAGCTCCAAGGTTACCCAATAACCAGACTCAGAAATTCACCAGATGACAAAAACGGCACTAGTCCAACTTGTGGGTCAACTATATTGCTCTCCCAAGGGCTTCACTGACCAGTTGGCCATCGAGGCACTGGGCATGATAAACAGAGTGCTGGGGGCCTAATGTTTGCTGAGGGCAGAACTTCAAGCAAATACTGGTGGGGGTGGGGCGGGTAAGGGAGCCTGGAGCAGGAGTCCAGCCATACGGGGCTCCTGGCCAGTGCATGGGCATGGCTGAGGTGGGCACGGGCCTACCTCATCACTCTTATTCATCAAAGTCCCAGCTGGAACAATTAGGCAGGACAGAATTTCATACAGAGAAAATCCTAAAGACTCAGCGAAAAAACTGTTAGTACTAATCAACAAATTCAGTAAAGTTGCAGGATGCAAAAATCAGTATATAGCATTAGTCACGTCTGCATTTCTACACACTAACACCGAAATGTCTGAAAAGCAAACTATCCTATCCACGATAGCATCAAAAATAATGAAATACTTGGGACTACATTTACCTAAGGGAATTAAAGATCTATACAATGAGAATTATAAGAACTTGATGTAAGAAGACATGGGTAAGTGAAAAAATGTCTCATGTTCATGGACTGGAGAATGTTGTTAAAGTGTCCATATTGCCTGAACTCATCTAGAAATTCAACATAATCCTTATCAAAACTTCAATGGCATCACAGCAAAGGAAACCGTAGACAAAACAAAAACACAACCCACGGACTGGGAGAAAATACTTGCAAATGATGAGACTGACAAAGGCTTAATCTCCAGAATCTACAAACAGCTCTTACAATTTAATAACAAAAACACAAACAACCCAATCCAAAAGTGGGCAGAAGACATAAACAAGCAATTGTCCAATGAAGACACACAAATGGCCAACAGGCACATGAAAAAATGCTCAGTATCACTAATTATCAGAGAAATGCAAATCAAAACTGCAGTCAGGTATCACCTCACTCCAGTCAGAATGGTCATTATTAAAATGTCCACAAGTGATAAATCCTGGAGGGGATGTGGAGACAAGGGACCCCTCCTTCACTGCTGGTGGGGATGCAGTTTGGTGCAGCCACTGTGGAAAACAGTATGGAGGTTCCTCAAAAGACTAAAAATAGACTTACCATATGATCCAGCAATCCCACTCCTGGGCATTATAACTGGAGGGAACTCTAATTTGAAAAGATACATGCACCCCAGTGTTCATAGCAGCACTATTTACAGCAGCCAAGACATAGAAGCAACCTAAATGTCCATGGACAGATGACTGGATAAAGAAGCTGTGGTATAGTTATACAATGGAATACTACTCAGTGATAAAAAAGAATACAATAATGCCATTTGCAGCAACATAGAATGACAATCTCCAGGTCCATCCAAGTGAAGTAAGACAGAAAGAGAAAGAAAAATATCATATGATATCACTTCTATGTAGAATCTAAGAAAAAGACATGTGAACTTATTTACAAAGCAGAAACAGACTCACAGACACAGAAACCAAACTTACGGTAACCAGGTGGGGAAGGGGGTGTGAAGGGATAATAGGGAGTTTGAGACTTGCCAATACTAACATACATATAAAATCTATAAACAACAAGTTCATACCGTATCGCACATGGAACTATATTCAGTATCCTGTAGTTGCCTATAAAGAAAAAGGACGTGAAAGGGAATGTACGCATGTATATGGATGACTGAAACATTGTGCTGTCCACCAGAAATTGCCACAACATTGGAAACTAAACTTCAATTAAAAAAAAAAGGTAAAAGCATTTCAATGGCATCTGTCACAGAAATAGAAAAAACATTCCTAAAATTTGTATGGAACACAAAAGACATCAAACGGTCAAAGCAATCATGAGAAAGGAGAACAAAGGCAGAAGCCTCACAGCTCCTGATCTGATGGCCCGAAAGCAACAGGAACGTTGGCAGCATGGTGCTGCCAAAACGCAGACACACTGACCAACCGTGCAGCGTACAGGGCCTGTGAATAAAATCACACGCACATGGTCAGGTAATATTTGACAAGGGAGCCAAGAACACTCACTGAGGAAAGGACAGCCTCTCCGACAAATGATGCTGGAAAACTGGACAAACGTGCAGAAGAATGAAACCGGACCCTTATCTTACACTAATCACAACAACGAACTAAAAATGATTAAAGCCTTAAGCGTAAGACCCGAGACCACAAAACTCCTAGAAGAAAACAGGGGAGAAGCTCAACACTGGTCTTGGCAATGAGGTTTTGAACATGACACCAAACGCAACAGACGCAAAACTCAACAAGAGGGACCATGTCAAACTTAAAAGCTGTAACAGCCAAGGAAACAATATGAAAAGGCAACTTACAGAAAGGGAGAAAATATTTGTAAACCATGTATCAAATAAGGGGCTAATAGCCAAAATAAATAGAATTCACGCAACTCAATAACAAAATCCCCACAATTTGAATAAAAAAATGGACAGAGGAGCTGAATAGACGTTTTCCCCAAAGAAGACAACCAAGTAGCCAACAGGTGCCTGTGAAAAATGCTCAACATCACTAATTAGGGAAACACAAATCAAAACCACAGCGATGTACTCTGTCAGAATGGCCGTCATAAAGACAAGAGATCAGGGTTGGTGAGGGTGTGGGGTAAAGGGAACCCTCATACACCGTTGGTGGGAACATTATTGGTCTAGCACTATCCAAAACAATATGGAGGTTCCCCCCAGATTAAAAAATAGAACCACCGTATGATCCAGTAGTCCATTACCGGGTGTATATATAACACAGGAGGCCGAACAGTTACCTGCACTCCATGTTAACTGCAGTATTATTCACAACAGGCAAAATGTGGAAACTAAATATCCATCAACAGATGAATGGATAAAGAAGAGCGGCATATACGCACGTATATATGAATATTATTCAGCCAGGAGAAAGAAGGAAGCCCTGCCATTTCAACAATGTATGTAATGTGACAGTTACTAGCTAATGCGATGGTGGCGCTCGTATTGCAATATATAAATGTGTCAAACAACACACGCTGTACACCTTAAACAATTTTATATGTCAGTTTAAAAAGTGAAAAAGATCATCATCATGGGTTTGTGTCAAAAATCTGGTTTTCAGTGAAGAACTACTGAACAGTATAATTATGGCTATTATTGTAGCTGACTCCATGTATTTAGATTCTCAGTCATTTTCAGCAATTCAAGGGCAGGAGCGAAGAACTCTAGGATCCTGAAGAATCAGCAGGAAGGGGGAAATAGTAGGAAAACATGAAGCCAAAATATGAGAGGTTTGCATCAACCACAGATGAGTGTCCACTAAAGCAATGACATAAAAAGCGAAAACAGAATCCAGCACGTGGAAGATGACAAAAGTGACCGTCAGCATCAGGACGGTGTGGGCGGCTCTGGTCTCCGGAGGGCATGTGTGATACCTGTTGGGGGTGTGGCTGTGCTGCACTCTCCGGTGGTGTCTGAGCAGGAGGAGCACCGTGGAGCCACCACACCAGACCACGAAGCTAATGAACATGGCATCAGAGATTGGCCACAAGAAGACAAAGCCTGTGTCAGGATCGACGTTGAGCAGAACCACCTGCCTTGCGTGTCCACATAGCTGTGCATGTCCTGTAGGCTAGTGATTTTCTCAGGGACACATATACTAATCAAGACACTAAATATCCAGCAGATGTAACAGGAAGAGCCAGTGACTCTGGGGGCGCTTCCTCTGGGCATCGTCCACTCCGCTCTCCGGGGGATGAGAGCGATAAGCCAGTAGGCACTCAGGACACAGGTGGAGTGCAGGGTGATTCTGTGAGCCGTTTGGTGGACGTAATGCACAAGTTTACGCCCAAGACTGGGTAGGAATTGCCTTGAGATGAAAGTTGCCATTGTGTGGGGAATTCCAGTGGAAAGAAGAACCAGGGAGTTGGCCACAGCCATGTGGATGAGAATCGTGTGTGTGGGCCTTAGCTTTCGTCCAAGCAAGACTGGGGAGACGCTATGGAAAAAGAGGATGCCGTTGGCCAGAGCCCCAACCGCAATCTGTAACAGAAATATGGTTTTCAGAGTCACTTCCCCTGTGGGTCTTGGTTCATCGTTCTGAAAAGACATCAACAGGGCTTCAGAGTGGCCCAGCGCAGGCACGAGGACTCTTCTTAGGGACAGGCCCTCAAACAAGGACCCTGGGCCTTTTCTTTTCCTGAAGAGGGAGGCACTGTCACATTCCACAGGAGGGGCTTAACTTGGAGAACATGTCACTGATGCCAATCACATTTTACCATTATTACTTTGTACTAATTTCTTTTTACTTTCATGTTCTGACTCCTCAGAAAAATGTTAGGGACTGTGCCTGTCTTGGTCAGAAATACGGGTGACACATCACGGGTGTTAAATAAATACGTACTTTGTAAATAAATAAAAGGAGACAAAGAATACACCATATCATCTTTATAGTTCATTATTATTCTTCCTGCCATTATAACACATTAAGAAAGTGAAACGGAAATTCAAAATAATACACAAATTATAAGGTTATCAAACTAATTAAAATTTAGGAGAATAAATTTTAAACTTTTGAGAACTCTCAACATTGAACATTAGAGTGACAGTAAACAGAAAACCTACCATAAAATCGGTCACCCTTTGAATATGCGAATGTCTAAAATGTCCTCAGATATTCTATTCATTATAAAAAAAAAACCCCTAGTGGCGAAGTAATTGTAATTATTAATAATTCCACAGATGTTAACTTGTTGAGAAGTCAGTTAATTGAGAGATTTTTCAAAGTGGTCTCCAGCTTGTCTCAGTTCACATGAAAACATAAACATCATGTTTTACAACTTTGATATGTGAACTTTATTAGTCAACTAAACCTCAATCAAGCTAATAAAATAAAACACCTCAATCATTAGACCCAATGCATAGAAAATTGCTTTACCTATCCATTAGTTTTTGAGCGTCTGTGTTTTGTCTGACTCATTACTTGGTTCCGGATTTTATAAATAAGAACAAAACTAGGTGCTTGAGCTCAAAACCAACTGTAGCACAAATGGGCAGCACATTATAGGAATGAAAAAGAAGGTTCTGTGTCATACAACACAAGAATTCGCTTATTGTGGTAAAACGTGTGAAGTCTTCCAAAGGTAATTATTTTAATTATTACCATATTATTCAGAAGCCATTATCAGGTGGAGAAGGGAAAGGTAAATTATATTAAAATAATAAATTTTGAAATAAAAAAATTTAAAGCCCAGAGTTTATATCGAAAGTAGTAATTTAAAAAATTAAAAATAGCCCAGAATTACCAAATTTTTGTTCTTCCGGAACGCCGGGCCCACCATAGGAAACCACTCTGTAGGTGACACAGAGAGCAGCAGGCTCGATGGCTCCTCACTAGCTTTAGGGTCACCCCACACATTCACGGTGACTGACGGGGCTGGAGGGTAGAACCCACACTGACCTCTGATGACCTTGCTCCCTTCTGTGTGATCTGGGAGTAACAGTAGGGCCTTGGGTTAGGGGTTGATGAGCAGAATAAGATTCCATCCTCTGCACTCAGAAAGCTCTTGTTTTGTGACGCAACCACCCTTCTCATTTGCTCTGATTTCGTGTCAGGCTCGCTCACTTACTTGCTTAGTCTCACCTGGGGGATTTTTACTGCTCCGTGTGTCTGTTTTCTCACTTAAACAGTGAATGTTGCGTTAAAACAGAACACAGTTCATAAGGCTAGTGCGGAAAACGAAGGTAGGCTTCATGTTAATCGTTTATCAACGGCTGGAAGAGTTTCCTCTCTCTGAGTGATGGTAGAAATTATCGTTCTGGCCGGTGCCGTATCTTTCTTTGTGTGGATTAGCTGCCCCTGCCAGGGGTATGGAGAGAGAATAGTAACGTGTATTTATATGGAAGGCGCAGATCAGCTGTATTCTGCCACTTGCAGTATTCTGTGTTCTAGCACTAATTTTTCCTCTCTCCACCTGCTGCCTCAGGTTAAAATAAAACAAGGATAGAAGGGCCCTTTCCCGTCAACTTACATAAAAATATGAGCACTACTGCTTCTTTCAATTACAGACAGATCAGTTCAGACAGAAAATCAGTAAGGAAACCTTGATCTTGAGCTGCATTTAGACCAACTGGACTTGGCAGACATATCCTGATCATGCCACCCAACAGCAGCAGAGTACACATTCTTCTTGGGCACCAAATACTGAACATTCACCAGGGGAGATCCTGTGTCAGGTCCCAAAGCAGACCTAACAGATTTACACGATTGTAACAAGACTTACAGGATTGCTATCGAGTATCATTTCTGACCACAATGATGGGAGATTAGCAATCAGCAACGGGAAAGCTGGAGAATTCATACATGTGTGCAAATCAAACATCACACTCCTGGATAACCAATGGGGTAAACGATAAATCAAAAGGAAAATCAAAAAATATCTTGAGGCAAACGTAAATGCAGTCAGAACACACGAAAAGTTGCGGAATTCAGCAAAAGTTGTTCTAAGTGGAAAGTTTAGGGTGATAAATGCCTACATTAAGAAAATAGAAAGATCTTTGGCAGTTGAGTCTTCCCTGCTCCCCAGCAAGGATCGGAGCAACCTGGTTTTTCCTGCTGACGTGCAGAGCCTCAGCCAGGGGAGGCAGAATGCAAGGAAAGGAAGAGAAAGGAAAATGGGGATGCTGGCCTTCTCTAGGCTTTGGAATCCTGGATCTATAACACAGGGGGACTTGAAATAGCCAGATGCCTTTTATAAATTAATGAAGCAATAAAACTTTTTAAAGATTTTGGTTAAACAATCTATACAGGAAATTAAGAAAAGATTTCCATTTATAAGACCATCAAAAAGAATGAGACACTGAGGAATAAACCTAAACAAGAAGTAAAAGGCTTAATACACTGAAAACCAGAAAACACTGATGAAAAACATTAGAGAATTAAATACATGGAAAGACATGCTGTGCTGATGGACTGGAAGACAGTGTTGTTGAGATGTCAGCACTACTCAAGCGATGTACAGACTCAGTGAAATCCTTTCAAAATCCCATCAATATTTTTTGCAGAAATAGGAACATACATAAAACCTGTAAGGAATTTCAAGTGACTCATAAATACTCAAAACAGTCTTCAAAAAGAACAAAACTGGAGACCTCACACTCCCTGATTTCAAAACTTACTGTAAAAAATTACTTATCCAAACAGTGTGGTGCTGTCACGAAGCCGGACAACGGGGAAGATGAGAGGGCCCAGAATACACCCTCCCGCATATAAGCAAGTGGATTCAGCGAGGGTCCCAGGCCTTCTCAGCGGTGAAACAGTCTCTTCCACAATAACGCCGTACAAGCTGGATATCCACATACAAAGGAAAGAAGGTAGACACCCGCGCTGCACCAAATACAACAATTGACTCAAAATATACTTAAGATTTAAATGTAGGATTCATCAGGTCCAGGTGAGGATGAGGCTGTTGGATTCAGAGCCTCCTTCTCCAAGGACCAATCGGCTGGAGGATAGTTAATCCCACCCCCCATCTCCAACACTCAGCATAAGGCAGTAAGGCAGGGACGGGCTACCCAAAGCAGACACTCCCACTCAGAGAAGAGAGGCTGGGCCGGGAGGACGCAGGACTCATGCCGGCACGGCAGTTCTGAAGTCAAGCCTGCCGCAGATCCGCAGATCTGCCCCAAATCACCTTCCTTTTGCATGAACCTTCTCCTTGTTTGCAGCTCAGTTGCTCTTAGGTACCCGCTCACAGAACCTTGGGGTATAAAATCCTCCTTCATTCCATATTGCATCTGTTGATTTTTTTTTCAGCCTTGTGGGTTACTGGTGTACCCGTTTATAAGCCATTATATTACACAAAAGCCGTGTCCACACATCTTAGAGATAAGCGCCTCTCTCCTCGCTGAGGCTGCTGTGGGACAGCAGTCCTCAAGATTAGAAAAGAGGGTTGTAGGCTTAAACAGAAGACTTGAAACGGCAGGTGTGTCCCTGGGATGCTTAACACACCTGCTGCTGCTTCAGAGGGCCCGTGGCCTGCCCTGAGCTCGCTCTGAAGATTCAGGAAGGACTTTCACAGTCACACCCCTGATTTGATCTTTCCCTAAAGCCTTCTCATGGGTACCCTCTATGGTCAAAAAAGCCTATCCTGATCGTCATAATTCCTCTAGAATTCTCAGAGACTTAACAGTTTATCATTTAGCTCATGTTTCTGTCCTAACCTCTCATTACAAGCAGAAGAAACCGAGGTTACATCTTTATTCTACCAGAAATATCCTCAGCTTCAAATTCATAATGTGCATTTTCTGCTTTACACGCGACTTCAGGCAACCATCCTGCTAAACTTTCCACCATATACAGCAAGTGATTCTTCCCCTCCACCCTCTGATAAGGTTCCTAACATGCATTTAAGCTTCCACTGAAAGCTCTGTTGAAAGCTTCCTCAAGGCCCTTCAGGCTCATCTGTTAGCTCTCTGCCCCAAGCCCAGAGCTGTATGTTTTAGATTTTTTTTCCCCCTTTCTTTTTAAGGTAGCAGTCTATTTGCCTTACACCATATCAGAAAAAAAAAAAATTAAAATGTATTAAAGACTTAAACATAAGTCCTGAAATTGTAAAGCTCCTGAAAGAAAGCATAGGGAAAATATTTCCAGATGTTGGTCTTGGCAGTGATTTCTTGAAAAATGACACCAAAAGCACAGACAAGCGAAAAAAGACAAGCGGGACTACATCAGACTATAAGTGTTTGAGCAGCGAAGGGAACCACCAACAAACTGAAAAGGCGGCCTTCATAATGGGAGAAGGTATTTTCAAACAATGTATCTGATGAGGGGGTAATACCCAAAACATATAAAGGACTCAGACAATTTAGTATAAAAAAAAAACCTCAATTTTTTTTTTTTAATGGGCAAAGGACTTGACTAGCCGTTTACCCAAAGATGACGTGCAGATGGCCAAGAGGCCCACGAAGAGACACTCAGCACTAACCACTAGGGAAATGCAGCTCGAAGCCAGCACGATATGCCAACGCACACTGTCAGGATAGCAATTAGTGAAAAAGGAAGAAAACAGGCGTGGGCAGGGTTGTAGCGAAGCTGGAACCCTTCTGCACGGTTGCTGGGGATGTGGAAGGGTGCAGACACTATGGAAAGCAGTATGGGGTTTCCTCAAAAGTTAGAAATAGAGCTATCATATGGTCCAGCAATCTCACCTTTGGGTATACATCCAAAATGACGGGTCTCAAAGAGGTATCTGCACTCCTGTGTTCACTGCACCGTTGCTCACAACAGCCAAGAAGTGGAAGCAACACAAGTGCCCATTGACAGATGAATGGACCAAGAAAAATGTGGTATATACATGCAATGGAATATTTTTTAGCCCTAAAATAAGGCAATCCTATTATGTGCTAACATGATGAGCCTTGAGGACATTTTGCTAAATGAACTAAGCCAGTCACCAAAGGACAAATACCGTATGTAAGTAGAATCATGCACTCTCTAAACTGTCCAATTCAGAGGAGCAGAGAGTAGAATGCTGGTTGTGGAAGTTAAGGGGCAGGGGAACCAGGGAGTGGGTGTTCAATGGATGCAAAGTTCCAGTTATACAAGTGAGTAAGTCCCAGAGATCTGCTGTAAAACTAGTGCGTATCAGCCACAGAAAAGAATGCAGTAACGCCACTGGCAGCAACATGGATGGACCTGGAGGTCGTCATTCTAAGCGAAGTCAGTCAGACAGAGAAAGACAAACACCGTATGATATCACTCATATGTGGAATCTAAAAAAAGGGAAAAAGAGGGCACTAATGAACTCATCTACAAAACAGAAACAGACTCGCAGACTTAATAAACAATTTTATGGTTACTGGGGGAAACGGGGTGGGAAGGGATAAATTTGGGAGTTTGAGATTTGCAAATGTTAGCCAGTATATATAAAAATAGATAAAACTCCCAAACTTCTTTTGTACAGCACAGGGAACTATATTCAATATCTTATAATAACTTTTAATGAAAAAGAATGTGAAAACGAATATACATATGTATATGCATGGCTGGGACATTGTGCTGTACGCCAGAAATGGACACATTGTAACTGACTGTACTTCAATAAAAAAACACTAAATGATAACAATAATAGTAATAATAAATAAAATCCAAGATTCAATCCAAAAAAATAATGTAAAATACATAAAGAACTCCTACAACTTAACAAAAAACAACCTGATTAACATATCCACAAAGATGTTAAATAGACATTTCTTTAAAGGTGATATATAAATGGCCAACCAGAATGTGAAAATGTGCTTAAAATCACTCTTATTTGGAGAAATGCAAATCAAAACCCAAATGAAGTGTCATCTTCAGCACGTCAGCATAGCTACTATTAAAAAAAACCACATTGAACTAAAACCCAGAAAGCAACTGTTGATGAAGCCACGGAGGGATTCAAATCCTCGTGTACTGCGGCTAAGCTTACAAAATGAGGCAGCCACCATGGAACACAGCACAGCAGATACTCAAGAAATTGAAAATACAACTGCCATATGAACAAGTTTAGGCACATATGCAAAATAATCAAAAGCAAAAGACTTGGAAAAATTTCGCAAATTCATGTTCAACGGTGAAGAGGCAGAAACAACCCAAGTGTCGGCCTTCAGATGAACAGGTAAGGAAAGTAGGAGACACACTCACAAGGGAATGACGTCCGGTGTTTAAAGTGAACTCCTTTCACAGGAAACAAGAAGGATGGACACTGGGCACGATATGCAAGTGACACAAGCCATTCCCAGACAAGAGATACTTTAGAGCTCCCTACACACGTGATATGTAAAGCTGCCAATTTCAGAGAAAAACGAAGTAGAACGGTGGACACTGTAGGCCCCCAACTGTGGGAACCAAGGAGCGAGCCTTGGGCCGGAATGGTAAACAAGTTATGAAAAGCTGCAGCTCAGAGGTGAGAAGGCTGGGTAGCCGAGGACGGGTGAGACCCCCAGAGGGGGGCGACCCAAGACAGGCACAGCCGCCTGAGGCCAAGAAGAATGTTGTGAAGCAGCCGTGTCTCACACGTTCCGCCCTGATAAGCTGTAAGGCTGCTGGTGCCAACACGAACATGATTTACCAAAACATAAAGGGTCTTCTGACCCTGAGCCAGATGCTGCCTGTTAACCATTTCCCTTGTCGTTCTTCTTTGCTTATATAAGACCGTGCAACTTAACAAAGCCTCAGAGTAGCCATCGGCTCTCTCTGCAGACAGTGTGTGTGTGTACATGGTATCGCGACACCGACAGGTACCAGCGGCTGGGGGTGGGGGTGGGGCAGGGCAGGGGGGCGGTGAGGAATTGTTATCTGAAGGGTATTTAGATTAGTTTTGCGAGGCAGAAGAGTACTGGAGGTCTACCACCAGCACGGACCTGATGGCCGGATCAGCACAGCAAAACCGTTCATATAGTAAACTTACTCTATGATTTTTTCAACAACAAAGCATTTCTTACATAGATTTTCAACAAAATACAAGTTAGAACGATAGAAAACATTTCTCAAGGTGAACTAAATAGGTTTCGGGAAAAAATTCTGGAAAAAAAGCACAATATTGTTACTTATTTCCAGACAAGTTCCTGTGGATATGAACATAACCCTGTGCTTCGTGCTTTGTTTCCATTTACTGATAATGAGAAGTTTGGATATTTTTTTCCCCTACAGTTTAAAATACAAATTAACATTTTCTGTAAAGAAACAAAGAAAAAGATCAGTAAACAACCTAACTTCATACCTCAAGGAACTGAGGAAAAACAGCCTAAAGTGTGCAGAAGGAAAGGAATGACAGAGATCAGAGCAGAAGTAAATGAACTGGAGACCAGAAAAGCAACAGAAAAGATCAGCAGAACTAAGAGCTTGTTTTTAGAAAACAAAAAAAAAAATTTCGCTACTTACTACTGGCAGGAATGCGAGGGAGGGTGATAACGTTCACAGTCGAGCCCCCAATGGCTGTTTCCATCTCAGGACTCTTCTTTCTCTCTGTTCTCACTAGATCCAGCTGGATGCATTTTTCCTTGAAAAAACAAGACGCACATGTTTGTTTCATTGCAGTAGTTCATACCCTTCCCTGTTCCAGAAATTCCCCTCTTCCCCTCACTTCAGGTGTTCCTTTCTCTGCCTCCAGCCCACTGGATTGTACCTGCTCACAAACACCTGACAGGCATCTCCAGTCACCACAACCGATTCGCTTCATCTCAAAATGAAACCCATGCTTTTTGGTTTGTTTTTTGACTCTTTATCCTCTCTGTTCCTCATATCTTGACCACGAGGTGAGGACAAGAAGTAACCTCCTTCCTGACTGATACTCAGTGCTACTCTGCATCTCCAACAACAGCAGGAAGAAACAGACACTTTATTCTGCTCTCTCCTTTGAATTATAATTACTAGCAAATTTACTGACAGTACAGGGTGCTTGGTTTCATGGTAACTTCAGTGAATCCCCTAGAACCTTCTTTACTGGCAAAAAAAATCTTACTTGAATTTTTGCCCAGTATATGCTCATATGACCCCACTAGAAACCCCACTCCGTTCTCCCTAAATCAAACTTCCACTCTCTAGAGCACGGGTGTGGATGCTCGGAGTGAGGCAGGGCCAGCGTGCATCCTGCCCAAAGTCAGCCCACAACCATAGCGCCAGGATCCTCTTCTGCTGGAGACCCCTTCCGTCCTGCTTTTTGCCCTGGTACTAGGAAGCACTCACCTGACTGACCGGTCTTTGCTACAGAGCGCTGTGCAGGGAAATGCCAATCAGGATGGGTCAGAGGCTCTTGAGTCCATATACAAAGGGACGTGGTCCCGGGACCTGCTCTCCCCGCAGAGATGCCATGACCACACCTTCTGCAGTATTGGGGCGCTGTCTGCGTGGAGAGCCTGGGGCGTCTCCAGTGAGCAGCACATTTTATCCCCAGTGCAATCATCATCTTCCTAATCAGGTGACTAAGAACAACTTTTGGAAATTATAAAAAAAGGTCCTAATTGGTACTCAAACAGCTGACAGAAAAAGTTCTGTGCATTCCCCGAAGAAAACCGTAGTTCAGACTCTAAGTGGCAATCAGGCGTTAACGGGACACCAGAAGCTGCTCCCTTTACTGTGTTTCCAGTTGGGCGTGTTCCTCAAAGCTTTTTCATCTTTCCAGAACACTGGGCATCATCATTTGATCAGAATTCTGGTCTTCTCATGACTTAAATTTTTTTTTTTACTGCACATATTTTTAAATTTACTAAATCCTTTCATTGTTTCTAAGAACGTTTGGAGCTTTAGCTTTTTAAACTTACATAGTTATCCAAGGAATAAAGCCAACCACAAAATAAGAATTAATTTAAAAAGATAAAACACCCCGCTATTAACAGCAACGTTCTTTATAGCTATGCCTTTAAATTCTTGCTATTTTGGCCCGAGGTCTTCCTCATCTGGGAAATACCTCATCTTGAAGCCACCATTCCCACATCAAAATACCGATTATCCCTGAAGTCCACATGGCTCCTCGGCAAGGTTACG